>NC_054375.1:137663083-138265805 GCF_017654675.1 Xenopus laevis
CCTGTACCTGCCATTCTCCCTCTCTATGAAGAAGAACATTGTTAGAGGAAAGTCTGAGATCTGGAGATCAGATGGGAAGATGTAAGAAGATATTGAGTTATATAGGGTTTTGTACTACATAAGAGTGAAACAGTTTTAATTTTGGCACAAGTAAAACTTTGAACGGGATTGACAGTTCCCAAAGGCAGCGACAGTTATGTTGGGAAAGGAAAGTTATGTTGGAGGTGCCTTCAGTGGTACAGCTAGAATTGAGTGGCTTCCATGAAAAAACTTTTAGGGTCCCACCAACTTTGCGCAAGTTTCTGTTTTTTTACAAATACTGTATATAATGAAATGATTTTATCAGTCAGATTTCCCATGTTGGAATATTGCATAGGTGGTTCTTCACAATGAGGACAGGGAGGTTGGGAAATGTCCTGCAGGATAATGTTGTGATGGTTGATTCTATGGACGCTTTTAAGAGGGGCTGGGGTGAATTCTTGAACAAGCATAATGTCAAAGGCTTTTGTCATACTATAAGATAGTGCTGTCCAACTGGAGGCCTGCGACCCACCATCTACTGTATTGTGGCTGCTGTGACTGCTTAACTTTGTGTAAGATTTACTTACTGTGATTAACTGGCCTCTGCATTGCTCACACCTCAAAGTCATGCTGTAAGGCCCTGCATTGTTCACAACTGTAAGACCATATATTGTTCACACCTGTAAGACCCTGACCTGTAAGATCATGTATTGTTCACCCCTCAGACAGACTGTAGGAGCAGGACTGGCACTGTGTCACTGTACATAGTACAGTTTGTACTGTTCATCTAAGAGTGGTCCTGATAAGTTACTTGTGTGATCCTCATAGTTTTCCCTGTCTCCTGCTCTGCCTGTGCCTGCCCTACTCTGCTTGCTATGCTTTACCCTACCTGTATGTGTGCCATATTCTGCTTGACCTACACTGTCTGTATGTGCCCTATTCTGCCTGCCATACTCTGTCTGTGTGTGCCATACTCTGCCTATGTGTGCCATACCCTGAATGTGTGTGCCATACCCTGCCTGTGTGTGCCATACTCTGCCTGTGTGTGACATACTCTGCCTGTGTGTGACATACTCTGCCTGTGTGTGGCATACTCTGCCTGTGTGTGACATACTCTGCCTATGTGTGCCATACCCTGAATGTGTGTGCCATACCCTGCCTGTGTGTGCCATACCCTGCCTGTGTGTGCCATACTCTGCCTGTGTGTGACATACTCTGCCTGTGTGTGCCCTACTCTCCATGTGTGTGCCCTACTCTGGGCCTCGGTACCACAGAAGTTGGACAGCATTTCTATAACCTATTACTAGTATCAGGCCAGGATTTGTGGAAAGGCCACAAGACCCGGGCCTAGGGTGGAAGGATTTTAGGGTATGACATGCTGCCCAACCACACATTGGTTTAGAAATACTGTGGATGCGCAGGAGATAAAATAGTTTTTCAAATTTCCAGTCTGCCAATCCCCATTGCTCCTATTCAGATGATGAAAACTTGTGCAAATAAAAGGTAGGGGACTGGGTGACAAATGGCAGTGGGCCTAGTGGTGCCCACTATGTTTGTCCGACCCTGACTAGTATAGGTATTGGTATATAGTTTATACATGTGAGTGCATAGATAGGTAAGTAAAAGTGTGTGTACAGGGGTATATGTGCAATAAGGTTTGTTTGGAGAGGTTGAACTTGATGGAAGTTGGTCTTTTTACACTTATAGAATAATACAAGTATTGGATCCGTTATCCAGAAAGCTCCAAATTACTCCAATTTATCCAAATAATTCAAATTTTTAATAATACTTGCTCCAAACTAAGATATAACTAATCCTTATAGGAAGCGCAACCAGCCTATTGGGTTTATTTAATGTTTACATGATTTTCTAGTAGACTTAAGGTATGAAGATTCAAATTACGGAAAGTTCAGTTATTTAGCAAAGCCCAGGTCCCGAGCATTTTGGATAACAGGTCCCATACCTGTAATGAACAACATAAATACTAAATATGGGTATAAAGGTCAGCCACCGACCTCAGAAAGGAGAGGCACAATGGAAAAGGACTTGAACACTGAAGGTGAAAATCACCCGCATGCCACTGCAAATATGAAGAATAGTATAAACCATCCCAGTGTATCAACTGACAATTTATTATAGTACATCAATATATATATCAATACTAAGAAATCTTAATTTCATATATATTACAGTACATCAATATATATATCAATACCAATATATATTAATTTCATATATATTACAGCAATAAATCAATTAAACAAATGAATTAAAAATGACAATTGCTATTACTAATATTCCTAGGGGCAGAGGAGGACGGTGTCGTTTCTTTATCATTTTATATCATAGATAGTCAGCTGGGGGCTTTTACGCTGCCACTTCTGATTAGGTATATGTATATATATATGTATAATAATACTCAGCCTCTGATTTCAATGAGGGCACCATTACACCAAGAGATGAGGATACTCACCTTCCCCTAACCATCTCTTTGTTATGTTTATGGCAGATATAGAGAATGGGATCCGTTGTGGGCACAATGTGTTGTCATGACTAGGAGTTTTCTTCTTAGTGTCAGTTTGTCCCATGTCAGCCCTAGGCACTATCACATCTTATACTCATCTCTCCCAGTGTAAGAACTGGCACAGAATCATGGAACTGTTTCCTCTCTGATTCCTCTGCCCCCCCCCCATCTGCTTTGTACCCTAATAAACATTGATGTGTCCATTTGTATATGGATGCCTGGTGGATATTTGTATATGGATGCTCTGAAACATACATTTTATCATCTGTTTCTTTAATGCCAGCATATTATGCACAGTTTTGCAGTAATGTCACAGCAAACAGACAAAAGGTCATCCTTCTGCTTACAGGAGCTTGCACTCTAAAGATTTGCATTGTTGAGCAGTGTGATGTGGCATCTATCTATCTATCTATCTATCTATCTATCTATCTATCTATCTATCCATCTATTCATCTCTCAATCGTCTATATCTATCTCTCAATCGTCTATATATATCTATCTATCTCTCAATCGTCTATATATATCTATCTATCTCTCAATCGTCTATATATATCTATCTATCTCTCAATCGTCTATATCTATCTATCTATCTGTCTGTCTGTCTGTCTGTCTGTCTGTCTCTATCTATCTATCTATCTATCTATCTGTCTGTCTGTCTGTCTGTCTGTCTGTATCTATCTATCTATCTATCTATCTATCTATCTATTATCTATCTATCTATCTATCTATCTCTCAATCGTCTATATCTATCTATCTATCTATCTCTCAATCGTCTATATCTATCTATCTATCTATCTAGCTATCTATTATCTATCGTCTGTCTATCGTCTATCTATCTATTTATCATCTATCTATCTATCTATCTATCTATCTCTCAATCGTCTATATCTATCTATCTATCTATCTATTATCTATCGTCTGTCTATCGTCTATCTATCTATTTATCATCTATCTATCTATCTCTCAATCGTCTATATCTATCTATCTGTCTATCTATCTATTATCTATCGTCTGTCTATCCTCTATCTATCTATATATCATCAATCTATCGATCGATCGGTCTGTCTGTCTGTCTGTCTGTCTATTATCTATTGATCTATTTATCTGTATATTATCTATCTATCTATCTTTCTATCTATCTATCTATCTATCTATCATCTATCTATCTATCTATCTATCTATCTATCTATTATCTATCTATCTATCTATCTCTCAATCGTCTATATCTATCTATCTATCTATCTATTATCTATCGTCTGTCTATCGTCTATCTATCTATTTATCATCTATCTATCTATCATCTATCTATCTATCATCTATCTATCTATCTATCTATCTATCTATCTCTCAATCGTCTATATCTATCTATCTATCTGTCTATCTATTATCTATCGTCTGTCTATCGTCTATCTATCTATTTATCATCTATCTATCTATCTATCTATCTATCTATTATCTATCGTCTGTCTATCGTCTATCTATCTATTTATCATCTATCTATCTATCTATTTATCTCTCAATCGTCTATATCTATCTATCTGTCTATCTATCTATTATCTATCGTCTGTCTATCATCTATCTATCTATATATCATCAATCTATCGATCGATCGGTCTGTCTGTCTGTCTGTCTGTCTATCTATTGATCTATTTATCTGTATATTATCTATCTATCTATCTATCTATCTATCTATCTATCTATCTATCTATCTATCTATCTATCTATCATCTATCTATCTATCTATCTATCATCTACAGTATCTATCTATCTATCTATCTATCTATCTATCTATCTATCTATCTATCATTTATCTATGTATAATCTATCTATTTCTCTATCTATCCATCACCCATTTCTCTACCTGACAGAGCAGCCACCTCCCAAAAGCCTTTGGCTTCTAGATGCCCATGTATATTTTAGGATGATGAAGAAGAAAAGCTTTACCCTAAAGTAGAATCCCTTGGGGGTTTTGGTGCCCATGTCTCATTGTCAGGGACGATCCTGCGGCTGCAGCAGCCCTGATGCCCCCCCCCCTCCTGCTCTGCGCTTAAAATTTTAGCCTTGGAGCGAGCCAAGGAGGGGCTACATCACTAGTGCAGAGAGTGCTATTTTGTTCTCGGCACTAGCAGAGCCGAACATATATATATATATATATATATATATATATATATATATATATATATATATATATATATATATATATATATATATAAATTGTATACTGTACATCCTAGTTGTGAGCTAAGGGGGGCCCTGACCAAATGTTGCTTGACCCCCCAATAAAGTTTGAAATTCTCCCATTTAGAGGGATGTAGATTCTTAGATTCTGTATTGTAGGTTAGTACTATCACTGCCTTGGGAACGGCATTTCTCTTGTTCTTGCCCTTCGCTGGTAAATTAGCCACTCTGTTACCTACACAGCAACGTTACACTTTCTATAGATCAGTTCGAGTCTCTGCGCTGAGCTGAAATAGCAGAATTTACTGAGCGGTGTGACCTCTGATGCATTGTTTTATTGTCAGTACATGCAAAGTCATTGTAACGTCGGCACACGCAGAGGCACATTATTTCCCCCCGGGGAAAGATGAGAGTCCTCATATTGATATATTTATTTCTTTATAGAACTATAAACGGATTATTATATCTATTCGTCCAATGGTCCTTCATAATCCTGTTAGCACTGACCCACTAGTCCTCGTTGCTTCTAGGAACTGCTGACACTGGATCCTTTACGGGACACTCTGGGGGCCCACACGGTGCAGAATGGAATCTATTTCAGGAAATGTTTAGACTCCGATTAACACAGTTATTGGCAAAACAAAGATTGTATCAGATTGCTATCTCCACTGGTACCCAACGGTCAGAATGATCAGGTTCTACATAATTCCCAATTGAAGAGTGTAGGGTGAAATGAAGAAGCGATTTAATATAGGGGCTCATTTATAAGAGCTAAATTGCACCAGGGCAGATACTAATAGCAACCAATCAGATCTTTGATTTCATTGTCTAACTCATAGTAGACCAGTGTCTGACTGGCCCACCAGGAAAACTCCTGGTGGGGCCCAGAGCTATTAATTTAGGAAAGAAATAGTTTAAAGAGTGGGCCTACTGCAGGTTGAGCTCTTCTCCTGCTCTCCCCGCCAGCCACTTTCAAATGGCAGCTTCCGACTTCCGGGTTCTTCTCCTATAGAGGTTGCGCCTACTCTCCCCGCGTGCGGGTCTGTAGAAGGAACCTGCAAGTCAGGCTCGGCCGAACGCGGGTGGCGGGCAGGTGCGGGTCAGGGAAATCCCGAACCCACACATCACTAGCTACTGCTCATTACTGTATCTATATTAAAGGGGTTGTTTACCTTTAAATTAACTTGTAGTGTGATGTAGAGAGGGATATTCTGATATAATATGCAATTGGTTTTAATTTTTTTTATTATTTGGGGTTTTTGAGTTATTTAGACTATGAAGATTTTCATTCATCCAGGTCATGGTATATCTAATATGAGTAATTCCAAAAATTAAATTGAGTTATTTAGCTTTATATTCAGCAGTTCTCCAGTTTGCACGTTTGGCAATCTGGGTGCCAAGGTCCAAATTACCCTAGCAACCATGTATTGATTTATATAAGAGACTGGAATATGAATAGGAGAGGCCTGAAAGGAAAGGTAAGTAATAAAAGGTAACAATAACAATACATTTGAAGCCTTACAGAGCATTTGTTTTTAGATGGGATCAGTGACCCTCATTTGAAAGCTGGAAAGAGTCAGAAGAAGACAAATAATTGAAAAACTATACAAAATAAATAATGAAGACCAATTCAAAAGTTGCTTAGAACTAACTAGAAGTTATTGGTTCCCACTAGGGATGGGCGAATTTTTTTTGCCTTGTTTTGCCAAAAAAAGACGCCCATAGACTTTAATGGGCGTCGGCGACATTTTTTGGCGAAACTAAGCGGGTCAAATTCGCCCATCCCTAGTTCACACAGCAAATTATTTTAGGCCCCCCCCAAATATGCAATATAGCAGGTTTTAGATGGTGCATAGTCGATTTCGAATTCTTAAAGGGACAGAACATGATAAATTTCAAAATTCGAATTTCCAATTTTTTCCTAGTTTGGACTATTCCCTAGTCGAATTACACTAAAATAAACTCGAATTTTCAATTCGACCCTTAATAAATCTGCTTCTATAAGTGAGCTCCATCTGTATGTTGGAGCTGGGATGATCAGGCTGCCACCTTCTAATTCTGGTTCAAAGCAAATGGCTTTTAGTTTAACTGTAACATGCCTCCATTCAATTTTCTAATCACTTACAGAAAGTATATGCAGGAACAACCTATATACTGTATATATCTATGTATAAATGCATGTGTACGTTTCTACAAAGGCTGTTTCCCATAGCATTTTATCTAAATAATCCAAATTTAAAAAAAAAAAGTTTCCCTTTTCTCTGTAATAATAAAACAGTACCTTGTACTTGATCCTAACTAAGATATAATGAATCCTTATTGGAGGCAAAACCAACCTGTTTGGTTTATTTAGGGGCACATTTACTAAGCTCGAGTGAAGGATTTGAAGTTAAAAAACTTTGAATTTCGAAAATTTTTTTGGGTACTTCCACCATTGAATAGGCTACTACGACCTTCGACTACGACTTCGACTTCGATTAGAAGGATTCGAACTAAAAATCGTTCGACTATTCGACCATTCGATAGTCGAAGAACTGTCTCTTTAAAAAAAACTTCGACTACCAGAGGGGGGTCAGCTGGTTGATGAAAACAAAATAAAAGCGCAGATTCTGAACTCGTATTTTTCATCTGTCTACACAAATGAAGAACCAGTAAGTGAAGGTTTCCTTCTTAACACTCCCAATTCTAGTAATACAACTAATGATGCATGGTTCACACATGAAGAAATTCAAAAGAGACTTGAACATGTTAAGATTAACAAAGGTCCAGGGCCAGATGGTATTCATCCCAGGGTAATTAGCGAGCTTAGCTCTGTGATTGCCAAACCTCTTTACTTAATTTTTCAGGATTCGTTGAGATCTGGCATAGTGCCGAGAGACTGGCGAATTGCTAATGTGGTGCCTCTATTCAAAAAATGATCCCGTTCTCAGCCTCAAAACTATAGGCCAGTTAGTCTGACGTCAGTATTAGGAAAGCTTTTCGAAGGGTTAATAAAGGATAAGATACTGGACTTCATAGCAAATCATAATACTATGAGTTTGTGCCAGCATGGTTTTATGCGTAATAGATCTTGCCAGACTAACTTAATTTCTTTTTACGAGAATGTAAGTAGAGACCTCGATTCTGGGATGGCAGTGGATGTGATTTACTTAGACTTTGCTAAAGCATTTGATACAGTGCCACACAAAAGGTTACTGGTTAAATTAAGGAATGTTGGACTGGAACATAGTATTTGTACCTGGATAGAGAACTGGCTAAAAGATAGACTACAAAGAGTGGTGGTAAATGGAACATTTTCTAATTGGACCAGTGTTGTTAGTGGAGTACCGCAGGGCTCTGTACTATGTCCCTTGCTTTTCAACTTGTTTATTAATGACCTGGAGGTGGGCATTGAAAGGACTGTTTCTATTTTTGCAGATGATACTAAATTGTGCAGAACTATAGGTTCCATGCAGGATGCTGCCACTTTGCAGAGTGATTTGTCTAAACTGGAAAACTGGGCAGCAAACTGGAAAATGAGGTTCAATGTTGATAAATGCAGGTTATGCACTTTGGCAAAAATAATATAAATGCAAGTTATACACTAAATGGCAGTGTGTTGGGAGTTTCCTTAAATGAAAAGGATCTAGGGGTCTTTGTAGATAACACGTTGTCTAATTCTGGGCAGTGTCATTCTGTGGCTACTAAAGCAAATAAAGTTCTGTCTTGCATAAAAAAGGGCATTAACTCAAGGGATGAAAACATAATTCTGCCTCTTTATAGGTCCCTGGTGAGGCCTCATCTGGAGTATGCAGTTCAGTTTTGGACTCCAGTCCTTAAGAGGGATATAAATGAGCTGGAGAGAGTGCAGAGACGTGCAACTAAATTGGTTAGAGGGAGGGAAGACTTAAATTATGAGGGTAGATTGTCAAGGTTGGGGTTGTTTTCTCTGGAAAAAAGGCGCTTGCGAGGGGACATGATTACACTTTACAAGTACATTAGAGGACATTATAGACAAATGGCAGGGGACCTTTTTACCCATAAAGTGGATCACCGTACCAGAGGCCTCCCCTTTAGACTAGAAGAAAATAACTTTCATTTGAAGCAACGTAGGGGGTTCTTCACAGTCAGGACAGTGAGGTTGTGGAATGCACTGCCGGGTGATGTTGTGATGCTGATTCAGTTAATGACTATAAGAATGGCTTGGATGATTTTTTGGACAGACATAATATCAAAGGCTATTGTGATACTAAACTCTATAGTTAGTATAGGTATGGGTATATAGAATTTTAATTAAAAGTAGGGAGGGGTGTGTGTATGGATGCTGGGTTTTCATTTGGAGGGGTTAAACTTGATGGACTTTGTCTTTTTTCAACCCAATTTAACTATGTAACTACCTACTTTGGCAGTTTAAACCTACCGAGCTGCAATGCTAGCCTAAGCCTGTTTCCCATAAGCTTTCTAAGCTTTTTTTGATCGATGGAAAATCCTTCGATTGATGGATTAAAATCCTTCGAATCGTTTGATTCGAAGGATTTTAATTAGTTTTTCCGTCGATCATTAGATCGAAGTATTTGCGGTAAATCCTTCGACTTCGATATTCGAAGTCGAAGGATTTTACTTTGAGGGTCGAATATCGAGGATTAATTAACCCTCGATATTCGACCCTTAGTGAATGTGCCCCATAATGTTTACATGATTTTCTAGGTATAAAGATCAAAATTACAGAAAGATCCATTATCTGGAAACCTCAGGTCTTGAGCATTCTGGATAACAGGTCCCATACCTGTAGTGGTAACAGCAGCTACAGAATACAATACAAACTGGGACAACAGTGTCTGTATCTGATGTTTCCCAGTCCTGGGGTCTTGATTCCAACCAGAGTGTGCAAGTACAGACCCAACAACCCCTAAAAGTATCAACTCCCTTAACAGTCCAATATTACTCTCCACAGGGGTACAGCCATACATTTCCTACATACATTATTTCATACATACATTTCATTGAAAAGACAATGTCAGTGCAATACCAATAGTTTTGTGAACCCACAGCTTCTGCAGGCATCTCTGTACTTTAATAAAACATCCCATAATGTATGGGCTCTTGTGCTTCCTATAACTGTTACAGCTGAAGCGTATACTGGATAATTTATTAATGCTCACTAAACTCAGCATACAACACTGTATTTCACTTACTGCAATGTCTTTTATAGATAAATCTGCAATATTTAAGCTTCTTTCTAGAGGTTAAACAGAGTTACAAGAAAACAGGGAGTTCGACAGAAGGAAAGGGGCTCAACTGAAATGAAAATTGAAATGAAATGTGTGGGGTGTGCAATGAGTGCAGCTGATTAGGGGCAGATTTATCAAGGGTCAAACTCCCATCAACTAGAAAATTGGGGAAAAAAACGACCAATCAAAATCTATTGAAAAAAAATCTGACTTTTTTTAAAAAATGGGTCAATAGGATCGAGCTGCAAATTTAAATCGAATTCAAATTTTTTCACCAAAATTTGTTTTACAAAAGTCCACCACATGACTCTAAATTGATCAATTTGGCAGGTTTTAAATTCGCATTCGAATTCTTAAAGGGACAGGATCAACTGGCAGTTAGGCAGGTTAAAAAAAGTTAGAAGGTTGAACTTGATGGACATGTGTCTTTTTTAAACCTAACTTACTATGTTACTATGTATGTTAGTACATGATCAATTTCAACATTCGAATTTCGTTTTTTTTTTTAAAATTTGAATCGAATTTGGACTATTCCCTAGTCGGACTATTCTTAAAATAAACTCGACCCCTGATAATCTGCCCTATGCATAAGTGAGCTCCATCTGTATGTTGGAGCTGGGCTGATCCATTTTCTAATTACCTACAGAAAAGTATAGGCAGGAACAACCTATACAGGTATGGGACCTGTTATCCAGAATGCTCGGGACCTTGAGTTTTCTGGATAATGGATCTTTCTGTAATTTGGATCTTCTAAAGTCTACTAGAAAATCATGTAAACATTAAATAAACCCAATAGGCCGGTTTAGCTCCCAATAAGGATTAATTATATCTTAGTTGGGATCAAGTACAAGCTACTGTTTTAATAGCACAGAGAAAAAGGAAATCAATTTTTAAAAACTGGATTATTTGATTATAATGGAGTCTATGGAAGATGATCTTTCTGTAATTCAGAGCTTTCTGAATAATGGGTTTCCGGTTAATAGATCCCATACCTGTGTGTGTATATATATATATATATATATATATATATATATATATATATATATATATATATATATATATATATATATTTATATATATATATATATATACCCTTTATCCAGAAAGCTATGATTATACAAAGGCTGTCTCCCATAGATTCCTTTTTATTTAAATAATCTTAAATAAATAATTATTTCCTCTTTCTATGTAATAATAAAACAATACCTTGTCCTTGATCCAAACTAAGATATAATTAATTCTTATTGGAAGCAAAACCAGCCTATTGGGTTTATTTAATGTTTACATGATTTTCTAGTAGACTTCAGGGATGACTATCAAAATTACAGAAAGATCCATTATCTGGAAAACCCCAGGTCTTGAGCATTCTGTAGAACAAGTCCCATACCTGTAGTGGTAACTGCAGCGACAGAATACACCATGGGGGAGCACAAAGCTCAATATGTAAACAGCAGTTTAGGTATGATAGACTCTACCTGTGATATAAATTCACAGTTAACAGGCCGATCGCATGACAGGCCGTGTCAGTGTCCCTTTGTATAAATATTCCCTGATTTCCTGACGATTTGTATTGATTTGAAGAAGGTTTCTCATCTTCAAGATGTCCAGATCACAGAGAAGATCTTTGCACTCATATTTATTTCTCTGAGCACTTTTAAGTTTCTATTGTGACATATAAATGATTTAGTATGGTCCCTGTGTATTCTGTCAATCATGGCTAATAAAGCTCAAATGTAGGTGTTAAATTAAGGAAACCATGTTGATATCGTTCCCCTATGAGGTGCACAGCACAGAAATCGTATGTAAAGCCTTTGCTGCAAATCTCAGGTTTTCTTTCATCTGTACAGGTATGGGACCTGTTATCCAGAATGCTGGCCTGGGGATTTCCAGACAATAGATCTTTCCATAATTTAGATCCTTATAATTTGTCAAGGTACTGTTTTGTTATTACAGAGAAAAAGGACATTTTGAATTATTTGATTAAAATGGAGTCTATAGGAGACAATCTTCCCATAATTTGGAGCTTTCTGGATAATAAGGCTCCAGGTAACGGATACTATACCTGTATGTCTTTTAATTTTAGCAGCATTCCTTGTATACAAAAGCAAAACCTTAAGTTATTTAGATACAGGTTGGACATGGGGAGACCCGGCTTCAACAACCAGGAAACTTCGGACGACTTTGTGTGATTAGCGCCGGCGTTTCTTTCATGTTAGCCGGCGCAGAGTGAGGGAAGGTGTTTGGGGAGATTGGTCGTCGCAAAAACGAGGCGATTAGTCGCCAGGCGACCAAATCTCCCCAAAACGCCCAGTGTGGCCTGACCCTAAAGGGATTGTTCACCTTTGAGTTAACGTTTAGTATGACGTAGAGAGTGATATTCTGAGACGATTTGAAATTCTTTTCCATATTTTTATTTGTGGTTCTTGAGTAATTTAGCTTTTTATTCAGCAGCTCTCCAGTTTTAATTTTCAGCAATCTGGTTGCTAGGATCCAAATTACCCTAGAAACCATGCATTGATTTGAATAAGAGACTGAAATATAGGAATGCACCGAATCCAGGATTCAGTTCAGGATTCGGCCTTTTTCAGCAGGATTCAGATTCAGCCAAATCCTTCTGCCCGGCCGAACTGAATCCTAATTTGCATATTCAAATTAGGGATGGGGAGGGAAATCGCGTGACGTTTTGTCACAAAACAGGGAAGTTAAAAATGCTTCCCACACCTAGTTTGCAAATGCAAATAGGGATTAGGATTTGGTTTGGCATTCGGCTAAATCTTTCGCAAAGGATGCGGAGGTTCGGCCGAATCCAAAATAGTGGATTCGGTGCATCCCTACTGAAGTAAGAATAGGAGAGGCTGGATAGAAAGATGAGTCAATTTAAGTAACAATAAAAATACATTTGTAGCCATACAGAGCATTTCTTCTTTTTAGATGGGGTCAGTGACCCCCCATTTGCTAGCTGAAAAGAATCAGAAGAATAAGGTAAATCATTAAAAAAATTATAAAAAAAATACATAATGAAGACCTATTGAAAAGTTGCTTAGAATTAAGTAAACTTAAAGGGATCCTCCCATAAGGGGCAGATCTATTGACATTCAAATTCAGCCTTTTACCTCAATTTTAATAAATATTACTCTTTCAATTTAAAAAATATATATGGATAGACTTAATATTTTTTGTAAATATGTCTAATTTATCCTATGTTTAGTATTCATAAAAGTTTAATTTAACCATACAATAATGCACCACTTTTGGCCAATATACTTTTCCAAGCCCTTTGACTAATTCATAAGACAAATAAAATTTTTTTTTCTATGAACATTTCAATGAAATATCTCCTGACCCAGAACTTGGGAAATATATTGTTTTTTTTTTTTTTAACTTGAGGCAGAACAATTTGTTGGTAGCAAAATGCCAGAAACAAATCCTTGAAACGTTCCTCCTTGTCGAGAATGTTAGCGAGTAATGTGATAAAAAAGTAATGGGATCTCGGTAACATTTTGCTATTTCCATGTACTTTCCATTCTCTGATACCATCAGTTATTTCTCTGGCCATCCAATTCAACCCACTACTTTTTTTTTCTCCTTTCAAGATAAAAGCTTTTTCTCCAGTTCGTTAAAATGGGGCACTCGCTTCTCCTGTATTTAGCGAGATGCTGGACCAGTTTTAGGATAGAGAAGGGAGGGAGTTCACTCTGGGTCCCAGCTTGCATGTGTTGCCAGGGGCCAACTATACTATAACTATGGCACTTGTTATATTTAATAAGTAGCCCTAGATCAGATAAAGGCGGCAATTTATTTCCCCAAGAAATTCATTGTTTAATTCTTTATTGCTTTCCAGATTTGTGTTCACAATCTTATCATATCCAATTCTCCCTAACCAATAAAAAGCTTTTTCACTGTTGGTAAAATAGAACTGGCCATTTATAAAGCTTGCATGGCAAAAAAAATGATGAAAAGTGTCTATATTAACATTGCGTTTACTTGTCTAACAGTTTTTTGGTTTTTTTGAAATTGAGATTTTTTTTTTATTTTTCCTATTATTTTGCCAATTCTTAAACCTCCTGTAGAAAATTATGGATTTTGCCAGATCTAAAAACACCTGGAGAACATGGTCTGGAGAACAGCTGAAGAATATAGTCAAGAAAACATATGGAGAACATTTTAAGAACATAGTCTAGAAAACATCTGGAGAACATGGTCTGTAGAACAGCTGAGGAATATAGTTTATAAAACATCTGGAGAACATTTTAAGACCACAGTCTAGAAAACATCTGGAGAACAGCTGAGGAATATAGTTTATAAAACATCTGGAGAACATTTTAAGAACACAGTCTAGAAAATATCTGGAGAACATGGTCTGGAGAACATCTGAAGAATATAGTCTAGAAAATATCTGGAGAACATTTTAAGAACACAGTCTACAAAACATCTGGAGAACATTGTCTGGAGAACAGTTGAAGAATATAGTCTAGAAAACATCTGGAGAACATTTTAAGAACACAGTCCAGAAAACATCTGGAGAACATGGTCTGGAGAACATCTGAAGAACATGGTCTGGAAAACATCTGGAGAACATGGTCTGGGAAACATCTAGAGACCATCTCAAATTCTGGCTACAATTAGCCAACAAGTTCATGCTTAAATGATTTTTATCCAGGCAATATTTTCATTTTAATGGAGAACAGCTGAAGAATATACTCAAGAAACATCTGGAGAACATGGTCTAGAAAACATCTGGAGAACATGGTCTGGAGAACATCTGAAGAACATGGTCTAGAAAACACCTGGAGAACATGGTCTGGAGAACATCTAGAGACCATCTCAAATTCTTAATCTCTTAATAAAAAAGGCTACAATTAGCCAAAAAGTTAATGCTTCATTCGATCTTATCCAGGTAAATTTTTGTATAAATAATCAAGATAAGAAAAATGGAAAATTAGTCGGTTTTCTTTTTCCCCCCACCATTTCTAGTTTTTATAGAGAGAGGCTTTTCATTTTCCAAGATGTACAAATGCTTGCGTATGCCCTTTCTAGGAACTAATGCGATGAAAGTAAATCATTCTCCAATGAAAACTCATTTACCAGCAACTGATGGATTTTGATGGCCAATAAGAATATTGATTTTCCTTTCATATACATTGCACCTCTTCCCATGTTATAAACGGAATGGGTAACTGTTCCCATCACATAATGCATATATTTTGCAGCCTGCAGTGCCTTAGATGGCTTTTCAAAGTCATTCCTTTACCCGCAAGAGTTTTAGAAGTTAAGAAATAAAAAGTAAACAGGATCACCGGTGCAGTTCTTTGCTGAAAATAAGGTTCTCAGAACTGATTACCTAGAGATTTGTTGCACTGGCAAATTGTACCCTATCAATAGTCCCTTCTCGTTGACAAATGGCTGATCAATACTCCATTTGTGCTCTGCAGAGCCACTCAGTATACATGGAGCAAATGGAGTATTGATAATGTATTAGTCAATAGATCTCTTTATTCGGCCATCTATCATAGGGCACTTGGCCTCCGACTGGTCAGTGATGCTTCGGCCCTGGTATTTTTATCAGATCTTTGTGAGTTATCTGTTTGTGTACATTGAGAGACAGCGCTACATTAATGCTATGACAGCTCAAATGTCCTCTTCAGTTTTTTATTGGTGTTAAAACCACAACTTGAGGAATTTTGTTTGAGAAAATGTTGAGTGGATACTGAAAACATTTCATTTACTATAAGCAAACCCTCTGATCTGGTAATTCTTAGAAGACTCTTGAAATGACAACCCCAAAAAAAATGGTATAATATAGTAATTGGTGTCTGAGAATTGCTATGGTTTTTCTGGGTAGATGTGGCATAAATTGTCCAGGGCAGTATCAGCAGCGCCCGATGGTGCTCCACTCCTCTTCAGCGCGTGTTCCAAGATGGAGGTGCCCATAGCTGCCGCATGGATAGTGGTGCCAGCGCATGGCGCCGGTGCGCAGACATGTGACGTCATCACCTCGCGTCTGGCGCCAAAATTCAGAATAAAAGGAAGTTGAGGTCATGGGTTCAATGCCCGATTATATAAATTGCTGGGTTTCCTAAATTACTGTTTCCTAGATTCCTGACTCTCTGCTTGACCTTGATTCTGATTCTTGCTGCCAGTCTATTTGAACTCTTGCCTCTTGACTACCTTATGCCTGACCCCTTTGGAAATCGCAAACTTGGACTTTAACCCCTAAGCTTCCTCCTTGGTCTGGACTCTCCTCTAGGAATATATAGGCCCCTGACAGGCAGAATTCAAAATGGCAAAGCATTAGATTTTAATCTTCAGATGTGGCCCTGACCATTCAGTTCACTTAGCCGTTCATTAGACCTTCTTGCCCACATCATGTCCTAGTGGGTTTCCTGCTATCACTGAGTGCATGTTCTATAGGCTTGGCTATTGGGGCATTTAAAGGGAAGATTGAAGAAGATAGCAAAGAGTCCATATTCTCAGTAATAATCCATACTTAGATTGTCTCTCCAGCCCATTGTTTTACCAATTCTTGTTCAAGACAAGCCTGATATCCTGGTGGCCCTGAGGCCCATTTTGACTGGAACAGTGGTTCCATTTATAGACCAACCCCATTCTACTGCTCAGCAGGTGTCAGGGTGGATATTCAGAAGAGAATTTATGAAAGTAGTACACATTTTCTTTGGTCATGGCGCCATTTTTATCCCTGTTATGCAAGGGTGCTGCACCATCTTAACCAGGCACAACTTATGTTTAAAGGAGAACTAAAGAATTGGACGGCACGCCGATCCACAGGAATACAGGCTTATTGCATACTCCTGCAGGGATCCTACGCACATGCCTATGATTAAGGGATTGATTCCCATAACGAGTAGGGCGTAGGATCCCTGCAGGAGTATGCAATAAACCTGGATTCCTTTTGATCGGAGTGCCATCCAATTCTTTGGTGTTGATGTGGATCTTTGCAGTGGGGACGCTGCGGACAGAGCACCCGATAGGATACATATGGAACAGCTAAAGGGAAGGTGAGCTTTGAGCGGTCCTTTTGTTTTTGAGTAAAGGAGAACTAAACCCTAAAAATGAACATGGCTAAAAATGCCATATTTTATATAATGAACATATTGCACAAGCAAGCCTAAAGTTTCAACTTGTCACAGTTCAATTTTGTCACAGGGGGTCACCATTTGGAAAGTGTCTGTGACACTCACATGCTCAGTGGGCTCTGAGCAGCTGTTGAGAAGCTAAGCTTAGGGCTCGTCACTAATTATCCAGCAGAAAATGAGGTTGGTCTGTAATATAAGCTGATGCTACAGGGCTGCCTATTAAATTATGATGCTAATTGCACTGGTTTCTGTGCTGCCATGTAGTAAGTATCTGTATTAATTACTAATCAGCCTTATATTGTGCCATTTCTATTCTATGTGTATTGTGTACTGTATATTGTGAGTGGGTCCCTAAGCTCAGTAAGTGACAGCAGCACAGAGCATGTGCAGTGAATCAGCAGAAAAGAAGATGGGGAGCTACTATCTTTCAGATAGGGATGCACCGAATCCAGGATTCGGTTTGGGATTCGGCCAGGATTCGGCCTGAACCGAATCCGAATCCTAATTTGCATACGCAAATTAATGGCGGGGAGTGAGGTTGCGGGACTTTTTGTCACAAAACAAGGAAGTAAAAAATGTTTTCCCCTTCCCACACCTAATTTGCATATGCAAATTAGGATTCGGATTCGGATTCGGTTCGGTATTCGGCCGAATATTTTACGAAGGATTCGGGGGTTCGGCCGAATCCAAAATAGTGGATTTGGTGCATCCCTACTTTCAGAACACATATCTTTACTGCTAAAGGGCTGTGGTTGCCTTGGGCTGGTATATATTGTAAGCCCAAAACATAATGTACAACATTTCAAACCTATTTCTTTAGTAAGGCTTTGGTTCTCCTTTAAAATGTTGAAGATAATATTATGCTGGCGAAAGGCTCATTGTGCAAAATGCTTGAATTTCACTGTTGAGCATAGCAAGTAAGGTGAAGAAGCCCTGTATTTACCCATGGATCTGGGAAGGCTGTAACTGGGCTCCTTCCAGCTGACTTCTGTATAGTGAACAACCTTCTTACTTGTCCTATATGGGAGCCAAATGCATCTGCATTGAACACAGTCCCACCTGAAGTGTGTTTTTTAAAATGTAAAAATATATCGAAAGATTATAAGTAATAAATCCAGTACAGAATGAATGAGACTATAGGATCAAGACATTTTAATTCATAAAATGAAGAAAAATGCAATTCCAGAGGGCATTATAAATATTTAGGGATATGTACAGCAAAAGATGCACAGAAAGAGGCACCTAATAAACTATCCTTCCAGAGTTTTCTCATTTCTCTTCTTTACTTTCTCATCTTTCCTATAACATTTCTCTTACAGTTGACTTGTCCTTTATGACTATACCATGTCCTCACCTGCAGAATATCCTGCCAGCACCCTCTCTCCTATTATAGATGTATATAGAGCGCCTTTCCTATGCCCCTACAAGAGAGAGGAACTTTACCAAACTGACACCAAAACTCAAAGAATTTCTTTTCCATTTAAAGCTGAGATACAACTCATACTCCTGAAACCTGAAACCTGAAGAGCATCATTAAACTAATTCCTTGTCAAAAGCAACCCAAGGTCCATAACTTCCCTTCCAATAAAAAAAAACTCAAGGTATTTATCCATTACCCATACATCTAGATAAGGTGTAAAGCATTCCTCAATCAGTTTCCCGTATTTCCCATATTTCCCATTCATTGCATTGCTACTCTTACAATCCAGTTTACAAGCAACATACATACATGTTGTTCCTATATATATATTCATATTATTTTAATTGTCAATATGTACATTGGTCAGTTGGGAAGCATTTCCCACCAAGCAAAATTTGGTGAATTTGAATTACATTTTTACATCTGATTTGTTTCTGTCCCCTCCCCTGTATATGTCCTCTATCCTAGAGAAGAAGCTCCTCATTGACCTTCAATTTCAAGGACTTTTAATGAATAAAGGTCGGGAATCAGTCCTTTGTTTAAAAGGGGTAGCATCTCCACTCATCGGGAGGCTTTAGGACATAGAGAGACGGAAAACAAGGGTGAAGGTGATGTACAGAATTGAAGCTTGGAGTTGCTGTGTCCCAGAATGGCTTTCCTCGTCTGTCCTCAAATTGGGTACGTTGTGCTGAGACTGCAAAAAGAAAATAATATGCCCATTGTGTCACTCATGACTTAAACATTAAACAATTATGACCTCAACTGCACTTGTGGGTGTAAATTACCCCTAATATCATTAGTAATTGGGTGCTGCATGAACCACACTGGGTGTGTCCCTCAGAAGAGACCATATTCACAATATTTTTTAGATGGACCCGACATCAGCAGCCCCAAATATACAAAATATTGGATAATTTGTGCAGGAAAGCTAGGATGAGAAAAGCCTAAATAAGTTGTCCTAAAATGGGTGCACCTGCCTGTACTGTAACAAAGTCAAGTGGTGTTGTAATGATAACACTAGGAAATATATAGTTCCCCAAAGTAAAGCATAGCTGGTGTAGAGAAAAATATATCTTAACTGTATTTTTTCTTCAACCTGATTGACTTGTTGAAGAGTGGAAAAGTCCAAATCAGAAGAGTAATGAAACAATGCTAGGACCTTCAAACTAGAGTCCTTTGTTCTGATATAGCCCTACGCGAGATCTTATAAACTAACAGACTTGGTACAACCTCTTCTGCATGGAATGTGCCGTGCACACTTTTTTTTTTTTTTTTTTACTCCTTCCCTTGTAAATTGTTGTCGATGCTGATCGTCCACAAAACCAACAACCGTAATACAAAAACACAGAGAGCTGTTTGGGAGACGGCAGCTACTAAAACGTTGCCGACTGGAGCAACTCGACTCTTTCCAAAATCTGAAGAGCAAACCCATCCTCCTTGGTTCTTCCCTGAAGTTGATTCTTCCCATGCTTCGATAAACTAGGCAAAAACATATTCTTGAAAAGCACTTTTTGTTTTTGATCAGCGACCTCGATATCCAGATCAATGGGTGGTAAGACCACAAAATGAGAGCAGGTAAAGTAGAGTCCTCTAAATACTAAACAGCTGTGTGTTCTAGTCTTTGATACCCCCAATGGCCTTGCCAAAGTAAAGGTTCTGCAAGACTTCCCTCGGAAGGGGGCAATCCTTCCTTGTTTTTTGAGGAATTTTAAGATATTGTTTTTTTGACCCCTATGCACCAAGAGTCCACATTTTCCCACCCTCTCCCAACCCCTCACCCACTGTTCTGATGACCTGAGTTACAGACGAGTGGCAAAATGGACATTCAGGTCCGTTCCTTTCACAGATGCGCACGGCACATTCCATGCAAAAGAGGTTGTGCCTAAGATTAATAGCCAATTACAAGGATATGGTTCAACAGTCCTGTTTATATTTACCTCAGAGACACATATTCTTAATTCTGGAGTGCTGCTATTCTTTATCTCCTGCAGGAAAGGAAAATCACACATCAAATTCATCCTTAGCTTATAAAGTCACAACCCTCCTGGTGGGTACGTTTCTATTAATCAGCAGAAATTAAGGTCAGTGTCATCCACATACCAGATGTATGACTCCTACCCTCAACCCACCACCCCTTATTCTAAGGGCTTCATATACTTGGTCTCATTTTAAAGACCAGGAAGTCTTCCCATCCATCCTGTTACCTTCTTCTTACCTGGAAGGATGTGCAGATGCCAGGGTCAACCTCGGGTAAGATATTGCTGTCACTCTGATTATCTGGAAGGACATTACTCGCCTCAACTTTTGGGGTGATTGTAGTGCGGGGTGCACTGGTCACGCTCTGTCTATGTACTACATCTGTGCCATTCCCAAACGCCAGAATTGCATTCCCTGCAAAACATTATAAAGAGCATCACCATATAACTGTGTTTTCCCATACATTACACTGTCCCTTGTCTCCAAAGTTTTTTTAACACAACAGAAATACCATTCAGCTATAAAGCTAAATTGTCTCTGTTATCACAGAGAACCCTTAATCCATCTCAGTTATATCCATCTGAATTGATAAGAGGGTTGTGGGGAGTTTGGGTTTCAAAATATTTAACTGAAGAGCAATATACATAAGCCTAGAGTCCTAGACCTTTCTTTAATAGGTACAAATACGGCAGATGAGTATTGTGGGCCCTGGAGAGTAGAACTTGTAAATATGAAGAAGTGGCAAGAGTAGGACAGGATTTGTTGTCCCAAACCACCATCCTTCAATTTTTGTTGGAATCTCTCAGGCGGTGTTGGGCAGGGCCAGAATTGGGGGTTGGCAGAAGAGTAAATCAAAAAATAGCCGGAGAGCACACCTTTATGTTTAAAAGATTTTTATTTCGCAGACACTCCTGCACAACATGTTTCGGCTACAACAGCCTTCATCAGGTGCAGAAGAGGCACATGCCTAGGGTGCAGGTCTGGACTGAGATTCAAAATAGGCCCTGGCATTTCAGGTAAACAGAGGCCCAAACAGGCCATACAGCAGCCCAAACAGCCTCCCATCAGCCCAATATATAGTGAGTGTCCATGGCAACTTACAGCAGCCCCTCTGGCATTTGCCAGAACCCACAGATTGCCAGTCCGGGCCTGCTAGGGTGCAACTATGGGTGGCGCTAGGCATATACTTTTTCTGCTTGTCCTTTGCTTGTCCTTCCCCACCCTCTGCTGGTCCCCTGGCTGCTACTGGTGCTGAAAATGTTAGTGTATTGACACCCGAACTATAGGATAGACATTTTTATAAAAATAAAATCCCCAGGCTCTGCCACAATAAACAAATACAATAAGTCCACTTAACCCATTACCAATAGTGATGGGCGAGTAAATTCGCCAGGCATGGATTTGAAGGGAATTTCCACGTTTCGCTGAATGTGAATAAATTGTGAAACCGTGGCAAAAAATTGCAGACGAGAAATCCTACGTGACAAAAAAAAAATTCACGCGTCAAAATTATTCCAACTCCCATTGACTTTAATGCATTTGGACAAAATAGTCGCATGTATAAAAATTGTAACTCACGTCAAAATTAATTTGACGCCAATTTTGACGCCATCACTAATTACCAGTATATTATGGACAATGAGACATTTTATGCCTTAAGCTACTATAAAATGCTTAACCTTTAAACAAAACAGGGATTGTTGTCCATATATTGCAATATACAACTACATCAAAGTCATCCATGGCCAGTTCTACACTCAACTTGCATCTGATTCCTTAAGAATTCTATTGCTTCATTGGGAGTTTTAACCTTGAAAGCAGCAAGTAAGTTGCAGGTAAAACTTAGTCCCTTTGTAAAATGTATAGTTAAGCAATTGAATTCTTAATGAATCAAATGAAAATTAAGCGTAGGACTGGCCAGATATGGGATGACTCTGACGTAGTTGGCCAGCTTAAATATATTGCAATATATGGACAAACAATCCCTGTTTTGTTTAAAGGGTAAGGCATTTTTCAGTAGCAGTATGCACAAAATGTCTCTGTCTTAAATATATTGATAATGGGTTGAGTGCAGGGGACCTCTTGTATTTATCTGTATAAATTTTATGGTGCTTCATTGCACCCCCGTATAATGGTTTAAAAATGAGTGGTGAGCACAACTTTCCCTTATCCGTCACAATAAAGACAGCCCTGAATATGCGCTTAAACCAGGATCACCCTGCACCAACTTTTATGTCTGCAAACAATCACTGTGCTCCTCACCCACTTTTATCATTTCTGAAAATAAAATCCTTAAAAACTTTTGCCTCTCGTATTAAAAAAAAAACAAAAAACAACTGTCCCATTGCCCATTATCAACTTTCCCTCTTCAACAATAAGGGCCATTTTTGGTAGTTTGACTACTAATTGAATGCAGATGATACAAAGTGTTAAGGTTGAACATGTTGGAGAAGGTTGAATGGGTAAACACATCTGTCTCACATATCTGTATCAAGCTTGACAGTTGGCAGATTGGGTAAACTTTATTTTATCTGAGGGTATCTGAATATCTGGTTTGAATTGTACAGCAGAGGGTTTACTTGTCAGTGTGTATATCACACATACATGAGCATGGATCTCTGTGTTTATCTGTCTACCCTTGTTCCTAATTCCATTACTGCTGAGAGCGGCTGGACTATAACCGGCGGTGGGCACCCACATGGCCAGACTAATCTTGTGGTCTGGACTACATTTCCATTTGTATCATCTCAGAGTTGCAGACAATCAATCATTCAGCAGGAACGCAGTAGGAAACTGGCTGCTTCCGGATGCAGAGTACCTCTGTACTCAACCAATATATGTATAAATGTGTCAGTAACCCACCCACAATGTTTTATTGCTGAGATTATGGACCTGTGGTACCAGTACTAAAATGCACAGTGGCGCATAGCTTGGTGTATAATTCATAAATGATGGTGGAAAAAAAGTTTTACTGGTAATGATGAAAAAATTGTTTTATTCCACTTTTCTACCAAACAAAGAAGAAAACTATGAATGTATCCACTGTTGGTAAAGAAGACCCAGAGGTTTAATGATGAATGACTAGTGATGGGTGAATAAATTAGGCAGGCTCAAATTCGCGGCAAATTTCCGCGTTCCGCCACAGTCTAATAAACTCCCAAAACTGCAGTGAAAATTTGCCAGCAAAAAATCTGTTGTGTCGTCAAAAACTTGGGTGCGCATTAGAATAGTCGCACGCTTAAACATTGTCACGCGTCAAAATTATTCGGATGCCTATTAACTTTAACGCTTATGGCCAAAATAGACACGTGTATAACAATTGTCGCAGGCGTCGAAATTGACGCGCGTCATAAAAATTTTGATGCCCGTTGACTTCGATGCATTTCGGAAATTCACAGGGAAATTCAGTAATTTTTCGGCGAAGCGTAATGGGACAAATTCGCCCATCACTATGAATGACATTTATCACTGAGTGGGTGAAAGAGCAAGCTAAATGACATCCAGGGCATCCTTCACTTTATTTTATAACTAGCTTTATAACTGGAGAAGGGTGTGAGAGATAGGCAATGTATCTGCAGGGACACATTGTGATAATCTACACAACTCCGTAACCGAACATTTCATGCACACCTCACCCTATTGTAAATCTCCCACCACATTCATTACCAAATAATGATAAGTGGGCAAGTTACTTGAAAGGGATTGTTGAGAGAACACATTCAAGATTATGTTCTGGAGAATGGCATTATGAGTATTATCAGCATGGCTTTATGAAGGATAGGTCATGTCAAACAAGTTTGCTTATAATAAGTAAGTAGCACGTTGGACAGTGGGGGTTGCAGCAGATAAAATCTATTTTGATCACCTTTACTGTCAAAATAGGCATGCCACTTGTACTCTTAATGGGACTTAGGCGAAGCCTTGATGAAAAAGGGCCTAAGCGTACTTGTGGAAAATAAACTCGGCAAGCAATGGCAGCAGCAGCAGCTGAAAGGGCAAACAAGTTTTTGACTGGGTTAACCCAATTTAACTATGTAGCTATGCCTAATCCCCACCATCAGTTGTGCCCTAGACACGTGCATCTTCTGCCTACCCCTAGTTCCGGCCCTGGTTTGGGTTGAGAAGAGACGCTTAAGGAGTGATATGATAACTATGTATAAATATATATAAAGGGACCATATAATAAACTCTTTGATGCTTTATTTACCAGTAGGTCCTTCCAGCAGACACAAGGGCACCCAATTGATTAGAAGGAAGGAGGGCCCATCTTAATATTCAGAAAGGGTTTTTTTTACAGTGAGAGCTGTGAAGTTGTGGAATTCTCTCCCTGAATCAGCTGTACTGGTGGATACATTAGTTAATTTAAAGAAGGGGTTGGATGGCTTTTTAGTACGTGAGGAATTACAAGGTTATTGAAAATAGCTCTTAGCACAAAGTTAGACCAGGGATTGATCCTATTGCTTGATTGATCTTGTTTCCCCCTTTTAGGCAAATTGTAGAGGCTTCAGATGGGGTTTTTAGCCTTTCTTTGGATCAACTAGTTGTTAGGCAGGTTTCATTTAGACAGAGTGACTGAAGTTTATCAGAGACCAAGTCACATGACTGGGGGCACCTGGGAAACTGACAATATGTCTAGTCCCATTTCAGAGATCAAAATGAAATGCAAAAAAAAACAGTTTGCTCTTTTGAAAAATGGATTTAAGAGCAGAAGTCTGCTGGAGCAGCACTATTAACTGAGGCATTTGTAAAAAAAAAAAACTTTAAGTATCCCTTAAAACTTGATTGGCCTTTGTCTTCAAACGTTATACTGCATGGACAAAAAGTCAGACATTCTACTTAAGCCCATAAGCCATTGTGGATTCATTCAAATGACAGCAGGGCAGACAATTAAGCCCATACACGTAAGTCTACTGACACAGAGATCCACAGTGGTGAGTTTTATATTGGCAAATAATTCATTAAATATTGGCAAGGAATATACAATTATATACAGTATATGACCCTGCTCACAGAGCAGGTTGAACACATAGCCTTTCAGTCTTTGGCAAACCAAGAGAGAGGGACAGTCCAGAGAGTTATTGAACATTTGATGAACTTGCAATTGTAATGTAATAAATCTCTTTCTGACATTGGCTCCCTTCCTGTATATCAGAGAATACTAGTGATTTTATTATGGGTTCTGGTCTTTTTCCCTTTGAGTTGACCCCGTAGAGTCAGATGACTGATCTGATAAGGTGAGCAGATTTGTGCAAGGCAGTTAGGCAAATTGAATTTTGCATAGCTCCACTGTCTCCAAAGCAGAATAGTCATTTTCTACACATCCTGCCTTTAACTGAGGTCTGGAGACCTGTTTTTTTCAAAGGCTCCATTTTTTTCTTATTGTTCTAGTCAAATTCAGTTATCTGCCTTTTACTTACTGGAGTCCTCAGGTTATATTGCCTGCTATTCAGGAAATAGTAACAAGCATATTCACTAAATATTTAGGGAACATTTCTATACCTCTATGGTCTGTAACCAACTAATAAGTGGCTACTGGGGAAGGACTAGACCACAATGTATTCATCTAGACCAGTGATTTACAACTAGTGGCTCAACATGTTGCTCACCACCACCTTTTGGTATTGTTCCCAGTTGCTTCAAAGCAGGTTCTCATTTTTCTATTCCTGGTTTGGAGACAAGTTTTCATGAAGAGGCAAGTGTACTTGTCCCCTGAAGCTGGCAGTCCACACAAGGCTACACAATAGTCAAGCATAGTCCTTATTTGGCAACCCCCAGGAACATTTTTCATGCTTGTGTGCTTCCCCAACACTTTTTACATAGGTAGAAAAGGTTGGGGACGCCTGATCTTTAGAATATTCACCATTAAAAGTCACACTGGTTTTTATCAACCATATCCATGGGCATAAATTTGCCCAAATATATAAAAAACAAATAAAAAAATGACTTTATTGGCACCAGAAAAGAGTTCATGTACATGGTTTATATGGGGTTATTGGAACAGGGCAAACCTCTTAGGTACATAAACTATTATACCTTAAATATCTAATATTCCCTGATCTTCAAAATACTGACACAGGTCAATGTAATAATAGTCTCATACTCCAGTCACTGGTATAGAAGAACCTCCCTGTATCCTTCTTAACTGCATAAACCTTGTCTATGAAGATTCTCATTTATCCAGGTCATGATACAACCCTTTGGTGCAGTCATAATTCCGCTGTCCTCATTAACACAAACACCCAGCAAAGTCACCCATACAGACATTGTTGCTGAGTCAACTATATGGCAATGCCCCCTTCTCTTTGTCAGATAGGTCAAAAAACAAACAGGTTCTCTCACTCACTCAAACAGCGGTTTTGTGTGAACTCCTTGAGATATCTCTCACACCATGTCTCCTGATCTCCACTTCCATTGCATGAACACCAGGGCCCGATGGAAATGGAGTGAGGGTCAGAGTCCAAGAAGTTTAGGGCAACATCAAAGCCTGAAAAGGTAAGCGAGGGAGTCATTGTATCACCTATTAGATCCAAATACACGTTTAAAGGAGAAGGAAAGTCTTCTTGCACTTGAGGGTGCCAAATGTTAGACACCCCCAAGTGATTGTATTGACTTACCTGAAACCCCGGGCTCCTATCAGCAGAAAACTGCACCGGCTCGGGGTTATTCCAGCAAGCACCACGGAGTGATCCTCTTCCGGCTTCTTCTTTCTTCAAATTTCCAGTGGCAGACGCATGCGCAGTTGGACGAAATAGCCAACTTTTTATTTAAAGTTCGGCTTTTCACTCTACTGTGCATGCGCAACCGCGTGAAGAAAGAGGAAGTTGGAAGAGGATAGCTCCGTGGTGCTCACTGGTATAACCCCGGGCCGGTGCAGTTTTCTGCTGATAGGAGCACCGGCCCGGGGTTTCAGGTAAGTCAATAAAATCACTTGGGGGTGCCTAAATTTTGGCACCCCAAGTGCAAGAAAACTTTCCTTCTCCTTTAAGTCATACAAAATATTGCAAGTGAAATTTAAAGAGAGAGAACTCACCAATAAGTCCTGCATAGGCCCCCAGGCAAGCTGCGTAGTTATCACGAATGCACCCGCTCACAGACTGAGGAGAGCTCTGACAGTTGGTGATAAAATCTGATAGCCTGGACCTGCAATTTCAACCACAGCTTGGTTAGCGTACCTAAGGAAAAGATGAGACACCACCACCAAAGCAGATGATATCTTGAGGTTTAATGATGCAAACAAAGTCTCACATTCTAGAATTAGTCAGGAAAAACCCAGATAGGCAACCTGTGCATTCTGCCAGAGGGGCTGCTGTAAGATGCCATAGACACTCATTATTTATGGTGGGGGACTGTTTTGAATCTTAAGGTGACTGATAGAAGCTGCTGCCAGGCTGAGTCAGCAGCTTATTGTCTCATATATGGAGCCCTTCAATGGTCTTCCCCAAAACTTGACCAGTAATGGATCAGACAGGTTTCAAAAACCGATCAGTTCATTGATACAGTACTCGCTCTGACCGTCTGTATTTCCATTGTTGTAATCAGATCGTTTGGCCCTAGGGCTCACCGATCAGATCAGTCCCATATTGTCCACATCAAGGTGAAAATATCAGGGAAAGATTTCTCATTAGCGTCCAGATCAAATGAGCTGATCAATGCCCTTAACTAGTGTGCAATGAGCTCCTCCGCAAAACAAAATCTTCAGAGGGGCCTCACGCACAGCAATCCTCCCTCCTCCTCAAAGGTAGGTGAGCTTCTGGGGAGGGAGGGATTCTTTAGAACTATAGAGGAAGAGGACCCCAAAGTCCAGGTTCCCCTGTTAATTCTATCAATTTTACCAGGGCAGGGCAACACTACATGATATTTTCATTACTTTAAAACACTTTCATTTTTTGGTGTTATTGTTCCTTTAAGGGTGAAATAGTCCAACAAGAGCCAGAAGATCCTTTTGGTTACACTATACTGTATACTGTATATATATATACATATATATGTGTGTATTCTTTCTTTATAGAGTTTCACTTCTATATCCAGCACTGTACATCTCTAACAATACATTCATAGTACAGTAAGAGGGAACAATGCAATATACGAAAATTACAAATAAAAAATATACATCAAAGATGTAGGTGGCGGTTATTGAGAGGCTTAGGCTGAAGGAACCCCTACAGCTCACAGTCCGTACACAGACAGGTGACATGGGAATAAAGAAGGGGCATAACACACTTGAGGGGGCTACATCGAGATCTGTTATATTCAGATAATAGATAATAAATAGAAGTCAGATAATAGATAATAAATAGAAGTGTTGCTTAATTAACACAATTTATTATTACACACTTCTGATGAAGTATGAATAATAGCTGAGAATAACCTTGAATTCTATTCCTCTTATTTCTAAGCCCTGCTTGCTAAACAGCCCCCACTATACATGTGACTGCACCTAGAGGAAAAGCTGTGCAGAGGAGAGCAGAGGAGAGGTGTCAGAGATTAATTCTGATCTATTAACACTTCTATTCAGGTGCTGATTCAAGGGCCAGCAGCAGTGTTATACCCACAATACAGCAGTATGTATCTCATGGGAGATGAAAAGGAAAAGCGGAATGTGAGAGACAGTCGTGTTGTTGTCTGAAAAGATCAGAGTGCAGAGAAAGTCATCAGAGAGGTAATACATTTGGGGAGGTAATAGAAAAGGGTAACCTGAGAGGTATAAAACACTGGGCTACAACAAGGTCATTGTGAGCATGTAGGAAGATCAGGGGTAAGTACTAATGAGACTGACAGGGGAATTCAGAAAAAACATGTCTTTAATTGGAAAAGTAAAACATTATTGACGGGATTCGGAGCTGCCAGACAGAGTTGACAGTTTAAAGGCCACCAGAGTTGACAGTGACAAAAACATGAATATACATTTAAATATAGCCCAACCTGCATCTGCAAAACAAATATGTATACAATTTCAATCATTTTCTGTACCTGTAGCCCTATTTCTATAGAACTGTCACAACCCTTTTGGCCAAAACAAGATCCCAGAGCCACTATTGGAAGAATTGCTTCTTAGAAGTATGATTAGTTCTTAGAAGTAATTCTTCCTACAGTGGCTCGATCTTGTTTTGGTCATTCCAGGCAGTTGGTCACGGGATTCCAATGACATTTCTCTACTCTGACAACATTCCCATTGTTTTTTGACAGCTTCAACGTCATTCCAACTCTTTGAAGCTTTATAAATTGACAGTGCTGCCATTGGTCGAAACCAAGTGAAGTGCCTCAAGGCAGTAAAAAAAAACCCTCTTTGACGCTTAATAAGCAAGTGATGCCCTAAGGAGTCATTTTTTAAATATATACTGCTATTAAAACTGCCATCCAATACAATTTGGGCAGAATAATTCTGATCCGCTGACCCTAAAATGTACAATGAATGGATATAACGTGCGTAAGGGCAGACAGTGCTGTATTCTTTGGGGCAGCTGCAGGTCTAATGTACCAAAACTGAGGGCAGCAGCAATTCAGGACAAGGGGAAGGCAGTGAGCAAAGTGAAAACAATGTCTGCTTGTGGATGTTTTTTGCACTTTGCACACTAACTTCAAATGACCCCTAACAACTATAATAAACGGGGTCAAATTGCTCTCCACATCTACAAATTTGGTTCCCCCTCCCAGGCCTGTCCCTCTTTAGCCATTATCCCGTTGCAGCTATCGGGCAGTTTGTGCAAAAACTGGCATTTTATGGCAGAATAATACCCAGTTTTATACCAAATTGGAATGTCGCTGCCAATAAGTAATTTCATCATCTGCAGATGACAGACGGAGGGATATAAGCTTTTGAAGTGTATTTTGACATATTCTTATAGGACTGGCCCTTTAATAGCATGGCCTGAGTAACAGTGGTACCCCATTCTGCTATTTTATCTCATCATTCTGCCTTCTCAGTCCTGTAGCAGGGTCAGTGTGAGTTAATAGGACACTACAAGCTGATTGAAGGGTCGGTGGGAGCTGATTGAAGGGTCCATGTGCATTAATTGAAAGGTCATTGTGAGATAATAAAAGGGTCAGCGTGAGTTAATGGGTAAAACACTGCGAGCTGATAGAAGGGTCGATGCAAGTTAATTAAACATTAAACGCACAAGCGTGAAAGAGGCAGCACATTTTTGTCCCATGATAAGTTCATTTATTGAAGAAAGGGAATCAAAGTGAGTAATTCAGGGTACCCAATGGGGCCTGCCTAATATATTTTTTACAGGGGCAAGTTATAGGAGATGCGGTACAGCTTGAGGTGCACACAGTAGAGATTTGATGAAATATATTGATACCAAAGATAATCCAGCATGTACAGAAGCCTGTTTAGTTTGGTACAAAAATAGCATTTAAATGGTCTTAAAGAATTTAAAAAAATAAAGAAAACCTTATGGGCAATGCTAACATGGCATTCTTTACTTCTTTAATATTGTAAAAGCACCCCCATTGTTCTCCATTGCTCTCTATGAGAATCACATAAATGTGCCAGAGCTGGCAAATACCCTTAAAACAGAGTAAAATCCCCCATATTCTCCCTGTCTGCCAATGTCCTTGATCTTCACTGACACTCTATTATCTTTTCTTCCACTGCGTAAATAAACCCATCTGCAAATTACTGCGCCCGGCTAGAATTGAACCTAGGATAACACCAACATGTCCTGGGTTCAATTCTGAAAAGGTCTGGTCACTTGTATGTAGATTTTCTTCCACAGTTCAAAAACATGCAGTCAGGTTAATTAGTTCCTACAAACATACCTTGGTGTGCTGATTAAAATGCCTAGGGAAATTAGATGTCAAGCTCTGTTGGGGCCAGGGCTGATCCTATCAAATGTGGGGCCCAATTGGGACCATGTTGCCCTTAGACAAAGTGTTGCTGGCTACTGACACACCAAGTATTTAGGAAAATAAGGGCATACAGGCACAAAATAGAAAGGAAAGGGGCAGACAAGGTAAGAGAGTGAGAGGGATGAAATAGGGGCACATAATAGGGGCACATAATAGGGGCAGACAGGGTAAGAGAGAGAGGGAGGAAATAGGAGAGTGGACTGGGCCAATTAGTTTGGGGCAGGCTGGGCCGATTCAGCTTGGGAGCAGGCTTGGTTGGATTGGGGGCAGGCAGGGCCTATCAAGGTTGGAGGAAAGCTGGGCCTATGAGAGTTGGGGGCAGGCTAGACCTATGGAGTTTGGGGATAGGCTGGCTTATCAGAGTTGGGGGCAGGCCAGGCAGCATCATGTGCTGAGGGAAATATTATCTGTGGTGCGGGGCCCCCAGAGGTGCGGGGCCCTATTGGGCCCAATTGGTCCAATAGGCCTAAGGCCGGCCCTGGTTGGGGCAGATGTGAATAGCTGACTGTACTATGTATATTGCTGTGTCATATGTTGATAATGTATAAAGTAAATAATAATAATAATAATAAAGCTCTAGGTTGAGCTGGCAGGAGTAATATGGTGTGTTGGATGTTGTTAGGATGTTAAGGGTGGGTGTTTGCACCTACACAAGGGCCCACGTGAGCGCACGTTACCTGCACACAGGGTCCTGCCTGCAGTTTGCCCAAATTTCCATGCAGTTGGGCATCTCTGGGCGCTTGAAAGAGCATTCTGGCACCGCAGTCTGACGCCGTCGCTCTGCACAGGGCTGGTCTCGGCAAGGGCAGAAGAGAAGGGGATAGGAGAGATCGGCTGGAATCCGCTCAATAAAAGTCCTCAGGGCTCTGTGACACTTGCGTCGGGCACAGTTCTCGCCTTCTCCTCCTCCTGTGTTGCAGGTTGATATATAGGTGGAGCGGAGTCGCTTACATGCATCATTCACGTTGCAGAATTTGGCAGCATCCAGGCAGGCATTATGTTTAGATGAGACGGGCTCAGAACCTGCAGAGCACAGAATGTCCTGCTTATTTTCATCTGCAAGCACCCTGACATATTGCACTATAATAGAACCAGTATATTATCCACTACTGGCAGCACACCCAGCTGCTGTACATGTGATTTACTTCTAACTGGCAGCAGATCACCCTAGAATACAAACCTACACAATCACAGATGCGATTCTCAGTAACAGCAACCTGTTCCTAAAATTCCTCTCTCCCCCATGTGCCAGAGCTCTTCAGGGTGGATTAATGAATAGGCTAACCTAGGCTATAACCTAGGGGGCCAGAGTGATTAGGGGGTCTACCTATCTATCAATTGTGTACTTTTATTTTATTCTTTTGAAAAAATGTATCTGATTTGCTGGGTTTGGATGTGATCAGGACGGGTGCACTGTACCTACTGGGAGAAGGTTAGGCAGCTCTCTTATATGCGTTGGGTTCGGTATGTGACAGTGACACGTCTTAGAGAGCTCACTCTATGCATACATGCGCCAAGCCTCGTCTGGATGCCTAATTACCTCCCAGCATGTACCGCCCATGACCAGACCTAGGCCCTAGACCTACAAATAATAATTGAAAAAAGGAAGATCATGGGCCCTTGTCTCTCCGTCTGCACCCATGACCAATTGTTGTGTCTTTCTAAACTTTTGGGAGTGGGAATAGCCTAGAAGGGGGGCTAGTGGAAAGTGTAGCGTATAGGCTTCATATCCTATTAATCCGCCTCTGGAGTTATTACTGGTCTCTCTACACCCACCACCCATCAAATTATCCTTGGTCTTCTACCCTCCAGAACATATAACTGGTCTATGTGAGCCTGGGCTAGGCCCTGGGGGGTAACAGGTTTGATGTCTCCATTCTTTCTTTGTTACTCCCCCCTGCCTATTTTTCCTTACCGTGCCTTCCTGTAATAATCACTTACCAGAATTGATCGACGCCAGACGGAAGATGTCAGATAACCTGGAAGTGACTGGCTCATATGGGGACGTTTCGTAGAACTCATCTCCTGCAGGGGAAGACAAAAGGTGGCATCCACAGTCCAGTAGATCACTATGAAATGATGGTGACTATTTTGGACTCTCTACCATCACCCACAACCAAATATGATTCATCCTTTTATGTGGCATGTGCAAATTATTTTTAAATTGGTCTACAAACAGGCAAATATACTAGGGAATTCGTTCAGGAATGAGGCCTATAAGACCTGATACCTTGAATATAGCCTGTAGGATCCTCTTACCTTCTGTCAGACCAGCATGGATGCCCCAGTAAACTTGGAGACACTGTAGCTCTTTTTTCATGCCTCTGCGGCAGCGGCACAGGTAAAGTGGACTCTCCTGAAGCACCTCCATGGCGTTCTTGCATTCCTGACTGGACAGCAGAGTATCACGATCTCTCCCAGCCAGACACTGACGTAATGTTCTATACCTTGAGCTGCAGGATTGGTCTGCCGTACACAGCTCATTGGCATGGACACAGTCCGTATGTGATGGCCAGGAGACAGAAGGTGACAGAGAGAAAGTAAGGGCCGTCTGGGCTGAAAAAACAGAAATGTTTAGGTGTCTTTAAGAAACAGATCTCTGTCATTTTGCATAAATCAGTAGCATTGTATTTGTTGACAACAACCCTTACAAATAAGGCACATTATAATTAATAATGGGTCAACTCTACAAACAAATGCTTTGGATTGGTCAATACTCTGAAAAGAGTCAAACGTGATTTGGTGAATTACCAGTTACTATACAAGTCTAACAAAATAAAACTATTTTCAAGAGGCCAGAACCTAATACAGACAACAGAGGATTCACAGTCATAATTTTGGGTGCTTTAAGAGAAGCTAAACAATGGAAGAAGGCCGAGATCAAGATCACTATTAATTGGCACCAGCGCTAGCAGTGAAAGTCAGAGATTTTGATTATGTTATACAGAGATCTCATTTGAACCAATTATTTGGGGGTTTCTGTAAAAAGCTATACACAAAGATGCCACCACTAATGCCAGTTTTAATCTCCAATTCAGAGCCCAAGTGATGTTATTGCTCCAGGATGAATCCTTGGTAACTATTTTGTAAGTGATTCCCCACTGTTCTCCATACCCATATGCTAGACCTCGTAACTCATCCATGTTAGGGGCAGATTCACAAAAGGGCGAAGTGGCCAGCGCATCCACATCCACAGGGACATCGCCAATTCACTAACAGGCACAGATGACAATTCTCTAGCGAATGAGACCATCACTAGAGTTCGTTCGCACTCTATCCCGGTCGTTACTCTGCAAATTTAGTAAAGTGTGAATTTTACTGAACATCACCTCTTTCGCCATCATTTACTTTACCACCTCAGACCAAGCGAACTGATAAAATGAAGCAACATCTTCCTCAATCTTATGTCAGTGACATCATATCCTGTATGCTGGAAATGCATTAAAGTTGTCATAAATGCTGGCGACTTATCTTTTTTTAAAATGGGAATGCCTTCAAAAGTCCAAACTATTAAAGACAATTTTTTTTAACTAATTTTAGGGGCATGCCACATTTATATAAGGTTGGGCTCATGTCTAGGGCATTAGAGGATCTCTTCTGTCTTTATTATGGCTCATTGGACATTTGTTTTAAAAAGTGGGCACTTCAAACATTTGCACCAAGATTACTATAAAAGACGTCCATACTACTTTTAGGTACCCACCCTATTCAAATTAACCTAAGTGCAAGAGTGCTAGCGAAGTTTCGCTGGGCGCAAATGAACACAAGTGAAAACTCACTATGAAATGCTCGCACAGCCAAAGTAATGCTAACGAAAATTCGCCAGCGTTCGGCTGCTGCGACGCAATTTAATGAATTAATGTAGTGGTAACGAATTTGCGCCTGGCGAAGTGGTGCAGAGTGTGGCGAATCGGTCGCTGGAGAAAATTCGCCCGTTAGTGAATTTGCCTCATGGATTGATAGAATTTCAGGAAGGCTTGTGAATCTTGTATGGTTCAAATGGCTACTATCAACCTGTATTTGTTATAAGCCCCAAAAATTGGACCAATAAGACAAACAGATGCATAAGCCAGTACCAAATTTTTTTGTTTCCAAGCCTCTTGGACCAAAGATATTCTTGGAGATATTCAGTAAAACCCAAGGAGGTATTTAGAACCAAGGGCTCACCCTATTCCATATTATCTATTCACCTACCCGACCCTCGAGCCAAGGTGGTTTGAAGCACCAGCTGTTCAATCAAAGTATTCATATGGCAAAAGCAGATGTTATCTTGAGTATATACCACATGGCCAATGGTATTCAGTAAGTACCCAGGACCAACTTCATAAAAATACCTTTGGTTTCGGAATTCAAATACTGAGGGTATTTTTATAAAGTTGGTCCTAACTTTGCTGCCAAAACATCTTTTACCCTTTGCTTTTCTAGGAAGCATTGGACCATTATGGGTAGGATTCTCCTTCCATTAATATGTACGAGGATGGGCTATTGGAAATCAGTCCTGGCATTAGAGTTCCAATTCTTCCCACAGCTGTTCAGTTGGGTTGAGGTCAGGGGTCTGTGCAGGTCAGTCAGGTTCTTCCACTTCCATCTCAGCAAAGCCATTCTGTACCTCGCTTTGCGCATGGAGACATTATAGTTTTTCTCCAAACTGTTGCCATAAAGGAAGAGCTTGGAACTGCCAATTATGAAGGGTTTCCACATACTTTTGGCCATATAGTGTATATACAGTATGTCCTGCTACTTGGATTTTCAGACCAACAGAGAACATTGTTGTTTTCAATTGATACTACAATATTTCTTTCTTCCACAGTTTATACTTTGTGCCCTATGCTCTTTGCAGAATTGCCTGTTTATTGACTTATTGACTCCCTGAGGTTAGGACTGCTTTGATGTCAATGTTAACTGCAGAGCAGCTTACATAAAGAGCTAACTGGAAAGAACAGAGTCTGCTCTATGTTCCCAACAGTATAGTCTTACTAAATTGCTAAACAAGAACCCAGTCCTTTAAACTGTCCATTGCACCTGGCAGCACAGCCTTTTTATTGCCATCTCTTTGCTGCAGAATGAGCATGATTATTACAATTCCTTCCTGAGCCCCATGTTTAACATTTACACAGAGAGGCCATCTCTAATTTATTACAACTTGTACAGAGCAATCAGCAGCAAGCTCCATAATCCATCCAGAGCAGGTCAATCAATGAACCTCAATATTTGATAGGTTGCTCTGGGGGTAACAGCACAAAGCTATGTTTGTGTTAGTAATTGGGACCATTAAGAACAACTTTCTGGTGAAAGTTTTAGAAATCCAGGATATTTTCCAGAGTCAAAAACAGGGAATTGTCCTGAACCCCCCCCCCCAGTGATGGATCATAGAGTGACCTTCCCTTGCGTCTTGTTAAAGGAAAGATTGAAGGAGAAGTGTGAGGCTCTGACATTTTTCGGTCTAATTGTGCTCGTACATGGCACCTTCCTTCAATCTGCACTTGCTCAAGGTGACAGACTTGGCACAAAGCAGCCAGGGAACAATTTCTTCACACACTGCCCACATTCACAGACAAATCGGGCAAATCTGACACTTGAATTTGTCTCGACAACCTCTTCCTATTGATGATTGCCAACGCTACTGAAGCCATTTCTCACTTATTACAAGTTCACAAGCTCACCTCAAAGCCCCTTCGATTTTGACGGTGGTCGAGGCAATACTGAGAAAATAGTATTATGCAAAACACTGACATCTATCTGTTGTTTAACTACACCTCCCAAATAGCTTTAAAAGTTAAAGGCTTTTGAGTAATTTTGGGTAATGAAGATCAGCAACAGGGCATAAAGCATAAATGATCAACTTATTGGAGGTTTTATTAGGTCAAGGGACCAAGAATAAAATGCCCTTTTTGTTCTGCCCAAAAACTGACACCGATATTTGCCTTTCTCTTTGTTTCTGGTCATTGCTATTTGTTCTGAACAATACCCTCCTCCCTTAATTTCTACTTTTCAGCCCTCCACCTTATCTGAGCCCCATGGAAGTGGCATTTGCTCTATAGTCACTAAGGGGAATGGATTTAATTTGGTAACTTTGTTAACCCAGCACTTAGTGAAAATGCTTTATCAGTTATCCTGGGAAGAGGGCAAAGGAGATTGCAGAATCGAGGAGGGGGCGGATGGAAACGTCTGCTATGGAGGGAAAGATGTATGAGTGAAGGAAATGCAGGATCGCAGCTAAGGAGGAAGCCCTCTGGAATTGGGGTAACATGGGGAGCTTGGGGTCACAAAGGAGGAAAAACAAAAGAGAATGGGAAGAAAGTGTGATGTTAAACAAATGGACAAGTGTGAGAAAAGGTTTTAACAGAAATGCAATGATAGGGGGTTAATATAGTTCAGAGGGTTTCAGGCTTGCAAGTTTCAAGTCCATCCTTGTGTTCCAGGTCCATCATTTGTTCAGACCTTCCTTATCTGCAAGGGTGCAGAAAAGGGTGTAGCCCTCTGGAATTAGGGTACAATAAAGTGGAGCTTGGGGTCACAAAAAGGTTTCAAACCTATCCTTGTGGCGCAGGTCCATCATTTGTTCAGACCCTCCTTATCTGCAGGGGTGTAGATAAGGGGATAGCCTTCTAGAATTGGGGTACAATGCAGTGGAACATGAAAAGGATGACAACAGGAGGAAGTACAGGGAGAGTAAAGGACAATAACTACTGGAAGTTTTTAATAAGAATGTGTGTGAGGATAGGGGGTGTAGTTTGAAAGGTTTAAATGAAAATGAGGTTGGTCTGTAATATAAGCTGATGTTACAGGGCTGATTATTAAATTCTGATGCTAATTGCACTGGTTTCTGTGCTGTCAGGTAGTAATTATCTGTATTAATTACTAATCAGCCTTATATTGTGACATTTCTATTCTATGTGTACTGTATATTGTGAGTGGGTCCCTAAGCTCAGTAAGTGACAGCAGCACAGAGCATGTGCAGTGAATCAGCAGAAAAGAAGATGGGGAGCTACTGGGCAGTGGCAGAACTACCGGGGGTGTAGCTGGTGCAGCAGCACCAGGATCCGTGCCCCTGCACCCCAGATGGGGCCCGCAACCCAGGAGAGGAGTACCAGTACAGTCCTGATGGCTACTCCATGGTGCCACCAGTATAAAGATTCCTGCAGACACCTCCTCCCCCTCACTACTGGCTTCAGAGTCGGACTGAGGGGCCCGGGCCCACCGGGGCTTCTCCCTCAGGGCCCCCCCCTTCGGACCTCGGGGGATGCTGCCTCAGCAGCTCCCGTCCGGTAACCCACCTGAGTCCAATGCGCATGTACGCAAGCGTGCATGCGCGTTATTGCGCAAACTGCTTTTTTTGCAGCGAGGCAGAAAACTATAGATCCAGCCTGGCAGGGCCCATGGAGCCGGCCCAGTCCGACCGTGGTGGGGTTGAGAGAGTGGTGTGGGGGGGTTTGTTGAGAGAGTGGTGGGGGGGTTGAGACTTGAGAGAGTGGTGTGGGTTGAGAGAGTGCAGGGGGGGTTGAGAGAGTGCAGGGGGGTTTGAAAGAGTGTGCAGGGGGGGTTGAGAGTGTGCAGGGGGGGTTGAGAGTGTGCCGGAGGGGGGGTTTGAGAGAGTGTGCGGGCAGGAAAAATGCCAATTGCAGCAGGGAAAAAGGGCGCCAGTATTAGTTCATATTGTCCAGGACTCTAGCAGTCAGGCAAGCAGGCAGGATGGATGGATGGCAGACAGTGGTGCTGCTGCTGCAGGTTCCACATCTCCACCCACCCCCAAGACTATCAGTCAAGAAAGAAAGAAGGCAGGCCGTTAAGGATACAAATCACATTTATTACACTGCCTTGTGGTTTTTAACCCTTTCCTTGCTCTCATTAGCAAAAATTGCAGTTGTGCCCTCCTATTATGAAATTTGGGTATTTGTACATGGAATTGACAGTGTGTCATCCTTATGTGATTTCTGGGGTTCTTAATTCATGGAATTGCCACTGTATCATCCTACTCTGAGTTCTGGGGGTATTAAACATGAAATTACTGTGTTCATTCTACTTTAAGTTCTGAGGTATTTATACATGGAACTGCAACTGTGTTTATAGATAAAATAATGATGGAAGTACCATAGCATTGCCCAGTTAAGGGGCCACCAGGGAGCAAGGTGGGATTGAGTGCAGACATAGGCAATGTTGGAGGTTTGGCAGTAACCTTATGAGCTAGGCCAGTTTTGCCATGTCTATCTTTTCTTGTAGATACACCTGAAAGGCCAGCATGCAGGTCAGTTATAGTGAAATCTGAGATTAACACTTATTGGCTGTTCTATAAATAGTTGGAAATTTGGCTGAATGACTGATACACAACCGTTTCCTAGATCTGCAATGTTGTTATGAAGTATAGGGGAGGTCCGAGTCCGACCAAAGGCTGAACCTCCTTAAATTGAAAAACAAAATCCGACAACCGCTGACATTGTTTAGTGACCCCGACATCGGTGATAAAGGATTGATCCATGGAACTCTAGCTAGAGGAGGGTTAATGCAGTTCCGTAAATACAGGCGAGAAGAAGCGCTGATCTGCTGTGCAAGTGGAATGGAGAGTAGCAGGATGATCTGAAGATTTCCCTTACATTTCTTTTTTCCAAAGATTAATCTTTTCGTGGCTCTTGTCCTGGCAGCCAGTTTCCGCCTTTTGCTCTGCGACGCCATGTAGAGCTCTGCTCAGTGAGCCCTCCTTTCTGCTGAGCGGAATCTTTCCCATGGAGCGTACCTTCTCTAAATTACTACTTTCGCAGAGCCTGGCTGCTGTGCTTTTGCACTGGTTCCTAATGAAATCCTGTGGGGGCTCAGAGCTCTGATGGAGAGAATGGGCACATCCTGGGGACAGATGTGGGACAACGGGCAAGAAAAAGAAGGGGGGGATGATTAAAGGTGACCTTCAGAAACAACTTCTCAAACTGCCACCCACTAGACTGCATGAAGGAGCTAGCACAGTTTCCTACTCCTGAAGCCTCTGCACGTGGGAATAGGGAAATCTTTTGTCTGGGTAAATGAATCCTTTGGAGATCTCTTGCTATGATTTTCTGCAAACACATTCCGCCTGTAGACAAGTTAAATGCTGCATGCTCGCACACAGACACCGACCATTCTCCACATGCACATCAGGAACATTTATCTCTCTGAATTTCCAAGGAATAGAGTCTGCTGTGAATCCCAAACACTCTATTTTTCAGCAGGGTCGCTGATTTTGCAGATGCAAGCTAATCTTCCCCTAATGGGTTGGCCAACAGTATTTACATAATTTATGATGTAGGTGCAAAAAGCAAAAAATCAAGACAATGAAACCTGCTTTTTGCACTTTGTTCTGATGTGCTAAAAATACAGCCCCAACTGCTGCTTTGCTATCAGCTGCCTGCAAACAAAAGGAGAAGGAGAGGGAGTGGATGGCAGATGAGCATCTCCTGCAATGCCCTTAGCCTGTATATCAATCAGAACAGGTCTGGACTGGGAGTCAAAATAGGCCCTGGCATTACAAGTACTCAGAGGCCCAAATAGTATTCAACCAGCCCACTAATTAGTGACTGTCTATGGGACCTTACAGCAGCCCCTCTGGCATTTGCCAGAAGCCACAGATTGCCAGTCCGGGCCTGAATCAGAATGTGCAAACTAGGGGGCATGCAAGTTGCATGGGTGCCAGACAGCAAGGAGCTCTCTGCTCTATAACATCTATAATTAGGGATGCACCGAATCCTTCTCAAAAGATTATCGAATCAAATTCAATTCATAATTTGCATATGCAAATTAGGGGTGGGAAGGGGAAAACATTTTTTACTTCCTTGTTTTGTGACAAAAAGTCACGGGATTTCACTCCCCGCCCCTAATTTACATATGCAAATTAGGATTCGGATTCGGTTCAGAATGATTTGGCCGAATCCGAAACCTGCTGAAAAAGGCCGAATCCCTAACCAAATCCAGCATTCGGTACATCCCTATCTATAATGCACTGAACTTTTGACGAGGCCCTTAGCCCTTCTGCAATTGTGCATATTCATTAGTATATGAACCTTAACATATGTGGCGGGTACCAGTTTACATCCATGTTCTTCACATGACTGCTGATTATGACATACAGGCATTGGACCTGTTATCCAGAATGCTCGGGACCAGGGGTTTTCCAGATAATGGATATTCCTGTAATTTGGATCTTCATACTAGAAAATCATATTAATAAACCCAATAGGCTGGTTTTGCCTCCAGTAAGGATTAATTATATATCAGTAGCGATCAAGTACAAGCTACTGTTTTATTATTCAAAAATGTGAATTATTTGGATAAAATATAGTCTATGGGAGATGGACTTCCCCTAATTCGGGGGTTATCTTCAAATCCCCTGTGGTGCTAGTGCTACAGTGCTAAAGGGTGCAAGAATATGTTCCTTAGTGCTGACATAAGAAGCTCTTATGCCCCAGAATGCACCTAGCACCAGAACAAAAAGCCAGCGCCCGGTGCAGAAAGCAGCATCTAGAGGTGCAGCAGGGTTTGCGTTAACTTGAATAAAGCACTATTTAGGGGACAGGTCGGGGTGCAAGGGGGGGACACATACAGTATATGCCACGCCCCAGTCCCTCACCAATACAGCACTGACTACTACAGTCAGCCCATTACTCTAGGTGCAAAGGGTACTGCCTACCATCCAACATTTTGGAAATAGAAAGAGGGACAAAAAAATTTGCAGTGCTCCACGTGGGGAAATTTTTTGTGGACACGCCCATTTTTTGGGTTGACACCCCTTAATTACCATGTTCATTTTACACAATTATGAAAGTTTGAACACATTTCTGTGGTTTTTATGTGTTATTACAGTTTTGCTAACGAAGGTGAATTGCCCTTTATGCTGCAGGTCAGTTTCCCCAAGAGACTTGCTTATCTTAAATTGTTACAATTGTTTCTTGGCTTATCTTAAATTGCTACAAAAGTATCTAAGTGCACCTGCCACGTATTCTGGGATAGAGTTCTGCGCGGAACCAATTTCTAAGACCCAGACCAGATCCAAACCTGCAGCCCGCATATTTACCCACTTTGAACCGCTACCTGACCTGGACTAGACCCCCAACTGCCTTATCAGCAACCCGACCTGCAACCCGCCAACCACCATCAAACCGGAAGTGATGTTGCTGCAAACCAGATAGTCGAGAGGGACAGAAGCGTGCCGTGTGATGTAAGAAAGCTGTGCCAGAAGTCAGATGGGATGGGGGAGATGAGTGGAGGGAAAGCTGCAGGGAGAGAGCTGCAACCTGACCTGCATCCCAAAGACCCACGACCCGCAGACCCAAATCTATACCCGCACCTGAAAAACATACCGTCATTCCGCAGGGTAACCATTTTTTTTTTGCGGGTAACCCGTGTGTACCGACCCACTGCAGGACTCTATTCTGGGCTTAATTAAGTTATAAAAATGTTGTATCTTTTTATGGCTGTTCAGTGCAGGAGATCAAAGTTGGGACATTTCAATAACAATCTGGGACTGCAGGCTGAGCTGTCAAAATCGGGACTATCCCGTGAAAAAAGTGACGGTTGAGAGGTATAAACTGCACTCCAAATTGGATCACAGAACCTAAAATGCAGCCTGCAAAGTGAAAAGAAATAGCCAGTTTGCTTCTTTTATCATATGGATTATCTGCATTCCCAGTATTCATGGAGTGTAGGAGGATGTGCCATTCACAATGGGGAACTTATTTCCACAGTGTATCAAGAATACTTTCAGATAAAAGGTTATGTCTTAAGGTGGCCATACACAGAGAGATCTCTCTCCGATATGCCCACCTTGAGGTGGACAATATCGGGCTGATCCGTTTGTGGGCCCTAGGGCCCAACAATTGTATCCTAACGAATGGGAACGGGTGGTCCGATCGCGGGACCGCATCAACGAACAGATGCGGCCGTGATCCAACAGGATTTTTTGTCCCATCCGATTGAGATCTGCCCGACTTTCGGCCAGATCTCGATCGAGGAAGTCCGTCGGGGGGGCCCCATACACGGGCCAATAAGCTGCGACTCGGTCTGTCGGCAGCTTTTATCGGCCCGTGTATGGCCACCTTAACCTGCTTGGAATTCATACTAAGGGCATAAATATAAATACTGTAGAGTTCTTGGCACCGACAGCATAGTTTACTTACTAGAATAAACCAATGTAATACTCCCATACAAAAATCACACATAGATGCCACACAGAGTGACCTTTAATAACCATGCTGTGGTGTGTTTAAATATTGACATTAGAAGATTAAAATAATGTGGCTAATACTTAACAGTGAGTTGATTCCATCAGGCCCCGGTAACTTGATATAGGTATGGGATCCCTTATACGGAAACTCTTTGTCCAGAAAGCTCCGAATTACACAAAAGTTATCTCCCATACACTCCATTATAATCAAATATTTCACATATTTAATAATGATTTCCTATTTCTCTGTAATAATAAAACAGTACCTTGTAGTTGATCCAAACTCAGATATAATCAATCCTTATTGGAGGCAAAACAACCTTAATGGGTTTATTTAATTATGAAATAATTTTTAGCAGATTTAAGGTATGGAAGTATCCAGAAAAACACAAGTCCTGAGCGTTCTGGATAATAGATTCTTTACCCATATGATTGTTTAGACACTCACCCATATGCCCTGGCACCTTATGTAAATTTGGGCTAAATATTATCATTAGTAACTTTAAAAGTGGCACCAATATTGCAGTTCTCCATAGATCCACGGCAGTTTGTGTCTTTGTTAGGGTAGAACTACACAGACGTTTTCGGCACAATCCGACGCACTGCGACAAAATGCCGGCGTTAAATCAGATGCGTCGGACAGTCGTGTCGCATCGGATTAACGCTGCGACTTCATCCGACATTTCTCTCTTACCTTATTTCCGTCGCATCCAATAGTTCTACCCTTAGAGGTTAGCTGTGGGTCTGTCCTGATTCTCATCAATTGCACCTTTATCTTGACACACATGTTCCGATCTAACTGACACTCCCTGGCAATAACTTTAGTAACAACTGCAGAATTAAAAAAATAAAAGATCTTATAACCTGAAAAACATGAAGGCTGAGAGCAAATTGCCTTAGAATAACTCACGACTAAAGCAATACTTAAAGCAATGCTTAATATTATGCTGATCTTCCCTTGCATTCGTAGTGTTTACCCACAAAAGCACCCGATTAATTCACCAGACTGTAATTCGCTGCAAATTTCCGTGTTTCACTGCAAGCAAATGAATGCACGAAACTGCGGAGACAATTCGCTGACAAAAAAATCTGCCACGCCCAAACAAAATTGATGCGCGTCAAAATTATTCGTACGTTATTAACTTTAGTTCATTTAGACAAAACAGTCGCACATACAAAAATTTTTGCTTGATTAATTTGACGCCCATTGACTGCAATGCAATTTTTCTCTGTTTCACGAATTTTGCTGTAAATTCACAACATGTTCGGCGAATCGAAATGGCACAGATCCGCCCATCACTACACCTGACCCTTTGAAAGAGAATTAATAATAGGGATAACATAACTGGACTGCCCTTACAACAGAGAAGTTAATCAGACTGATTGATATATTGATCTTGTATTTATTTGTAAGGGCTCATCTTGTCACATCAAAGGTTCTTCTTTGTGCACCAAATCCAACTTCCCAAATGTCTTTGTATAGCTTAATCCCCCCACGACTTTAATTAATGTCTCCCCTCCCTGCACCCTTTTACATTTCCCTTAGTCTTTTTTAATTGAGTCCTGAAACTCAATTGTATATTCACTTTGTTTACAGGATTGGTATTATATATAATCATACAATCTGTTCTCCTTTCTGCATATGCTAGGATTCCATCAGCTCTCTCCATCTCTTACTAAGGGAGCTGTCTCCTGATATCCACAACGATACCTGCATGATTTTCCATCTCTTATCCAATTAATGAATAAGACGGGTGCATGTCACTGCAGACTAATTGCATAGCCTTACGTTTAATTAAATTGAGCTACATTTGCCATTTCCCAGTTCAGCCTGAAATAATGTTTCTATAACAACCAAAAGTCAGACTCTGCCTATTTTAGTGTTACTGGACAGCTAATAAGGGCATTGAGCTTTCAAAATCATCCTTTCAATGTCATTAGTAGGAGGCTGGAGTCTTATTCAGCCTTCCATATACATTTAAGTGTATCCAAAATATGTTCCTTTACCTTTGGTCTCACTCAGTTTCTACCACAAAGTTTTCTCCCAACTATTTTTCAGAGTTACTATTAATGATTTACCGATTGTAGGTGTCCTTTAGCAAAGGAGTAATCCCTTCTTCCAAAAGGAAGCGACAGAAGATCTAGCTTTTTTTGAAGCACTTTGCCAGGTCGGAGGCGGTGAAGTCAAATCTGGCGAAAGAGGTAACGTTTAGTAAAATCCGCACTTGACTGAATTTGCGGAGTAATGACCATTTATCAGAGTAAAAAGTCGCCTGGTGATAGAGTGCGAACGACCGGTAGTGACGGTCTCTTTCGCTAGTGAATTGACACCTGCGCCTGTTATCGAATTGGCGGATGTGATTTCTGGCGAAAAGTTGCTGGTGTTAGCCACTTCGTCCTTTAGTAAATCTGCCCCTTAGAGAGTTGACAAACATTCCAATTTGGCCACCCAGATACTGGGACAACTCAAGCTGATCTGATCTTTGTACCAGTGGGGCCTATGGTGACCCGAAGACATTGGCACATTGATCCGGTCATCTCCCAATGGGATTTTCAAACCTACCCTGTAGATATCTGGCTGATTTTAGTTGGGCAGACTCTGCTGAGGTAGCCCATACATGTCAACCTGGTGCGAAGGGGCACTCTGGTCCATGGGATAATTCTCCTTCCCGTGTTAAAAGAGACATTATAAAAAAGGGACTTTTTACCTAAAACATCTGTACAGGTATGGGATCTGTTTTCCAGAATGCCAAGGACCTGAGGTTTTCTAGGGTTTAGGGTTTTTGGGGGTCTACTAGAAAATCATGTAAACATTAAGGGGCCGATTCACTAACTTCGAGTGAAGGATTCGAAGGTAAAAAACTTTGAATTTCGAAGTTTTTTTTGGGCTACTTCGACCATCGAATGGGCTACTTCGACCTTCGACTACGACTTCGAATCGAAGGATTCGAAGTAAAAATCGTTCGACTATTCGACCATTCGATAGTCGAAGTACTGTCTCTTTAAAAAAAACTTCGACCCCCTAGTTCGCCATCTAAAAGCTACCGAACCCAATGTTAGCCTATGGGGAAGGCCAGTTTTGCCAAAAAGTTTGCAGATGGTGAAATGTTGAATTTTGCTGCAAATCCAAGGCTGGTGAAAAAAAAACGCTCATCGCTACTAATAAAATAATAATAATGTCGTTCCTGCTTTGTCATCTTCAATCCCAGTTAATAGTGGGAATATCTCTGGGCTGTTTGTTGGGACAGTTTCTCGGGGGATTACTTGCCATTTTCACGTCTCTGCATATAAATAATCTACAGACCACCAATATCCCTTGTTCTCTGATGTAACCCATATGCCAGTCTTCCCTTCAAATCTATTATCTTGAACCAGGCTTAACAATTCGCTGATCTCTTCAAAGCAAACAGTGACAGCTGACATGAAAAGCTATTGTTCTTCCCAGCCTTGACATGATCCTCTGCTGCTTTTCTATAACATCTTCTCTGCTTATCTACCCTGCCTGTATAGGGTTCTGTCCTATCGGATGCCTTCCCGGTACTATCTGATATTCTGCTTTTATCGCAAAGACATTTAAAACATTAAGGCAAAATGTAAAAATATACTAAAAATATTTTCATCCCTCTCTACTGTCAGTGCCTGTGTGAATGTGCCCCAGCAAACAGCCAAAGATATCTGTGAATCCGAGGCTTATTTCTATGTTGGATTAGATATAGCAATTTCAGTTTAAAAATATAACAAAATTCTATGGTGGAAGTAGCTCTCTAAAGGGCAAATTTACTAAAGGGCGAAGTGACGTCATTTTGGGACTTCTCCGATTTGCTAACAGGCGCTGGCGTAAAAGGAGATTGTAGTGCTACTTCGCACTCTAACTCCAGGCGAATTTTCGGTCTGGCGAATGGACGTAACGTTCACTAAGATGCGGATTTTACTGAACGTTACCTCTTGCGCCAGACTTGCCTTCGCCACCTCAGACCAGGCGAAGTGCGATAGAGTAGATAGGAGTGCCTCAAAAAAATGTGAACATTTTTCTAAGTCCCTAAAAACGCTGGCGCCTTTTCAGTTTTTCAGGGTGATAGGCTGAAAAAGATTGTAAATTTTTTCTGGGGTAACCGGCTTCCCCCCTACATTTCATAACATATGGCACCTAAACTATACACTGGGCTCATGTGTAGGGCAATATAACAACTTTATTTTCTTTTATGAAGGTTCCCCAGGCTTGTGTAGTGTCATGTATTTGCTGCAACATATACGTCCATTGAAATTTAACTTCCCGCCGTATGCAAATTAGCCAACGCTAGCGCAACTTTGTCATTGTTCGGCGTCCTGGACGCAACTTTGCATTTTTGTGAATTAGCGTTGTTGGCGAAGTGTGGCGATGTGAGTGAAGCCGTCGCTGGCAAATTTCTGGAAGTTAGTGAATTTGCCCCTAAGGCTGGTGGCACATGGTATGATTTGGGTGAAATAAGTCACCCATTGACAAATATCCTCTTCTTCGGGCAACTAATCTCCCTGAAATGCCTTCCCACCAGCAAGAATGTGAATCGCGGGCGGGATGGCATGTGTAGAGCTTCGGTTTTTCAAAGTCGACTGAAGAATATTTGGGGTCTGGGTGTGCTGGTGGGTTACCTCTTGGACAAAACCCAAAACACCCCAGTCCTGCAGGCCCCACTTCTTTCTGACACATGAATAGCACCTCCAAATCCCTTGCGGGTTGCCACCTGGCCGGTATTTCACCGACATGGCTGGTAAAAATGATGGCTGATCCCAATGTTTTTAATAGGGGAAAAAAAGATAAATATATAGGAAGGCCGGTATTTTTTTCCATCAAAGGTGGGACTGGCAACCCTACCTGGATCCCCCCAGTCCAACGCTGCGTCTGCCCCTTTCTGCGCTCTCAGTTCTGAGTTTAGAAACAATGTGTATATATATATATATTCAGTGCTATCATCGTTCATGAACCATATGTTCTTTTTAATATGGGTCTCATTTGAAGTGGTAGAGGAGCAGCGCTAAGCTCATTCTAAATTCCCTTATGTATGAGGCAGTGACATTCTCAGCAAAATCCTTTCGCTGTAAAAGCACATGTTAAAGTGCTCAGTAAGTATTGAAATCTCCAGTTAAATGGCTCCTTGCTGAGAAACCTCCGCACTGCTGGCCTCAAATAAGCCAACACGTCCCACGGAATTGTAGCTTTATATATACATGCATATAGCCGTGCTGGCTCCATCTGCACATATACTGTACTTATAGCAATATATATATATTATATCAACTAGCAAATAAAACACAATTGTATCTGCTCTTCAAAGTGACAAATGCCATCAGGACAAGCAGTTGTAGTGCTACAGGTACTGGATACACAGGACAAGAATGACACACTTATTCTTTATAGTGACAAACTCTGGATTGCACTTTACAGCCTACTCTATAGCCTACTCCATCGCCATGTCACTCACCAAACTCCCACTCAACTCCTTCCCCATGCTCCAAGCCCCCCTCTCACTCCTTTGTATTCCACCAAAGCTTTTTCCAAACTTAAAGGAGAACTGAAGCCAAAAATGGATTTAGATAGGAATGCTGCACTTTGTATCTTGAATAGTGATGGGCGAATTTTTATCGCAAAACAGCATAAAATGCGTGAAATGATGCTGGCGTCTAGTTTTTGACGCCGGCGTCCATTTTTTTTTTTACGTCAACGAATTTTAGCTGGCAAATTTTTGCAGCGGTTTCATTTTGCAGCGGCGAATCGTGGGAAATCGTGGTTCAGCAGCCATGTAACAATAGTGATTCAGACCTTAAAATTTGTCAGCAGGAGCTCACCATCTTGGTGCCTTGTTAGGTCATCTTTCAAGTGTTAATGACACTGCACATGCTCAGTGGACTCTGGGCTGCTGTGGAGAAGATAAGCTTACGGGTTGTGGCCTTCAAAGGCACAAATCTTCACTGTTAAAGGGCTCGGTTGCCTTGGGCTGTACACAAATCCAAAACATAATGTGCAGCATTTTTAGCCTGATTCTATGTCCATCTTAAAGCGGTGGTTTACCTTTAAATTAACTTTTAGTGTGTTAAAGAATGGGCAATACTAAGCAACTTTTCAATTGGTTTTCATTATTTATTTTTTTTATAGTTTTTTAATTATTTGCCTTCTTCCTCAGACCCTTTCCAGATTTCAAATGGGGGTCGCTGACCCCATCTAAAAAACAAATGCGCTGTAAGTCTACACATGTATTGTTATTGCTACTTTTTATTGCTCATCTTTCTATTCCGTATCCTCTCCTATTCATCAAAACATTCTGGATCATGACACTTGGGCAAAACTTCAGCTTTTCTCTTTTAACAAAAGGCTCCAAAACTACTCCCTGCTAAAACGCACAAATAGTATTTTCAGTCTCAGGCCAATGGTACATGGGGGCTTCTTCTTCCCTTGCCAGTTAGTTAGTTATATCCGCCTAGTGGTGACAGGTGGATTTTATTTAACTAAATAACAGGCTACACGGGCTCATTTGGTGCTTTTCCGCAACCATGTTCTTGCAAGTACTCCTGATACATGCACCTCTAATATTCTCCCTATTATTATTATATATTGTTATATGGGCAGTGTGTCTATTATTTGCTGTTTATACACGGCTGTGCTTATCTTCCTCACCGTACACTCATTAAGTCAGCAAAGTGCCGGGTTCATATAGAATGTGGCATGTTCTGAAAATGCAGGGATAATAACTTGATTACAGCGATTTTCAAGGGAAACCTATTCATTGAAATAAATAGTGTTCTCGGCTGAAAAATCCAGAGATTGCAATTTCAGCATCTGCAAATGGGCCATACCATTTAGATATTATTTCTATTTAAAATAAATGTTTACGCAGCAGCTTACATGAATATTCTTCATAAAGATACACACATAAAATATACATCACTATATATATATACAGTATAGATAGTGACTCAGACCATATTCGTTTTATATATATATATATATATATATACATATATATATACTGTAGGTGTACATGCAAGCACAGATAGATCTATTGATAATGCCTGCAATATGATCATTAAATTGTTCAACAATAAATATAGAATAAGTCTGGTCAAGTTTGGGTCTGTTTTCATTTGTAATCTTTGAAGTGCAAACCAGCACTGTGACTGTGAGCCCAGCATGGGACTGTGAGCCCAGCAATTGTACAAAGACAGACAATTATATCACTGGGAGCTAAAGGATTGTTTTGGGGCAGCAACATTAAGCATTCACTTTCATCATTGAGTGTGGAGCCCCGCACTTATCCTTCTAACAACTTGATGTTAACGGATGAATTTGTTTGGATAACATAAAGAGAAAAATCGATAAAACCTTCAGATCTAACTAAACTACCAGCAAACGACTGTAAAGTTGGCCATACACGGGCCGATAAAAGCTGCCGACAGACCAAGTCAGCAGCTTATTGGCCCGTGTATGGGGCGCCCGATGGATGGGACAAAAAATCCCGTCAGATCGCAGCCGCATCTGTTCGTTGATGCGGTCCCGCGATCCGACCCCCGTTTCCCATGCGTTAGGATCCGATCATTGGGCCCTAGGGCCCAACGATCGGATCAGCCCGATATTGCCCACCTCAAGGTGGGCATATCGGAGAGAGATCCGCTCGTTTGGCGACATCGCCAAACGAGCGGATCTCTCCGTGTATGGCCACCTTAATAATGCAGATACTTGTGTCAGTTTGTCGGAAGGTGTTAGACTACTTTTTGCTAGAGCTCGGCAGCTGCAGCGCCCCTCTAAACTGTTAATACTGACAAGCAGGAATTAAGGATTTAGACTTTTTTTTTTTATGTACACCGGAACAAACCCTATAGTATAAAATAATAGTTGCATTTACGAATCATCTGTTTTAAAAGCAGGCATCTGATTGGTTGCTGTTGGTTACTAGACCTACAGGTGTAGGTCAGGCTTTCCTACCCTTAGTACATTATCCCAGTATATTCTAATAAAGAAACCCAAGTTTCTTCCATGCGATTATCACACACCATTACTCATGCACTCCTCTATACACTGAAAGAATGACTACATCATTAGTGCTATACGACATATAAACACATTCTCTGGAAACTGTAACCTGCAACCAGATCCATTTGCTGGGGGCTGTAGTATAACAAAAGTCGTCTGACATCTAAACACACATTATTTCTTATTGGCTTGGAACATCCCTTAAAGAACTGGCCGGTTGAGTGTTGCAAACAAAACAGCTATGCTGTCCCCATCTGCTGGAAGAAGTCATGGCAGACGTTCTACCCTTGTGAGCTGATACTAGTGGTATTATTGCTAATAACATGCATCAGTAAGTGTCACCATGTTTCGCAGTCCAGCACAATAATTAGGTGTAGACACTGAACAGACAGATCACATAGAAAAATACAACTGATACAAGAGGTAAAGAGGGCCTTGCCCAAAAGACGATGCAATCTACGAGAAGAATGAGACACAAGGTTGGACTTTAGGTGGCCATAGACGCACAGATAATATCATACGAAATTAATTTTCGTACGATATTCGTTGCGTGTATGGTGGAAAAAGAGCCGACCAATATCGGCAAAAAGAATTTTGATCGGGTGCCTCTGAAGGGATCCAAACATCGGCCATTGTTAGTGCTGAATCGTCAGATACAGGTAGAATTCTATTGTTTCTACGTGTATATCTACCTGTATATCTGACGATTCAGCTCTACACGTGTGTATTGAAACAAACCATCTTTCTTGGAAAGATCTTTTCCAAGAAATATCGTAATGGTTACGTCTATGGCCAACTTTAGCTACCAAAGATGGGCATACACTCATTTGGAGATATGTTATGTGGATCTTTTTTCTGACTTGGCTACCAATGCACTGGCCCAGATCGGCATGATCCATTGAACCTGGGCCAATGGTTAGATCATAATGGCTACTTAAGAAGACCAGTCGTGAGAATTTCACAACATCACAGTCCTCGTGCTCAATAGATGTGGTTCATTTTTTATCAGCCTATCAAGCAGGGTTTAGGAGAGACCCATTCATGGCCTAATAAGATGCTGTGGGGCCTAGTTGGCAGCTTTTATCAGCCATGTATAGCCACCTTTACTTAGGTGCTACAGTGCCCCATTGCAACCAATTAGCTGTAAGTTTTGATCAGTATTGGACTGGGGTGCCAGGTGACCAACAGAAAAACTTAGACTGCATGTCCACTCTCTCTTTACTCATCTTCTTTATTGTCTTATTCACTTCTCCTTACATACTATCTCCTATCCTTCCCTTCGTTTGTTCTCATGGTCAGTGGTCAAGGTATAGACATACAAGACATATCATTGGTTGAGCAGGAGGGCATATTGACAGTTTGGCCCACCGAGAGTTTTCCCAGACAATGAATAAAAAGAACTGATTAGTTGACAATTTATGTGTTGTTCTCATCTTAATAGGCTTCAGTGCAGGGACATATCTTAGGGGGCCTAGGCCCCCTCTGCAGTTTTTTTATGGACCCCCCTCTGCCCATTAATGCAGGTGGCCCATGATCCCCCCTGCCCAATACCCTCAACCTTAACAATCCCCCGCCACACATACTACCAAGGAAGCTCTGGACCACTGGTAATCCCAGGCCCCCCACAGCTGTGGTGTGATATCTTCCTCAGGAGTTACACCACTGGTCCTGTGAACTCCAGGGGTATCCAGGGCCCACTGGGGCTGCCACCTCTGGGCCCCCCACCCCAGTTGTGAGCTTCACCTTCTCTAAACGCCACACCCTCCCCCCACCGCACAGCACGTACCTTACACTTCCTCCTTGTGGCCATGATCAGGGGTTGGAGGAACTCTGGCACCCACAGTTCTCAACAGGGGGAGTGTTCGGGGTCATCTGGGGCTCATTGGGTTTTTTCCCAGTGTACCGCTAGCCCAGTCCAAACCTGGTGAACTCTACTATTCTGTACAGATTTCTTGGACGGCAGGGCTGCATATTGGTGGGTCATTTTTTTTTAATTGAACCAACGTAATGCCTTATTTGTACAGATAATCAATAGGGAGAAATAAAAGAGAATTAGAAAATTCCATTTACAGGAAAAGCCAATGAAGGCTTTAGCGCTGGCCACGGGTTTATGAGAATAAGGTTACCGCCTCAATCAAATTATCATTGCTTGTCTTAAGTCTTCCATTGTGATCTTAAAGCCGGCTGGATGCTTTGGGAGTATCCGTTTCATGCATCTCTCCCACACGCCTTGTAATGAACAAACTTGTCATCCGTTGGACAGAGCTGTTGATTTTCAGACTCGGGCTTGCCTTTCCCTACTCAACAGCTTGAGCCAAATGAAAACTTTTCCTGAACCCCCGGGGGGATGCAATGTATATTTGTGAATCCCTACAAGGGTAATTGAATTTCTCTTACATTTTCCGACCCCCCACTAGAGGATGACTCTGGCTGCTTTTTTGTTAGCTTCCCCCAAAAACCATAAAAAAAAGTTTTCCCAATAAGACTAATTTATTACAGGAGCAGTGCAAAGTGCAAAGTATCAATATCAATACCCACAATGCAACATTGTTCTTCCAGATTCCCAGCATTACTGCCCAAGCTTGAGTCAATACATTGCGGTTGCATATTATATACAACTGATGAAAAGATTTGTGCCAGTTGGAAAATGTAACATAATAGGGCACAATTATGGGTCATGGGCATGAGGTTGCTGCAACTTCACTATGTGGTTTGAGGGATCTCTCAAACCATTCAGTGAAGCACCATGATATTTAAAGGGATTCTGTCATGCTTTATTTGATGTATTTTTTATTTCTAAATTACACTGTTTGCACTGCAAATAATTCACTCTACCATATAAAATTTCATTCCTGAGCCAACAAGTGTAATTTTTGTATTTGTAATATTGGTGTGTAGGTGCATCTCAGGTCATTTTGCCTGGTCATGTGATTTCACAAAGAGCCAGGACGGAACTGCTTTCTGCCAGGCTGTTGTTTCTTCAACTCAATGTAACTGAATGTGTCTCAGTGGGACCTGGATTTTACTATTGAGTGTTGGTCTTAGATCTACCAGGCAGCTGTTATCTTGTGTTAGGGAGCTGCTATCTGGTTACCTTCCCATTGTTCTGTTGTTAGGCTGCCGGGGGGGAAGGGAGGGGGATGATTTCACTCCAACTTGCAGTACAGCAGTAAAGAGTGACTGAAGTTTATCAGAGCACAAGTCACATGACTGGGGGCAGCTGGGAAACTGACAATATGTCTAGCCCCATGTCAGATTTCAAAATTAAATATAAAAAAATCTGTTTGCACTTTTGAGAAACGGCTTTCAGTGCAGAATTAGAGGAGATGGAGCAATTGACCTGGAGCCACAGCATCATAGGGGCCCATAGGCAAGAAAATTGAATTCAAGAATAGAATTGCTTGATATTCTGGAAAAGGCCATACAGAAGCTTGAAGACAACTTGCCTGTGCCTCAACATTATTACTGGATAATATGCTCTCTTGTTGCCCCACGCACCATAACCAAAACCAAACTGACCCAACGTAGTGGTAGGTTGGCACAGACCTTAATGGCCATCTAGCTGAGCCTTAAGAACACCCAGTTGTCTTCCAGCAGCCCTACATCCTTGCCATAAACCATTATATATTACATATATTGCCTAACACACCTACCAACCCTTGTTATGTTTGGACAATGGTGGAGCTGTATGTGAGTAATGAAATAACAGCAGTAATGCAATTGTGTATTTATAAACACATGTTTTTCCCTTAAGCAGAAGCATTTTTAACCCAGCCAGAAAAAAAGAAATAAGTGGCATCTATTTTAACACATATGTCAAATATACGCGTGTGGGATCTGTTATCCAGAAACCAGAAGAAATAATGGAAAGGCCATCTCCCATAGACTCCATTTTATTCAAATAATCACATTTTTTGAAAAAGTATTTCCTTTTTTTCTGTAATAGTTTGTACTTGACCCAAACTGAGATCAAATTAATCGACGTTGGAAGCAAAACCTGTCTATTGGGTTTATTACATTTTATATGATTTTCTAGTAAACTTAAGGTGTGAAGATCCAAATTAAGGAAACATCTCTTATTCGGATAAGCCCAGGTCCGGAGCATCTATTGCTATATTCCTGTCCCAAATAGATAATGAAGTATGGAAGCAGAAGGTGTAGACTAGAAGATGCCTTTTCTGCTTATTTACCATTATAGGTATGATTGTAGGTGCTTCCATGCTGCTTGCCCCCGCTGAAAATTAGTTATAAATTGCTCTACAATACATTGTGTCTTTGATATAGCCGTGTATGACAAATGCCTTGAGAATGATACTGCCTGTGTATGAATGTATTTATGCATCTTCTACATAAAAGATATCATACCTCCCAACATGTTGGGAACAGAAAGAGTTACAAAAAGATGTGCTGCACGTTGAGCCGCACATTTTTGACCACTCCCATTTTTGTGACCACACCCCCTAATTACCGTGTCAATTTTACAAAATTTGGCAGGTTATGAAAGTTTGAACACATTTCTGTGGTTTTTATGTGTTATTATAGTTTTTCTAATGAAGGTAAATTGCCCTTAAGTTGTGTAAGTTCTCATCTTATCTAAAATGGTTACAAAAGTATGTTAAGTATGTATTCTGGACTCTCTGCCAAGAGCCAATTAAGTTAGAAACTTTGTTTCTTTTTCTGGCAGTCAGTGCAGCAGATCAAAGAGAAACTCTTGAAATATAAGTACATATCTGGGACTGTGGGTTGAGCTGTCAAAAGTGGGACTGTCCCGCTTGGGAGGTATGAGTTATGACGTCATAATTCAACATATAAGTCTGTTCTCAACACTGAATTCACTTTGTTTCCGATAGGGATGCATCTAATCCAGGATTCGGTTCTGTATTGGGCCAAGATTTGGTCTTTTTCAGCAGGACGTGGCCAAATCCTTCTGCCCAGCTGAACCGAATCTGAATCCTAATTTGCATATGCATATGCAAATTAGGGGCGGGAGGGAAATCGCGTGAGTTTTTGTCACAAAACAAGGAAGTAAAAATGTTTTCCCCTTCCAACCCATAATTTGCATATCCAAATTAGGATTCGGTTCAGTTCAGTATTCATCCAAACCTTTTGCGAAGGATTCGGGGGTTCGGCCAAATCCAAAATAGTGAATTCGGTGCATTCCTAGTTTCCCATACAAACCATATGCAATGTATGAATGTATTTATGCATCTTCTACATACTGTATAAGATATGACGTCATAGTTCAACATATAAGTCTGTTCTCAACATTGAATTCACTTTGTTTCCGATAGGGATGCATTGAATCCAGGATTCGGTATTCGGCCAGGATTCTGCCCTTTTCAGCAGGATTCGGCCAAATCCTTCTGCCCGGCTGAACCGAATCCGAAAAAACAAATTAGCATATGCAAATTAGGAGCGGAGAAGGAAATCGCATGAGTTTTTTTCACAAAACAAGGAAGTAAAAATGTTTTCCCCTTCCCACCTCTAATTTGCATATGCAAATTAGGATTTGGATTCAGTTCATTATTCAGCCAAATCTTTCGCAAAGGATTTGGGGGTTCGGCTGAATCCAAAATAGTGAATTCGGTGCATCCCTAGTTTCCAATACAAACCACATGCAAGATCAAGGAGAATTTTGATTTAGATACAGAGGTTGAAAGAATGGTGGTCCTTGAGGCTTTACCAGCCACGACCCATTACTGGGACTTTAGAAGAACCCCCGACCACATAAAGCTCAATTACTGGGAATTTAAAAGAGATATTTTAGATGAGAAACGGAGAAGTGTAAGGATCCCTGAATGTCACATTGTATATAAATGAACTGACTCAGCTAAGAAAGTGCTGAAAGACACAATTCTGAATGTAGAACATGCTCTGCAACATCTGGATGTTCTGCTTGGGAAGGTCAAGTACAAGCGAGTATGAAAGGGAACGAGTTAATAACACACACACGGGTGGACGCCAGAGATCCCCACCGCAGAGCAGTGGTTTAACCCGAGCCACAATACTTAATAGCTTTAAAATCTACTCTCCAGATCTTGATACTCTTTCCGCAATTCCCAGCGTTCCGCTGAACTCTGAAAAGATTCTGGGCACTTGGGAGGCAGAGCCAAGACCCCCGACGCTGGATGTTCATCTTTCTAATCTATATCCATGAATATAAATGCGTCGAAGGGTCCGGGAGACAAGAATGGAAATGGGATTGCCCCAGGCTGTTGTAATATGAAATTGGCACTGTCAGTAGAATTTATTTTTCAGTATCATTTACACACTGGACTGCCTTTATTTAATTGGATCTTACGGTTGCAGACGTCGTCAAATTCAATGAGCTATGGGGTTTGAAAAAGATACCCTGGGTATGTTATACAGGTGAGGGATCTCTTATGCAGAAACTCGTTATCCAGAAAGCACCATAATATGGCAATACTCTTTCTGTAATAATAAAACTGTACCTTGTACTTTATGGTAACTGAGCAGCATAAATCCATATTGGTGGCATTACAGTTATAAGTTCTGTTATGCATAAACCCATTATCCAGAGAGCTCTGAACTACAGAAAGGCTGTCTCTCATAGACTCCATTTTATCGAAATAGTCCAAATTTTTAAAAATTTCCTTTTTCTCTGTAATAATAAAACAGTAGCTTGTACTTGATCCCAGCTAAGATATAATTAATCCTTATTGGAAGCAAAACCAGCCTATTGGGTTTATTTAATGTTTCCATGATTTTCTAGTAGACTTAAGTCATGAAGATCCAAATTACAGAAACATCCATTATCCAGAAAACTCCAGGTCCCAAGAATTCTAGATAACAGGTTCCATACCTCTATAGCAATATGTTTTTAAAGTTGAAATGTATTAATTACCTTAAGGGACCCCTTAGACGGAAAACCCTAGCCCCTAAGCATTCAAGATAACAGATCCTATAGTTGCATTTGGTAATACAGGTATGGGATCCCTTATCCAGAACCTCACTATCCAGAAAGCTCAGAATTAAAGAAGGGCCATCTCACATAGACTACATTTTAAGCAAATATTTCTAATTTTTAAAAAATGTTTTCCCCTTTTGTTTAAATAATAAAACAGTACCTTGTGCTTGAAGGTAACATTGCTGCATTCCTCCATATTGGTGGCAAAACAATCCTGTTGCGTTTTTTTTTTTTCAAGTTTTTTTTTTCAAGTGATTTTTAGCAGACTTAAGGTACGATGATCCAAATTACAGAAAGATACCTTATCAGGAAAACCCCAGGTCCCAAGCTTTCTGGATAATAGATCCTATATGGTTATATACAGTCTCTCTAGAGGAAGGCAGGGGATCCTATAATTAATAAAAAAAAAAAGCATCACTCCAATATCCTAAATTTGCCTATGGCATGACTTAATCCCAGAACTGGCAAACCCCATGTTGCAATGCAAAGTTTCAGTCCTTGGTTTCACTCTTTCTTCCAATTTTTCTTCCTTTTAAATAGAAACGTTTGCTTATCTAATACAGTTTGTGTTTGCTAGCTCACCCCTTTGATATTTTTCAGTGACCTCAGTAGATATGAATACATTATAATAGCTACACATAATTAGGTCTCTTCAAATTCCCAGGCAGTTTTCAGACGCAATGTGTAATTTATCTCTGAATAAATTCTTTTATGATCTTGAGGGATTTAAAAAATTAATTGTAATTTGTGTCTTACTTTCCTGGCCAATCTTCCCAGTAAGCAAATATCTATATGTGAGATCAGCGATGATGACAGCTGCCTGAGAGGATGACGAATGATATGTTATTACAGTGTGACTTCATAGAGCCAGCATTAGGTAAGCAATGCAAGAAATCCTCTGGGATAAGGGTATTTCGGTTTTAGCAGTTGGAAAAGACAATGAGGGGGGACCAAAGCCAGTCTATAGATAACCAGAGTACTGGGTAGACCTCTATACCCCAATACACACCGTCAAAAAATATTGGGTAATTGCCACACTAAAACTAAAAACTAGATCTAGAACTGGATTCTGTGTTCATGTAGTGGCCATTCATTATGCCTACTGACAGATACTTTTGCAGATTTTTTTCCCATGGTAAACATGTACATAGATCTGCAGCTGCAGACATACATATTTGTATATTTATCACAGCAAGGTGTTATCATTGGATCCTTACTCTATTACACAAGAGCATATATATATATTTATATTTCCTAAGTGTACAAGTGATGTTTGCTTTAAAAGCCAATTGCATTGAAGATACCAAGAACTGACTCTAATTCACCTGAATTTGCTCCTCTCTGGGCTGTGGTATATTGGTGTAGACAAAAAAATGCTGAAGTTGTAAGTTTCTTTCCCTTACCTACTCTACAATCCCAAGCTTTGCCACTCACCTAGCAGGAAGAGGCTGTAGGGTACCATTGGGGTGAGCATGTTCATGTTTCCAAGGAATTTAGTCCAGTTCACGGGAATTCTAAAGAGAAATCCTGGTTGTCCTCCAACTCCACCAAATGAGACTTCTAACTGGCCGTGTGAGCTCTGGATCCTGTTTCAAACATCCTTCAGAGGAAAAGAGCTGATTGCAGAAAAATCCCACAGCAAGATGCTGAGCCGAAAGATTCTGCTTCTGAACTGTGAGAGAGAGAGGGAGGGTTGTGAGGGAAAGGGGGGAACGAGAGAAGGAGGAGGAGAGTGTGTGTTTGTGTGTTTGTGTAACAGAAATTGTGAGATCAATGGATAGAATGGTTAAAATAGGTAAAAGAAACCAATAGGGCCAGAGATAGAGCAAGATTTTGACAGAAAAAGAAACAGGGAAATAGCGGTTCAGAGAGTCAGATAAAAGACATACAAAGTGATAAGATTTGTCTGAGTGTAACTGATGGCAGGAGAGGGAATGACTACAGAGAGTAAGAGGTGGCTGATTTGTCAGAGAGAAAGTGGAGGAGGAGAAGGGAGAGTACAAGAGAGAGTAAGTGTGAGTTGGATGAGATCAAAGGGAGAGAAAGTGAGTGAAAGAAGGTGGGAGAAACTGAGTGATAGAAAGCCAATGGAAGTGTATGGATTAGAGAGAGAAAAAAAGGAAACTATCAGATAGTATATGTGATACGGTATAAAGTTGGTGAAAATGAAGTGTAAGAAGACTTAGAATGAAGGAGCAAGGAATGATATTGTCAGCTATAAAGTGTGAAAGTAGATACAGAAGTGGGTGTTGGGTGGTGAAAATGTAAGTGTGTGAAGACAAGTGTGTGAAAGAGTGCGTATGTGAGAGCAAATGAAAAGATGGAGGAGGAATAATGAGGAGGGGAATGATAGAACTTCCCAGGAGGAAGTGACAGAGTGGGATAAAATAAGAGAGTGAGTAACAGAGTGAAGCAGGTGAAGGATGAGAGTAAGAGGAGAAGTGTGAGTGAGACTGAGTAGAGAGAGAGAGAGGTAGAAGGAAGAATAAGAAGTGAGTGTGTGATCAAAAGGAGTAAATGGGAGACAGAGTGAAAGCAGAAGGAGGAGGAGAGTGACAGAAGGGAAAGTAAAAAGAGAGTGTATAACAGAGAGAAGGAGGAGTTGGAAGACTGGATGAAAGTAAGGGAGAGAGGAGTTGTGAGAGTGGGGAAAAGAGATTGAGAGGAAGGAATCTGTGAGTAAAAAAAGTAAGAGGGAGAGTGTGAGAGAAGGGGGAGAGTAAGTAAGAGACAGGATGGAGAGATGCAAGAGCATACATGAGTAAGTTTGAGAAAGAGAATTGGGAATGAGGAGAGTGAGAGAAGGGAAAGCAAGGACAGAGTCTGTGTAAGTGAGATGGCGGGAGCAGGAATGTTGATTAACAGAAGAGATAAACCATGGAAGAATGTATCACAGAGTGAGCATGAGAGGAACGAGTGAGAAGGGAGTTTTAGGGATTGAGTAAGAACCAGTGGGCAAGAGAGCAAGTGTGAGAGAGGGTGAATGGAAGCTGGAGAGTTGTGTAAAAGCGACAGAGCAGAGAGAGGAGGAAAAAGATGAAAGGTGTGAGCGATATGATGGGCACAGAGCAAAACAGAAAAAAATTCAATGTGTGTTTTTTTTGCAGCCACTTTTACAAACTTTGTTTTTTCACTACATTGGCCATTTTTGCGCAGGGAAACCCAGTGAAAATGTTTGCTTGTCACTAGGGAGCATGTGTAAGGCTTATAGAAGAGGGTGTGAGATATGGGTAAGACTACTAACTACTACTAACAGCAGGAGAGGCACTGTTATAACTTGGTTATTTTTTTATGAGACCATCTGGAGTGTCAGCATCTCTTCTTGCGTCCTTGGCAATAAAACACCCCTTGCTAATGTTTTTCACTCTGTATAACCTATATACAGTATATATACATAAAATATATATCTATATATATATGGGTCACTAACGGGGACTCCCCAAAAAAGGGAGCCAGTGACATTATAGGCAGTGTCTTTATTCTCTGGGAAACCCCGTGGATAATGGCTACCCCTATCATGGTCACTGGACCACTGGACCACTACAGGTTATACATGAAGGATGCTGCAAATCGCAATAGAACAATGGATCTAGCTCTGCACTCATAAAACCTCATCTATGGGGTCATCAGCTTGTTGTTATATGGTGCCTCCTCTAAACACAAACCCACTCTCATGCATTATGAGAAAGATTACATGAACTGTTTCATGTGATGCTAACCACTCCTAAACATCATCTACATAACTAGTGGAACCCCATAAACTCTTAAGTGTGGCCCATGAAATGCCTACATTGTTCCACCCAAGTAAGGAGGTTCCTCAGAAAGCATAGATTTATTATGCAGCTGTAGGCCATTGCACCCACGTGCCTCTCCTGCCTACACCTAGTTCCAGCCTGGTTATTAGGTTTTAGTAAACATAGTAGAGACTTTTCCCACCCAAACTCAGTGTGAATCCAAATCTGTGCAGAAAGACCTAGAAATTAGGGTTCCTCACTCATTAAACCACCTCTGCAAATCCCAACACTGGGTGCTGATACAGAATTAAACACCTGGCCCTCACCTACCAAACTCTCTTAGACCTTCCTCCACCATAGTAACCTCCTCACTTGTACGCTTTTGGGACTTCACGAGAGCAGCTCCTGTCCTGTGTTAATCATTACCCCACATCACACATTCACCCGTTCCCTTAAAATACCCCTCTTCCACCAAGTCTACACCCTCTTGCAACTCCCCTATGTAAGTCCTTATGAGTCTACTAACATCACATCTTGCTCACCCTAACTAACCAAGTCTTTGGGGTAGATTTACTAAAGGGCGAAGTGACGATTTACCAGTGTTACAGTTTTTAGCCACTTTGTCGATTTACTAACGGGCACAGGCGTAACTTCACTAACGAAAGAGACAGACGCTAACCCTCATTCACACTCTATCGCCAGGCGAATCTTTGCTCTGGCAAATGGACGTTACTCTGCAAATTCACTAAGATGCGGATTTTACTGAACGTTACCTCATTCGCCAGACTTGCCTTCACCAGCTTAGACCAGACGAAGTGCATTGGAGTGCATATGACTTCCTCAATCTTACGTCATATTTTTAGTGGAAAAAGTTTCTAAGTCCCAAAAAACGTTGCCGTCTTTTCCTTTTTTCAGAGTGATACCCTGCAAAAATCCTTGAATTTTTTTTTGGGTAACCGGGTTCCCCCATACATTTTCTAACATATGGAACATTACCTATACAGTAGGCTCATGTGTAGGGCATTATAACAACTCTATTTTCTTTATTAAGGTTGCCTGGACTTGTGTAATGTAATGTATTTGCTGCAACATATACCTCCATTCAACTTTATAATTTGAATTTCAACTTTTTAAATTTGTATGCAAATTAGCCTGAACGAAGACCTCTAACGAAGTTTCGCTAGGCATAATTAAATGTTAGCACATCTTCGCTTTGATTGGTGAAGTAACGCTAGCGTTCGGCGCTCTGGATGCAACTTCGCATTTTAGTAAATTAGAGTTGTCTGAGCGAATTTTCGCCTGGCGAGGTGTAGTGATGGGTACGAAGACGTCACTGGCGAGTTTTCACAGGTCAGTAAATTTCCTTCACGGTCTCTTCAGTAACAACCATGGGCTTACTATTGCTCCTACATAAGGTTCCCCATTCAGCTACGTTCTATAATAACTTGTGACTCACTTATTCACTCCCCTTTAGATTGTAAGCCCATACAGCCAGGGCCCTGTTACCTCCAGTTGTTATTTACCCTTTTGTGCTGTGGAATCTGTTAGCGCTTTATAAATGATTGTATAGCAATGCGTGTACAGAACAGAAAGAACTGCTTTTAGTGCAGATTATTTATTGCCCCATAAAACGTATCCGATATGAAACACATGAGAGCAGCAGTATTGCTTTGAGCTTAAACAGTGTGTACCAGGCGTGTATGATGACTCTCCATTCTAGATGTATAATTATATTCTATATATGAATATAAAACAAAACAAGATAATAGAAATGAAATGACAAATACAGGCTGGAAATAGAAATGTCTTGGCGTGGGTTTCGGTGCGGTTATGTGGGATAATCAGTGAGATGTAACAGGCACGTGGCTCTGCACTGTCCTCGAGAGCGGGGCAACCCCCGGAGCCAGGGGCAGGGAAATAGTGAGTTAGCAGAAGCACTTGTTAGTCTGGGCACAAAGGGCCTATTCATGACATGGACTGAATCACAGTGTATTTCTTAGCATTTTGTGCTCTCCTTTATCCCCATCTTCCTGTGGGGAATGGGCATTAACAGAGGGACACAGAAGTCCTTGTGTCCGAATTGTCACTTCCCTGTAAGGGACTGTGATCTCGTTTCACTGTATCTGATCGGAACCTGTGTTAATTCTCCATGTCTTCTCTGGCTCTAATTGTGATCTGTTTCCCCCCCGACAGGTAACACCTTGGTGTACGTGATACCAGTTTTATGTATTGAGGTGACCTGTTTCAACTCTTTGTATATTCGTGTGACTTGTTTTATCTTACTATGATCTGCCTCTCCTCTTTCTTTGAGTCAATTCATATGTCTTATTAGAATCCATGACTGGGCCTGACTGCGAGACACTCACTGTCCTTGATTATGATCCATGTTCCATTCTGATGCTGACCCCTGACACCACTCTGTGTCTTTTGGCTGAGCTCAATCAGCCTATGAGGAAAAACCACATGATTTGTATCTGAGCTTGACCCATCATACTTCTCAGTGTCTGATTGTGACCCTTCTCACCCTCTGTATTAAATGGATGCTGCAGCCATATGGAGAGTGTGGAGACGCACACAAATACTTGACTTGTGCAGGCAAACATTATCTAGGGTCAACGGTCTCAACAACCTGATCTGATTGTACTATATAATGTACTTTTTTTTTTTGAGCAATAGGATCTTGCTTTAAGTACAGGAAGTCCCTATTTCATCCCCTTTTTCTCTATACCCTTCTACCCATATCCTTATCCTTACTAACAACCCTCCCTTTCCCTTCCCCAACGGTATACCCGGTAATGCGTAGAGAAATATGTATGCTGTATGAAAGTATGCTGTATACCCAACCTGCTTTATTTTTCTTTTTGAAAAACAATAAAGAATATTTGGAAATTAAATGGATGCTGCTGCCTGTGTCCTGTGCCAAGCTGCTATGTCTAAGTATGACCTGTGGTCTTTGTATAGAATTGTGACCTGATACCTTCCGCTGACACTTCTAATGTAATCACTTGTCATCATATTGAGTTCATGTGTCATGTGTCATTTTCATCTGGTTGTGATCTCTTAATAAGCCTGAACACCATCTCTCCAGCTCACAATGTGTGAATGTGATACTAATACCTTGTTGAATCCAATTTAACCTCCTGTGATGCTTGTTCCTGGGATCTCATGTCATGACCTGTGCCAGCTCTGTGCAATTGTCTATCTCTGTCCTGTGCCACCTCTGGACTGGCTTTGTCAGGAGTATGTTCTAGAAATGTTGGACTGGGAGTCAAAATAGGCTTTGGCATTCCAAGGCCCAAATTGTCCTCCACCAGCCCACTTAATTGTGACTGGCTTCATTGGACGGAAGCAGTAAGAATTGGTCTAAAACTATGAGAGAATCTTTTCCTGAAGTACAATGAAAGACTAAATACTGACTGTCTATGGCACCTTACAGCAGCCCCTCTGGCATTTGCCATAACCCACAGATTGCCAGTCCGGGCCTAGTAGTAAGGAAAACAGCTTTGTGCTCCACCAAAGAATTGTAGCTGGAGTTAGGTCTCCTTAGGTATCACTGGGCTAAAGTGAAGGGACCACAGTATTGCATATGAATTTGGGCTTAGGACATTGCTGCCTAAACCATTTCTACTGGATCTGGACCACTAGCTGGTAGCCTTAAAGGGGGATTCTTCCAGTAGTTGCTGAACTCCCTTGACCGAGACAACAGTTACCTCCCAAACATCATCACAGTGGTGTAACAGAACCCTTCTCTACAGTTAATTGTATCAGACAGTATGGCTTTCAAATTGGTAAATACAAACCCCAGAGTGTGGTTTTATTTACAAGAACCTCAGGTGCCCTATTTTTGTTTCTGTGCAGCAGCAAAGAGGTGTAGTTGTACAGCACCCTCTTCCTTCCACTCTTCCTTAGCGAGGGCCCATTTGGGATAGTCCAGTTCACTTTTACATCAGGATAGTTTTACATGTCCATAACCTGTGTAACCTCTCTGTGCCTCTGACCTGATCCAGCTCCTTATGTCTATAACCTGTGCCACCTCTCTGTGATCTGTACCCCTTGTATCTATTTATGTCATATACCTTAAACATTATCATTATCATCTTTAGTTTGCTGGTGCATCATTATAGTCTGTGCCCCCCTGAATCAGTCCTGTCGTACCTCCCTGGTTCAGACTGTGATTGTGCCCTTTTATGAGCCATAATGTGACTTTTTGAACGTAATCAGAATGCGTCTCTTTGTGCATAAGTGATCTTATCAATTCCCTGTGCATGAATGTGTCATTTTCATGTGTCACTTCATGACCCGATCTGTCACTTTTCCTTTCATCAGGCCGCTAATGACATTTGCTGAGCATTCAGTGAATCATAATGGAAAGGTGTTCTGCACGTGTGCACCACAGCAATGGGGTATCAATAGGGTGAGTAGTATCTGTGGCTGCAGGGGGGGATCCCCAATCTCCCAGTACCCCCTGGTCATGTTCTTATGTTCATGGGGCCAGGGACTTGCATGCAAGATAAATGTTAGGGGCAAAATAAAGTATATTAAATTTGCCTTTGCATACAACTGTTGCTCTGGGCCCCAAAAGTGTAGGGCTGGTGTATCTGTTCTGCTCTAACATCTGGATCAATGAATGGAGAGACCCATGCGAGCACACATTGGTCCAGCACCCAGTTTCTATCAGAGGAGCCCTAAGCATTAGCATTACACCAGTGTTCTCCGGCATTATCAGCAAATGAAGTGACATTCTGTGTATTTTGAGGCTGAGAGGGGGGTTAATGGAGTGACACTCTGCAAGTCTCTATCAGGACAATGATTAATGGAGAAATACTCTGCAGATTTGGAGAGGGGGGGTAGTGGGATTCTATATGCGCTCGGCTCAGCAATTTTCTCCACTATAAACTTATTTCTCGTCCCCTCCTATATACTGTTGGGCATTTCCTAGATTACTCCCCCCTCCTGAGGATAATGTGCAATACAATATTCATCTGTCTATTGAACTGTTTTTGTTCCTCTGTGAGTAATAAATCATTTATGTCTGTGTGTAACATCCTGCTCTCCGCTCACTGTGCAGCGCACACTTACTCCTGTAGCTGTACAACAGCCCTTTAATATATGTATAATAGGAGAAAATGGAGGCACTCACAGGACCTGCACTGTTCATGTGCCATGAGATATGCAGCGCTTATTAAATGAATACAACCCCAGTCCAGCGTTACCTTATTAAACTAGACTATAGAAAGATAGATAGAGATAGATGAGAGTGAGAGAAAGAAAAGATAGATGATAATAGATAGGTGGATAGATAGACAGACAGACAGACAGACAGACAGACAGACAGATAGATAGATAGATAGATAGATAGATAGATCTGAAAATAGATAATAGATGATGATAGATAGAGATGATATAAAAAAGGAAGGCAAATAGACTAGGCGATATAGATATATAGATAGAGAAAAATATATATATAGTTTATGGGTAGGTAGATGATAGATAGATAGATAGATAGATAGATAGATAGATAGATAGATAGATAGATAAAACAATGGCTAGACAGAGAGAGAGAGAGAGAGAGAGAGAGAGAGAGAGAGAGAGAGAGAGAAAGAAAGAAAAAGAAAGAAAGAAAGAAAGAAAGAAAGAAAGAAAGAAAGAAAGAAAGAAAGAAAGAAAGAAAGAGAAAGAAAGAAAGATATAATGGATTGACAAATAGAGAGAGAGAGAGAGAGAGACAGACAGAAAGACAGATATAAAGAAAAATGATAGATAGATAGACAGACAGACAGACAGACAGACAGATGATAGATAGATAGATAGATAGATAGATAGATAGATAGATAGATAGATAGATAGATAAATGATAGATAGATAGATAGATAGATAGATAGATAGATAGATAGATAGATAGATAGATAGATAGATCAGGGTTTCTCAACCTGTTTGATTTGGTTTGATTTGGTTAAAAATTAATTATGCCCCTCCTTTCAATTCCTGTTGTCTGTACTGCAGCAGAACGTTTCATTTCATAAAGGGGAGACCGAAGCTAAACAGCTCAGGGATCCAATTTTGCCTTGGCCCGTAGATTAGAATCACTGCTGTAGATGGGAAAACACAGGGAAAAATACAGAGATAGACTAACACAGATATAGAGACATGGAGAAATCGACATGCAGAGATAGTTACAATAATTATTCCTGTAATAATCACACACAGCCACACAACACAGATCTATAGTAAATAAACATGTGCTTGATAAATAGTATAACCATCAGCACTAGATTGACTGAATAATGCTTGTGATACTTATCTGTACACACACACACACACAATTTATTAAACAGGGTGCAGGCTTCCCATGGGTGAGTCTTAAGTTTACTTCTTCCTGGGAATACAATGTTTCCACACTGGCAAGGTGCAATGGTAAAGGAAAAACGAAAATGCTACAGTTGTACCAAGGGGGGGCTTTCTGAAAGCAAATAAGCCCCCGTGTCCCACACAGCTTTACCTTCTGTCAATAAACCCCAGGTACATCTCACAGTGTTTACTCCATGTTGGCAAGTCAAAGATTTTATAAAGGGGTGCTTCACCTTTACGTTAACTTTTAGTATGTTACAGAATGGCCAATTCTAAGCAATATTTCAACTGGTCTTCTTTGTTTCCTTTTTATAGTTTTTTAATTGTTTGCCTTCTTCTTCTGACTCTTTAAAGCTTTCAAATGGGGGTCGTTGACCCCATTTAAAAACAAATGCTCTGTAAGGCTACAAATGTGTTGTTATTGCTACTTTTTATTACTCATCTTTCTATTCAGGGCCTCAATGTATGTTTGCTAGGGTAATTTGAACCCCTAGTAACCAGATTGCTGAAACTGCAAACTTGAGAGCTGCTGAACAAAGAGCTAAATAATTCAAAATGATCTTTATATATATTGCTACAAGGAAAGAGGGGGCTTCGCTGGCTAAATTGCAGTTGCTGCTGCCCCCCCTCCCCCAGAAATTCGCTCTTAAAGTACCAGGAGCAGCATTTTTGCTGCCCCTGGTACCTTGTGGGGCGCTGCCGCCTGAGGCGACAGCCTCAACTCGCCTCATTGGCGAAGCACCCCTGCCCACTGCGACACATTCAGTTACATTGAGTAGGAGAAACAACAGCCTGCCAGAAAGCAGATCCATCCTAAAGTGCTGGCTCTTTCTGAAATCACATGACCAGGCAAAATGACCTGAGATTTCGCCTACACACCAATATTATAACTAAAAAAAATACACTTGCTGGTTCAGGAATGAAATTTTATATTGTAGAGTGAATTATTTGCAGTGTAAACAGTGTAATTTAGAAATAAAAACTACATCATAAAAATCATGACAGAATCCCTTTGCCGTATATTCATTACCACTGGCTTTGCTGAAGATTTGGAACATTTGTTTGTTTGTTTATTTTGTGCCGCTACACAGGATAATTGTAGTGAAAATACTCTGTAGTGCTGAATGGAAACCCCTTGACAAACGGAGGAAAATGTTGCGAGAGAAAAGCCAGAAGGAGAAAAGAGGGAACTGCGCAGAAATGATGATACAGATGATTTTAGGATCGTCAGCAGTTCCCGTAGATTCCCTCTGCTGGGAATTACCTTTCAGAGCAAATTAGCCATAAGCACCAATGAGCTTTGAAAGGGACAAAGTTTAGAGACTCGGTAGGAAACATTCCCAATCCCTTAGTGAAGCACAATGAGTATGATGAGTGTGGCACAGCAAAGCCATGGGAGTAACTAGAAAGGAATCAAAGCCTGGAACTGCAGGGGGTCCATGGGGTATAAGGGTCTAACAGTGCACTGACTAATCAGCACTGACAATACCAGTTTAGGGAAGTTTAGGTGGAGGAGTAAAAAGTAAGAGGGGAATCAAAATCCCCTGTTTTTCAACTCGCCTCATTGGCGGAGCGCCCCTGGCTAAACCCACATTTTTGAGATTCAAAAGCCCAAATGTAAAAATGCGCCATTTACTTACATCCCAACTGTACCGTTTTCAGCAGGACAGTCCCTCTTTTGACAGCTCAACCTGCAGTCCCGCGTTTGTACTGAAAAGTCCTTACTTTTCTCTGCACGGAACAGCCAGAAAAAGATACAAAGTTTCTAACTTAATTGGCTTTTGGCAAAGAGCCCAGAACAGCGGATAAGATACTTTTGTAACAATGTCATGATAAGTAATTGTAACAATTTAGAGAAGTTAGACTCACAGCTTAAAGGGCTATTAACCTTCATTAGCAAAACTGTAATAACTGGAAAAAAGACACAGAACTATGTTCAAACTTTTATATTCTGCCAAATTTTGTAAAATTTGGCCACAAAATGGGCGTGGTCCAAAATTGGAGCGCTAATGTTTTTGTCCCTCTTTTTAGTTCCAAAATGTCGGGAGGTTTGCATCTAAAATCTGCAGCTATTTTTCAATTCTAGTTTTCAAGAAAGAATTTGAAATTTGTTTTATTGAAAAATGATGGGTAATGCTGGGTGATTTTGCTGTAATTTTTTCACATTATTATGCAATAAATTTTAAATATTACCTATTTAAAGGGATGGGTCACCTTTCCATCAACCTTTAATATGGTATAGAATGCCCTATTCCTAGTTGTAGGGTCTGGTCACACGGGCAGATTCGGGGAGATTAGTCGCCAGGCGACAAATCTCCTCTCCCCAATCTGCCTTCCCCTGCCTTCCACCTGCTAAAATGTAAATCGCCTGGGGGCAGGCACACGGAACACTTCATTTCCGAAGTCGCCCGTAATTGCCTCGCGAGGAAACTTCGGGCGACTTTGGAAAATGAAGTGCTCCGTGTGCCAGACCCCAGGCCATTTACATTTTAGCCGGCAGAAGGCAGGGGAAGGCAGATCGTGGGGGGTTTGGTCGACGCGAAATAGAGGAGATTTGTCGCCTGATGACTAATCTCCTCGAATCTGACCCTATGGCCAGACCCTTAGAATTATTTGCCTTCCTCTTCTACATATTTCCAGCTTTCATACAGGGGTCACTGACCCTGGCAGCCAAAAAACTATTGCTCTGTAGCTTACAATTGTATTATTATTGTTTGTTTGTATTCCTTTCCATTCAGGTCCTCTCTGATTCACATTCAGTTTCTCATTCAAACCACTACCTGGTTGCTAAGGTAAAAAAAGACCCTAGCAACCAGATTCCAAACTGGAAAGCTGCAGAGTAAAAATGGGAAATTAAAAAAAAAACACAGTAAATAAAATATGAAAACCAGAATATCAGTTGTCTATGTCATACTAAAAGTTAATTTGGCGATGTTACCAAATGAGTGAATATCTCCCTGATATTCGCACATTGAGGTGGGCGATAGGCTGATCCGATTGCAGGCCCTAGGGCCCAACGATCGGATCAGAATGGAGGCTATATGGGTGATCGGAACACAGGACCGCCTGCGATCCGGTAGGATTTTTTACCCTCCCCGATCGGCATCTGGCCGACTTTCGGACAGATATCGATTGAGGAAGGCCGTTGGATGGCCCCACACATGGGCCAAAAAGATGGCGATTCGGCACCTTTTATCAGCCTGTGTATGGGAGCCTCAAGTTATAATCTCATTTTCATTTGCATGATACTTAAAGGGAAATAAATGGAATGCGCTTCCCTTTTAAGAAATAAGATGTCAGCTGCAGCGACCCCAGGAGACACTCCTTATGTAAAACAGCTTAGTTAATACGAGCCATAAAATCAAGCCAATGTCTCGGCTGCAGTTACATCTATATAAATATATATACGGGTTGAATCACTTCTGACAGGGTCTGAACTCCCACAGGGGACACACAGCTATGACACACGAACAATGGAAATAAATATTTATAAGAGTGGACGCGCACTTCCCAGACTTCATCGGGGACAGACGTCTCGCTTGACTTATAGATACCATCTTCCCTTGGGCAGGAAGGCTCATACAGAGATTGAGAGATAAAGAGAGATTTTGGCCTAGATATGGCAGTCGTAGCAGACACGAAACGCGCTCCGCTCCGGCACTATCCTATGGAGTCCAGCTGTCAGGACAAGAAGGAATTTTCCTTTTTTTTTTTTTTTTGTAAGTAGTTTGATAAGTCAGTGTCTAACAATAAAATAAAACTAAAAAAAAAAACGTGTTCTCTGATTTTCTTTGACAAGTTCAGGAGATCCTGCGGCATTACGTCTCTTGCTGAACTACAGCTTGGAGCGCAGACACATATACTGTTTATGCTCATGTTGGTAATGGTACTGGGAATTCTATATCAATTACCATAACAGCATTGTTTCCCCGTATCTGTAACCTTGTTGTGATATATAAAATATATACAATATTTATAAAATATGTCTAATAACTAATAGACAGGTCTAGTCGGGTAGACTCATGCCCAACTTGGACTCGCTCACCCATTCCTCCTAACTTTCCCATTTTTCGCAGGACAGTCCCGATTTTGACAGCTCAGCCTACAGTCCTTGATTGTTACTGAAATGTCCAGAGTTTCTCGTTGATCTCTTTGAGATTTTGAGGCTTTTGGCAGAGAGCCCAGAATACTCAGCAGCTGCACATTTGTAACAATTTAAGATAAGCAAAGATACATTTGTAACTATTTATGATGAGCAGGTCTCTTAGGGAAACTGTGACTTGCAGCTTAAGGGCAATCACCGACAGGGAGGATACATCGGCCAATTTAGCAATATGTTGGTCATGTCGCCAGCAGTTTCAATTATGTGCAATGGAGAGGCATTTTCGTGAGATTTGTGGCTGCAATCACTCTTACAAATTTCCCATCAGCCACTGCCCTCAAGGGCAATTCACCTTCATAAGCAAAACTGTAATAACACTTAAAACCTGATCCTAAAACCCCCACAAATGTGTTCAAACTTTCCACCTGCCAAATTTTGTAAAATGGACGTGGTATTTAGGGGTGTGGCCATAAAATGGACGTGGTGAAAACATTACACGCGGCAGATCTTTTAGTTCCTCTTTCTATTTTTCAAATGTTGGTATGCGCTGACCTATAACCAGGCCGGCACCCTCTACCCGCTGCTATGCCCCCTATCCACACCAACAATGAGTTAAAGGAACAGTAACACTAAAATATTAAAGTGTTTTAAAGTAATGAAAATATAATGTCCTGTTGTGCTGTACTGGTACAACCTTTAGAAAGAGCCGGGCCCCCCTTGACAGCGCCGAAGCCGTGCCGCCTCCTTCCGAAGTCCCGAACAGCCGAAATGTGGAACATCCGAAAAAGCCAAACAGCGAAAAGACCCGAAGTCACGAAAACAGCCGAAATTGAAGTCCTGAAGCGGCAAAAAGACCCAAAGTCAGGTGAATTTGAAGTCCTGAAGCCATGAGTTCAATTCCTCTGAACACCAATGTGTATTTTCTTGTTTTTTTTTTTTTTTTTAATCCTCTGGCCACCAATGTATTATTTTAAAAATCTAAAAGGCCCCGGCCTCCAATGTTTTTTTAAAAATTATTCTTTGGGGCCCCAATTTTTTAACTTGCAGGGGGGCCCTGGCGCCAATGTTTTTTAAAAAAAATATTCTTTGCGGCCCCAATTTTTTTAACTTGCAAGGGGGCCCTGGCGCCAATGTTTTTTTAAAAAAAAAATATTCTTTGGGTCCCCAATTTTTTTTAAACTTGTAAGGAGGGCCCTGGCACCAAAGTTTTTTTAAAAAATATTCTTTGGGCCCCAATTTTTTTAACTTGCAAGGGGGCCCTGGCGCCAATGTTTTTTTTAAAAAAAATATTCTTTGGGTCCCCAATTTTTTTTAAACTTGTAAGGAGGGCCCTGGCACCAAAGTTTTTTTAAAAAATATTCTTTGGGCCCCAATTTTTTTTAAACTTGTAAGGGGGGCCCTGGCGCCAATGTTTTTTTTTTAAAAAAAATATTCTTTGGGGCCCCAATTTTTTTAAACTTGTAAGGGGGGCCCTGGCACCAATGTTTTTTTTTTAAAAATAATCTTTAGGGCCCTAATTTATTTATACGGTCTCCTGCGAAACTGGAAGTGACATCAGTGTGGACTGGAAGGGGCATTGCTCAAGAGGCAGATCAGCTGGGAAAGAAGAAAAAATAGCATTATCATCAGGGTTTAGCGTGTGTTACTACATCTGCACATTATACTGGTACCCCAGTAGGTACCCACAAAACACCTGCATGTTCTGGGGTTCAGGGACTTCCTACCTAAAACCCAACCACTTTGTGGGTATTCTGCAGGAATCCAACCAGATGCAGGACTCCCTTCTGGGAGTGGCAGGGGTGGCTCAAACTTAAGATCAGCTAGGGTGAGATTTGGGGATGATGTCTACGTGCTCTCGTAGATGCCTCTGAAAGTCCAGCTTGAAGACCAGTTAAAGTGAGATTAGGGGTGAATATTTCCCTGTCCTGGATTATTATTATCTACATTTCTAAATCATAAACTTATTCCAAAGAGTTGTCCAATAAATGGGTGTGTCCATTGAACATCTTGCAATCCATTCATGGGCAGATGGGACTTCTGTAAAGCAGGAGGTGACAACCAACGGGCCGTAGCCCAGAACCTGGCCACGGACAGTCCTGAACTGGGCCGACGAGCCTAGTCCTCTCCCAACCCCCTCCCGACTCCCCCAACCCCTCTCAACCCCCCCAACCCTATCCAACCCCCCCCCCTCGTCCTTGCAAAAGAAAATTCCTTTACACCAGTACCTGGGCCAAAAAAGGTGGTTGGGGTCCACTGCTGTACAGTACATGTGGCAGTCACGGAGGAGCACAGAAGGTACAAGCCCTACGCCTCAGCTCTGCCCCTGTATTTAGTCAAGTATCCAGCAATGAGCTGTCTACCCTATAGACACCCTAGGGGTTCCCCACTAAAGCTTCTGCTCTCGGGTGCCTGTATGTTAAATACTGCCCTTCATAAACGACTATATATTACAAGAAAGTCAATGGAACGTGGCCCACAGTTGGCAGCAAGTGTTTTGACCTCCTCAAACTGTAGCACAAGTCTATATGCCTTGTACATGTATGGAACGTATTATCCAGAATGTTTGGGACCTGGGATTTTCTGGATAAGGGATATTCCCTTAATTTGGGTCGCCATACCTTAAATCTGCTAAACAATCATTTAAACATCAAATAATCCCAATGGGATTGTTTTGTTTCCAATGGGAATCATTTAACAGGTACAAGGTTCTGTTTTATTATTACAGAGGAAAAAGGAAATCAATAAAAAAAAATGCGAGTTATTTGATCTCTATGGGGAGATGGCCTTCATGTAATGTCTGGATAATGGGTTTCCAGATAACAGATGCCATACCTGTGTACACCAAAAACAATGAAGGTAACACAGTAGAGGGGTAGGATTCATTGGGCCTCTTTATTATGTTTTTGTTTTAAATAGTAGCGAGCGCATGAGAAGGGATTCCACGCAACCTGCTAAACTGCTCAGTGCTCAGCTGAATAATATAAATGTATCCATCCTGCCCCGGTGCCTTTATATGGTATTGGAATTTATATATACAGTATAATATCCTGGTATATCCAGGAAATGAGGATTACAGGCTTATAACGGGGTCACATTCAATTCTCTATATTAAACAGCAGCATAATAATCCAGCACTGGATGTGCACACTGTCTGTCTTTCTGGGAACACTCAGACTGGGGTTGTGCTCTTTTCCACTGAGCCAAGGCTCTTGGGGCCAGATTTATCAAGGGTTGAATTTCGAGGGTTAAAAAACCCTCAAATTCGACCCTCGAAGTAAAATCCTTCGAATATCGAATTAGAAGGATTTTATCGCAAAAAATTCGATCGATCGATTAAAAATCGTTCGATCGAACGAAGAAATCGAACGATTTTAAGCGATCGATCGAAGGATTTTTATTCGGCCAAAAAAAACTTAGAAAAGTGCTGGGGAAGGTCCCCATAGACTAACATTGGACTTCGGTAGCTTTAATTTGGCGAAGTATGAAGTCAAAGTTTTTTTTAAAGAGACAGTACTTCAATTATCGAATGGTCGAACGATTTTTACTTCGAAACGTTCGAATCATTCGATTCGATCGAATTCGATCGAATTTGACCAATTCGATGGTTGAAGTACCCAAAAAAATACTTCAAAATTCTAATTTTCTTCCATTCTTCACTCGAGCTTAGTAAATCTGCCCCACAGTGTACACTGTCCCTAAATCAAACCTGTGCTCCAAATTACTGCCCTTATGGCCGAGGCTCATACATCTCCCTCTCCCTTATTTTAAATATAAGCAGTTGAAACTACGCTGGTACCAAGCTGAAGTGGGGTGCAGGGGCAGTGCTTTTTCCAGCTAAAAAAATTGCATTTTGTCACTTAAAAGATACTAGAAGTGGGTTTTTGCAACTACTGGGAGACTGTCACACATTGCTGCCTGAGACAGGTTTCTCCATGTGCCATAGGTCTGAAATATTAAATACACACACTATCCAAAACACTGGAACAAACTAAATATAACAATAAATTAAATAACACCCTTTCCCATTTCAAGGTGGAAAGGTGGAGAGACAAGGGAGAGCACAGTGACGCAGTTCTTCTCTCTTACAGACCCAGGAGTCAGGGTTATGATTCAGGGGGAAATACTGACTCCAAGACAGAGCACCCCTCAGGAGAGCAGAATATAAAGTTCTTTGGCTGTTATTATCTATTATGTATAAGGAAATAACATGGATCTCAGTGTTGCACATAGCAGGGTACAGAAAACACACATGACATACCAGCATGATATAATGATCTCGAACAGCAACAAAGGATGGAGATTTGTTTTTATTTATATGAGCAGAGAGATCATCCCCACCACATTGAGTAGGGAAGCACATTGTTGCTTTAAATAAGATTGTTACTGGGAAACCTATACATGGGATGCGTTATCTGGAAACCCATGATCCAGAAATCTCCAAAGTAAGGAATGGCTGCATACCCTATTTTAATCAAGTAATTCAAATATTTAAAAATTCAGAATGCTCGAAATTACAGGAAGGCCATCTCCCATAGGGGCAAATTTACTAAAGCGAGAAGCGCCTAACGCTAGCGCAAATTCGCCAGCGTGACGTCATTTTGTTACTTCGCCGATTTACTAACGGGTGCTGGCGTAAATTCGCTAGTGAAGTGGACCTACTCTAGCGCTACTTCGCACCCTTACGCCAGGCGAAGTTGTGTTATGGCGAAGGGACTTAACTACGCTAATTTACTAACTTCCGCACTTTACTGAACGTTTCCTCTTGCCCAAGATTTGCCTTCACTACCTCAGACCAGTCCCAAAAAACGCTTGCATCTTTTCTTTTTTTAAGGGTGATAGGCTGAAAAAGATCGTAAAGTTTTTAGGGGGTACCCTCCTTCCCCCCTACATTTCCTAACATATGGCACCTAAATTATACACTGGGCTCATGTGTAGGGCAATATAACAACTCTATTTTCTTTTATGAAGGTTTCCCAGGCTTGTGTAGAGTAATGTATTTGCTGCTACATATACGTCCGTTGTACTTTAACTTGGCGCCGTAAGCAAATTAGGCATCACTAGCGTAACTGCACTTTCCTTGACGAATTTACGCTAGCGCAACTTTGCTACCTTTCGCCTCCCTGAGCACAACTTCGGATTTTAGTGAATTAGCGGCGCCCTGGCGAAACTTTGGCGAAGTGTGGCGAAGTCTGCGCTAGCGCAACTCCGCAGGTTAGTGAATTTGCCCCATAGACTCCATTTTCATAAAATAATCCACATTTTAAAAATGATTTCCTTTTTCTCTGTATTAATAAAACAGTACCTTGTACTTGATTCCAACTGAGATATAATGAATCCTTACTGGAGGCAAAACAATCCTATTGGGATTATTTAACGTTTAAATCATTTTTTGTAGACTTGCGGATTAGGAGATCCAAATTAAAGGAAAACTATACCCCCCAAACAATGTAGGTCTATATAAAAGTGTATTGCATAAAACAGTTCAAATGTAAAACCCTGCTTCATGTAAATAAACCATTTTCATAATAATATACTTTTTTAGTAGTATGTGCCATTGGGTAATCATAAATAAAAAATTGCCATTTTAAAAAATAAGGGCCGCCCCCTGGGATCCTACGGTTTACAGTGCACACAAACTATGCCTCTTAGGTCACATGAGCCAATTAACAGACAGAGTTCTGTCTTTTGCTTCCACACTTCTTCCTGTTACAGTTAGAGCTGCAGTATTTCTGGTCAGGTGATCTCTGAGGCAGCACACAGATCATCACAAAATGGTGGCTCAAGGCAAGAGATGTAAAAGGACAATATTTATTTAAATATATATACCAGATTGGTAAGAGTTGTTAATGTGTCACTTAATATGATATAAACTATCTGTTGCATAAATATTCATTTTGGGGGTATAGTTTTCCTTTAAGGAAAGATTCTTTATCTGCAAAACCCAAGGTCCCGAGCGTTCTGGATAACAGGTCCCATACCTGTATACATTACAAGCAAGATGATTATGATGTAATGTTGGTAGAGACAACAGACCAGCAACTGTTAGGTGGCCAATGAGTATAGAACACCCAGACTTGTGGTAGACATTTTGTGCTGGTGTGGCTGCCCACAATACTTGTAAAATACTTACAATTGTGGGTACAAAATGCAATAGGGTGGTCGTTATGTCCTTCACTTCTACATGTTGTAAATGTCAATGCTTTTTGTAAAGATATGGTGATAAGCTATTCTTAAGGTACAGAAGTTTTATACAAATGGGGACAGCATTCCTGGGTGGGTACTGTTGCCGATCACTGGCTCCACAGCTGAGAAATGAAGAAAAACCTTGCACAAATATCTTTGATGGTATTTATTCAGGGTTTCCAAAAACATGACATACAGCGCCATTTGTTCGCATTTCGGCTAGTTTAGTAAATTAGCACTTTTGTTTATACATGTAACGTAAAAGAGACAGTGTCGGACTGGCAGAAGATCTAATTCAAGGGCCCAACACCATCCCCTCCAGTCTACACTATTCCCCCTGCTGCCAGCATAACCATACCTCCCAACTGTTTTTAGAGGGACAGTCCCTCTTTTGACAGCTCAACCTGCAGTCCCTCATTTGTACTGGAAAGTCCCGATTCTTCTGCACTGTACAGGCAGAAAAAGAAACAATGTTTCTAACTTAATTGGCTTTTGGCAGAGAGCCCAGAACAGCCACCAGGTGCATATAAGATATTTTTGTAACAATTTCAAGATAAGCAAATACTTGTAACAATATAAGATAACAGGTCTCTTAAGAGAAGTTAAACTCACAGATCAAAGGGCAATTCACCTTCATAAGAAAAACTGTTATAGCTGAAAAAACCACCTAAATATATGTTCAAACTTTCATAAGCTGCCAAATTTTGTAAAATAAACATGGTTATTAGGGGGTGTGGCCACAAAAGTGGGCATGGCCGAAAATTTGCCGCACTGCGCGCTGCAACTTTTTTGTCCATCTTTTTATTTCCAAAATGTTGGGAGGTATACAATAATCCACCGTCACCTCCAGTTACCTGTCCATGGCATCCTAACATTCTATGCAATACCAACATATTCCTCTCTGTACAATATGGGGCCTCTTTATCAAAAGTTTATTTTCATGCTTTTGATATGACAAAATAAACTCACAAACTCCAAAACTACGAATGTCATGAGATTTATTTTAAAAATTTGAATACGTTGAACTCTGCACTAAAAAAATCCAAATATCCTAAAAACTTTCACAAATTTGAGTTTTTCAGACAATTCTTAGCAAAAAAAATACCAAAACCTCTAAAAGTCTGACCCTATTTAGAGCACACAAAAAAGATCAGCACAGCTCCCACTGACTTCTATAGGACCTCGACAACTTTTACCTGGCAAGTTTTGTCTTTGGCTTTTGTAGTTTTTACACACAATAAATATGTAATTTTACAGCTTTTTAAAATAATGAGAAAACCACACATTTTTAGAGATTCATGTAAAAAAATCTAAATACGGGATCGAATTGCAAAATCCGAAATCTTTCGAAGACTCCTATTTTAAAGTTCAGGGCTTATCTGTTATCTGTTGTGTTTCCTGTGCCTTTTCTCCTTTTTCAGCTTTGAATGGCTGCCCCCATGGCTTGTTTAAATAAACTATTTTTGAAGCAAACACACCGGTTGTACCAAGGCAGCACAACAGTACATTAGATTTTCATTAAATTAGACAATTTTTTTGGTGTTACTGTTCCTTTAAGAGATCTGGATTAATTAAGCAGTTAAGAGTGTTGTCTGGAACCAGAATGGGTCTATGAATCAGACTTCATGGTGTTTCCAGGTATGTGCTCCTTGCTGGTTCCCTATATACCTCATCTGGGCTGATTGCCTCAGATCCTGAATGCAGAGCATGTACTTGATCTCCAAGGTGATGCCCATGTCTCACCTACCCCATCCCCTTCATTGGGTGACATTGGACACATGTTCAAAATTGCGCCCTTTTGTTTTGAGTAGGCTTTCTTTTTCCACTAACTCCCTCCCAGTCTCTGCAGAGTCAGTGTTGGAGGATAATTATTAGAACCATTTTCCTTCCAAGTCCAACTTTTCTCTTAGAGCAATACGTGTAGCCATGGATAATTAACTTTTTAAATGAGCTCCTCCTTTGCCCCTCTGTGCTTCATGTGCTTTCAGGCATTATAAATAAGAAAAATCTAATCATTCTGAGGGAAATTAACAAGGATAGAGAACAAGACCTTTCTCTCCTCCATGCGGAACTCTCCAAATTCCATGCACACTAATCCATTGAAAACACACTTGGCTATTAAAACACTCAGCAGAACACATTCCTAACTTCACTGGATCTATTGGGCTTATCTAGAACATTGGCCCTTGAAATAAAAGAAAGAAATAAGAATTTGCCCTTTGAATTATAATAAAAATGTGATTTAATTCAGCAAAAGGGGTTCTGGGATGTTCTTTCTCAATCCAAGTGATCTATGGATAAGAGCCATTTCCCGGGATGTCTCCAAGCATTTGCAAGGTCTCCAAACTCCTTGTACATTTAACCAAAAGATGACCCTAATGCAAGGGAAGGGTCTTCTGGGTAAGCACCCTGCACTTTCAATAAGTGTTATGTGTTGGATTGGGTTGAGCTCTCCATCATCATGCATTAAAAGTTTATCGTTTGGCCCCTCCTGTCGGCAGCTTATTGTGTATGGGGCCTTACCAAAGACCCAGCTGACCAACCAATATCTGGTGGCCATTGCTTGACAGGTCTCCACTGGAGTCCTCATAACACTATATCTCTTAGGACTGGGCAGCTACCTATTCATGTCACACCTCAACCTAAGAATATGGCCCTTGCTCCTCACTCTCAAAGTTATCCCTCACATACTCTGGCTCTTCTTAGGTCTGCTTACCTGAGGCTCTGGACCCACACATCCACCCTCCTTCATTTATGGGAGCCAAGAGAAAGATCTACTTCCCTCGTTTTATACTGTTAGTGAGGTCACCTGGCCCCATCAGTCACATGGAGTAGCTAATCACTCTGATAATGATCTTTTCTAAGCTTAGTTGCTGGCTTCTCCCTCAAGGAAATACCCCTTTACTCGATAGCAAGTGAGAAGCATGACAATTAAGGAACATTCTCTGGAAGGGATATTCTATATTACTTTATTCCCTATTTTAATACAAAGAATGCACAGTGGTGTGATATCTTTTATCTTCTTAAAAAAGAAACGGGCATGTAGTGGCAGAAAGGTAATTTTGCTGGCATTAGAGGAACTCTGGGAAAGAATCATATGGTCATCATGGGAGCTGAGGATGAAGGATGCAGAAAGCACACCAGTGTATAAGATTGGAACAAGAACGGAAGGATCGTGGCAGTTATGGTCGACTGAAACTGGGTCAGACAAGAAGTGCAGTGAGGGAAGGCTGGAACAGAAATAAAATAGAGGAAATATATTTGTGTCTTCTGAGAAAGAGCAGGTCCGTGGAACAACGAGGGGGAAGGGAACCGAGGAGTCACAGAGAGAATCATATCAGGCATTCAATGTACTGTTTAGAAAGGAACGATAAGAATTGAAGGGGGAGAAAGAAAGGAGTTGGATGGGGGGTGGCGGTTGAAGGCAGTAAGTATTGTAGAATATGGAACAAATTCAAAGGAGAAGTGTAAACCAAATGAAAGAGAGAGAACAGAATGAAGAGCGTGTAGGTAACGCCACCTGCTTTGAGCTTAGCTATTTTATATATTCCCACCACAGGTGATCCCCAAGTTCCAGCATGCTTAGGACATCTCATATAGCAGCTGCCTTCCATTGGTTTAGCATGTTGAATCCCATATATTAGAGACAGACGTTCTATATAAATGCCTCCCTTGGCCTTTGCATGGGTGTAGCAGCAGAGGCCTCAAGGCTTGAGGTTTCCTCATGGACACCAAAAGGAGGAGAAAACTATCATATGAAGGGGCAGGTGCTGAAGCATTTGGGTTAATTGACGGCGTAGATACAACTGGTGGTCATTGGGTATTGGGGACTGAAGCTACAAGGTTGCCGTCATCATGACCCTCTATCACCCTAGCAGTTTGGTTCTTGGTATACTAAAGTGAGACTGGAATTCTAGAATCATGGCATCTAATCCTGCTTTCAGTTTGCAGAGGCAAGGCCCTCATTTAGCATTCATACTATTGAATATCGACCTCTTTCGACTAGCCAGCTGTTGCTGCACTGCAACTCTCAACACAAGGATATCTAAGGTTACAATATCATTCAGGCAGCCGAAGTTGGAAATTCCAATGACAAATCAATCAAGGGCATGTAAAGCATGCAATGATGGTATGTGTTTTATCAAAAACACCACCCAGAGAAGGCGCCATGAGTAATTATCGGGTAAGAGATTCCCATGACCAACATGGCTGTCTGGATTCCCCCTCCAAAATAGAAATGTGGAATGGGTTATTATAAGGCAGCTGTTGGGTAGCAGTTGCTGGCACTTCAAGAACAGTTGCATTGGCCAGTCTTTGTATGACAGTGGGATTTGTAGACTTTACACGGGAGACAAACTTCACATATTTTGTAGTACCTAGAATAGGAGGTTTTGGTTAAGTGTAAAAAACCTGAACTTGTCCTTGATACCACCTCAAAGAATGGTTTAGGAAATGGTGGGACAGCACAGCACATGGTACTAAATATGTAATTAGTTACCCTTTAAAACTTTGGTTGCACCCTCAAACCTAGTGAAATCCAATCTCTTGACCAGACCTCCGTTCTGGAGCCCTGCCCTTGCCCGTGCCTAATGTGCTCTTTTCCTTAATCCACTCATAACCCTCAGCCAGGACTCCTCGTGAGTGATGTCCCTCTGGTTTATTGCTGACTGTGACAGCAATAAAGCAGCAATAGAAGCAGCAATTTTTGGATGTGCAATTAATGGACAGGGAGCAAAGGAGGGACTGGCGTGGGGGCAGGGTCAGCGGTGATTAACATGACCATTGCTGAGGCCATCAAATTATAACCCCCCTCACAGTAATATAGCAAAGTGCTGAGGCAATCAGGCGGTTATTATAGGGAAAAGAATGGAGGGTGGTGATTGACAGCGTGGAAAAGAGCGAAACAGAGAGAGAGAAGACAGAACACAAAGGACAAAGACTAAATGCATTCCTCGTGGCTTATGGAAAAACACTGTGCCGTATACATATTTTATATGTGGCTGGCTTTAAAGGGTCAGTAACCCTGAGTGGAATTAAGCGAGCGAAAAACAAAACGATGAGGAGGTAAAAGAGGGGATTAAGGGGAAGATAGTGAGGGGTGTATGAAACAGGGGAAGGATTCAAAAGAAAGGAAAACACAAGGCTAATTAATAATTACCTACAAACCCCAGCATGCTTTTGCCCAAGGGCCCTAAGGTGCTCCTGGCTCTTAGATAAAATAGCTGAGACCCCACCTTGCTGCAACCCATGTATTGCATCTACAAGGGAGTCCTACTGACATCCTACAGCCTGGATCAGCCTTAGTGAAAGGAGAACATGGCACAACAGAAAGGCTAAGCCCCCATATAATAGAGAAAAAATCAAGCAATTCCAACCTGCAGCTTCCCCACATTTGTTGAACTAAAAATCCCATTATCCCTCAAACAGACATGGCTGCAATGGAGCAGCAGCTGGAGGAAAATTGGTTGGGCATCACTGATAAATGATAGTAATGAAGTGAATACAACAGCTATTAAATAAAAAAAAATGTGTCCTTTGTAATTTGGTATACATTTTTGACTCCACGGGTCCCCTGTGATGTTTGGGAGCCAAAGTGAATGCCCTATCTGCTCTATGCTGATACTAATACAGCCTAAAGCTATTGTTGGGCCGTGATAGTCAGCATGTCAGCGATTAGACATCAGAATTAACACAATATATAGATTTAAATCCATGTAAAGATACATGCAGAATGGATTAAAATATATGGCCTTTACTAAACTGGAGGAAGCTGCACCAGTCCTATAAGGGGCAGACCATGGCTGGCCTATGGGTATTCATAAGCCTTTATTTAGGTGCAAGAAGGAACGCCTGCAGGTTTAAGGGGCACTGTACCTGTACTGGACAATGTCCTTCCCATCTGCTCAAGGCAGCTATTAGGTATAGGTCTCCCTTGCTCTCTGTGCTGGATATGCAAAGAAAGGTGCAACTGGCGCATGGCACATAGCAAATCCTGCCTTTTCCCTTTCAGATACAATTGGGGCAAATTCACTATGCGCCGAAGCGCCGAACGCTAGCGTTAATTCGCTAGCGTTTTACGCCAGGTGAATTTTCGCTAGCGACATAACTACGCAAATTCACTAACTTGCGCAGTGTACTGAACGCTACCTTTTACGCTAGACTTCCTTCGCCACCTCAGATCTGGCGAAGCGCAATAGAGTAGATAGGGATTGTTTCAAAAAAAGTCAAAATTTTTTCTAAGTCCCAAAAAACGCTGGCGTGTTTTCTACATTATGGGTGATAGGCTGAAAAAGATCGAAAAAAATTTTGGGGCTCCCCTCCTTCCCCCCTACATTTCCTGAATCATGGCAACTTACCTAGACAGTGGGCACATGTGTAGGGCAAAATAAAATTTTTATTTGATGATTTGAAGGTTTTCTAGGCATTTGTAGTGCTGATACGTATTCCTCCATTGAAATTTGAATTTGGCGCCGTATGCAAATTAGCCTTCGTTAACGTAACTTCGCTTTACATAGCGAATCAACGCTAGCGCAACTTCGCAACCTTACGCTACCCCTGAGCACAACTTCAGATTTTAGTGAATTTGCGGAGCGCTGTCGAAACTACACCTGGCGAAGTGCGGCGAAGTGCGGCGAAGTTGCGCCTGGCGCAACTTCGAATCTTAGTGAATGTTTTCAAACAACTGACTCCTGCTGCATTGTTTCATGGGCCAGGCAATTAGCAATTACATTTCTACTTTTTGAAACCAGTGAAAAATGTTAATGGACGTAGTCTGGAAAGTGACCTATGAGTTCATTTGTTTGTCATTAGGCAAAAACAGATTTAGGGTGGAGTTCCCTTTAATTGGAACTTTATGTGAGTTGCTTTTATTTCCATACACTTATGCACAGGCTACTTATAAGGGCTGGTGAAAGATTCTATGTTAGTCCCCTTGGTCCCACAAGGGGTGTGGTGTAATTGGGCACCGATTTAGAGGGGCTTAAAGGGGATACTGGCTGCAGCTAGAAATGCACAACTGTAATTGTAGATATCCCCAAGTTCACATTCTACTTATTGGCCAACCTGTTCTGGAGGAAGAATCTGGCTGGGTGGTGTCATTTTACAGTGTTCCTCTTAGGCTCTTGCCAGCGGTGTAACTCCAGGGTTTCATGCCCTCCACCGTAAAAAATCTTTTTAGGGGCCCGGTGCTGACCTTAACCTATACACACCTCCTGCTACTCCCCTGGAAGAAGCTCTCTACAAGGGATATTTAGAAAGATAGATAGGCATACTGATATATAGAGATGAATTAGAACCGAAAGGAGCCCTATATAGGGTAATGATTTGGACCCCCTTTCCTCCCAAAGCTAGATATAATGCCACAAATAGCATGGTGGGTCAATGGATTGCATTGCTGTGATGGAGTCCCAGGTTCAGTTCCAGCCAAGTCTCTATCTGCAAGGAGTTTGCATGTTCTTTTCTGGCTTGCATGGGTTTTTTTCCCTGATACTCCAGTTTCCTCCCACATTAGGGATGGTGGGCACATACCTCTTCTTTCACCTACCCCTAGTCCCCACAATGCCCACATGTCATTTTTCTCCCTCATCTACAGCGAGGCCGGCCTGGTAGTCTAGGGCGCCTTGGTGGTTTGACCTTACACTGTCCTACATGCCAAAAACATACAGGCAGTTAATTGGCTCCTGATAAAATTGATCATGGCGTCTCTGATTGTGATAGGTAACTTAAATTGTAAGTTCCACTGGGACTCCCTTAGGGACTAATCTATAATCTCTAGCGCTGCAGAATGTCGATGCTGTATAAATTATTAATAATAAGATACTGGCTGCCCCAACTGCCAGGTCTCTTAATAGAGTTTGGTCCCACAGACATAGGCCTAGACAGCCTTGTGCTTAATCCAGCGCCTATAACATACTGAATATTGCTAAATTAGTCTTGTGATGAGCAATAAAGAGTCAATTGGGCTTATTTGTAAAATGCCAACTTTCATTTTTTTATGTAATTAAGCGGAAAAAAAAGATCAGTTCATTTCTTGCCAAGTCAGTTACTGGCACACGGAGCAATGACATGGGTGAGATAAAGTCCTTCACATTCCTCCGGTTCCCACCGATTTCTCTGCAAGTTCTGCTCCAGTTTTATGATACACAGTGTGAAAGGTACGACTAGGCAAGATTTACACAGTCCTCTACAGAATAAATCAGAGGAGCAATTTGGACTTATTTGAACTTGGCAAAAATGAAGGAAAAAAAATATGAGGGCTCCTTTATCAAGAAACGGGTGACATCCAAATTGCAGAAATGCATTTTAAATGTCCTTTGTTGTACCCTAAGGCACAGCTCTGTATGCACCTAGAATGGAGGGCAAAGGGGCAGCCAGGGGCTTTAAGCGCAATGCTGTTTGTGCCCATCATCATTATGAACTGTATATTGCACTAGACTTTTAGCTGGTGGCAAGGTACAGAGAGAAGCCTGCACAGACTTTCCATGAGCCCTATCTGTGCCACTTGGTTCTCTGGCACAAAGCAGGGAACAATCTTGGAGATGTTCTAACCTAGTGATACCCAATCAGTGGCTACCATGTTGCTAACAAACTCCTTGAATGTTGCTCCTAGTCGTCCTTAAAGCATGCACTCTGTTTTGATTTCCTCACTTGAAGGCAAGTTTTGTAGAAATCCAGGTGTACTGTCAAACAGAACCTCCTTTAGGCTGCCAGTCCACATAGGGGCTACCAAATAGCCAATAAGATCCCTTATTTGTTTCCCCAGGAATTATTAACATGCTTATGTTACTCCCAACTCTTTTTACAACTGAATGGGGCTCAAGGGTAAAAAAAGGTTGTGGATCCTTGTTCTAACCTTTCATGACTTGTACAATTAAATGTTAAGTGGGCACTAACCTAACTGGCTATACCGGAAAAGGAAGAGGAAACATCATGATGTGTCTCTTCCCAACCACGTTCTGTGGACCAGTGTGCATCTTGCTCAAAATATGCCCTAGCCCAGTGTTCCTTGCCTTAGCCTTAACGCCCACTGGTGGGTGACTAAAATATTTGCAACCCATCCTCCAAATAGCTTTTCTTGTGCTTGAAGTCAAATTGTTCATGGCTCAAGACTCGTTTAGAAAGCTCTGGGCAGGGAAAAATATGGGGCAAAATGAAAGACTTGTGCCTTTACCATGAATAGAGCTTTGCCTGCTTTTGGCAGCAACATATTCATAATGGGTGGGTTTCAAGTAGCTTTGCTGCCTGCCGGGTTTTGCAGAGTGACAGCTCAGTTTTTGGGAGGGTTGCCTGGGTCAAAACATCATCTTCTGCCCCCTTCTCAATACAGCTGGATGGTGGCAACCCTAATTTGGGGAGGCATGTTGGCATTAGGGTTGCTGGCCTGGCCGGTAAAAATTATGCTTAACCCCAATGTTATTAATAGGGAAAAAATCGAAATATACAGGAAGGCCGGTATTTTCTTCCAAAAAAGATGGTAACCCTAGTTGGCATCCCCATGTTTGCCTCCTAGCTTTTCCATCATTCCGTCGTGCAAGTTAAGGAGCATCTACCAGTTAAATGTGCCACCGAGAATTTTTGTGCCCCTTAGTTGTCTTGCACTGTACATTAGGTGTGTGTTTACTTGAATGAATGTAAATAGAAAATTTACCTGGAGTACTTTGGTAGGCATTAGGGATAGGCGAATTTGACCCATTTCGTTTCGCTAAAAATTAGACGCTGGCAAATTGTCGCCAAAGCCCATTATAGTCTATGGGCGTCAAAAATGTTTTTTTTTGATGCGTGGCAAAAAAAGTCTATGGGCGTCAATTCTGCGGCAAAAACAATTCGCCCATCCCTAGTAGGCACCACTATTTTTCCTTGAACGGGATTGGGGAGAGGACATGTACTATTAAATGAATAAGAGCGTAGTGCAGTGTCGGACTGGCCCACCGGGATACCAGGAATACCGGTGGGCCAAGGTGTCAGTGGGCCCTCTGCTGTTAAACTTTTGGCCTATTTCATGGCCATTCCCTATTCTGAGAACAAAGAGGCTAAATACAGTAGATGGAATAATAGATTATAGTATGTAAATAAAACAAACTAGGAGAATATTAGTACTGAGAGTGGGCCCCTGGCAGGGGCGCTTTGCCAATGAGGTGAGTTGAGGCTGTCGTCTCAGGTGGCAGCGCATCACTAGGTGCCAGGGGCAGCAAAAATGCTGCTCCTGGTAATTTATGAGCCAAATTTCTGGTTTTCAAAGAGGAAATTCGGCTCTTCTAGCGCAGAGAGCGCAGTTAGGCTCTCTGCGCTAGCATACTGGCCCTCTCTGCTGCCCTTGTGGACCCCTCTGGACCCCATCAGGTGCATAAAGGTAAGTGCATGGGGGAGGCAGCAGCAACTGCTGCTGCCTCAGGTGGCGGAGGGGTCTAAGGTTTTATGGTGGCCCCTGGTCTAAAATTTTTGAGTGGGCCCCTGGTGTCCCAGTCCGACACTGGTGTAGTGCACATGTGCCCACCCAAAGCCTAAGCAAGTGATGTCTCTGAGCTGAATACGTCCCCCCAGTTCGCAAGTCACATGGATAAGCAGATAAGGGAACGAATCTGGAACTGGATTTAAAGTCTCTATTGGGAAAAGAAAACAATAGAATTAAAGATGCAGTCTGCAAGAGGAGACATTTCTAATGTGTGACTGTAGCGAGAGTGGATGTGCTCCGCTGAGCTCTGTGTGGTGCAGCCGGCCTTGGAGGAAATTAAAGACTTACTGGTGCTCTGAGAGGTGGCTCAGGCTAATAAGAAAAGGAAATCAAACATGCTTAGCGCAGACAGACAGCTCTTGTAAATAGTAAGGGAGGATAAACTGGGGACTGCGGATTTACAGTGGGTGGGAAATAGGCATTTTCCAAGCTGCAGCCGTCGGAGTTAGGCTGCGGCATTGCAAATTGACCAAATACCTCTCATCTAGAGGAGCTGGATATACATGCAATAATATACACATTAACACACGCACCTTTAGCATTCCACAATGGAAACTACACTTAAGGCTAGGGCCACACGGCGCGATTTTGCCGCGATTCTGCGCTGGGCGAGTTGCGAGTTGCGAGTCGCTGCGGTTTTTAAGCCGAAATAGCTTTGTTAACTTTGGCGCTGGCGTCAATGCAAATCGCGGCGAAATCGCTGCGCTAATTCACACGCGGCGATTCGTTTTCTATTGTCGCCCGAAGTTGCCTCGCTGGGCGTTTCCGGGTGACAGTAGAAAAAGAATCGCCGCGTGTGAATTAGCGCAGCGATTTCGCCGCGATTTGCATTGACGCCAGCGCCAAAGTTAACAAAGCTATTTCGGCTTAAAAACCGCAGCGACTCGCAACTCGCAACTCGCCCAGCGCAGAATCGCGGCGAAATCGCGCCGTGTGGCCTTAGCCTTAAGCAAGGTTTAGAAGTAGCACTGGTGCTATATAAATAAGTGATAATGATGAGGAGAAAGAGACATGGACATTCTGTTATGGAAGGAGGTACAACAATAATATATATACAGTATATAATAAAGTTTAAACTTCCGCACTCCTGGTTTCTTTCTGCAGAACATTCGCAGCTCCTGGGAAAATTCCGATGGCTAAAGCTAAAGGCAAGTGTAGGTCCATATTCCTATCATGTTAGGATTTAAATCCAAAACTTCTCTGAGACCCCCTGGATTTCAGCAAGGGCTGGAGCTTTGGTGCTTTTGTTGTTCCATACAGTATGTGTTTACATGGCTCATAGGTTAACATGCAGAAATGAAATGTTTACACACGCAGGCACATAAACACATTATATGACCAAATGTCTGAATGCACAGATTTGCGGCACGCTGACAGGATCCTAATCTGCAAATTACTTTGTATCCCAAGGGACCAAGTGTCATCAGCGAGGAAACCACAAGAGAGACCAAGAGAAGTGTTTCAGCATTAGGGCAGGGGCCATTGTTTAACCCTTCTCCTTCTGTGACATCCAAGCTTAACCCCTCTCGTGCCACAGACTCGCAGTGAGACCATGGTTTAACCCCCTTAATACTCAAGACTTGCACACTGGGACCATGGAGACCCTTTGCCTTATTTGTATGCAAAACAGCATGAGTTTTGGGAAGGAATCCAACTTTCACTGCTAAGTTTTCCATTTTCAGAGACCTGCAGTGAGTCTCCCCTTTAACCCTTCTCATGCCACACACCTGCAGGGAATCCCTAGTTTCATTCAGGGCCTCCATTATAAATCTTGCCCCCCCTAGGGGTCTAAGATTATCAGCCTACAGTGGCAATGCCAACCAAGACAAATTATGCCCCAATCAACCACCAAACCCACCCACTCTGTGGCAAGCTCCTCCCCTTTTGGAAACATCTGGCCAGGCGCTACCACCTGTGCCCACCTAAGGAACCCTCGGTTTAAAGGAACAGTAACACCAAAAAATGAAAATGTTTTAAAGTAATGAACATGTACTGTACTGTTGAGCTGCACTGGTACAACTAATGTGTTTGCTGCCGAAACACAACTATAATTTATATAAATTATCTACTGTGTAGCCATGGGGGCAGCCATTCAAAGCTGAAAAAGGATAAAAAGCACAGGATACACAGCAGATAACTCTGTAGTATACAATGGGATTATCCTGCACTACCTGTTATCTACTGTGTGTCCTGATCTTGAATGACTACCCCCATTGCTACACAGCAGCTTGTTTATAAGAACTATAGTAGTCTTTCTGAAGCAAATACATCAGTTTTACCAGTGCAGGGCAACACTACATTATATTGTCATTCCTTTAAAACACTTTAATATTTTGGTGTTACTGCTTTAAAGTGGACCCGTCACCCAGACATAAAAATCTGTATAATAAAAGTCCTTTTTAAATTAAATATGAAATCCAATTTCTTTTTTTTATTAAAACATTCATAGCTGTTGTAAACTCATTTAAAAATATCAGCTGTCAATCAAATATTGTCTGCCCCTCCTCTATGCCAGTGGCATAGAGGCGGGGCAGACAATTACTTTCACTTTCCATTCAGCACTTCCCACATGTCACTGCTCCCCACATTCCCACAGCTCTCTTAACCATTTAATTGTGTAGCCAGGGCATGGGGATGGACATTGGTTCCCTGTCCTCTGGTGCACAAACAAGATTCTGAGATGATACAAGACTTGTCTTAATAACAATGTCCACAAAATGGCTCCTTCCTGGTTGCTATAATTATGAGTTACCAGACTGATGGAAACAATATTCAAATAATTTATACAGTGTAATTAAAGTTCATTTTGCTTGACTAACATGATAAAATAGGATTTGGAATAATTTTGTTTGGGTGACAGGTCCCCTTTAAGTCAACTTCTCTTACTGTGACTTCCCCCACCCTGTTAATTCTTTCTCATGGCCCAGGCCTGAATTATTTGGTGCCAACATTGTGCCATTGGCTGCATGCAACTTGTACCCATGATAAACTAGTGTCAGATAAACTAGTGTTCCTATGATTAGGTAGATGGACCAACAGTTGAAACAACAAATGGACAGATATAAGAAATCACCATTACCATATAAAGGCTGTTATGCAGGTTATGGAGATCCGAAGCGACTTCCAATATCCTCATATTTGACATCAGGAGGGGAACATTGATTTTCTTATAATACACAAGATTTTATGAGTCATGTGACACAATACATTACGATAAGTTTGAAAGTAAAGATCTGCAGATTGCTGACTGGGTCTTAATCTGCAAATTACTCCCTGTCCCCAGGGACTGAGTGTCATCAGGAAAGAAACTATAGGACAGGAATAGAGACCTGCAAAGTGTTTCAGATCAGGGCAGAGGATTGTACACTGCGTCTCTAATAACCTGCTCCCTGCAAGAGGCCTGAGAGTGTCTAAATTCACTTCATTCACTTGCAGAAACCTCAGAGTTTCTCGTTAGAGGCTATGCAGGTACCATACTATCTTAATGTACCTGCTATCCCAAGTCACACTCCCTTCCCAGAGACTATTATACCACTGTTACTATAGACACCATCTCTCCCTACTATACCTGCTATCCCACAGTCACACTCCCTTCCCAGAGACTATTATCCACTGTTACTATAGGCACCATCTCTCCCTACTATACCTGCTATCCCAAGTCACACTCCCTTACCAGAGACTATTATACCACTGTTACTATAGACACCATCTCTCCCTACTATACCTGCTATCCCACAGTCACACTCCCTTCCCAGAGACTATTATCCACTGTTACCATAGACACCATCTCTCCCTACTATATCTGCTATCCCACAGCCACACTCCCTTCCCAGAGACTATTATCCACTGTTACTATAGGCACCATCTCTCCCTACTATACCTGCTATCCAACAGTCACACTCCCTTCCCAGAGACTATTATCTACTGTTACTATAGGCACCATCTCTCCCTACTATACCTGCTATCCCACAGCCACACTCCCTTCCCAGAGACTATTATCCACTGTTACTATAGGCACCATCTCTCCCTACTATACCTGCTATCCCACAGTCACAGTCCCTTCCCAGAGACTATTATCCACTGTTACTATAGACACCATCTCTCCCTACTATACCTGCTATACCACAGTCACACTCCCTTCCCAGAGACTATTATCCCACTGTTACTATAGGCACCATCTCTCCCTACTATACCTGCTATCCCACAGTCACACTCCCTTCCCAGAGACTATTATCCCCACTGTTACTATAGGCACCATCTCTCCCTACTATACCTGCTATCCCACAGTCACACTCCCTTCCCAGAGACTATTATCCCACTGTTATTATAGGCACCATCTCTCCCTACTATACCTGCTATCCCACAGTCACACTCCCTTCCCAGAGACTATTATCCCCACTGTTACTATAGGCACCATCTCTCCCTACTATACCTGCTATCCCACAGTCACACTCCCTTCCCAGAGACTATTATCCACTGTTACTATAGGCACCATCTCTCCCTACTATACCTGCTATCCCACAGTCCCACTCCCTTCCCCGAGACTATTATCCCACTGTTACTATAGACACCATCTCTCCCTACTATACCTGCTATCCCACAGTCACACTCCCTTACCAGAGACTATTATCCCACTGTTACTATAGGCACCATCTCTCCCTACTATACCTGCTATCCCACAGCCACACTCCCTTCCCAGAGACTATTATCCACTGTTACTATAGACACCATCTCTCCCTACTATACCTGCTATCCCACAGTCACACTCCCTTCCCAGAGACTATTATCCACTGTTACTATAGGCACCATCTCTCCCTACTATACCTGCTATCCCACAGTCACACTCCCTTCCCAGAGACTATTATCCACTGTTACTATAGGCACCATCTCTCCCTACTATACCTGCTATCCCACAGTCCCTTCCCAGAGACTATTATCCCACTGTTACTATAGGCACCATCTCTCCCTACTATACCTGCTATCCCACAGCCATACTCCCTTCCCAGAGACTATTATCTCACTGCTACAATAGACACCATTGCACTGTACTATACCTAATATTCTTCACTCCTAATCACCATTAACCCTTAAGGAGAATTCAGGAGGTAACTCAGTCAAATTCAGTATATTAAGTTTAGTTCCAGTAAGTTTAGATTTCTTGGCAGTTAAGCCAAAGCTAAATAACAGAGAAACCCATGACATTTAAAACTTTTTCTTACGTCTTACAGAAAGTATGTTGACTGTTTATAAGAAGTGCTGGAGGAGTTTGAGAAAGGCCAGATGACAATGTCACCCCTAACAGAACTGAGCGACTGCTGTTAATTCTAGGACGTATTTGTCTTTGGAGGAGCTTGACATAGTTCTGGAACTGAAATCTGAAATTTGTGTTTGATTTAACCTTCATTCATCTATATTTGTTGAGTATTAATAACAACACTCCTTTCCAGATCCCCTTTCCATTAATCAGTACAGAACCAGAAGTCTGCAGAGAGCTTGGGCCAGGTATGAGCCATTTTGCCACCTGCTGCCATATTGTCCCATTGGTGTCTGGGTCAGAGTGCAAGGCATATTTCTTGCAGTTTGTGAGCTAAAGGGGATGTGTCTGGGATCTGGGACATGTTTGCACAGAATATAAATTATTGTTGGTTATTTTCCATAGTAAATTGACTATGAAGTAAACCTGAGGGTTTCCCATGCAAGTTATTCCTTAGCCCCGAACATAAGGTAACTAAGGAACACGTGGGGCGAATGGAATGGGTGCACAGCTTTTTCAAGTATTAACCAATCAGATGTGAGCCTGCAAGCAGACCTCCATATACTACTTGCGGATTGGTTGCTTTTGGTTTCCAGAACTGGGGCACACTTTGCACCTGTTATCACATTAAATACACAAGGGGTTATGTAATAAAAGACACTCAAATTGCCCAGGAGCAGTAATCCAGAGCAACCAATCAGCAGGTAGCATTTACTGGTCCATTGTTTAAATGCAAACATCTTATTGGTTAAAATGGTTACTGCTCCTGGGTAAATTTAGTGCCTTTTATTACATAACCCATTGTGTGTTTAAGTGCAAATTTATTACAAATGGGGGACAGAGTCTTGCAGTGCTTCGTGAATGACTTTTTCCTCTATTCCTTTCTTAATATTCTGTGTTAAACAGGCAAAAATATATACATCCATCCCTTACTTATTAGCCCCATATAAAAAGAATATCATTTGGGTAAGGTAAATAAGCCATGAGATTTTCGCTGCTCTAACCCCCACCCCGTCCCTCCCTCTCCATTCTTACTAGTGACTCTCTTTCTAATTGATTTCCGAAGAGCTGATCCCTGGATTAATGGCGAGTTCCACCTATCAATCAGTCAACGTCGCAACAGCATACACTCTTATCCCATTCTGCTGAGTGGCCCCCAGGGGAGGCTGAGTGGACTATTTCATATTATTTATGTGTTATTCTTATTTAATGGACTTTGTGCTGAACAAGGGAGACGGGTCCTGGCCAAAAAAAAATAAATCATTATAATAATAAGCCGGTGTATGGGGCTAATATCCAGTGGCAGTTGGACTATATGGTGGCACCACTGGGGGGATAAACAACATTGAATCTTCTTGTCTATTGTAAATGGTTAATAATTGCAATAAGATCCCTTTCTTTGGAAACAAAGCTTCTATTCTATATTTGAGCAGCTCTCGTTCAGGCACCGTATTATGATCTAATGACATCATCAACTGGCATTAGCTAATGATATCATCTAATGACATCAGATTTATTGATAGCATCAGGGTAAATTCACATTCTCTCTAAACTGCCAGCAAAAACAATACATATATACATATATATAGTGTCAAGAGTAGGATCTCGAATGTGTTAAGTTATTTTCTGCTCTTTACCATTTAGTCTCTGATTTATTGTTCAGTTGGTGTTGGCTTTGATGGACTATATCTTTTAAAACTCCATGGGGCAAATTCACTAACCTGCAGAGTTTCACTAGTGCAGCCTTTGCCGCACTTCGCCAGGCGCCGCTAATTTGCTAAAATCCGAAGTTGCGCTCAGGGAGGCGAAAGGTAGCGAAGTTGCGCTAGCGTTAATTCGTCAAGCAAAGCTATGCTAGCAATGCCTAATTTGCATACGGCGCCAAGTTAAAATATAATGGACATATATGTAGCAGCAAATATATTATACTACACAATATAAGCAAGGTCAGGTGCGCTGTTGTCTGCTATTCAATATGTTCTCAATCTCAGCGTCCCCTATAGGGTAATTGTCGTGTTATAGTTCCGCTCTCCTTCTATCTTTCTCAGTCTCCTTAATATCGCAGCTCGGCGGTCTGGGGGTAAATTGGGATAATTAAATAGGCACACAGGAAGGGGCAAATTTTAAAGGATTTATTTATACAATAGTACAGGCCCAGGCCCCCGGACCGCCGAGCCTACGAGATTGGGGAGACTGAGAAAGATAGAAGGAGAGCAGAACTATAACACGGCAATTATCCTATCGCGGACGCCGCCATTATTCAAGCTGCCTTCAACATGTGCTATTCTACACGGCAATTCGGCTTACAACGATCTTCCTACACAGAATAACGGTGAACCTGAGAGAGAGATTTTGCACCTATCCTAATGCTCCACCTCACTAGCCCTCGGTAAGTTTGAACAGCCCGCAGGGCCATTTATGCAGTTCCGGCTTTTCTTCACTATTTGCAGTATCTTGTCTACAGAACTACCGAAAAGTCTACATAAAACAGTCCACAGCACAACCTTGCTCCCTAGCGGCCCCTTACTGACATCGGCCACAAAGAGAGAATTTACGTGCCCATACTTATCAGACAACCTTGTGATGGTTCAAATACTTCTATACCAAGTATTGAATTTTGACTATATTATGCATTTTTTTTCAAGGGATTGAGAACATATTGAATAGCAGACAACAGCGCACCTGACCTTGCTTATATTTATTACATAAAGTGGACGTGTGGATTCACTACTCCTGGTGCTGCTTACCCTACAGACTCTCACCTAACAGCGCAGAACTCACCACATATAGTTTATCATTACACTACACAAGCCTCGGAAACCTTAATAAAATAAAATAAAGTTGTTATATTGCCCTACACATGAGCCCAGTGTATAGTTTATGTGCCATATGTTAGGAAATGTAGGGGGGAAGCCGGATACCACAAAAAAATTTTACGATCTTTTGCAGCCTATCACCCTGAAAAAAGGAAAAAGACGCCAGCGTTTTTTTTGGGACTTAGAACAATTTTCAACTATTTTTTGAGGAACTCCTATCTAATCTATTGCACTTCGCCTGGTCTGAGGTGGTGATGGCAAGTCTGGCGCAAGAGGTAACATACAGTAAAATCTGCATCTTAGTGAATTTGCGTAGTTACATCCATTCGCCAGAGCGCAAATTCGCCTGGTGTTAGGGAACGAAGTACAGCTAGAGTCTATCTCCTTCGCTAGCGAAGTTACGACAACGACCGTTAGTAAATCAGCAAAGTACCGAAATGACGACACAATGTCGAATTTTCATCAGCGTTAGTCACTTCGCCCTTTAGTAAATTTGCCCCATCATATTCGACAGTCACTATCTTGTCCTACACTTGTTCTACCTACAGGGTATTTGGAGGTCCTCTCGGTTGTGTTCTGTTCTCCCTGAAAACTTCTAACTCCTAATTTTCATAACGATTCTACCCAGACATACATTAATGTCACCATTGACATTCAGCCGTTGGCTCTGCATCTGTTGTTGGCCATGGAAGGGCTGTAGCTGAACAACAGATGGAGAAGAACCACTTTAATATACCTTAGAACTGTGTACTATACATCACTTAGGAGCTCATTAACCATTTACCAAGGGACAATTCAATCTTCTAATTAGCTGAAATTTACTGATGAACATTTTTTGTTTCTAAAGAGGTATCAACCTCCAGCAAGTGATTGCTGGAAGGTTTTTGATCTTCGGAACATACCATCTTTGGAATATCCCGAACATGCCAATAGCTCTACCCTGCCTGGTATATTAATTGGCATGTCTCGTTGATGGACTTGCCTGTAGTGGAAATAACATTTGTTGCTGGAAAATAATTATATTTCTGTTTTTTTAGAATTTCAGGGAAATTTTAGAAGATTATAAGCTTGTGTAAATGACATTCCCTTTTCACTGAGACCTTGAGATGGGGAGAGGGCAAATATAGCCAGAAGCTAACTGTCCTACTGGTACATAATGACTACAATGTGAATCCAGTGATTATGCCAAGTCCAACTGAAAGTCCTTGTGCTGTTCTAAAACAACCCCCCTGGAATGGTTCTAGTTGGATATACTTGAAGATACCCAAAGAGAATGATTAACTGGGAGCGCCCATTTCTCTCTTCCCTGCTATCTCCAGAGGGACCCACAACTCTATGTGTAGTGCAGCCCGTTGTGTGTATATCTGAGCCCTCAGGGCTCAGTCTGGTCTGACTCCAAACCCTCTTCATCTCAATTATTTATAGCTATGAAGAAAAAGTGCTTGAAATATTCACATGGTGTAAAATATTCACTATGAGAAATTCTGTATTGCTGTCCCTCATTCTCCTGCTCCCACAGGGCTCAACCTCTTCAACAAACCGAGGATCGCTAAGCACTCTTAACTGACAGCACCGAGTATCTGTATCAGTACTCATAAACACAATTCTCTGCAGTGATGGAGCTGACTCTGTACACTGAAAATGACCAGGCTGCTCTGTTTAATGATGCTGAGTATCTCTATACACTGATAATGATCAGACTGCTGTGTATAATGATGCTGAGTATCTCTGTACACTGATAATGACCAGGCTGCTGTGTATAATGATGCTGAGTATCTCTATACACTGATAATGACCAGACTGCTGTGTATAATGATGCTGAGTATCTCTATGCACTGATAATGACCAGGCTGCTCTGTATAATGATGCTGAGTATCTCTATACACTGATAATGACCAGACTGCTGTGTATAATGATGCTGAGTATCTCTATACACTGATAATGATCAGGCTACTGTGGATAATGATGCTGAGTATCTCTATACACTGATAATGATCAGGCTGCTCTGTATAATGATGCTGAGTATCTCTATACACTGATAATGATCAAGCTGCTGTGTATAATGATGCTGAGTATCTCTATACACTGATAATGACCAGGCTGCTGTGTATAATGATGCTGAGTATCTCTATACACTGATAATGACCAGGCTGCTGTGTATAATGATGCTGAGTATCTCTATACACTGATAATGACCAGGCTGCTCTGTATAATGATGCTGAGTATCTCTATACACTGATAATGACCAGGCTGCTGTGTATAATGATGCTGAGTATCACTATACACTGATAATGACCAGGCTGCTGTGTATAATGATGCTGAGTATCTCTATGCACTGACAATGACCAGGCTGCTGTGTATAATGATGCTGAGTATCTCTATACACTGATAATGACCAGGCTGCTCTGTATAATGATGCTGAGTATCTCTATACACTGAAAATGACCAGGCTGCTCTGTATAATGATGCTGAGTATCTCTATACACTGATAATGATCAGGCTGCTCTGTATAATGATGCTGAGTATCTCTATACACGATAATGATCAGGCTGCTCTGTATAATGATGATGAGTATCTCTATACACTGATAATGATCAGGCTGCTGTGTATAATGATGCTGAGTATCTCTACACACTGATAATGACCAGGCTGCTGTGTATAATGATGCTGAGTATCTCTATACACTGATAATGACCAGGCTGCTGTGTATAATGATGCTGAGTATCTCTATACACTGAAAATGACCAGGCTGCTCTGTATAATGATGCTGAGTATCTCTATACACTGATAATGATCAGGCTGCTGTGTATAATGATGCTGAGTATCTCTATACACTGATAATGATCAGGCTGCTGTGTATAATGATGCTGAGTATCTCTATGCACTGATAATGATCAGGCTGCTGTGTATAATGATGCTGAGTATCTCTATACACTGATAATGATCAGGCTGCTGTGTATAATGATGCTGAGTATCTCTATACACTGATAATGACCAGGCTGCTGTGTATAATGATGCTGAGTATCTCTATACACTGATAATGATCAGGCTGCTGTGTATAATGATGCTGAGTATCTCTATACACTGATAATGATCAGGCTGCTGTGTATAATGATGGTGAGTATCTCTATACACTGATAATGACCAGGCTGCTCTCTATAATGATAGTGAGTATCTCTACACAGTGATCATGAATACACTGCACAGTATAATAAGGACTCAGTATCTTAATACACTCTATGCAATTTTAAAATGAAAGAATACACATGATCTAACACTATGTGAGTGATTATGTTCTTCCTGCTATTGGCTGCAAGCGGGATATAAAGTTTTCTGTCACAGGGTTGATGAAAATGCTATTTAGAGGTTCTCACCAAGAATCAAAACTGGGCTAAGCTGAAACTAATCCAAATCACTATGTGTAGTTTGAAAACTGTAAGACTCATTTCATTAGTTTACTATAAGATGCCTATAAATGCAGTAATGCTTAAAGGGATTCTGTCATGATTTTTATGATGTCGTTTTAATTTCTAAATTACACTGTTTACATTGCAAATAATTCACTCTACAATATAAAATTCCATTCCTGAACCAGCAAGTGTCATTTTTTTTAGTTATAATATTGGTGTGTAGGTGCATCTCAGGTCATTTTGCCTGGTCATGTGCTTTCAGAAAGAGCCAGCACTTTAGGGTAGAACTGCTTTCTGACAGGCTGTTGTTTCTCCTACTCAATGTAACTGAATGTGTCGCAGAGGGACCTGGATTTTACTATTGAGTGTTGTTCTTAGATCTACCAGGGAGCTGTTATCTTGTGTTAGGGAGCTGCTATCTGGTTACCTTCCCATTGTTCTGTTGTTAGGCTGCTGGGGGGGAGGGGTGATATCACTCCAACTTGCAGTACAGCAGTAAAGAGTGACTGAAGTTTAGCACAAGTCACATGACTGGGGGCAGCTGGAAAACTGACAATATGTCTAGCCCCATGTCAGATTTCAAAATGAAATATAAAAAATCTGTTTGCTCTTTTAAGAAGTTGATTTCAGTGCAGAATTTTGCTGGAGCACTACTATTAACTGGTGCGTTAAGAAAAAAACATGTTTTTTTATGACAGTATCCCTTTAAAGAAATGAAACAAAATGACACAACATTATAGCAAAAAAAAAAAAAGCACCCCAAAACACATGACAGAATTAAAGGCATTGCTCTCCTTTAAATTAACTTTTGCAACAATTTGCAACTGGTTTTCATTTTTTATTATTTGTGGTGTTTGAGTTATTTAGCTTTATATTTAGCAGCTTTCCAGTTTGCAATTTCAACAATCTGGTTGCTAGGTGCCAAATTCCCCTAGCAACCATGCATTGATTTAAATAGGAGACTGGAATATGAATAGGAGATTCATAAAAAGTATTAATAACCTTACAGAGCATTTGTCATGAGTCAGTGACCCCCATTTGAAAGCTGGAAAGAGTCAGAAGACAAAGGCACATAATTAAAGAACTACAAAAAATGAAGACCAATTGAAAAGTTGCTGGTGCAAAGTAGGGTGAGCAGGGTGCACAGTGGGCTGAACCCCCCACCGGCACAGAGTAAATAAAAACGTCGGAGGGATTTGCTGTATTCCTGTTGTAAGTCTTTGCTTCCTCTGTGTTTCAGCAGAATGTATTGAAATCTTTATACGGTTAATTCCAGCTGATTTTACTGCAAGGCTTTTATGTCATTTTCGCAGTGGTACTACCTTGGGTGTAAGGGGGCTGCTTTCTTTCTGACATGTTTATGCACCGCCGTACTGCCTGAATGATTCACTTTTCTCTGCTGGAATCTGCTTATTTTCCAGTTTCCTTGCATTCTTTGCTTTTATATCAGGGGCACTTTGCTGCTTTTTCATTCTCCTTTCAAATTTTATTTGTGGCTTTATTTAGCTTTTTTTTCCCCTCAAACATGGCCTTTATTTGTCAAGCAAGAAGGATCAGGAATGAAGGTATATTGCATTTTACTATGCCCCATGAACACCCCTATCCATGGGAAAGGAATTTATGAAGGATACAGGGGAGTCCATAGTCCATCCATTCACCTGTTGTTGGAATACAGCTCCCCCTGCTGTTTGCTGTAGTGCATCTGCAGTCAGGAAATCCCTGAAGGTTGTACATCCCTGCATTTAAGGGATCACTTTTATTTGCTGATATGCGTTAAAATGTTTACTACGTCAATGTTTAGATCTAACTTAAATATAATAAAATCAAATTCTCAATATAGATTTTTTTTTCATGCATATTACATACAAGAAAGTACACAAGCCAGACAAGTATAAATAAACATCCAAGAACATGTAAACTAATAGGCTACCAAACACATCTACTCCCAAGAACATATAGACTAATTAGATTTCCAAGAACTTACAGACCAAAGAGTCTCCCAAGAATATACAGACCAAATAGACTCCCAAGAACTTACAGACCAAAGAGTCTCCCAAGAATAAACAGACCAAATAGACTCCCAAAAACATACAGACCAGACTCCCAAGAACTTACAGACCAATGAGACTCCCAAGAACATACAGACCAGACTCCCAAGAACATACAGACCAGACTCCCAAGAACTTACAGACCAAAGAGACTCCCAAGAACATACAGACCAAACAGTCTCCCAAGAACATACAGACCGGACTCCCAAGAACTTACAGACCAAAGAGACTCCCAAGAACTTACAGACCAAAGAGACTCCCAAGAACTTACAGACCAAAGAGTCTCCCAAGAATAAACAGACCAAATAGACTCCCAAGAACATACAGACCAAAGAGTCTCCCAAGAATAAACAGACCAAATAGACTCCCAAGAACATACAGACCAAAGAGTCTCCCAAGAATAAACAGACCAAATAGACTCCCAAGAACATACAGACCAAAGAGTCTCCCAAGAATAAACAGACCAAATAGACTCCCAAGAACTTACAGATCAAAGAGTCTCCCAAGAATAAACAGACCAAATAGACTCCCAAGAACATACAGACCAGACTTCCAAGAACATACAGACCAGACTCCCAAGAACTTACAGACCAAAGAGACTCCCAAGAACATACAGACCAAACAGTCTCCCAAGAACATACAGACCGGACTCCCAAGAACTTACAGACCAAAGAGACTCCCAAGAACTTACAGACCAAAGAGACTCCCAAGAACTTACAGACCAAAGAGACTCCCAAGAACTTACAGACCAAAGAGTCTCCCAAGAATAAACAGACCAAATAGACTCCCAAGAACATACAGACCAAAGAGTCTCCCAAGAATAAACAGACCAAATAGACTCCCAAGAACTTACAGACCAAAGAGTCTCCCAAGAATAAACAGACTAAATAGACTCCCAAGAACATACAGACCAGACTTCCAAGAACATACAGACCAGACTCCCAAGAACTTACAGACCAAAGAGACTCCCAAGAACATACAGACCAAACAGTCTCCCAAGAACATATAGACCGGACTCCCAAGAACTTACAGACCAAAGAGACTCCCAAGAACTTACAGACCAAAGAGACTTTTGTTCTTACCAACCAACATGTAGCCCAGATAGACTCCCTTGGACATATAGACTATATAAAGAACATACAGACCAAATAAGACTTAGTTGGGACATATAGACTAAAAATATTCCCAAAGACAACAGACTAAATAGATTCTGAAGAACATACAGACCAAATTGGCTGCCAAGGACAAATAGACTAAAAGGTACATAAAGACTAAATAGTCTCTCCAGGACATATAAAAGCAGATCAGTGTAAACCAATGGGCACATAAAATCCAGCTTTTAAAGGAAAGAGCTTGATCATCTTTAAAAACACCGAAATATGTTTGCATGGCGCCTGGCCAAGGGCTGGCTTTGAGCATTCTGATAAATTAAAGGCCACACGGGTCACAACAAAGCTTTAAAAAACATCAAAAATGAAAGGGAAGAAAGTAACGTGTGAATGAGAAAAGCTTAGCAGTAAAATGGTACCTGAAAGGGAAATAATTGTGCATGGGGAGAGAGAGCCCCGGTCCAACAAATACATTGCAATATGTGAGTAACAAGTATAAAACACAATACTGCCCAGTGGCTTCAGTAAAGGAAAAATAAACGGCAAAATATAGACTAAGCCAAAAAGCTGTAATAAATCATTGATGGAGGTACATCCCGTACCTCCAAAGTATAAAAGAGCAACACATAAAGAAATCAAGGCAATCAGCACACGTTTCTGTACATAATAACAAAAACCTTCTTTTTCCATGAAAAAAAATCTCTGTAGAGAGGAAATTTTAACAAAAAAAATAAGGCAACTTTTAGCAACTGACTTGCCATTTAGACAGGAAGCTTTTGCAACTGTCAATACTTTATATACTGTCAGCAGGGAGAAGTGATCACATACTGTAGCAGCCAAAATTGCACTTTGTATGCCATTTGGTGCCACTTTGCCCCAGCCCTTAAAGGAATACTAACACCAAAAAATGAAAGTGTCCTGTTGCCTTGCACTGGTACAGCTGGTATTTTTGCTTCAGAAACACTAATATAGTTTATATAATCAAGCTGCTGTGTAGCCATGGGGGCAGCCATTCAAAGCTGAAAAAGGAGAAAAGACACAGGAGAAGCAGTTGATATAAGATAAACTCTGTATCATACAATGGGATTCTTCAGAACTTATCTGTTATCTACTGTGTAACCTGTGCTTGAATGGCTGCCACCATGGCAGCTTATTTATATAAACTATAGTTGTGTTTCTGAAGCAAACACTCCAATTTTACCAGTGCAGGGCAATAGTATGTTATATTGTCATTCCTTTAAAACGCTTACATTTTTTACGTGTTACTGTTCCTTTATTGGGGTTGTTCCCTTTTCAATTAACTTTTAGTATGTATGATGTAGATAGTGATATTCTGAGACAATTTGACGTTGGTTTCCATTTTTTATTATTTGTGCTTTTTGGGTTATTTAGCCTTTTTCAGCAGCTCTCTGGTTTGCAATTACAGTAATCTGGTTGCTAGGTGCCAAATTACCCTAGCAGCCATGCATTAATACATATAAGAGACTGGAATATGAATAGACGAGGGACAGAAAGATGAGTAATAAAAAGCAGCAATAACAATAAATTTGTAGCCTTATAGAGCAGTTGTTTTTTAGATAGGGTCAGTGACCCCCATTTGAAAGCTGGAAAGAGTCAGATGAAAAAAAGGCAAAAAAATCAAAAACTGTAAAAATTAATAAATGAAGGCCAAAAGAAAAGTTGCTTACAATTGGCCATTCTACAACATACTTTAAGGGATACTGTCATGAAGAAGAATTCAAAACGCATCAGTTAAAGGCTAAGTAAACCTTTAAAATAAGTGAATGTTAAATTGATGAGGGGGGCTATTCTAAGCTCTTTTGTAATTTACATTCATTATTTATATATTTTTATTTCAAGATATTAAGGGATACATGTCCTGTTAAAATGAATGAATTTTGTTAGAACAGCGCCACCTGCTGGTCATTTCCCGACCGGTCTGACCACCAAATAGTCAAGGAAGTTGTCAGGAGAAAGAGGCTGTTCTGATGTTCTTCTGCTTAGGAAAGGTTTGAGAAAGATTTCTAATTGTTTTCCTAAGAAGGAAAGGGCCTTTGACAAAGCTGGCTGAGCGAGCGAAACGCAAATCAGGCGCTTGATCTTTTATAGCTCAATTAGGCAGGGTCATCTCCACACAGACGATACCGATTCATGCGGGGGGAACTCACGGGTGGTTTGGGCTGGGACGGGGTAGCGAACATAACCTAACCGGCTTGTATGGGAATAAGAGAGAACGCCTAACACCTGGGCAGCGTGACTGCACTCTCGCTTCCCCTAAATTTGACATAATCCCGCCGACCTCAACACTTTAATTAACATTAATTCACTTGACCTTGCACAACATGTTTCTCTATGGTGGAAGGTGCTCCCAAGCCAACCTATTTGCAGCATTAATATTTTGCACTCCCTTAGGCCCTTAACCAAGCCCTGCTCAGAAAAGTGCTAAAATTACTGCCTACCCTAAAATTAAATCATCAAGGCATCTTCAGGTCTCTGTGATGGGGCCAAGGTGTAGGCAGGCCTTATAGGGATGTTTGACATGTTTCCCCCAAATAAATGGTACCACCAAAATATCTTCCAGAACATAGACAGACATGTCTAAGGTTGAAAGGCCAGTAAAGAGAGATGGAGTGGTGCTCAGAAAAGTCCTAATAGGTATGGAAAGCTCTGGGGAAAGGCTTGAGGCAAAAAAATGATGTTCCTTAACATCCAGATTACTAACAACAATGGAAATAAAATATAGAAGAAGCCACGTTATCCGGTGGCGTTGAGGCTGAGATGCTCACGTGTTGCCCATGTGTGTAAAGGTTATTTTTATTAGTCTGCTGGTCAAAGAACCTAGAGAGAACCTTTAGAGAATAGACACATAGCTATAGGGCCTTCACAAATATAACAATTAGCAGATGCTAAACGGGGAGAGATTTATTGAGACCTAGATTTCAGAGCACTGCCATTAATTCATCATGCGCTCTTACAAGTAACTTCCAGTTGCCCTTGACATGTTTTGCCATCAGTCCTGCCTGGCTCCTCTGGATCCTTCACTTGAGAGGACGGTTACTGGCAAGCTAGAAATAAACTGGGCACACTTGTCCATAACAACTGTGAGACTGTATAAGGTTAGCATGGGTTCATAGAGCACATACCAGTATGACCAGTGATGAGTCCTGTTGACAGTTAGAATTAGGATTTATTATGGGCACCAATGCTGCATCACTCAGCATCAAAATGACATCACCCATTATTCTTTGTGCTATGGGTATTGACACATCCCATAATAGGAACTATGGAATTACTGCCACCCTAATTCCAGGGTTCCTCTGAGTCAGTAGGTGCATTTAACTGCATCAATTGATATGGTTCCCCAGACAGACTAGGTGGGTTCTCAGCAGCATTCCAGAGGTCCTTATCACCCCTGCCCCTGGCTTTCGGGTGCTGTTGCACTTGACAAGGTGCAAGATTAGGTGCAAGTACCTTTTACGAATGGCGGCCATATGAGAGCGTTCTTATTGGATACCTATCTGCCTTATGCAGCTGCTTATCGATACAAGACAGTTTGATCAATGCAGTTCTCCATGACTGGACGACAGTGATCATGAGCTCCGGTGCACGTTTTTAACGATTAGAAAAAATTAGGAAGGGAAAATACTAGAAAATCGAAGCCTAAAAAATAGCTGAGGATTTCCATATACGGTGCAACCATGCACTGATTTGAATAAGAGACTGGAATATGAATAGGAGAGGCCTGAATAGAAAGATGAATAATAAAAAGTAGCAATAACAATACATTTGTAGCCTTACAGAGCATTTGATTTTAGATGGGGTCAGTGACCCCCATTCTGAAAGCTGGAAAGAGTCAGAAGAAGAAGGCAAATAATTTGCAAACAATAAAAAATAAATAATTAAGACTAATTGAAAACTTACTTAGAATTGACCATTCTATAACAAACTAGAACCCCTTTAAGAATGGAAAAAACCATAGCAATCATCACACCCCAATAATCCCATGTGCCCTAAAAGTGCTGTGTGTAAGTGATGATTCTAAGCCGCCTTACTGAAGCACATACAGATACAAACATAGGGAGATGCTGCTCTCTGCTGATCTGTTGCAGGACTGCAGAGATGTCTCAATTCAATGAAGTCCTGTCTGTTTACTTCTCTCCATGCACACTGTGACGAGTGTTACAATCGCAAACAGCATCACCATCATTTATTTCTTTATTTACCAAATAAGAACACTACATATTGGCATCATCAGCTGCATAGATAGTTTGTAGTTCTGTAAATTGAGTGAGGTTGTGGAACTCAGTCTGCAGTTATAACATGTAATGGAGTTAAAGTTCCAAAGCCAGGTCTAGTAGTGAGTTGGGCCGACCCACAAGGACCTCGCCCTGGTGCTCTTAGTTAAGTCTCCCTACACTGAGCCTATGTACTTGAGTCCCTATGCTAACATATTAGATGTGATTTGTACCCTACAACTAGGGTACTAACTAATGATGTGCGGGTCGGGTTGTTACCGACCCGCAACCGCCCTCCCTACACCCACGCCCGCCTGAGCACGACTTCCGGGTCCCTTTTATAGACCCACACTGTCCCACCCCTCCGATGATGCCACAAATGGGGTGGGGCAAGCAGGCACGCGTCTATAAAAGTTGCTGTCTGTAGTGCTTCTTACAGACTTCTGTTGAATCGCTCGATTTCTCCATTTTCTTGTGGGTAATACACTGAAGATTTCCTATGCACAATATTCCTCTCTCTCAGAAAGGATTCAAACTCATATGAGACAAATTGTGGCCCATTGTCTGATATTCACTCCTTTGGATTACCTTCTCTGCTGAAGACTGTAGACAGAAATGTTATTACTGCAGCTGATGTTATATGAGAAACAAATGCAATATCTGTCCATTTACTGTAATAGTCTATCAAGGTTATAGCAAATTTACAGTCCATAGGAGCATCTGTATAACGACTGACAATATCAATAGCAAGTTTTTCCCATGCTGAATCAGGGAATGGTACTGTATAGAATATACGCTGTCCCTCTATGTGTGGCACTTGATGATTATCCATAACAACTGCTTTATTAGGTTCATGGAGATCAACACACAATCGAATACCTCCAGTTTTCTTCATTGTTACAACAATTGGTGAAACCCATTCAGAGGATTCTGATTTTTCAATCACATCTTGCTCTGCCAGTTTCTTTAGTTCCTGTGAGAGAGTCTCCCTTATAGAGTAGTCAATTTCTGGTGTACTGGTTGTACATCTGGTCTCAGCTTAACTTTATGTACAAAGTACAACCCAGTGAAGTGTTGCTTTGTGGTGAAATTTTAGACACAGGCTGTGTGGCAGGCACTGGTGCTGTAGTAATGAGACTATCAACTAATTGTAGGTTTAATGCAGCAAAGAGATCCCTTCCAAGTATAGCAGTATCCTTATTCACAATGTAAAAGTCACATTTTGCAGTATTTGATTCAGATTGTACAGTCACTGGCAAGCAACCAAGCACAGGGATTGGATCCTTTAAGTAACTGACCCGTTTCAGGGCAGGTGCAACAAGCGGATCTTAGCAAAGTATTTCAAGAAAATATCCTTTGGTAGTATAGAAACAGCTGAACCTGTATCAAGCATCAGGTTAATGGAGTGTCCCTTGTCAGCAGAAGCAGTACTGACACTGACAGTGCATATAAACTTGTCTGGTATAAATGTACCAGCTTTATCCACACTTAATACTGTGACATTTGTAGTAGTGACTTCATGAACATCTTTAGCAAAACTACGGCAGATCTTAGCAAAATTTCCTACTTTTGTGCATTTGCGGCACCGTTTAGCTTTTGCAGGACATGTAACATGATTTGCAGTGCGTTGTGTTGAACCACAGCGAAAGCAGTATTTTCTATTTGTATTTGCTGCACGGTTTTGCAGTGTAGCTGAATCCCTTTCCTTAGCACTGTATTTTGCCTGTGACTGTGCATTATTAGGCCACAGTGCTGAATTCACAGTCTGTACATTCCCAGCAGTTCCCTGACTGAGAGTTTTAGCCTCTGCCACTGCTGTTTCAATTTGGCTAGCAACTGTAATAGCCTTTGCAAGGGTTAAATCCTGCTCTAGGAGCAGTCTCTCTCTAATGAGAGGTGAGTTTGTTTTTTCCACTATTTGGTCTCTTAGCATTTCATCTGTTAGAGTCTCAAACTCACAGGTAACAACCAGCTCTCTCAAAGCTGCTATAAATTTTTCTGTAGATTCGCCATTAGGTTGTCCACGTTGGCGAAATTTATATTTTTCAGCAAACACATTTACTCTTGGCACAAAAAAGTTCTTAATAGCAGTAAGAGCAGTTTCATAAGTATCATCAGGTAATGGTAGGCTCACCAGGGTTTGGAAGAAAAGGTGCAGGCTGCTGCAGAGGTAGAAGAGCCATCCTTGTTGCCATTTGTTATGTTTTGGGTAGCCGAGGATGAGTAGAGTGTAACAGTGCTTTATTAGCAGAGTCATGCACGCATTACACAACAGTAAGCTTTCACTTTCATGTTTAAGCTACCAGGAAGTATGCACAGTATAAGTATGAGCACAGTGACATCTACAGGCTATTTGCATCAACACCACACACTGTACTAATGTGTGTCTATAATTGCCAGCTGGGGGCATCCCAAATGGGCAGAGGCTTACTAAACAGTGGGTGGGGTTTAAGGCAGATCAGGGTATGGTCGTGCTTATATTTGGGGAGCAGCCCAATATATCCTGAGTTTTTTGTGTATTTGAAACTTAAACTACCAACTTGGCCACTTTTGAGCAAGTCAGCAGTCTCTTAGTCTGTGTATTGGGCCAAAGCCTTAGCCTTCCTAAACAATATTTGGTCAGGGCTGGTTAAGTATCTGAAAGCCTGGACCAGGGTCGGTACATACCCAATACGATTGTTGGCCGAGGATCAAACAACTGACAACCAATTTGTCCCACCTCTTTGGTCACCAGATGAGCAGGTTTGCCCTTGGTCACACACATACATTTATATCATACCTGGAAATGCCCTTTATTACTAAGACAAGAATTTCAAATGAGTATAAAAAAGTGGACGTACACATTTATTGGCCAACAGTTAGATAGTAGTAGCACAAATCACAAATATTCACCAGAACCTAATTTTTAGATTCAGCTGAATTCTGGTGTTGGCTAACTGTCCCCCAACTGCAATAATTTCTTGATCAAAGATCTCCAAGGTTTAAGAAAGTTGGAAAGCCCATTTTTTTTGAAAAGTAGCAGTAAAACTTTGTCCTGTAAATCAATCACAGTGCCAGGGTGGTACCTACAAGAGCACTATTCAAATTTGGCGCAATTGAGATTCAAAGTTCCCCCTCAGTTCTCATTCCCACCCTTTAATGTAATATTATCATATTCCCTTTCTCCTTCTTTCCCCCATTCTTCTGCCTCTCCTTGCTGCTCCCCATCAGCACCAGAGCCTCTGGGCACTGCATAATCATCCCATCCCGGTAAATAAGGGTATTCATAACCAGCTTCATGAGCATCAGTTGCCTGAGTCTTCCAGGCCTCAGACCTTATCCCGTCTGGATCATCATAAACAGGATTCTGAGGAGTTCCAGGCTCATCGTATATGGGCTCTGCCTGACGAGCTTTTGGATGCTTTCTTTGGGGAGGAAACTGGGGTCCTAAAAGACCTCCAAAACCAGTAGCTAAGAGATTTTGAGCCACCTTATCAAAGGGTACTGCATATTCACTCTCCTGAATGGTAGGCTTGCCAATCACACTGCTCTGAGGACATGGCACTGGAACCGCAGGGCCTTTAGGTAAAAGTGAGGTGGTTCTTTTTCTGGTAGCTGATTGTTGTTCTTCAGTCACTTGCTCTTTTCCACTGCGTGCACTGATAGCACATTCTATTGCTTGGAAAATTTGACTGCCAAGAGAAGTCTCAAACTCAAAGCTTCCTTCACCAGAAGCGCAACGGCGGCCAGCTTCAAATGAGAACATGCTCTGTTTGGAATATAAAAAAATGTCAGAATGCTGTATTGTGGGGAAATAATCTGATCTTCTGGGCAAGCAGGAAGCAGTCTCGCAATGAGTTTCCATGCATATAGGAAGAAGCCTCACATTATTACTGGGTATGTAGGAAAGAGTTCATATTAGAGTTTATATAGTAAGGAAGCAGTCTAACATAAAGAAGGAGGAAAAGCATATGCACCATTAAACTGTGCATATGTGGAAACCAGACTTTCATTACAGTTCTGGGTAAGCAGTCTTAGAATAAAGGTCTATGTGTGGGAAGCAGTCTCACATTATTACTGGGTATGTGGATAACAGCTCATATTAGTGTTTCATGTATAGGGGAAACAGTGTGATATTAGGAAGGAGGAACAGTTGTCCCACAATAAAGATGGAAAACAGAGTTCTGGTTAAGTGGGAAGCAGTCTCATATTAAATGTCCAATCACATTATTACTAGATATGCGGGTAACAGTCCATAATAGAGTTTCAGTCTAACCTTAGAGGGCAAGGTTAATATAAAGCAGTTTCACGTTCCAGTTATAGGTTTTGGGCACAGGTTTAACAAATAGAATGCCATCAGACTGAGCACAAATGGATCACCGGGCTTGATATAGACAGAGCATCTGAGTGGTTCTGAGATTTATTACTTCAAGGACCCTCTCCCCCCAGTTTAACCTAATCAAGATCTAGCCCATGGCAATATTAGATGTATAATTGTTGAAGGACCAGGAACTACTATGTTTATTTACGAAAGACAATATGTTTCCCTGCCTCAGAAGCATTGCAATTGATATTCACAAGTGAAGCTGACATTATGCAAAACGCTGAGAGTCTAGGTTAAGGTTACCAGGTTTTCTGAATAATAGTGGTTACCCCTAGAAAATCTAGGGCTACCCTAATTGCACATCTTTTTAATATGTGTTCCTGATTTTTCATGTGATCTGTAACCTTCACCACAGTGTTGGAGTCAAATGGTGGAGCATTTCTCACCTTATCTCTGCCAAATCTCCTCAGATAAGGGTAAGGCCAGCTATACAGGGAGCCTCCTGTTTGGCGGTCCCTTAGAGAGAGGCAGCTGTTCTCAGCTGACAATGTGTAGATTCCATTGAGACCACAGCGAATTGATGCTTCTGTAGGTCTAATTCGCACCACAAACCCTGTATGAGAATAGGAGATAGTTGAAAGTCACTTACATGTTCCACTGCAATGTTATGATATGATAACCCAAGAAATTATGCCTTCTTGGCACTGAACATCAAGCCATGATACATTTAATTTCTACTACCAAACCTTTCAAATACTCAAGGGGTTTTTTTTTCTTGAGAAATATCTTATTCATGCTCTCATTCAGGGGAAGTATCAACTTTTAATATATTGTAGATCTATCTCTGCTCATTAAAATGATGGACCTTCCATTTCTGGGTAATAATTTGGTGGAGAGGCTATCATTGTACAAGACAAGCATTTAAGACATGTACCGACTTTACCTCAAGCCAAGCAGTTCTACTGTACCAGGAAGAGACCAGATCCCTCAGAAATAAGTCTACAGAGAATTAAGGCAGCTGTTTGGGGTCATGAATACTGCAAGAAGCAGCTGTTGGTTAGAAAGAGTGGGAAAGTTTAATAAAGCAAATTCACCTTTAGACAGGTTAATCACTATAGCAGATGCTGATAAAGGCAGTAGCTACTGGGAAGGGGCGGCATTTTGGGCTTTAGTTTGCCTGCCTCTGAAGTCAACAGCCCAACATACCATAGAAATGATATACGATAATGTAATATGGACATAACAGTATATATCAGTGTTACTCAACTTGGAGTACATTTTCCATGGAGAGTTGAAGGCTTCCTAGTAGGGCTATGAATTTAAGAACTCTTACTCAAAATGAATTGGTGTAAAGCTGGCCATAGACGCAAAGATCCAATCGTACGAATCATTGTACGATCGGACTTCCCCATCTCCCGACCTGCTACTAACCATTCCAATCAAATAAAGTAGCAAAGAACTAGGGATGCACCGAATCCAGGATTCGGTTCGGGATTCAGCCTTTTTCAGCAGGATTTGGATTCAGACGAATCCTTCTGTCCGGCTGAACCAAGTCCGAATCCTAATTTGCATCTGCAAATTAGGGGCGGGAGGGAGATCGAGTGACTTTTTGTCACAAAAGTAAAAAAAGTTTTCCCCTTCCCACACCTAATTTGCATATGCAAATTCGGATTTGGTTCGGTATTCGGCCGAATCTTTTGCGAAGGATTCGGGGGTTCGGCCAAATCCAAAATAGTGGATTCGGTGCATCCCTACAAAGAACAGATCAGCCGATGTTCTGCCCCTGACAGCAATCATAGGAAAGTTATGTCCGACAAAATCTAGTGACAGTCTCCCTCTGAAAATTGTACGATCGGCAATACATGCAGAGATATTACCCGCAGCCGACAGAAATCTTTTAACCTGTCCGATCGACGAAACGACCGATCTCCGCCGTACGAAAAATGTTGGGACTCTCTACACACGGTCCCAAAATCCTACGAATCCTCGATTCGTATGATCAGATCTTTGCGTCTATGGCGTCTAAGGGTGGAAATTGTCTTGAAGTAAGAGGTGAAGATTGCAGACACAAATCCACATGTGTGATAAGTCCTGAATACTTTAGCCATTTTTGATCCCCGAGCCTCTCATTTTCAACCCCATCTTCTTCCCCAGCAAAGGGTCTTACCAGTCTCTCGGGTAGTGCTGTAGAGCTCATTTTCCTGCAGATGGAGACCTGACTGGGCAGGCTGACTGGTCTTCCTCTCCAGAGGCAAAGGATCCTGGGAAGAAAGATGGCTTCTATTAATACAAGTGATTATATATAGATAGGCAGCAATGTTGCTTCTGGTTTTAAGTTCTTGTAGGCATCAGAACATAAATAACGGCATTGCCAAGCCAAGAATCCCCAGCACTAGTAGTGTCATTTTGTTACCAATTAAGTCATCTGAAGGAATCATAGGTGGCTATGTGCACCATAGACCTAATACGTAAAGGAAATATCTGCCTTGGGGGTATGGCCTAAAAACTCCAGTTCTTTACTTAGTAAAGCTGGGAGGTATGCTGATAACACAGTGGAGCCTTAACTTCAGCTCATGGAAAGTTAGCTGGGCTCTACAAAGTTTTCTTTCAAGGCAGTTTTTCTTTGCTTTCTTTGCTTTCCACTTATCCAAACATCCCCTGCCCTGCCTCCTTGCCAAGCCCAACTTGTTATAAATGGTTGTATTTACTAAACCTCAGACAAACACAGTGGTCAGTTTTCCACTGTGCAGAAAAAGTATATGGGGGGGGATGTTTATATGTGTGGGGATGCTTCTAAATTCAATATCTGGCTTTTTAAACTCCACTTCATCCCAAAGGTGGAATATTATTGTTGAGGGCTTTCAGTAATAACAATGTCCAACACCATATTCCAACTTTGGGCCAGATTCAATTCAATGAGAAAAAGTTATCTCATGGTTTATCATGTGAAAACTCATAGTCGCTATTCAATTCGAGGAGAATATTTTTTTCTCCTAATTCAGTTACTTAAATAGAGTTTTCACATGGTAAACAGTGAAATACATTTTTTAATTGAATTGCATCTCAAATTGAATCTTGTCCATGAGTTTTAACGTGATAAACCTTGAGAAAACTTTTTCTCAGTGAATTGAATCTGGCCCCTTGTATCAAGATGGGTCCAGCTTATTCATATTGTGCAAAGGCCCAGCAGAACTGGCTTACTCCTTATAAATAAGACTTTTTAATTACTAGTTTGTGTCCTGCCTAATGTACTGTGTTGTTGAAATAAAGGGCCAGATTACATTTAGTGAGAAAAAGGTTTATCACATGAAAAATCATGGACAAGATTCAGTTTAAGATGCAATAAAATTTAGAAAAACTTCAATGGAGTGTATAAGTTTTTCTCGTTCAGTTGTATCTGGCTTTGGGCCAGATTCAATCCAGTGAAAAAAAGTTATCTCATGGTTTTTCACATGTAAACTCTATTGAAGTCTATGGGAAAAAAACTGAAACTGAATTAGGTGAAAAGTTTTTTATCCTTGAATTGAATCTCGCCCATTAGTTTTCACGTGATAAACCATAAGATAACTTTTTCTTACTGCATTGAATCTGGCTCTTAGTAATAGTGATGGGCGAATTTGCAGCGAATTCCCGAGTTTCGCCGCTGGCGAATAAATTCGCAAAACCGCCGCAAAAATTCGCATTTTCGCGACATTTTCGCCATTTCACGGGAAATTCGTGAATTTTTCGGAGAAGCGAAATGCCCCAAATTCGCCCATCACTGCTTAGTACCATAAAAATACCAATAGGTGAAGATCTGCCTGTTCTGAAGTTAGTAAATGCAGCCCAGGATGCAGTTTCCCAACTAGCTGTAGGTATGTAATCAAAAAAAGCAACAGAGAACTGTTGGCTCTCCCTCTCAGGGCCGGTCCTATCAAATGTGGGGCCTAATTGGAACTATTTTGGCAGGCCCTCAGAGGCAGCGACTACTGACACACCAAGTATATAGGAAAATAGGGGCATACAGGACCAAGATATAAATGAAATAGGGGAACATAGGGGAAGAGAGAGAGAGGGAGGAAACAGGGGCACACGGTGTATGAAAGATTAAGGGCCCAAAGGAACAGGAAACAGGGAGCGAATAGGGGCAAAGACAGGAGAGAGAAGGAGTAAATAGGGGCTCACAGGGCAAGAGTAAGAGAGAGAGAGGAAATAGGGGCACATATGGTAAGAGAGAAACAGGGAGAAAATAGGGCACATAGAGAGGGGAAATAAGGGCACACAGGGTAAGAGAGAGAAAGGGAGAGAAAATAAAGGTTAAGAGAGAAAGAGAGGAAGAAATAGGAGAACACAGGGTGTGAGAGAGAGAGAGAAAGGAAGAAATAGGGGCACACAGGGTAACAAAGAGAGAAAAAGGAAGAAATAGGGGCACACAGATGGAGGAAATAGGGCACAAGAGAGAGGGAGGAAATAGGGGCATGAGAGAGAGAGAGGAAGGAAATAGGAGAGTGGACTGGGCCAATCGAGGTTGGGGCAGATTCAGTGACAGACTGGGATGGCAAGGGCCCAACAGAAAACCTTAGACCGCTTTCCAAATTATTATTCCTCCTCCCTTCTTTATTCTCCTAGTCTTTTATGTCTACTTACTATACTCTATTCTTCAATTATTAAGCCTCTTTGTCCCATAAAGAAATAAGGAATGACTATGAAATAGGTTAAATATTTAGAAGCAAGAGGCCCACTAACACCTGGGCCCACCGGGAATTTTCCTGGTTCCAGTTGGGCCAGTCTGACACTGGGCAGGTTGGACTGATTCAGGTTGGAAGTGGGCTCAGTCAGGTTGGAGCCGGGCTGGGCCTATCAGAATTGGGGGTGGGCTGGACCTGTGGAATTGGGGGTGGGCTGGACCTACAAAGTTGGGGGCAGGCTGGGCATTGTTATGTTCCGGGGGAATTCTTGTCCGTGCTCCCCCCTGATGCGGCACCCCAGAGAAGCGGTTCCCTCGGTTACGGGTTACCAACTGTCTGGTTTCACCTGGACAGTCCAGTTTTAACAGATGTATATTTTTCAGATTATTGCAAAACTCAACAAACTTTCTTCTGCCCAAACTCAAAATAAACTCTTATTGGTTCTTAGGCCATTTGGATTCCTTAAAATGGTTGTCCATCTATGAAGAAACTTTTCATATGATGTAGAAAGTGATATTCAAAGACAATGTCCAAGTGGTTTTCATTTTTTTATTATTTGTGGTTTTTGAGTTATTTAGCTTTTTATTCAGCAACTATCCAGCTTGCAATTTCAGCAATCTGGCTGCTGGGTCCAAATTACCCTAGCAACCATGCATTGATTTGAATTATAGATTTGAATATGAATAGGATAGGGCCTGAATAGAAAGTAAAAAATTTAGCAATAAATGTGTAGCCTTAAAAAGCATTCATTTTTAGATGGGGTCAGTGACCCCCATCTGACAGCTGGAAAAAGTCAAAAGAAGAAGGCAAATAATTAAAAAACTATAAAAAAAATAAAAAGAAGTTCAATTGAAAAGTTGCTTAGAAATAGCCATTTAAATGTTAACTTAAAATCACTCGTTTATGGTTAATGTCACACCCTTTTAAAAATCTCTGGAATATTATCCTGAATATCCAGGGAATGATACTGGTGTGGCTCACTGAGAAGCATTTTAGGAAGTCTGGTGGCTGGATACATCCATACGAAAGTTAGTAGTAACTATCTTCTAGCAGTCCATTGTTGCTGGAGCACAGAAGTCTTGGCCATTGTAGGTACGAAAACAGATACTGTTATGTCCTAGGATTTACATACGAGGGACTTCCTAAAAGTGCAAGATGATCTTTAAAGAAGCCAGGGGAACTTACCATCTTCATTAGCCAAAATCAACCATCAAACTATAGAGGCCCTCAAAATAATTTAAGGGGCTTCAACCTTCCTTTGGACCCTGGTAACCCCAACCCTGAAAGTGGGTCAGTTACAACCATCCCACCCTGCTGAAATTATACCATATATATATTGAGATTGTTTTCTATTCCTCTCTTTTATACATTTCTCACCCGCAAATTGTTTTCTAACACTTCTTTCTACAGCGGAAAAATGTAGCCTGCTTAGCTGTCAAACAGCACTGGTCTTCACAGGAATTGGGTGGCTGAAGTGACACAGAGCAGGATGTTAAAAGGAAACCCATTCAGCACTCGCAGCCTAAAATTGTTCTTTTCTTTTTAAAACCAAAATGTTTTTAATAAGAATTTTAAAGCTCTCTAACATGAAAAAAGTCTCCAGAAAAATCAATATCCAGAGCATAGTGAGCTGCCTGGCCTGCAGCAATCCTCAATCTCTGGAAGAGAGGTGACCAATGGCTCTCAAAAGCTCATTTTAAAATGTTTGGGGGCTTTGTTTCCCCCTTTAGATTATGCAGAACACTTTCCCATGCTCTTGTGTAATTAACTTTAACTTTTGAAGCTTTTTTCATACCAGCCAAGTTGTAAAAAACGATGTTTATTATCTTTTTTTTGGTGCAAATAAAGACATTAAAAAACTGTGTAAACTACAAATAGAAAACCCTGGCACATAGTTTATAAAGGTCTATATCTTCACAAGGTGAATGGGAGGATCAGCACTCCTCATAGCCAGCAATTGGCTGGTAGGGCTGGGGGATGCAGTTCAGTATCAGCAAGAGAACTGTAAGTCATAGATTCCTGAGCTACTGTGACTGATCCTATGCACAGCAACAGTTCTGACTACTGGGCCAGTTCCAAGGTGATGAGAAAACATTTTATGGGTGAGATTCAGTTTGAAGAGAGAAAGCTTTCTCCTAATTCAGGTCCCAGTTTTTCCCATGGATGAGTTTTTCTTGTTGAATTTTATCTGGCTTCAGTGAGAAAAAGTTATCTCATGGTAGCGTCCTACACCAGGTCGGGTACTGGCGGGTACAACAGAATAAATTCAAAGCGGTCGGGTTTGGGTAAAAAATCCCTGATTCCCTGACCATACAGGTAGTTCGCAGTGAACCTGCCTGGGTACCCAGGAAATGTGCGGAACTAGTCTCTCCCACCCTCCGTAGTGCTGTAGGCAAATGTTTTGGTACCTTTCAAGATGAATGAGTGCCAGAGTGATGCCACTTCCACTCCACAGTGACATCACTTCCGATTTCGTGGGTAAGGTAAGTTTAATTTATAGAGTCCAGGTTGGGTAGGGGCTCTGAGTAGGGGGATGTGTTGGGTGGGTGAGGGATAGGTTATGGGTCAGCGGGTCTGGGTCAGGTATGGGTCGTTCCAATTGGACCTCTGCAGGACTCATGAAAGAGATTCAATTAGAGGAGAAATAACAAATAAAAAAACAAACAAATACAAAAAGTATTGTAGAAATTATACCTATATTGGCTAACAATTAAAAAAATACATTGCAAGCTTTTTGTTTTTTTATTTGTCATTTTTGCTACTGGCTAACACGATACCACAGTTTTTGTTTTGTGCTTAATTCGAGGAGAAAACACTTTTTTCCAATTTTAGTTCCGGTTTTCTCCCAAACGGCCAGATTCAACTCAGTGAGGAAAATTTATCTCATAGTTTATTACTACCAGAAAACTCATGGATGAGATTCAATTTCAGGTAGGGATGCCACCCAGCTGGTATTTAACCGGCCCGGCCGGAAAAAAGGGTCTCAAGGCCAGTGCCGATATTAAAATAATACTGTCAATTACATTGAAAAAAAACTTTTCTCCAAATTCATTCCAATTTTTTCTCCATAGACTTCAACAGAGTTTTCAAGTGATAAACAGTGAGATGAGTTTTACTGAATTAAATGGCATCTCAAATTTAATCTCGTCCATGACTTTTCCCTTGATAAACCCTTTTCTTACTAAATTGAATTTGGTCCTTAGTGTGTAAAAGCCTATTGGCTAGGGGAACTTGCTTGCTGTGCTCCATACCCACCTGAGGGAATGCCAGACTGCAGAGAGCTTTCACCCAGCCCGGCTGTTCAGACGTCTCGCTGGCAAGCAGGTACACTCTTTGGGCAGTCTCAATGCAGAAGGAACGAGTGTCTTTTGGGCTGCCTTCCCCATTGCGCTCTGATACACTGACGCATTCACTAAGCTGCAGAAGCTTCCAGCACTCTGGCTTGCGCCCACTGTCTGGGGGTTGGGAGCCCTCAAACATTTCCAAGCGTGCTAGGCCCGAGCAGGTAGCCTCATAAAGCACTGCCCACACCTTCTTCCACTTCTGTAGGGACACACAAAGATGACACTGTCAGAACAGAGTGTGTGACATACAACAATTTTAAATTGTTAGTCCCCATTACAATAAAGATTTAGCATGATGTACAGCCTACTGCAGGTTACAGGAAATCTTACCTCCTACCCCTTGGAATCAGGAGTGTTATTCTAAAACAGAGATCATTCATTTGGTATAAACAGGGCCTGTCCCCTTCCCTAATTGCCACTTTCACATAAGATTTTATTTTACGGGGGGGGGGGGGGGTAGTTCAGAATGTTAATATGATTAACTGCATTCTTTTACGGCCACCAAACCAAGAAGGTGGGATTAGTGTGAAATAAAAGTGCATTCAACTGTCCTGTGTACTGCAGCACGTAACATTTGGAAAGTTGACCAGATGAAGGGATTGCTTGATTTGGCCACCCAAGTTATTCTGTTCCAAATGTCCAGGCCAATAATTAGTTCTCATGGTGAATCCATGGAAAGAGTTCCACCATGTACTTCATTCATAGCCTAATGTATTGTCCAGCCTGGCACTCATACTTCTTTAAGGTTGCTACAGTAAATTACTTTCAGATGTTATGGAGGAACCATGGAAATAGTTCCATCATGTGCTTCATTCATGGCCTAATGTATTTTCCAGCCTGGCACTCATACTTCTTTAAAGTTGCTACAGTAAATTGCTTTCAGTTCTTATGGAGGAACCATGGAAATAGTTCCACCATGTGAGGGTATGGAGGGGTGTGTGTATGGATGCTGGCTTTCTGCACTTTGTCTTTTTTCAACCCGATTTTACTATGTAACTATGTACTTCATACATAGCCTAATGTATTGTCCAGCCTGGCACTCGTACTTCTTTACAGTTGCTACTGAAAATTGCTTTCAGATCTCATGTCAGATCCATGGAAAGAGTTCCACCAAGTACTTCAGTCATAACCTAATGTATTGTCCAGCCTGGCACTCATACTTCTTTACGGTTGCTACAGTAAATTGCTTTCAGATCTCATGTCAGATCCATGTAAATAGTTCCACCATGTACTTTATTCATAACCTAATACTGTATATTGTCCAGTCTGGCACTCATACTTCTTTACGGTTGCTACTGTAAATTACTTTACCAACCAAACAGTAGTGCAAAAGTCAGAGAAGAAGCGAAAGTCAGTGTAGCAATTTGAAATTGAGGAAGCAAATACTTAGGGCTGAGGCACATGGAGTGTTGTCTCCCTGTAGTTTTATTGACAATCACAACTTCAGCCTGCATGTAGCTACATGGAGTTGGGTTGAAAACACGAAAGCAGGCATTTTCAGGAGCGGATCTGCTTCTTTCAGCCTGCAAAAAAATGCTCCCTGTTCCCTTAGCATTAAATCCTGGATGCCCAGTTCATATTTTTCTTTGTCTTTTTTTTTAGATATTACCTATTTTACACTGCAGATACCAGGATCCTGGCTTAACATATCTTTCTCTTAAAGTCAGAGTCAGCAGCCAAGCAAACCTATAGTTACTTAACTGACTATATAGGATGCGCAAAGACAGTTAGATTCGAGATTTATCAAGGGTCGAAGTGAATTAGAGGGAATTTTCGAAGTAAAAAAATTCGAAATTCAGAGTAATTTTTTGGATACTTCGACCGTCGAATAGGATACGACTTCGAATTTACTTCGACTTCGATTCGAAGTAAAAATCGTTCGAATATTCGACCATTCGATAATCGAAGTACTGCCTCTTTAAAAAAACTTCGACTTCAATACTTCGCCAAATTAAACCTGCCGAATTGCTATGTTAGCCTATGGGGACCTTCTAGAAACTTTTTTAAAGTCTTTACACATCGAATAAAAATCGTTCGATCGTACGCTAAAATCGGTCGAATCTTGGGGTCGCTTTAATAAATTAACAAAACGGGCATTTGCTGAGGATCCACCAAAATCAGTGGCCTAGCTTTGCTATTACTACTGATTCTCCCGGGGGTGGCAGAGCACATATTTTAATCAAGATACTTTATAACTGTGTTGCCCAACTTTTGTGGTACAGAGGGTCAGAATTTATCTGGCCTACGTGGCGGGGCTGATAATGGGAGCCAGTGTTGACCACTCCTTGTTTTTAAACCACACCCATGTAACCATAAATACTTTTAAGACCATATCCACATTAATGGTGGTAGCACACCAAAAAAACAAATGGTTGGTGCTCACTGCAGGGATATAACTTATCACTTATATGTGAAACATTTAAATCATATTAAAACATACCCTTAAATCCATACGCTGCATCCTCCCCTGTGGAACACCCCTGAACACATGGTTTAACACCCACAATAACATTTTCCAAATGCTAACAAACACTACCAGACTCATTTCCCACAGGCAGTGTATGACACACACATGGAGCAAAGGGAAGGCAGAGTATGGCACATACAGGGAGCATAGGGAAGGCAGAGTATGGCACACACAGAGAGCATAGGGCAGGCAGAGTATGGCACACACAGTGAGCATAGGGAAGGCAGAGTATGGCACACACAGGGAACATAGGGAAGGCAGAGTATGGCACACAGGGAGCATAGGGAACGCAGAGTATGGCACACTAATGGAGCGTAGGGAAGGCAGAGTATGGCACACACAGGGAGCATAGGGCAGACAGAGTGTGGCACACTCAGGGAGCATAGGGCAGGCAGAATATGGCACACACAGGGAGCATAGGGCAAGCAGAGTATGGCACACACAGGGAGCATAGGGAAGGCAGAATATGGCACACATGGGGAGCATAGGGAAGGCAGAGTATGGTACACACAGGGAGCATAGGGCAGACAGAGTATGGCACACACAGGGAGCATAGGGCTGGCAGAATATGGTGCACACAGGGAGCATAGGGACGGCAGAGTATGGTACACACAGGGAGCATAGGGCAGGCAGAATATGGCACACACAGGGAGCATAGGGAAGGCAGAGTATGATACACACAGGGAGCATAGGGCAGACAGAGTATGGCACACACAGGGAGCATAGGACAGGCAGAATATGGCACACACAGGGAGCATAGGGAAGGCAGAGTATGATACACACAGGGAGCATAAGGAAGGCAGAGTATGGCACACGCAGGGAGCATAGGGAAGGCAGATTATGATACACACAGGGAGCATAAGGAAGGCAGAGTATGGCACACGCAGGGAGCATGGGGAAGGCAGAGTATGGTACACACAGGGATCATAGGGCAGACAGAGTATGGCAAACACACAGGGAGCATAGGGAAGGCAGAATATAGCAGCAGATGTGGGAAACTCAGGACCACTCTAAGATGAACAGTACATATTGTACTACATACAGTGACACAATGCTGGTGCTCCTCCAGCCGTTTGTATGCAGTAGGTATGAACAGGTGAACAATGTGGGCACGATCAGTCTGGCTCAGGTGTGAACTTAACATTTGTTAACAGTACAGGGCATTAGGGGTGTGAACAATGCAGGATTTTACAGTATGAATTTGAGGTATAAACAATGCAGGGGCCAGTTAATCTCAGTACTGATACATTTTAAAGTTTACACAAGGTAAGCGGTCACAGCAAGCAGACTTTCATGTTGCGTGCCACACTAGGTGGGGGGGGTGTCACAGGCCGGATGTGCCAGTTGGACAGCCCTGCTTAATAAGAAAAGATGCTCAGTTATTTCCTGCAGAGATACAAAGCTTTCATAGTGCTAGACCTTACCAGCTTTATTTTATTTGAGCACCCAGCACCTGCAATTAACTGAATTCATTCATATTTCTAGAAAATGCATTCACAAGTCATATGATGGATAGAATAATATTAATTATTAAACCTTTATGCGCCCACTTTATGGTGTAGTTGTTTTGCCAAATTTGCTAAGTTTAAAAAAAATCCAAAGCCCTACTACATTGATATATTTCTTATAGGCTAAGGCAGGGGTCTTTTTTACCCGTGAGCCAAATTCAAAAATAAAAAGAGTTGGGGAGCAACACAGGCATGCAAAAACTTCCTGGGGTGCCAATTCAAGGGCTGTGATTGGCTATTTGGTAGCCCCCATGTGGACTGTCAGCCTACAGGGGGCTCTGTTTGGCAGTACAATATGGTTTTTATGCAACCAAAACTTTCCTCCAAGCCTGGAATTGGTTGATCGGACAGGTTAGAAAATTTCTGTCGGCTGCCGATAATATCTCTGCGTGTATTGCCGATCGTACGATTTTCAGTGGGAGACTGTCACTAGCTTTGGTTGGACATAGATATAGTATGATTTCTGTCAGGGGCAGAACATTGCTGATCTGTTCTTTTTTTGATCTGACTGGTAAGACTTTGATCTGAATGGTTAGTGGCGGGTCGGGAGATGGGAAAGTCCGATCGTACGATGATTCGTATGATCGGATCTTTGCATCTATGGCCAGCTTTACTCCCCAACAGTAGTTGATGGAATCCCTCATACTGACACAATAGATACATTTCTTAACTCAGTTACTATCCCCTGCTTAAATTCAACTCAGCAATTAGCTCTAGATGCAGACATTACTGCTGATGAAGTTTCCCAAGTGATTAAATCATCTCCGACAGGCAAAAGCCCAGGTCCGGATGGTTACACTATAGGTTATTACAAAACATGCTCGGATTTCCTTATCCCTCATTTGACCAAAGCATTCAATGCTCTACAAACTGACGCTCATCTTTCTTATACCTCTTTGGAGGCACATATTTCACTACTATTGAAATATAACAAAAACTCAGAAGATCCTGGCAGCTACAGACCCATTTCCCTGATAAATGTTGATGTAAAGCTCTTAGCAAAAATAGTCGCTCTCAGAATACAAAAAGTACTAAACCCCTTGATTGGTCTTGACCAAACTGGCTTTATCCCTGGTAGAGAATCCAGAGACAACACTAATAAATTTATCAATATACTTCATTACGCAAAGCATACCAATACCCCCCTCATGCTCCTGTCCACAGATGCCGAAAAGGCTTTTGATAGAGTCAACTGGACATACATGTTTAGGTGCCTTACAAAATTTGGCTTGGGTGAACGCATTAGTAAATGGATTCAGTCTTTATATGATGGACCTGTAGCTAGAGTCAGGGTAAACTGGGTGCTTTCCGATTACATAAACATTAAAAATGGCACCAGGCAGGGATGCCCTCTCTCGCCCACTTTATTTGACCTCGCCTTGGAACCTCTTCTTATACATATCAGGTCTCATCTAGACATTTCTGGCATTGAGATCAGGGATAGACAACATAAAATAGCAGCCTATGCAGACGACCTACTTCTCTTCATAACGAATCCTCTAATCTCAGTCCCCAATTTAAATAATTTATTTGAAATATTTGGAAAGTTAAGCAATTTCAAGATAAACTACTCCAAGTCCTTAGCGCTAAATATATCTATCCACCCTCAAACGATTCAGGGGCTCTCTCAGAATTTCCCGTACAGTTGGGCACATAAACAGCTTATTTATTTAGGCAATACGATTACAAAAGACTATGACGAATGGGTGGAAATCAATTGTAAGAAATTACACAACACTTTAGTTAAAGATCTTCGAACTTGGTCTTAGCAACCTCTGTCCTGGGTGGGCCGAATTAATGTCATCAAAATGAATGTTATGCCTCGTTTGCTCTATCTGTGTCAATGTGTCCCACTCTACTACCCTAGTAATTGGAGGACCTTTCAGTCCTCCATTATCAAATTTATATGGAATGACAAATCCCCAAGGATCAAATCAGCTATCCTACACAGGAAAAAAATTTAAGGTGGCCTGGCTCTCCCAGACTGCACACGTTATCTTAAAGCGGCTATACTCAATAGGATACTTGATTGGTCTTACCATGTGGACAACGAGGGTTGGGTTGAAATTGAACAACAATCTACGGGCACACACCTTATACATCTGCCTTGGATAGATAAGATACACCTGAGGATATTCAATAACTCGCACCCACTACTCAAAAATACTTTGAAGACATGGGACCAAGTAAAATGTAACCCCCAAAATTACATCTTTCCCTTCGCCTCTAATGCCAATTACAAACAACCTGGCATTTCCAGCCGCACTTATCCCTAACGCCTTTCGCGCGTGGTTGGTAGATGGCCACCTTCAATTTGTACATGTGTTGGAGAAAGGACAACTTTCTAGCCTAGACCTTCTTAAGCAAGCCAGACCTAATGAAATCCTCCAAGATTATAAATACTGTCAAATTAAACATTTCTATGCCTACTTGGGGGGCAATAAAATGATGGGCAGACAACTAACTCCGTTTGAAAATCTATGTATTAAGACGATCCCTCCAAAACATACAATATTGCTTATTTATGACATGTTAGGGTTTGTGATGGAAAAGAAGTAACTGACATTCATAAAGGCTTGGGAAAGAGATTTTGGCTTGGAAATCTCTGAAGATTTACATAGGAGGGGTATAGCTAACCTAATGTTCAGCTCTAGATGTTGTAAAATCCAAGAGTTAAACCATAAAATCTTGTGCAGGTGGTACTATACACCGATTTAGTTGAACCACATTTACCCCACTGTCATTAACAAATGTTGGAGATGTAAAGCTAATGTAGGTTCTCTTCTACATATCTTCTGGGAATGCCCCGGCCTAGCCGAATATTGGGCTACGATTCTACGGCTTTGCTCTGTTATCTTAGGGAGGAAATTACCCAATTCCCCCGCTCGAATACTATTATTTTGGGAAATGGAGAACGAAGAGGGATCCCCAGATATTTCATTAGAGCGACACCTACTTAATGCCGCCAAGGTACTCATCCCTAGACTTTGGAAATCTACCATCCCTCCATCTGTTAAGGAATGGGTTATGAAAGTCAATGAAATTGCAAAGTTCGAGGAGCTATCCACCTTCTCTAGCAAGCAACACTCAAAATATAGATACATATGGTTGAGATGGTTACTATTTAGAGATAGAGACCATTATATAAAGCTTTTGACGCCCAGAGAAGGATGTTTTCGGCACATCTCTAGGTAGATACCCTAAGAATTAGGGAACTCTGATACCCCTAAGATACAAAGGAAAACATTTTTTGGGATGTGGTGAACTGTTATGTATTTCCAGTTGCTTGCTACTGGCGACATACCCTGCTGGAGAACACTGTTTATTAACATGATGTAATGTATTAACATATAAATGTACTGTGAGATTTGGATACTTTGTACTTTGGCTTTGACCTCCCCCCCTTCCTCCCCCTTTTTCTCATTTTTGTACCCCCCTTTATTTTCCTTACCTCAGAAACCAATAAAAATATATTTTAAAAAAATGTTTTATTTGTTTTAGTGAATATTGGGCAGTATTTACAAGTGTTGACCACATCACTATAGTGTCATCAATACTTCCCTGGAGTCTGTTAAAGGTGCCATTGACTAGACAGTGATGATTTCTGCACGTTGCACCTTCCCAGTTTCAGTACATAACCCAGTTGAGGATTTAAAGCCTCCTTGCCTAAGCAGGAGAATTTTCCAGAATAGTACTTCCACTTTAACAAGAAATGCCTGGTAATTGCCAGCCGTGGTTACAAGAGGGAAGTTTTCTCTGTTTCCTACACACTAAACAAAAAATTAAAATCTAGTTCCGTATAACGCTGTCAGTTTGATTGTCTACAAACTTCCCTATATTTTATTTAGACTAGCCTATTCGCTGTATTTTATAACCACAGTGGTTATTCTGTGTACCAGACAGAGGCAACACAAGTTGCACAACTGCCCTAAGGGTGCGTTAAGAGCTGTCTTTAGGGGGAATCCCTGAGTTTCATTAAAGGCAGCTGTTAGAATGATACAATAGTCGCTAATACTCCAGAGATACTGCTGAGAAATGTATCAACTAATGTAGCAAAATGTAACAGATCAGAATTTGCAGCTGGATCATTGGGCTGTCCGACTAAAACAATAGCGTCAAGGTCATTCAAACTTTAAATTTCAATTTTGGAAAAACAGTAAAAAAATAAAAAATGGAAAGCAATTGAAAAAAGCCATTATTTCTGGTGAAGAATCATAATAATAATATAACTAGCATTCATGTTATTTCTACCTATGTACATAGCCTTGCATTTTATCAGCGCTGAATCTCATTATTCGGTTTTCTCAAATTATAATCAAAATGTAATCAAATATTTTGCAAAGGGGGTAAGATTCTGTATTAAACATATGGTTTTGCACAATTTAGTCCAACTTATATAACTTTAACTATGTCCTCACTCACTGGTGCTTCCCAAAACGTTCTGAAAAACTTGCAAAAAAAGTATGAGATTCTTCATATGGTATCCAATTTCAAGTGACACTCAGTTCTCTCTAAACCATTGGCCATTATGCACTAGAGGTCTCAAAGTCTCAAACAAAATTCACAATTCTGGAGTTTTATTGTCAAAGATTTCAGTGAAAAAGTCAGGAATTATTCACTAATTGCTGTCCTCAGCTGACATAGTAGTGTTTGGGCCCAATGAATAGAGCCATGGAATAAGATCATTGACTATAGTTAAATCATGCCTATTTAAGAAGCAGGGCCCAGTCTGAATGTATGTCTACAGTTCAAAAGCATGTCATACAAAACTCACCTTCCCAAATCGCTGCTGGTGTTGCAGGTGCAGAGCCCCTTGCTTTACGATTCCTCCATCCATCGCAGAACCTTAGCCACCTGCAGTTAGTCTGAAACACTCTCACCAATCGTTGGGTGCTTTCATCTAAAGCCAGTTTGCTGTTTGATGTCCAACTCTCCTAGCACATTCTCACCTACATTAATCAGCATTTACTTATCCCACCAAACTGTCCTAGCACATTCTCAGCTCTTCAGAACCTCACTAATCTTACCAAACCCTTCTAGTACCTTATCAGTTCTCCAGCCAAACTGTGGCCTAACTCTTCCAGTACAATGTCAACTTTCTAACTAAAATCTCAGCTATCTTTCCAAACTAGGCTTAACCCACTCTCAACTACCCCTACCCCTCAGTCTACATCTCTGCTATCTTTCCAACTTTCCAAACTTAGCCTACCACTCACTTATACCAGACTTACAGCAATCTAGCCCTTTATCCTGAACACTCAATTAATGTCTGTTCTTGCCTATTTTATGTATCCTATTCATAATAACCTTTGTCCCCTACTCCATCTGTGCTCTAATGGACAATACTCCTTCTCCTATTCAAGTTCCCATCTACCTATCACGTTACTCCTTAAAAAAAATTCTGCCTCCCCCTTTCACAGTTCTCCTCCCACCCACTCTCCCTCATCTTCCAACATCACTGGTTTCTACCTTCATATTTCAATCTCTAAACACTGCTCTCTATACTTCTCATTTTTAATGCAGTCTTTGCTTCCTCACTTCTTGCAGTCCCCGCACCTCCAAATTTCTCGTTGGTGCATCTGCACTGCCTTACTCATACACTAGTGGCACCTTGTTGCCCAGTTGGTACAGTCTTTCTCTTGCTCTCTTGTGCAGTTGTTCTTATCCTGGGCAGCTCTTTCTTGCAGACTCTATGTTGCACTCTCTTCCTCTCTCGCAGTGTCTCAGTTCCTCCCTCACTTTAGCTTCCGCTGTGAAACAAACACTGTCACAGTGAATATATGTGTTTGAGACTTCAGTGCATGAGCACGAATGTCTGCAGAAAGAACAGTGCATGGATGATGTGCAAATGCAGATTATTTACTTATCTTGTAATAAAAACAAAGATTTAAATTAAAACACATGACCAGCAGGGGCAAAGGTCACCAACATACGTGGGCACCAATAACTTTAGGGGTTTCCATGGGCACATAAAACAAGGGAAGTAAAGTACTAAAAATCACACATTTCCCATCATATCTACTAACTAACAGCAACCAATCAGATCTCAAAAAGGTTGCTATGAGTTACTAGAACAGGTGCACTTTATACATAATTCCTTTACATCACCTTGTGGGGTACTTCCAGCCAGAGCCATATATACAATGTGTATAGAAGACATAACAGACACCTGAAGAAGGCTGGAGGAAGACAATTGTTGATGCCTTACTTGACCATTCCCCTTTCTTCACCCAGTTAGGGTAAAGGATAGACAAGAAATAAAAAAAAAGAGGATGGTTGAAAAATCTGGCTTTAGTTATTCTGTCACATTTTACCTGTTTTCTACATTCACAGACCAATCTACCTGTTACTGCTCAAATGCCAGATGTAGTTTAGTCATCCTTGCAGATCCAAGAAGAAGTGTGCAGGGGATGTCGTTACTCTCAATTCCACATCTAATGCTTGAAGGACGATCTGTCGAAACTGCCACACAATAAGAATCCCACGCTATATAGTGTGATGTAGAGAGTGCTATTCTGTCTTAATTTTTTATTATTTGTGGTTGCTAGGGTCCAATTTAACATAGCAACCAGACAGTGGTTTGAAAGGGAGACAGGAATATGAATAGAAGAGGGCCTAAATAGAAAGATAAGTAATAAAAAGTAATCCCCCAGTCAGATCGAGACCGGACCGATTTTATTTCTGCCCTCTCTCTCTCCATTTCTTTGCTCTATGCAAATATTTCATGCTATTATATAAATGTTATAACTACTTATCTCTTTCGATATGTTGAAATTCAAATAGAAACAATTGAAAGAAAAAGTGATCAGTACAATAAAAGTGTAGCCACACAGAGCTTTTTTTGATGGGGTCAGTGACCCATATTTCAAAGCTGGAAAGAGTTAGAAGAGGAAAGCAAATAATTCAAAAGGTATAAAAAAAACCCAAAAAACAAAGACCAATATAAGAATTGTCCATTCTTTAACATACTAAAAGTTAACCTGAAGGTGAACAGGACACAGCCCTCGTCCTTTATATTACATAAACTTAAGTTATTATGGTCAAAGTAAGGCAAAAAGTAACTTTGAAGTCACTTACAGAACACACATAGCACAAATGCATATATTTTTACATGGATACATGTGAGCATACACAACCTACAGAAGGCCTGCTTTCTGCCCAGCTTACTAAATCCTCCACAATGACAAAACATGACTTGGTTGGTAAGTGGGGAGAGATCAAGCTTTCGACTTCCGCATTTTCTGCTTGTGCTCCAGTTTGTGTCACACATAGAGAAGAGCAGGCAGGATATAAATAGACAAGAGGAAGAGAAAATTCAGAAATAGACACTTGTGGGACCACAGAAAGAGGCAGAGGTAGCGAGACTGAGCCGAACAAAAGCTGTTGCATCATGTCGGCATACAGTTAATTTAATTTTAGTATTCCCTGCACTTTGCCCTTGCTGTGCCTCACTGTGTTTGGAAGACTGATATTCTAAGGCACTTTGCATTTGGTCTTGCATTTGTACGTTTTTACAGTTGGTTTAAATGGCAGACTGGAAGATCAACAGGACAGAGCCAAATAGGAAGGCAATTAATGATAAAAAAAGCTTCCGGAAAATAAATCTGCTTTTGTTCATTGCTAACCTCAAAAACCAGACAGCCTTTTAGAATTTCAGCTTAGAGAGCACCAAAATACTTCTGGAAATAATGCAAAAAACACAAAAACGTTAAAAAAAATAAGTTGCCTCACAATACCAATCTCTATATGATACTAAGCGGATTATTTACTAGGGATGCATCAAGTCCAGGATTCGGTTCGGGATTCGGACAGGTTTTTGGCCTTTTACATCAGGATTCGGCCAAATCCTTCTGCCCGGCCAAACCGATTCTGAATCCTAATTTGCATATGCAAATTAGGGGCGGGGAGGGAAATCGCTTGACTTTTTGGTCACAAAACAAGGAAGTATAAAATTTTCCCCTCCACACCCCTAATTTGCATATGCAAATTAGGATTTGGTTCAGTATTCAGCAGAATCCTTTGGGGAGGATTCGGGGGTTCAGCCGAATCCAAAATAGTGGATTCTTTGAATTGCTATTATTTGCTAAACTCCGGTTTCTAAAATGCAGAGTAGCATCATGGGATTCACCAGGGTCTGGACTGGTTTTAACTGTGCATGTTTCCACGTAATAAAGAGGATGTGAGGCGCCTCCTATGTTGCTGTCCTACTCTCCTTTCATTTAAAATATATTAATAACATTAGAGTTAAGAAATATTTCTATTTCAAGCAGGTGATTCTCCTTTCATTTATAAGTTAACTCACCTTTGATGAATTGAGCAGTGGTGTGAAAAACTGTTTGCCCCCTTCCTGATTTCTTATTCTTTTGCATGTTTGTCACACTTAAATGTTACGTTATTAAGGGAGAAAAAAAACTCCAAATCTACATGGGCCTGTGTGAAAAAGTGATTGCCCCCCTTGTTAAAAAATAACTTAACTGTGGTTTATCACACCTGAGTTCAATTTCTGTACTCACCCCCAGGCCTGATTACTGCCACACCTGTTTCAATCAAGAAATCACTTAAATAGGAGCTACCTGACACAGAGAAGTAGTCCAAAAGCACCCCTAAAAGCTAGACATCATGCCAAGATCCAAAGAAATTCAGGAACAAATGAGAACAAAAGTAATTGAGATCTATCAGTCTGGTAAAGGTTATAAATCCGTTTCTAAAGCTTTGGGACTCCAGCGAACCACAGTGAGAGCTATATCCACAAATGGCAAAAACATGGAACAGTGGTGAACCTTCCCAGGAGTGGCCGGCCGACCAAAATTACCCCAAGAGCGCAGAGACAACTCATCCGAGAGGCCACAAAAGACCCCAGGACAACATCTAAAGAACTGCAGGCCTCACTTGCCTCAATTAAGGTCAGTGTTCACAACTCCACCATAAGAAAGAGACTGGGCAAAAACGGCCTGCATGGCAGATTCCCAAGGCGCAAACCACTTTTAAGCAAAAAGAACATTAAGGCTCGTCTCAATTTTGCTAAAAAACATCTCAATGATTGCCAAGACTTTTGGGAAAATACCTTGTGGACCGACGAGACAAAAGTTGAACTTTTTGGAAGGTGCGCGTCCCGTTACATCTTGCGTAAAAGTAACACAGCATTTCAGAAAAAGAACATCACACCAACAGTAAAATATGGTGGTGGTAGTGTGATGGTCTGGGGTTGTTTTGCTGCTTCAGGACCTGGAAGACTTGCTGTGATAGATGGAACCATGAATTCTACTGTCTACCAAAAAATCCTGAAGGAGAATGTCCGGCCATCTGTTTGTCAACTCAAGCTGAAGCGATCTTGGGTGCTGCAGCAGGACAATGACCCAAAACACACCAGCAAATCCACATCTGAATGGCTGAAGAAAAACAAAATGAAGACTTTGGAGTGGCCTAGTCAAAGTCCTGACCTGAATCCTATTGAGATGTTGTGGCATGACCTTAAAAAGGCGGTTCATGCTAGAAAACCCTCAAAAAAAGCTGAAATACAACGATTCTGCAAAGATGAGTGGGCCAAAATTCCTCCAGAGCGCTGTAAAAGACTCGTTGCAAGTTATCGCAAACGCTTGATTGCAGTTATTGCTGCTAAGGGTGGCCCAACCAGTTATTAGGTTCAGGGGGCAATTACTTTTTCACACAGGTTTGGATTTCTTTTCTCCCTAAATAATAAAAACCCTCATTTAAAAACTGCATTTTGTGTTTACTTGTGTTATCTTTGACTAATAGTTAAATGTGTTTGATGATCAGAAACATTTTGTATGACAAACATGCAAAAGAATAAGAAATCAGGAAGGGGGCAAATAGTTTTTCACACCACCGGAGGGTACCTGCAATATAAGTGTAGCACACCCGTGGGTGGGTATGAGAAGTGTGAGGTTATCGTGTGTAAGTAGTGTGACTTGCTGCAAGTGTATCCTAGATACCCTTGGCCTGTGGGGAACTCCCTGAAACTCCCAGCAGTGTGTGTTGACCCCTTTAAGCACTTTACCCTCAGGTGGATCCTGTGTGTCTCCTGGTGCACAGATAAGGTTGCCACCTTTTCTGGAAAAAAATAACCTCATTTTTACTGGCCAGGCCGGTAAAATTACCGGCCAGGTGGCAACCCTATGCACAGATCAACCAGATTGGTAGTAACAGCAGTCTAGTGGGTTGCTTCAACAAATAACTTGTTTATTGAACAATCAGGGGTGCTTTGCCAATGAGGCGGGTTGAGGCAGTCGCCTCAGGCGGCAGCACCCCACTAGGTAACAGGGGCAGCAAAAATGCTGCACCTGGTACTTTAAAAGCGAATTTCTGGGGGAGGGGGGGCAGCAGCAACTGCTGCTGCCTCAGGCGGCGGAGGGGCCAGGATCGCCCCTGTGAACAATGGTAGTAGATCTGTTCACAGCAATCAGGCAGTTTAGATCTTCACATACATTTAAGATACTCAGTGAAGAACCTTCACACTTTAAGATAAGTAGATCCCTCTTAGGCGGTGGTGTAGCCTGTCTTGGTGATTTTACCCAGCACACGGGATCCCAAGTGGTATCTTGCTCCTTGGCACTTTACCTGCTCCTGAGCTCACCCACTTATGTCTGGCGGCTTGATTCAAGCAAGGGTGCTAACCCCACCTACTCTCTTTGTTAAAGGGGAAGGAAACCTAGTCGGCGAAAACGCAATATTCTTCCTGCTGTGAACGGCGTTTTGGCGCATGCACGGTAGGATCAGTACGCCGGTACGGATCTACTGCGCATGCGCCAAAAGTCACGCGCATGCGCAGTAGATCGTACCGGCGAAATGATCCTACTGCGCATGCGCCGTTCAAAGCAGGAAGAAGATCGCGTGGAAGAAGATGTCGTCTGTGAACTCCCTGGACTGGACCTGCGCAGAAGGGTAAGTAACAAGTTAGGGGCATTTGCCCAGCGGGACGGGTAGGCCAGGGGGGAGGAGGGAGGGCAACAAACGGGAGGGGGGGGGTGGGGGGTTTGCGCCGACTAGGTTTCCTTCCCCTTTAAAGATAGAAAGCTGTTCACTAAATACACTGTCTCTAACTTTTGCTCCTAGAGTGACTATTTCAGAACTTCTAATATAAAACTCACCATAACCAGGGCCTGTAGCCTTCTCAGACCCAGTCCTGAACCCACAAGGTGAGATCCAGGAAGAGAGAGACCTGAGGGCACATATACTCTCCATTTTATACTTTTAAACACTGCCACCTCCTGGGCAAGCATTGAACCAGATCAGATTACTGATAACATTCAGGAAAAAGGGTGTTACACCCAGGGCTCACTAAGGACCGCTTTAGGCAGAGTCGGACTGGGGGTCCCAGAGCCCCCCTCCGAACCCCTGCCCTCCCCTAAACAGTTTTTTGACACGTGTGCCTGTTTTTGATGCGACTGCAGTTTCTTTTCCTGCGGCCCAGAAAGGAGGTCGTGAAAGGACGGCAGGAAGATTATCCAGGGAGCGAGTCTGGACCAGCGGGACACCCGACCCCGGCTTTAGGTGTCGAAGCTACACGGGGAAACTGCCATCGGAGATGCCTAATCCTCAGGGTCTCTACATTAGAAGCAGCTAGGCTTAGGGGGAGGGGGTGTATGTAGGCTAGGGGTGTAGGGATATTTTTTATTAAGGGTTTGTTTCTCCTTTAAAGGGCAATTCACCTTCATTAGAAAAACTTTAATAACAGGGAAAAAAAACCGAGAAATATGTTCAAACTTTCATAACCTGACAGATTTTGCAAAATAAACATGGTAATTATGGGGCGTGGCCACAAAAACCAAATGTTTTTATCCCTCTTTTTATTTCCAAAATGTTGGGAGGTATGAAATTTCAATTTTTCTTGTGATCTAGCTGAGATTTGATGAACTATTGGTTTAGTGCAATGATATCTGGCTGAATCACAAAATGCTGCATTTATTATTACAGCTCATGGTTGGGGCAAACGTGGTCGATTTCTCGATTATAGCGACATCTGCAAATTAAATGACTCTCTCAAACGCCTCCGAGGAACAACGACAGCCCACTTGCTATTTTTGCCTCATACAACATGGCGGAATCAACCTGTCATGTGATTTTTCCCTCATACAACATGGCGGAATCAACCTGCCATGAGATTTATCTGCAGAAATAAGTCAAATCAATTGGACTTGCTGTGTTTTTCTTCTAGACGTTTTCACCAGTTTTCCGACTGGCTTTCTCAATTCCGAAAGTCCAGAGTTGATTTGACCTATTTCTACAGATAAACCATGACCTGGATGAACGAGAATCTTCACAAACACACGTCATGTGACTTCTGTTTCTCTTCCTACCCTCCCCACGAATTGGAGTACGCTTCCCCTTACAGTTTAATTTTCCACCACAAAGATGGCGTTCCAATATTTTCTTTCCGCCTCTTACTTTCGGTCTTCACCAAGATGGCCGTCCAAAAACCCTCATTCCTAACCATCATGGCCGCCCTCTGCCCCTCCTCTGTTGTCTATGGTTGCGGGGATCCCTGTTCGCGACTGCGTAGTAGTTACGGCGAGAGGGTTGCGCATGCGCGGGGGTACAGAGGAGCATGAATGGAGCAAGATGGCGGATCCTGTGCAGGTGAGGGGGACCTTATGGTTGAGCCTTAAAATATAGATAAATATTGATAGCTGGAGGGGTTTACTGTTGCGCCGCGTCCTCTCTTTGTGGTGCAGTAGATAGACAACGTGTGCGGGCTCCCTGAGGGACACAATACAGGCAGTAAGTGACATAAGCCTGAGGCCTGCTGGATGTGCACTGGATGTAAACACAAGGAGAGGGGAATGAGTTTTGAGCAGTGACACAGTACGACAATATATAGGCATGTCTGCCTCACAGCGCTCTCTATTCATACTCCTCGCGCCTTTTACGCCTTTCATGCTGCTTATGGGTAGGCTTTGCTTGGGCTACACCAACACACAGAGGGGGGGGGGGGGCCAAATGTCATTATAGCAGGGGCAGCCCTGGAGTGGGTCTCTTCTGTCTCCTACAGCTGCAGCCTGTCTTCATTCCTACACGGCCATCTAATACATAGCCCTCAGCCAATTATAGTGACCCTGGGCATCAGATCTGCTGAGCTGGCTTGTCATGTACACTCTTGCAGCCACAACTCCCAGCATCCTCTGACAACCAAAGGCTGGTGGGGGTTGAGCGACACTAGATGTCAATCAGCAACAGCTGGAGGGCTTCAACTATAACATCCCTAGTGTATAACAAATGGTTAACCTTACAGCAATTCCCCTTTCCCATCTCCGCAATGCCAACTCCCGGGCTTCACGCTCCTTATTTAAGAAGAGTCTGCTATAAACAAATCTAAAAATTCCAGAGAAGTCTGTAGGCAACCATCGTGCGTTCATTTGTGTGTAAATGTTCTAGACCGAGAGTGGAATCTATGGGGTGGATGGAAGGACTATAAATCCATCACCTTAATGGCGAGACTTAAATCAAGTGCGTTTTATAACTGAAATGGTTTGCAGCCTGGTCACTTTATACTATTTTTTTATTTCAACTCCTGTTGCAGTCTAGCTAAAGATGCTGGGAGTTGCTGTTCTTTATGTGTTTACACATATGGTTAATTATTACGCAGCCAGAATAGGAATAAAGTCATGTTTGCTCTGGCTTGTTTAAATAATATCTTATGCAATTATATCAGCTTTCTCCCTAAGCATGGTGCGATTTTAAATCTGTGGCATATTGCATAAGTGCAGCATTTTAGGGGTTGCTTAGCCTCCCTGCTGATGAGGTTTAGGGCAGAGACACACTTCTATTTCGGCAGATTAGTCGCCCAGCAACAAATCTCTTTATCAGGCTACTAATCTCCCTGAACTGCCTTCCCTGCGGCTAGAATTTAAATCGCCGGCGTGATGGCACTCTGATCGCTTCGGCTTTGCAAAGTTGCCCGAAGTTTCCTCGTGAGGCGACTTCAGAAAACGAACCGTTCCGAGTGATATCCCGCCGGCGATTTACATTCTAGCCGGCTGGTAGACAGTTCGGGGAGATTAGTCGCCCAAAGAAGAAGCGATTTGTCTCTGGGTGACTAATCTCTCAGAATAGCAGTGTTTGCCTCTGCCCTAACATGGCGTGATCGCTGCGTGACTGATAGACATGTTGGTCAGCTCTGATATAGAGAGATCAGTAATGCCGTGTAAGCGATGTGTAGGAATGCACTGTGATCATCAGGCACAGATAATGCTTCCAGAATGGTACATATTCTCTAATGAAGCCAAGAAATAGGGGACAAGTTTATAAACTTTGATAATACCAAAAAGCTAAATATTTGTCATTTGGTCGCTATGGTAACAATTAGGTGATAATTAGTTGGAGTTGCTATGCGCAAATATTGCTGACAAGGGATTGGTTAGTGATTGGACATTACCGAAGAGTAAAGGTAGCAGCAGAATGAGAGGTAAGTGCCAAACAGAGGGCAGTGCCTGATATTGTTCAGGGAAGAATGGGATTTCAGGGGATGCTTTGGGTGTGTATGAGTGTGAATTCACAGTATAGCAAGTAGCTGATTGGACAGAATAGAAGGGCATTGTTTAACGCTGTGTCACCCTGTCACAGCATTTTCCCACTTATCTCTATTTAGCAGATCTCTGCCCGGCGTTCCCCTGCTTATCAAAAAGGTGCATGCGTTTCCCAGCTCTCTTTCTCTCCACCCTTTCCAGTGACGTGTTAAGTGTATGTTTACATGTAGGGGATGTGCAGTGTCACACACCAAGCCATTTTGGAACTGCAACTCCCAGCAACCAAATTCTGGGTAGGGTTGCTGGTAGGGGCTGTCGCAAAACTGCCGGACACATGAGCATGTAATCCCACTCCATTGGCTATAATTATTGGCCCGCCGGCTAGAAACTAAATCACTGGCGGGATGAAGCACACCGATTGCCATCCTGCCTGCGATTTACATTCTAGCCGGCAGGAGGCACTTCAGGGAAATTAGTCGCCACCGAAAAAGAGGAGATTTGTCACTAGGCGACTAATCTCCCCAAATCTGAGCGTGTGTCTCTGCCCCAAAGGGAACATCCCCTATTTATAAATAGGGGGTCTGCATTCTATAAATGCCCGCTTTCATCTTATTGTAGTTTATTTTGCAAGAAATCTTAGTGTCTGTCTTAATACACATGCCATGATACTTTCTCTGGGATCCATACACTTCATCACTATTGAATATATAGCTTATGCAGCACTTTATTATAATCTAATAATAAACAAGGCAGAAGATGAACAGAGCCAGGCTTAAAAATTAAACAGAAGTATTAGAGCTGCCTGCTACTACCCTGCTAATACTTCCCCAGTGGTTAGCACATGGTCCTGACCCTTTATTATTATTATAATTATTATTGTTGTGTGTTGGGATAATATCAATATTTTTTTATTTCGCTGGAAAAATAACTACTGCTAACTACAGTATCTAGCAGTATTAAGTCAAAGGCAACTGGACATTTAGAGTTCTTTACAAACTGTAATTGTCCATTTGCCTTTGACTTAATTCTACTAGATACTGTATATCATGACCTGGATGAATGAGAATCTTCACAGAAATACTACTAACTAGTAAATAAACAAACAGTACATCGGCCTCTGGGGTGACTTACAATCTACTGTCATATGACATTGTTGACGTTCGGCAGTGTTTAACCATGTGACTGTCATGAGGTTTCTTAGGTCTGACTCTGATTTCATGTGCTTCTTCATGGCAGCTCCTTTTATCCCGCAAAACATGTTTTGTTGGCAGAGTCTCACTCCGTGTTATGGTGCACTTGTTTTTTGACTAATTATGTTCCTCTGTGTTTTTGTTTTTAGAGTCTTGCCCAGCTAGAGATCCTGTGCAAGCAGCTGTATGAGACTACAGATACCAGCACCAGGCTGCAGGCTGAAAAGGCACTCGTTGAATTCACTAACAGCCCGGAGTGTCTAAGCAAATGCCAACTTTTGCTTGAGAGGGGGAGTGTACGTATTGGGGAGCTGGAGCTTTTCCTTGGGGGAGGGGGGGGGAAGGCAAATGTAGACTGTTATACAAAGCAGGAGGAAGTGTAGATCTGTAGGTGAGAGGCAGGGAAGCAAGAAGTGTAGATCTGTAGGAGAGAGGCAGGGAAGCAAGAAGTGTAGATCTGTAGGAGAAAGACAGGGGAAGCAAGAAATGTAGATCTGTAGGAGAGAGGCAGGGAAGCAAGAAGTGTAGATCTGTAGGAGAGAGACAGGGAAGCAAGAAATGTAGATCTGTAGGCTAGTGGCAGGGAGGCAAGAAGTGTAGATCTGTAGGAGAGAGAGACAGGGAGGCAAGAAGTGTAGATCTGTAGGAGAGAGAGAGGGAGGCAAGAAGTGTAGATCTGTAGGAGAGAGGCAGGGGAAGCAAGAAGTGTAGATCTGTAGGAGAGAGACAGGGAGGCAAGAAGTGTAGATGTGTAGGAGAGAGAGAGGGAGGCAAGAAGTGTAGATCTGTAGGAGAGAGGCAGGGAGGCAAGAAGTGTAGATCTGTAGGAGAGAGAGAGGGAGGCAAGAAGTGTAGATCTGTAGGAGAGAGGCAGGGGAAGCAAGAAGTGTAGATCTGTAGGAGAGAGACAGGGAAGCAAGAAGTGTAGATCTGTAGGACAGAGGCAGGGAGGCAAGAAGTGTAGATCTGTAGGAGAGAGAGACGGAGGCAAGAAGTGTAGATCTGTAGGAGAGAGACAGGGAGGCAAGAAGTGTAGATCTGTAGGAGAGAGAGAGGGAGGCAAGAAGTGTAGATCTGTAGGAGAGAGAGACAGGGAAGCAAGAAGTGTAGATCTGTAGGAGAGAGAGAGGGAGGCAAGAAGTGTAGATCTGTAGGAGAGAGAGACAGGGAGGCAAGAAGTGTAGATCTGTAGGAGAGAGAGAGGGAGGCAAGAAGTGTAGATCTCTAGGAGAGAGAGACAGGAAAGCAAGAAGTGTAGATCTGTAGGAGAGAGAGAGGGAGGCAAGAAGTGTAGATCTGTAGGAGAGAGAGACAGGGAGGCAAGAAGTGTAGATCTGTAGGAGAGAGAGAGGGAGGCAAGAAGTGTAGATCTGTAGGAGAGAGAGACAGGGAGGCAAGAAGTGTAGATCTGTAGGAGAGAGGGAATAGAAGTGCACATGTGGAAGAAACTGTGGGCTTATTTACCACCAAGCTGGTTCTTGCATAGCACATGGGGTTACTTTGGGTGCTCCACTGGCAGCAAGTTGATCAGAACTCAAATAATCATCTCTGTTATTGTCTAACAAGTTTGTTCACCTTCCAAACACTTTTTTCAGTTCAGTTGTTAGAAGAATAGAAGTTCCAATTTTGAATGTTCCTGTCTCTGTTGTTTCAGTGTGGCAGCTCAGTGATCCAAGTGCAGATTCGGAACTGTTACAATTTGCTACATTAGTTGATACATTTCTCAGCAGCAACTGTTGAACATTAGCAACTATTGTATCAATTCTAACAACTGCCTTAAATGAAACTCATTAGATTTTTAGAAGGCGCACACCCAATTTCAATTTGATAGTGAGGTGCTTGTCCCATGAAGACTGCCCTTATAAAGTCTCCAAAAAATAATCAAACAAAAGATAAATATAGGGACTGCACACTCAAAATTTAAAAGGCAAAAGTTTATTAAATTTACAAAAAATACACTCGCATGTTCAGCTATGACCCAGTATTTTGCCTTTTAAATTTTGAGTGTGCAGTCCCTATATTTATCTTTTGTTTAAATGAAACTCAGGGATTCTGCTCAGCAGGGACAAAGATAAGAAAAGTATCAACTGATGTATCAATGTAGTATCTATGTTCAAGTTTCCAGAGTCGGTGACCCCCCCCCCCCTCCCAGAGATGCTTTAGAAATTAGGTGAAAAATGAAAACTTTAATATTATAAAAACTGTCACAGATAATAGAAAGGTGGACTTGAAAACAACTGAATTGAAAAACGTGTTGGAAAGCGAACAGCCCCTTTTGGTGCATTTATGTCAGTTTATAACATATTGGTGCCTTCTTGCAAGAGATTGGTGGGCTGCACAATAATGCCTAAGTGCATGGGGAGTTCTGAACAGTTTAAACACAGGCAGGGTGCAATTGTTTTTGTCTCATTGCATGCAGCTTTTAGCAGAAGAGTTGACAGCACATGGCAACATGTGAAACATTATTTATGTGCCAAGTTGACCAGTGTGTATCCACCTGGAGAGCAGAAAGTGGAGTATAGTACTAATAAGTTTGGAAGGAGTCTAGGGCATTTTCAGCAAGGAGTAACGGAAAATGTAGATAATTTGTGGCAATTGATTGGAGATTAAGAAGCAGAGAAACAGGAGATTATGAGGATATGGCGTCATTATCCCAAATTATGCCTTTAATTTGAAAATTATGACGTGCGGGGGTTATCACCCTATTCTTCTGCAAGACAAATTTAATTATCTCATTAACTGGAAGAAGAGTTAAGGTGGCCATACACGGGCCGATAAAAGCTGCCGACAGTTTATTGGCCCGTGTATGGGGGCCCCCGACGGGCTTCCCCGATCGAAATCTGGCCGAAAGTTGGCCAGATCTCGATCGGATGGGATTAAAAATCCCGTCGGATCGCGGCCGGATCTGTTCGTTGTCCGACGGCCCGTTTGCTTTCGCTAGGATCCGATCGTTGGGCCCTAGGGCCCACGATCGGATCAGCCCGATATTGCCCACCTCAAGGTGGGCATATCGGAGGGAGATCCGCTCGTTTGGCGACATCGCCAAACGAGCGGATCTATCCATGTATGGCCACCTTTAGGCAGTTGCCTGTACAAGCAAGTGGATGTAATGGTAAATGTCAGCGAACTGTTACTTTAAAGGAACAGTAACACAAAAAAGTTTTGTTTTAAAATAATGACAATATAATGTACTGTTGCCCTCCACTGGGAAAACCGGTGTGTTTGCTATAAACACTACAATAGTTTATATAAACAAGCTCCTGTGTAGCCACGGGGGTAACCATATAAACACAGGATACACAGTAGATTACGGATACATTCTGAAGAAGCCCATTGTATACTACAGAGTTTATCTGTTATCTGTTGTGTATCTTGTGCCTTTTCTCCTTTTTCAGCTTTCAATGGCCACACAGCAGCTTGTTTATATAAACTATAATAGAGTTTCTGTAGTAAACACACCAGTTTTACCAGTGCAGAGTAACCATACTTTAGGTTTTCATTTTGTTTCAGGAGAAGGAAAGGTTAAAATTAAGTAAGCTTTATCAGAAAGGTCTTTATAAATACACCAGTAAACCCTCAAAGTAATGCTGCTCTGAGTCCTCTGTCAAAAGAAACACCACATTTCTTTCCTTCTGTTGTGTACACATGGGCTTCTGTATCATCTTAAACCTCCAGGGCACGGGCTTGAGCATGCTCAGTTTGCTCCTCTTCCCCCCCTCCCTTCTCCCAGCCCTGCTGTAATCTGAGGCCAGAGCTAAGAGTGAGCAGGGAGAGATTCAGGCAGCAAGTGATGTCACACCAAGCCAATATGGCAGCTGCTATCCTAAACACAAAACAAAGAGCTTCTACAGCATTTCACTCGGGTATGGTAAAACATTCTACAGAATAAATATAGTGTTACAGCTTGCCCTGTGGGCTAATCTATTGGCAATAAACTGCCTCGGTAGCTTTCCTTCTCCTTTAAAACACTTTCATTTTTTTGGCGTTACTCTTCCTTTAATTTCACACAGTGTAGAATGAGATGGGAACTCCTATATAATGAGATATGTTTTAGTAATACTTTTTGCTTCCTTCCCCAGTCCTCATACTCTCAGTTACTGGCCGCCACCTGCCTCACCAAACTGGTGTCACGAAGCACTAATCCCCTCCCTCTTGAGCAAAGAATTGATATCCGTGAGTATCAGCAGTTTATCATGTGTTTCTCTGTTAGATTGATTTTATGATTTTGTTTGTTTGTTTTTGGGGGGGGGGCTGAAAAAAGGTGTAATTTAAATGCTTTCGCTGAGCACTTTATTGGTACGTGGTATTGGGAGTCTTATGGTTCTAAACCAGCTCCCAAAATAGACATACTGAAGCAAAACCGGTCCCCTTGAGAAACAATGTAATAATGGTTCTGTCCATAGAAAATTGTGTCTATTTTGACCTCCTTCTTTGACCGTGTCATTGACTGCTAGGCTGCTGGCATTATTCCCCCATGCCTTATCTTCAGTGCATAAGGCCTCCCCAAATCCAATAAATATGCGAAAGGTGGTACGTCTCCCTTATCAAGATTCATCAAGGAATAATGCTGCTGCTGTATTGTTCATTCCACTATTGGTCACTTCAGACTCAATGAGGTGTTCTATTTCAGAAGCGATAGGCTGACTTCCGAATGAGGTGCTAGTTTGCACTTTGAAGGAGGGTCTGCCAGGAGCCCCTGTTTTTACAGGCCTTGATAAAAAAACATTAAAGCTGTATATTTATCTGTTTAGGTCAGACCTATGAGATAGAGAATAACACACTCTCATGATATGTTATACTGTATATGTCTGTGCATTTTTATAGTAGGGATGCACCGAATCCACTATTTTGGATTCGGCTGAACCCCCGAATCCTTCTTGAAAGATTCAGACTAATCCGAATCCTAATTTGCATATGCAAATTAGGGGTGAGAAGGGGAAAACATTTTTACTTCCTTGTTTTGCATATGCAAATTAGGATTCAGATTCAGTTCGGCTGGGCAGAAGGATTCGGCCGAATCCTGCTGAAAAAGGCTGAATCCTGGATTCAGTGCATCCCTAATAATTAGTATAAATGAATGCAAATGGGACCCCTGTTATATACATGGTGCGTCAATGCTAGCGCAGGAGCAGCTTTTAGGCACAAGTTTGCATTTATTTGCACATAGTATTACTGTGCATTGCAGAAATATGTTGATTGCACCTGGTAATGGGGATGAGACACAAGTGAGCCTTGTGCTTTTCTCCCTGCCTTTAACCAGACGTGAAGCACAGGGCTCTCTTTGTGCATTGCACCGATATTTATTTGTTTCTGAGATGATTCTTTGCTGAGGAGTAAGAAAGTTATGCACAGCTAGGGTAGACACCTGGCCGGTATTTTACCGGCCTAGCCGGTAAAACACTTGCCGGGGCCGGTATTACAAATTTACCGGCAATGTAGCTGCCAGTAAATTTGTAATACCCTTAAAAATACCCCTCGACCCGCCCCCAATCCCCTGTAAACTTACCTTGTCCTTCGGTTTTTGTCCTGGCCGCGCCGTGGCCCCGCCCCATTTGACGTCACACCACGCCCCTTTTTGTACCCGCCCCCCACCAACCGGAAAAAAAATTTGCAAAAGGTGGCAACCCTACGCACTGCCTGTGTTATACCTATAATGTCTTGAGTGCAACTTGCATGCTATTACTTACTAAGAGGTGCAAATGTTTTGTCTTTTGTAACAGGGTGACCTTATTCAGCTCAAAGGTCAAATGACCAACAAAAACTAATATCAATCTGTGTGTAAGGTGTCAAAGTCATTTACGAGGGGATCTGCAAGAGACAAACAGATCTCAATGACAGGCTGAACAGACACAATTGGGTGCTTCTCTGCTGGCTAAAAAAATGCCTGTGGGGAATACACTTCACTTATCCACTTAATTGCCCTTCATACTGGGCTTTCTGAAATATATGTGGGAATATCAAGTAAAGCAAATAAGTATTCACCCCAAAACCTGCTTTCAGACTGCCACCTCCATTTACTGATTTGGGTCCCCCAAGGGCAGGAGGTGAATATGTAAGGGTGTAAGTAATTCTGTGCAGAGCACCTCATTTATCTACATATTTGCAGTGATGAATAGCTTTGGGAGATAATGTAAATTCTTCTGCAAGTGTAAAAAGTAGCGATGCACCAAATCCACTATTTGGGATTTTGTGCCTGGCTGAACCGAATGCTGATTTGCTTATGTAAAGTAGGGACGGGAAGGGAAATCAGGTGACTGAAAAAAAGTCCAACTTTTTCCTTTCCTGACCCTAATTTGCTTATGCAAATTAGGGTTCATATTTGGTTTGGGAAGGGAAATCACTGGACTTTTCATCACAATACAAGGAAGTAAAAAAAAATGTTTCCGCTTTTTCTTTTCCTGACCCTAATTTGCATATGCAAATTAAGATTCAGATTTTGTTTGGTATTCTGCTGAAACTTTCACAAAGGATTCGGCCGAATACCAAACCAAATCTGAATCACGTGATTTTGATTCCCGGTCCTAATTTACATATGCAAATTAGGATTCAGTTCGGCCAGGCACAAGGATTCGGGACGAATCAGAATCCTGCTGAAAAAGGCAGAATCCTGTCCAAATCCGGAATTGAATCCTGGGTTCGGGGGAAATCCCTAATAAAAAGATTATATTCCATAGGCTCCTGTGAAACATTTCTCCCATTGCCAGATGGGCAATGTAATTTACTGAGCAATAGGTTTTAATAAATGCACGTGCCATACACCACACAAGAGAACAATTCTTGTACTAAGCAAGACACCCCATAAAACACGTATTGCTTTTAATATACGGGATTAATGTCCCATTAACTGCCAATTAAATATTTACAAAGACATAAGTGGATGTAGTAACTGTCTTTTTCATATAACATCAGTTTCAGGATTCTTTCCCTCCTGTTGGGAGAGGCAGTCGTGAGGGGTCGTGATTCATCCACTAGGTGTCAGGATTCTTACATGCGGCTCTGCTTTAATTTTACTGTCATACACAGAGGATGCTGAGGTTTTAATGAAAATCTTTTTCGTTTTTTTTTTACCCACAGGGAATTATGTGCTGACATATTTGGCCACCCGCCCAAAGCTTGCCTCCTTCGTGACACAGGCTCTGATTCAGTTGTATGCCCGAATCACCAAATTAGGCTGGTTTGACAGTCAGAAGGACGACTTTGTGTTCCGAAATGTCATTGGCGACGTGACGCGTTTCCTGCAGGTAAGGATTCAATCGCTGTTATTGCCCTTAATTATTATTGTGCATAAGAATTTGTCTTAGGTTTGTCTTTAATATGAAATATCTCACTTTTGCTGTTGTTTGCAGAACTTCGTCTGAATGTCGTTAGATCATTTTTTTTTATATTTTTTTTTTATTGAGTTTTTTGTTACATAAAAGGAAAATAAAGCAGATTTATATTTTAAAGGAGACATATTGTGTGGAAAACAAGAATGTGGCAGTGCAATATACTCTTTTAAATATACAGTCGAACCCCCATTTTAAATTTTTCAGGGGATCAGAAAAAAATGGTATAAAATCCAAGAAATTGTAAAATCAGGGAAATGTATTATGTGTAATATATAGGTTGGACCATAAAACAACAATGTAAAATGAGGGGAAACTTAAAATCAGGGGATGTAAAATTGAGGTTCCACTGTAGAAGCTAAGTGGTTTAAAAGGTAGTGTTTCAAGTTGATTTCTTGAAAATTTCTGCAAAAACCCTACTAGTACCTCCAAACTAGGGATGCACTGAATCCAGGATTCGGTTCAGGATTCGGCCTTTTTCAGCAGGATTCGGATTCAGCCGAATCCTTCTGCCTGGTTGAACCGAATCCTAATTTGCATATCCCTCGGGGAGGGAAATCGCGTGACTTTTTGTCACAAAACAAGGAAATAAAAAATGGTTTCCCATCCCTAATTTGCATATGCAAATTAGGATTCGGTTCGGTATTCGGCCGAATCTTTCGCAAAGGATTCAGGGGTTCGGCCTAATCCAAAATAGTGGATTCGGTGCATCCCTGCTCCAAACTATTTCAATTCTGCTGCCTTCTTTCCCAGGCTGTGCAGGGGAGCCGGCTATAGTGTATTAACCAGTCAGCAACTAGGTGGACCTGATAGGGAACTTAAGCCTGTCTTTGCTTGTGTGACTGCAAAGCTGTGATTGGATATCCCCCTCCTACTGTGCTTCTAGCACACACCTACCCCATACCAACTGTAGCAAATCTATAGAGAACTCCAATAAACGGACCATTTTTAAAGAAAATATAAATTTTTAGCTCAAATATATTATGTATATATAATAAATATATATATATAATATTGTATATATTTTTCATTATTGCCCACAAGATTTGGGGGTTCACTCAATATGTCTCCTTTAAAGGGGTTGTTCTCCTTTGAATATGAAATAGAGCGTGATATTCTGAGACAATTTGCAATTGGGTTTAATTTTTTATTATTTGTGATTTTTGAGCTATTTAGCTTTTTATTCAGCAGCTCTCCAGTTTGCAATTTCAGCAATCTGGTTGCTAGGGTCCAAATTACCCTAGTAACCATGTATTGATTGGAATAAGAGACTGGAATATGAATAGAAGAGGAGAGGCCTGAACAGAAAGATGAGTAATAAAAAGTAGCCATAACAATAAATAATGTAGCCTTACAGAGCATGTGTTTTTATGTGGGGCCAGTGACCCCCTTTTGGAAAGGAAAAAAATTTGAAGAAAAAGGCAAATAAGTAAAAAACTTTAAAAAAGAAAAAATGAAGACCAATTGAAAAGTTGCTTAGAACTGGCCATACTATAACATACTAAACGTTAACTGAAAGGTGAACCACACCTTTGAAATACTAGGCTGAATACTGAAACAAATCCAAAACATTATCTTTAGTGAGGCTTCAGTATTTGGCAACATTTAAAAACAATATTTATTCAGTGTTTTTCTTGTAATAAAGTCTAGTCTCACAAGCAATGCACACAACTAGTCTATAGTATAGGTAGTATTTCTGGAGAGGCCTCCTCCCTCCTGAACTGCACCAGTTTGTCCCTCCAAATCTGCCTCATTTCTCTTACCCGTTGAAAAAGATCAGAGTTAATCTTCTCCAGAGCCCACAGATCACCCACATTATTTGTTTCCTCTACACTACGTTCTGTTTGCATACAATGTAACATTTACTCGCAAGGTCCCAGATAAGTGGATACATAAAACTTCTGGCCATCAACAAGTTGGACTAAACCAGGTCTGATCAGGATCTGATATTTTGTCCTCTGGGCCAAACCATCAAATTATAATTGGGGCCTAGGGAGACCTGTCCAGAGAGGGCAATACTCACCAAACCTCCTTGATGTACAATTTCCCGACAGATATTGGTTTAGTCGGCAATCGAAGGAGTCCTTAAAGCTCCCTCCAACATAAAGAGTCAGCATCATTCACCTGTGTGTGGCCACCTTATAGGAGAAGGAAAGCTACCTAAGCAGTTTATTGGCAATAGATTAGTCACAATAGTGCAAGATGGAAAACGATATTTATTCTGCAGAATGTTTTACCATATCTGAATAAATAGCTCCAGGAACTCTCTGTTTTTTTTAGGATAGCAGCTGCCATATTAGCTTGGTGTGACATCACTTTCTGCCTGAGTTTCTCCCTGCTCACTCATAGCTTTGGGCTCAGATTACAGCAGGGGGGAAGGGAGGAAGAGAGGAGCAAACTGAGCATGCTCAAGCCCTAGCCCTGGAGGTTTAAGCTGAAAACAGGAAGTCTGATTCAGAAGTCCATGTGTACACAATAGAAGGAAAGAAATGCTCTGAGGACTCAGAGCAGTATTACTTTGAGGGTTTACTGGTGTTTTTATACAGACCTTTCTGATAGAGCTTACTTAATTTTAGTTTTTCCTTCTCCTTTAACACTCAGGCTTGGAGTTTTCACTGCTATATGTTTATATTTGTTTATATAAGTGTATATGTTATATTTCTGCCTATTGGAACATAGAAACCAGTGACCATATTCAGAAATCAACTGCAGCCATGCTATAAAAGCACTTTTTACTTTTAATACTTGCAGAAGGTAATCTTCATACTTACAGCACTAAGTGGTTGGAAAGTGAAGTAGGGTATATTCTCACCCGTTTCAATTGACTCAAAAGGAAAAAAACCTGTTTGCATCGGCATGTGGATGAGCTAAGGGGCAGATTTGTCAGGGGTCGAATTGAAAATTCGAATTTTCAAGGTTTTTTTTATTGTCAAAGCTGTCAAATTTGACTAGGGAGTTATTCAAATTTGATTTGAGTTTTTTAAAATATTTGATTTTCGAGATTTATCATACTCTGGCCCTTTAAGAACTCAAATTTGACTCTTTGCCACCTAAAACCTGCGGCATTGTTGTTTAAAGGGTTTCACCTTCAAATTAACTTTTAGTATGATGTAGAGAGTTATATTCTGAGGCAATTTGCAATTGGTTTTCATTTTTTGTTCTTTGCTGTTTTTGAGTTATTTCGCTTTTTATTCAGCAGCTCTTCAGTTTGCAGTTATAGCAATTGGGTTGCTAGGGTCCAAATTAGCCTAGCAACCATGCAGTGATTTGAATAAGAGACTGGAATATGAATAGGAGGGGACCTGAATAGAAAGATGAGTAAAAAAAAGTAGCAATAACAATACATTTATAGCTTTACAGAGCATGTATGTGTTTTTAGATGGGGTCAGTGACCCCCATTTGAAAACTGAGAAGAATCCAAAGAAAAAGGCAAATAACTAAAAAAACTATGAAAAAATAAATAAATAATGAAGACCAATTGAAAAGTTGCTTATAAAAAAGTTAATTTAAAGGTGAACCACCCCTTTAAGTCAATAGGAGAGGTCCAGGGATCAATTTTAAATTGTTTGCAGCCTTCCTGACATTTTGAGTTTTTTTTGGAGAAAAAAATCGAATCGAGTTTTAAAAATTTGAATCGAATTTGATTCAAGTTTTCGGGGCGATTATATTCATCCAAGTTTAAAAAATTAGATTTTTTTTTTTTTTATAATGAATTTGAAGTGCTACGCAATATGTTGGCGCTATATAAATACATGTTTATAATAATAATAATAATAATAATAATAATAATTTAGGGGAGTATTTAAAAACTCAGATGAATTCTAAATTTGACCTTTGATAAATGTGCCACTAAGTGTCCAGCCTGGCATACGGCAAGTCCAGATATATTTAATTTGGCCAAAGTGAACTGTAATGTTTATTCACCCTTATGTAACACGTGCCTCATGTTTGTGTTTAGTTGCCTGTACTGGTATAACCCCCAAACTGATACTCTCAGAAGAAATATCCTATATGTATTGTCTACTTCTTTTTCAATACTCTATTTAAATCCTTTTCTGTCTCCCCAGGACAGTGTGGAATACTGTGTTATTGGAGTCAGTTTTTTATCCCAGTTGACAAATGAAATCAATCAGGTGAGTGTCCCATGCTTACTTGCAAGAAGTTAGGCATATACATGGAAAGAGCAATGATATTTGGGGCATGCCTCCTGTTTGGAGTCCAGCTAGATTTAGGTTGATGCATTTGTTTATATGGGTCAAGGGTATTATGATTATTGTTATTATCCTTTTATTGATTCAGTGCTGCCATATTCTGGCAGTGCTTTACAGGGATTATACAATATTCGCATAATTCCCTGCAACGGTCAAAGCTTAGGATCTAAGATATGTTTCAGTGCTCTGTTAGTGATGTACTAAATGTACATCTGTCTTCTTTTGGGTTCGGATAACAGCTAGCGATAACAAGGCTGTGTTTCCACGTACGTAATAAATATGCAATAAATAGGCAATGAGAGGACTTTTATCGTGAGTGCTGGGAGTTTGGGGAAGTATATATATATATATATATATATTATATTATATTATATTAAAGGGGTTGTTCATCTTTAAGGTCAGGGCACACAGGCAGATTCAGGGATTTTAGAACGCACCGAGTGCCATCCTGCCGGCTATTTACATTTTAGCCGACGGGAAGGCAGGGGAGGCAGTCAGGGGAGATTAGAATTCTCCTCTTTTTTTGGGGCGACTTATCTCCCCTGCCTTCCGGTCGGCTAAAATGTAAATCGATGGCAGGATGGCACTCGGTGTGTTTTGTTTTCTGAAGTCGCCCGAAGTTTCCTTGTGAGGCAACTTCAGACGACTTCAGAAAAGAAATCGCTCCGAGTGCCATCCTGCCAGCGATTTACATTTTAGCCTGTGGAGAGGCAGTTCGGGGAGATTAGTCCCCCCAAAGAAGAGGAGATTTGTTGCCGGGCGAATAATCTCCCTGAATCTGCCTGTGTGCCCTGACCCTAAAATTAACTTTTAGTATGATGTAGAGAGTGAAATTCTGAGACAATTTGCAATTGGTTTTCATTTTTTATTACTTGTGGTTTTTGAGTGATTTAGCATTTTACTCAGCAGCCCTCTAGTATGTAATTTCAGCAATCTGAAATTCCCCTAGCAACAGTGCACTGATTTCAATAAGAGACTGGAATATGAATAGGAGAGGCCTGAATAGAACGATGAGTAATACAGAGCATTTGTTTTTATAGATGGGGTCAGTAACCCCCATTTGAAAGCTGGAAAGAGTCAGAAGTTTTATCTAAAACCAGAATTTATAGGGGTATATTTATCAAAGAGTGAAGTTAGAGGTCGCCACAGTCCTCTAGAGTGAAATTCCGCCATTCTTCATTCATTTCTATGGGATTTTTGTATCAATGGGTGAAAGTTCATTCTTTGATAAATACGCCTTTCAAAATGCCATAGAAATGTATGGAGAGTGGCGAAATTTCACTCTAGAGGACTGTGGTGATCTATATCTTTGATAAATATACCCCATAGTGTCCCTTAAAGGGGCTGTTCACCTTTACATTACCTTTTAGCATAAAGTAGAAAGTGATATTTTTAAATTGGTTTTCATTTTTTTATTTGTATTTTTTAGTTATTTAGCTTTTCATTCAGTAGCTCCAGTTTGCACTTTCAGCAGTCTGTTTGCTAGGGTCCAAATTACCTTAGCAACCATGCCTTGATTTGAATAAGAGACTGGAATATGAATAGGAGAGGCCTGAATAGAAATATGAGTAATAAAAAAAATAACCATAAATGTCTAGCCCCATTTGAAAGCTGGAAAGAGTCAGAAGAAGGCAAATAGTTCAAAAACTAAAAAAAGAAATAATGAAGATCAATTGAAAAGTTGCTTAGAACTGGCCATTCTATAACAACTAAAAGTGAATCACCCCTTTAATGCATTAAACATATATTGTTACTTATTGATCATGTAGGCTTCCAGCCTCTCCCTTTGTTCATCAGTCCTGCATCCCAGGTTCCCGTTAATAGTCTTTAAGCTTGAGGGTGTGTGACAAGGGTTATCAAGTATATGTGGCAGACCGCTGATATGTTATAAAATTCAGAGTGTTTTTTGTGGTCCTGTAGGCAGATGCCACGCACCCTTTGACGAAGCACCGCAAAATCGCCTCATCCTTCAGAGACTCCGCACTGTTTGATATCTTCACACTTTCGTGCAACCTACTCAAACAGGTGCGATCATTTTTCTGTCCAAGGACTGTACCGACTGAGATCTGTTTTCTTTAATACATTAATTCTTAAAAGTTATATTACTGGGTGTGTGTTAGCATTGCTTACTCTATATAAATGCATATTTATAATATGTTTTAATAATGTTGCTCTGAACTATTTAGTGAGAAGTCAGCTCCCTTTGCTTAGAGCAGGGGTCCCCAAACTTTTTTACTCGTTTGCCACATTGAAATGTAAAAAAGAGCTGGGGAGCAACACAAGCATGAAAAACATTCCAGGGGTGCCATAAAAGGGCTGTGATTAACTATCGGTACCCCCTATGAGGACTGGCAGCCTACAGGAGTCTCTGTTTGGCAGTACGTCTGGTTTTTATGCAACCAAAACTTGCCTCCAAGCCTGGATTTCAAAAACAGGCATTTACTTTAAGGTCACTGGGAGCAACATCCAAGGGGTTGGAGAGCAACATTTTGCTCACGAGCTACTGGTTGGGGATCACTGCCTTTGAGGCAACAGGGTAGGCAAAATCAGACACTTTATTTTCTCTATTATTCTTCCCTCTGTCCAATTTTACATGTGTTTGTGTTATGTCTCACTGACTTGTGACTCTTACAGGCCTCAGGGAAGTCTCTGCTCCTCTCAGATGAGTCTCAGCATGATCTTCTCATGCAGCTTCTCAAACTCACTCACAACTGTCTCAACTTTGACTTCATCGGTACTTCTACAGATGAGTCCTCAGATGACCTCTGTACAGTGCAGATCCCCACCAGCTGGCGCTCAGGTCAGTAAATGATATAGCGCAGCTCACTGTCAAGCTATTACTTTTTAATTGTCTTTTATATTTGCAATACAGATACAATAAACAAACATTTACGATTGTAATTTGCTGCTTCCATTTGTCAAAGTACTTTAGTCAATGTCAATGTGTTCTAGTACATTACCTATGCATGGAACATTGAACATGCCTTGCTATATTGGCTATCGTGTAGACAGGGGAAAGTTTAACCAGTTACGTGCACTGGTCATCCAGGGCTATCCATTTTGCCCAGATCGCTTCAAATTTACTTTCCTGGAAAAATAAACCGCTTTGATATGAATTAAGTAATATTGACAAGCTGTTTCCATGCCCCTGTTGAGGGAACATGCAGTGGAGCAAAATTAATTTCTTGGCAAAAAACAACAGCTGAAGGAGCAGTGTATTAAGGGGTAGTTCCTCTGTAATCCGTAGCAGACTTAGATTTGGGGTGACAATGTGCGGGAGGCCCAGGTGAGTGTGTAGGAGGTTCAAGCTATCATTTTAGTAGCGAGGACTACTTAGGCAGAGGAATAGGTCACCCCTGTTGGTGGTGAATATCCCCTCCAGCAAACAATATGATACGTATGTTGTTAGGAGACCCGTGTGACCATATTATATCTTTGCAGCATTCTTGGATTCCTCAACACTACAGCTCTTCTTTGATCTGTATCATTCCATTCCTCCCAACTTCACCCCACTGGTGAGTGCTCACTCAGATGTATAGCAAATTGTATCGCTATTTCCCATCGCCCCCCTCCCCCATGTGTCACCTGCCCTGAATGATGTTGCTCATCTTTTTTCTTTCCCAAGGTCCTATCCTGTCTTGTACAAATCGCCTCTGTGCGGCGTTCCTTATTTAATAATGCAGAAAGAGCCAAGTTCCTCTCTCATCTGGTCGATGGAGTTAAGAGGATATTGGAAAATCCTCAAGTAAGTTTGGAGACGGGGCTGCAGTCTGGATCTACCCGGTTTCTTGTGTGGATTTGGGATGCACCAAATCCAGGATTCTGTTGGGGATTTGGACCTGGATTCTGCCTTTTTCAGCAGGATTTGGACTCTGCGAATGCTGGGAAGGGAAATTGTGTGACTTTTTGTCACAACACAAGAAAGTAAAAAATGTTTTCCCCTTCCCACCCCTAATTTGAATATGCAAATTAGGATTTGGTTAAGTATTCGGCCGAATCTTTTGTGAATCATTTGGAGGTGCGGCCAAATCCAGAATAGTGAATTCGGTCCATCCCTAGTGTGGATCCAGGACTAAGATTCAAAATTGACCCTGGCATTTCAAGTCCAGAGAGGCCCAAAAAGCCTCCCCCCGCAAGCCTAATAAATAGTGACTGTCTGTGGCATCTTACACAGCCCCTCTGCATTTGCTAGAATCTGTGTGAATCAAGGCAATGATGACCACAAACAAAGAAAATATTAACACACAGTCACATGTTTCTTTAAGTTTCTCAACCAGCTTCCGGGGCTCAGAAATTAATTATAATAAGGCAGCAGACTGTGTACTGATTTCCTCTTTGGACTTGTGTAACGGTTAAGTGCACTTTTATTCCCTACAGAGCCTTTCTGATCCCAATAATTACCACGAGTTCTGTCGGCTTTTAGCCCGCTTGAAGAGTAACTACCAGCTGGGAGAGCTTGTGAAGGTTGAGAACTATCCTGAAGTCATCCGGCTCATAGCTAACTTCACTGTTACCAGCCTGCAGGTATGAATAATAAAATAAAGAAAGCACACTTATCGGTCAGTATAAAAGCAATACGGCTGCATAAAAAACAGGAACAGATCAGGTTCAGGCCAGTGATTAGGTAATATACATGTACATGTGATACGTCCAGTACAAATGATACAGTGTGTTAGGATATGTTTGGACTGTGTGTGTAAGTATTTGTGTCTAATTATCAACTTCTCACCCCCAGCACTGGGAATTTGCCCCCAACTCTGTTCATTACCTCCTGAGTTTGTGGCAACGTCTCGCAGCATCCGTTCCCTACGTTAAAGCAACAGAGCCACATCTCTTGGAGACCTACACACCGGAGGTGACAAAATCCTATGTGACATCTCGACTGGAATCTGTGCACATAATCCTCAGGTAAATGTTATAGAAACACTGGAAAATTCAATTTTATAAATGGATCTTGCAGAGTTCTGTGTTGCAGCGGTATTTCATTGCTTTAGTTTAACGGAGTCTCTGATTAGTATCAATTATCTTGCTATAGGGATGGCCTTGAAGACCCTCTTGAGGATGCAGGTCTAGTGCAGCAGCAGTTGGATCAGCTGTCTACCATTGGACGCTGTGAGTACGACAAGACCTGTGCTTTACTGGTTCAGCTATTCGACCAATCAGCACAGACCTATCAAGAACTGCTGCAGAGTGGCTCTGCCCCCAGCATGGAACTCGCCGTGCAGGAAGGTGAGACTAGTGTGTGGTTGCTGGGGTTTAAACCTTTGAGTAGTTTTATGATTATGAGCTTTGTCTGTCAGACATCTGCTTCTACTGATAAGCAGTGATAATATGGGTTATCGTATTTAAATGAACGTTGCCTACTTCTGAGTTTCAGCACATCTGCAGCAGTCTAATCCTTTTCATCCGTCCCTTTAGGTCGCCTTACATGGTTGGTTTACATTATTGGGGCTGTAATTGGAGGGCGAGTCTCCTTTGCTAGTACAGATGAGCAGGATGCAATGGATGGAGAGCTGGTTTGCCGGTGAGTATTATAGAAATGTCTTGACCATGATAAAATGGGAACAACTGCTAGGTTCGGCCACCCGGTGAAAGAGTCAAACCGGGAGCCAAGAGACTATGAAACCAGTAGGGACATTAATCTCATTAAAGAAACAGTAAGACCAAAATAAAAGCTTTATAAAGTAATTAAAGTATAGTCTATAGTTGATATGCACTGGTAGAAATTATTTGTTTGCTTTAAAAAGACAACTATAGTTGATGTAAATAGGCTATTGTGTAGCCATGGGGCAGCCAATTAAAGGGATACTGTCATGGGAAAAAAACATTTTTTCAAAATGAATCAGTTAATAGTGCTGCTCCAGCAGAATTCTGCACTGGAATCCATTTCTCAAAAGAGCAAACAGATTTTTTTATATTCAATTTTGAAATTTGACATAGGGCTAGACATTTTGTCAATTTCCCAGCTGCCCCAAGTCCTGTGACTTGTGCTCTGATAAACTTCAATCACTCGTTACTGCTGTACTGCAAGTTGGTGTGATATCACCCCCCTCCCTTCCCCCCCCCCAGCAGCCAAACAAAAGAACAATGGGAAGGTAACCAGGTAACAGCTCCCTAACACAAGATAACAGCTGCCTGGTAGATATAAGAACAACGCTCAATAGTAAAAACCCATGTCCCACTGAGACACATTCAGTTACATTGAGAAGGAAAAACAGCAGCCTGCCAGAAAGCATTTCTCTCCTGAAGTGCAGGCACAAGTCACATGACATTGGGCAGCTGGGTAATTGACAAAATGTCTAGCACCATGTCAGATTTCAAAATTGAATATAAAAAAATCTGTTTGCTCTTTTGAGAAATGGATTTCAGTGCAGAATTCTGCTGGAGCAGCACTATTAACTGATGCATTTTGAAAAAAATTTTTTTTCCCATGACAGTATCCCTTTAAGCTATAAGTTTACTTAGCAGATAACGGATAAGCTCTGTAAGAGAATACAGTGGGATTTTACAGAGTTCATCTGGTATCTGCTATGTAACCTGTGCTTTGAATGGCTGCCCCATGGCTACACAGCAGCTTGTTTATATAAACTATAGTAGTCTTTCTAAAGCAAACACACTGTTGTACCAGTGCAGGGAAACCATACATAATATTTTAGTTACTTTAAAGCGCTTTCATTTTTTTGGTGTTACTGTTCCTTTAAATCACCTTCTCTTTCTTCCAGAGTCCTTCAGTTGATGAACCTCACAGACTCTCGCCTAGCACAGGCAGGCAATGAAAAGCTGGAACTGTCCATGCTTAGCTTTTTTGAGCAGTTTAGGAAAATCTATATCGGTGACCAGGTGCAAAAGTCCTCCAAGGTGAGTCTGGAAAGAACTTTGTCCTCTGAGTACTTAATTGCATTTTAAAAGGTAGGATAAGCATAGAAAATTGACAACATTTCACCTCCTTCTACTTGTCTCCACTGTCAACTGCTTCTCATTTATTTACAATAGTAAATGTACTGTCCATGGCGGATGCTTCTGAGGGTAGGCACAAATCCCTCAGGAATGCAGAAATCTATAGATTCAAGAGTATTACCAGCTGAAGTATCTGTCCTCGTTTATATTAACAAGAAACAACAGCAGAGACCAGTGGTTCCCAAACTGTAAAGCTTGAAGCAGTGGCAGGGTTAGGCAGTTTGGGGGGAAATGCAGACTACATTGGATTAATAATTTAGGATAAAAACATAGTTGCTGTTCTAGAGTCTTGGAACAATGGCTGTCTGACTAGTACAATGATATCTGTAACATAGTTATGAACTCAAAGGGGTCCAGGCCAATACTTGGGCCTCCAAAGAGGCCTGAACTTAAAGGAAAACTAAACCCTAGAATGAATGTGGCTAAAAATGCCATATTTTATATACTGAACTTATTGCACCAGCCTAAAGTTTCAGTTTCTCAATAGCAGCAATGATCCAGGACTTCAAACTTGTCACGGGGGTCACCATCTTGGAAAGTGTCTGTGACACTCACATGCTCAGTGGGCTCTGAGCAGCTGTTGAGAAGCTAAGCTTAGGGGTCATCACTAATTATCAAGCAGAAAATGAGGTTGGTCTGTAATATAAGCTGATGCTACAGGGCTGATTATTAAATTCTGATGCAAATTGCACTGGTTTCTGTGCTGCCATGTAGTAATTATCTGTATTAATTACTAATCAGCCTTATATTGTGACATTTCTATTCTATGTGTACTGTATATTGTGAGTGGGTCCCTAAGCTCAGTAAGTGACAGCAGCACAGAGCATGTGCAGTGAATCAGCAGAAAAGAAGATGGGAGCTACTGGGGCATCTTTGGAGACACATATCTTTCCTGCTAAAAGACTGTGGTTGCCTTGGGCTGGTACAGAAGCCCAAAGCATAATGTACAACATTTCTAGCCTACTTCTTTAGTTAAAGGATAAGTAAACCTTAATAAGTAAACCTTAAAAATAAGTGAATGTAAAATTGATGAGGGTGCTATTCTAAGAACTTTTGCAATGTACATTCTTAATTTTTCTTACTGTTAATATGAATGAATTTCGTTACAACAGCACCACCTGCTGTTCATTTTCTGACCAGTCTGACCACCAAGTAATCAAGAGAGTTGTCAGGAGAAAGAAAGAGGCTGCTCTGATGTTCTTCTGATTAGGAAAAAATATGAACCCTTTCTCAAATATTTCCTAACCAGAAGAACATCAGTTATTTTAAAGGTTTACTTATTCTATAAGGAAATACACAGGCCTCCGTCAGAGAGGGGGTGCATAGGTGCTAATTTGTTAAAATCAATATTCGACTCATTTCAGTGTGATCAAGGTTCCTGCTTAGTTAGTATCCCTCAACAGCTCCAGAGAGAGAGAAACTGGCCATTGTGTTTATACACCATTATATTAAGTTCTAGAATCAAGAAATCAAGTCAAGGAAGTTGCCAGGCGAAAGAAAGAGGCTGCTCTGATGTTCTTCTGCATAGCAAAGATTTGAGAAAGGCTCTAATTTTTTTTCCAAGCAGAAGAACATAAGAGCAGCCTTTTTCTTTCTCCTGACAACTTCCTTTACTACTGGGTGGTCGGACTTGTGGGAAAATGAGCAGCAGGTGGCGCTGTTGTAACAAAATTCATTCATAATAACAGGACATGTATCCTTTTATAATACACAAAAGCCATGAATATCTTGTAAATGATATCCTTATAAACGGTGAGTTCTGATGTCATCAGTTATAAACGGTGAGTTCTGATGTCATTTCTGTCACATGACTCACTGAAACTTGTGTATTATAATAAATAAAGTACCCCCAGTTGCAAAATATGAGAATATTAGAAATTACCTCGGAGTTCCATGACCTGTATAAAAACACTCGGCTTTCGGCCTCGTGTTTTTATATGGTCATGAAACTCCTCGGTAACTTATAATATCCTCATATTTTACAAGAGGGGGTACTTTATTCACTATATATCTTGGAATGAAAAAAAATAAATAATGAATGTACATTGCAAAAGTTCCCTCATCAATTTTACATTCACTTATGTTTAACGTTTTTTTAGTTCTCCTTTAAAAAGTCTGACAGACGCTGTAGTAGACATACTTTGATCTAAGCACTTCTTCCTGAGATAACAGTGCCAATCAAAACCACCCACAAGGCAAAAGCCTCCAGGATGAAAACCCTTCTACTGATAGAATGACCAGCTTAGGATGCTGGAAGCTACCATTCAGCCGCAGGTTGGAGGCACTACTTCCTGGATCCCAAGTCAGTCTCTCTGTTGGTAGAAATGACCTTTGAGCAGCACTTGGTAGGACGCGGCTCATTTCTCAGTCTTTAGGTAACAACCCATAATTCATATACTGACTTTTTCTCTTTCCTGGATTGCAGCTATATCGTCGCCTTTCTGATGTGCTCGGTCTTAATGATGAGACAATGGTGCTGAGTATCTTCATTGGAAAAATGTAAGGCCCCAGAAGTGCCCTGTCTAATTCATTGTGTATTGTTTTGCCTCCCTAAAGCCTCCTGGATCTTTTCTCTTGGCTACTTGTTTTGTCTGTGCCGTCTCCTTTTTTTCTTCTTTATTATGTCTGCCTCTGTTAACTATATATGTCTATTGTAGTATGATTTACGCTTCTTGGTGTTCTGCAAAATCCTGCTCTTCACACTTCTAGGCTCTGCAGTTCTCAAAATTAAAATATATATTGCGTCTAAAACAACCTTTTCAGTAGACTGCATGATAAATACAAGCTTCAGGTAAAATGTATTTTCCAGCTTAGGGTTCACGCTTGCTTTGTATATTTTGTATATTTCTGTGTATTTTCATTAAAACAAACGTTGGGGTTTATCTAAGAGTACCATATTCATCTGCGTAGGTGTTAATTCCCGAGTGGGAGCTGCCATTCTGGTTGCACAGAAAAGCCAAATTGAAGAATCATCCAAGTGGTCCTGAAAAAAATGGTGGACTGCTTGCTTGGCTTTACCAAGCACTAACTTTTGAACGCAGCATCTCCCAAACGTGGGAGATCCGCAATGGAGAACCTTAAAAAACAGCCATTGTTTCCTTACCCATAACCGGACAATCCCATTCTATTTATTTATTGTATTTATTGTTTTCATAGCTGTATCATTGTCATGATGATATTAAAGGGGAGCTATCATGACATTTAAAATTTAATATAAGCTTCAGCATTCTAAGATAAGATGTTTTCTAAATACAATCAATTAAATATTCTGTACCGTTTATGAAATAATCAAGTTTATCTTCACTATTCATCTCTCAGCTTCTGTTTCTCTTCATTCTCTCTTCATGCAGCAGTTGAGTGTCAGATATTCATTGACAGTTAGATCCAATTTATCTTATGGGGGGGGCTCCTTTTGCCTAGAAGATGTATTAGAACTCACTCTATTAAAATCACCAGACATGTCTCTCTACATGCAGGATTTGTGCAAAAGGCAGTTATTTTTTTAGATTTTGTTTGTACTGGAATCAGTTATTTGAGTGAGCTCGAATACATCTGCTAGGAAAGGAAACCCCCTATAAGATATATTGGATCTAGCTGTTTCTTATTTCAGTATGATGAAGCTCATATTAAGTTTAAATTTTCGTGATATTTCCTCTTTAATAATAAAGCACTAGCCCCTGACTTTTTACTTGATATTTTTTTAAAAGCATTTTAAATTAGCTTGTTTCCCCCTGTACAAGCAATAAATATTTGTATGCAACAGTTAGCCAAGCACATTTATCTTTAATAATGTAGTTGCTAATCACTGTTTTGTTTTGCACAGAATCACTAATCTGAAGTACTGGGGTCGCTGTGAGCCTATCACATCCAAGACGCTGCAGCTGCTGAATGACTTATCAATAGGATATCCTGAACTGATTGATTACTAACCACATAGGGGTGTTTGGAGGGAAATTAAAGGTCCACTAAAAGCCCAACGCAGGTATTGGTCATTTGGTTTGTACTAAGCTGTTTATCTTCTAGGTTTGTCTGGTATTGCCTACTTATTCCTATTTATTATGAGCTATGTGCCACCTTCTCTACTTAAAGGGGTTGTTCAGCTTTGAGTTAACTTTTAGTATGATGTAGAGAGTGATTTGCAATTGGTTTTCATTTTTTATTATTTGCGGTTTTTGAGGTATTTAGCTTTTTATTCAGCAGCTCTACAGTTTGCAATAGGGTCCCAATTCCCCTAGCAACCATGCATTAATTTGAATAAGAGACTGGAATATGAATAGGAAAGTCCTGCAGAATAAGATGAGTAATAAAAAGTAGCAATAACAATACATAACAGAGAATTTGTTTTTTAGATGGAGTCACTGACCCCCATTTGAAATCTTGAAAGAATCAGAATAAGAAGGCATTTAACTCAAAAACTATAAAAATAAATAAATAAATAATGAAGACCAGTTGAAAAGTTGCTTAGATTTGGCCATTCTATAACCTACTAAAAGTTAACGTGAAGGTGAACCACCCATTTTAACATGCACACTTTAAAACTTTCTGGGGCCGTGTGTTTCTTCCTGGATGAAGAGGAAGAGGAGGAGGTAGGCTACACCAGATGAGTGGGGGTTAAGAAAGGGCCTAAGCCTTTGTTTATACAGGGCTGCTGGACTGCAGGAGGTAGTACTGAATTTTAGTAGAAACAAAATGACCAATACTTGTGTACAGCATTCAGCCAAATTTAAATACCTTTATTTTATAGTTTGGAGAGCTCATGGCTGTAAGTTTTACCTGCTAGCAGTTTATGCTTAATGCCAGTGTGCACAACACATTTTGGAGTGTGCAAAAAATACTAAGAAGCCACTTCAGTCCTAATATGAACTTGAGCCCAACTCGGGCCTGAGGTTGAGAAGGGACCTTTATACGAATGCTAACCCTCCCTTTATGGTGACATTAGGGGGGTGACTTGTTACAAAACCAATATTGGCAGAGGGATAGAGGGCTCATCTTCAGCAGGACAGTAAAAGTTGGGGGGGGTACTATAGTTATTGGGCCATCCCGCAAATCACTTGCTACTATTGAACATTGTTCAATTCTGTCAGGGTCCAGTGCCATATTGTTTAGAAGTGCTAAGTTATTATATGAATTGGGGCTGGACTGTCAGTCCTTTGATGTACCACTTTGCTTGTCCTTAACTACCTGCACTTATAGCAGTGTCAGAAAGCTGGTGAAACTCAGCGCTGTCCAGTTCATGTTAAACAACCATACGGTAAGTGAGGGACTACAGCTATTTTTGTGTCATTAGGAAATATAAAGGCTCTTCTCCTGAGATGTGCCAATGTTTACATATTACTATTATTAAACGTACATTTCAATAATGCTTCCACCATTCAGAGAATGAGGATAATATTTTTGATTTCGGAGGCTAGTAATAGAAAAATTTCCAGTAGAAACCTTTTATTTATATATGAATATCAGTTGATCTCTTTAAAGGAACAGTAACACCAAAAAAGGAAAGTGTTTTAAAGGAATGACAGTATAATGTTCTGTTACACTGCACTGGTAAAACTTGCTTTTTGCTTCACAAACACAGCTATAGTTTATATAAATAAGCTGCTGTGTAGCCATGGGGGCAGCCACTCAGGCACAGGATACACAGTAGATAACAGATAAGTTCAGAAGAATCCCATTGTATACTACACAGCTTATCTGTTATCTGCTGTGTATCCTGTGCCTTTTCTCCTTTTTCAGCTTGAATGGCTGCCCCCATGGCTACACAGCAGCTTGTTTATATAAACTATAATAGTACTTATCTGTTATCTGCTGTGTATCCTGTGCTTGAATGGCTGTCCACATGGCTACACAGCAGCTTGTTTATATAAACTATAGTAGTACTTATCTGTTATCTGCTGTGTATCCTGTGCTTGAATGGCTGTCCACATGGCTACACAGCAGCTTGTTTTTATAAACTATAGTAGTACTTATCTGTTATCTGCTGTGTATCCTGTGCTTGAATGGCTGTCCACATGGCTACACAGCAGCTTGTTTTTATAAACTATAATAATGTTTCTGATGCAAACACACCAGTTGTACCAGTGCAGCGTAACCGTACATTACATGTTCATTACTTTAAAACACTTTTATTTTTTGGTGTTACTGGGTATTTTTAAAGCCTCCTTAAATGTTTGTTATTCTCCACCTATGTCCCTCTTATGTATCTCTGTAAAAGCTCAGTGTGTCTAGCCACAGCTTGTTGTTGCAGAAGCTTTAAAATGCCAGCAAATTGTCTATCAAATGTTAGGAGCTGTGGCAGACTATAGTAAAGTTCTGAGGAGCATGCACAGTAAGGGCAGGAACTGTATTAAATTGTTACAGACGACATCCTAAGGTCTTATGTTTTGCGAAGGTGAACTGCCCCTTTAATTCCCTGGCCCAGTAAGTAATATAGTAACTGTAAATTCAGCAAGTGATCTAAAATGTCTGTTAGAAAATGAAGAATTATTCATTGAACGCCCCTTAAATGTTCCCAAAGTAAAGTAATAAAGGTAGAGTGTTGGTGAATAAAAAATGTAATTTGTTTTTTTACACGGAATTCTTACAAATACAGCTCTTGCTCCGAGCAGAGTAATGCAGTTCTCTTATCTGGACTTTGTTACAGAGTGAGCACTTCTCCTTCCTGGGAATTAACAGTCAATCCAACATGTCAGACATGCGGTGCCGAACCACCTTCTATACTGCTCTAGGGCGTCTTCTCATGGTGGATCTAGGTATTCTTAGCTTAGTACAATGGGGGAAGAGGGCATGGGGTTGTTAGTGTAGCTACACTCATCATTTACTTTCTCTCTGCTTAGGCGAGGATGAAGAGCAGTTTTCTCAGTTTATGATGCCTCTCACTGCTGCCTTTGAGTCGCTTGCCCAGATGTTCAACAGCAACAATTTTAATGAACAAGAAGCCAAGGTAAAAATGAAATGTAAAATAAGAAACATAGTAAATAGGTGATTTTATTCTTAAAATCCATACTAAATGCTGTCCTTTAGGCTAGGGCCAAACGATCCTTACCAAAGCAAATTCTCCCCAGATGGAAAATCCACTTTGCTGCTGCTCCCCTTGGCTTTATAACTGTGGGCGGATTTCGGCTCGAAATGCAAAATGCCGAATTTTGCCGCTGCATTGGCCCTCACCCAAATGGAAACTGTGCTTTCGGGTGCAGGCAGTTCAGGAGCAACAGGGCAGCGGACTTTCCATCTTCTCCATCGTCTGACCCTGGCCATAAACTTGATGTCATTCAGCAAACTGGATATATTTTTCAGATCTATCCTATAAACTGAGATACAGACCAGAGGAAAGCCCTATTGTATAAATGGGAAATACACCTGGGATCCTCCTATAAACTGAGATACAGACCAGAGATAAGTCCTATTCTATAAATGGGAAATACACCGGGGATCCCTCCTATAAACTGAGATACAGACCAGAGATAAATCCTATTGTATAAATGGGAAATACACCGGGGATCCCTCCTATAAACTGAGATACAGACCAGAGAAAAGTCCTATTGTATAAATGGGAAATACACCTGGGATCCTCCTATAAACTGAGATACAGACCAGAGAAAAGCCCTATTGTATAAATGGAATATACACCGGGGATCCCTCCTATAAACTGAGATACAGACTAGAGAAAAGTCTTATTGTATAAATGGGATATACACCGGGGATCCCTCCTATAAACTGAGATACAGACCAGAGAAAAGCCCTATTGTATAAATGGGATATACACCGGGGATCCCTCCTATAAACTGAGATACAGACCAGAGAAAAGCCCTATTGTATAAATGGGAAATACACCGGGGATCCCTCCTATAAACTGAGATACAGACCAGAGATAAATCCTATTGTATAAATGGGAGATACACCGGGGATCCCTTCTATAAACTGAGATACAGACCAGAGAAAAGTCCTATTGTATGAATGGGAAATACACCGGGGATCCCTCCTATAAACTGAGATACAGACCAGAGAAATGTCCTATTGTATAAATGGGATATACACCGGGGATCCCTCCTATAAACTGAGATACAGACCAGAGATAAGTCCTATTGTATGAATGGGAAATACACCGGGGATCCCTCCTATAAACTGAGATACAGACCAGAGAAATGTCCTATTGTATAAATGGGATATACACCAGGGATCCCTCCTATAAACTGAGATACAGACCAGAGATAAATCCTATTGTATAAATGGGAGATACACCGGGGATCCCTTCTATAAACTGAGATACAGACCAGAGAAAAGTCCTATTGTATAAATGGGAAATACACTGGGGATCCCTCCTATAAACTGAGATACAGACCAGAGATAAGTCCTATTGTATAAATGGGAGATACACGGGGGATCCCTCCTATAAACTGAGATACAGACCAGAGAAAAGCCCTATTGTATAAATGGGATATACACCGGGGATCCCTCCTATAAACTGAGATACAGACCAGAGAAAAGCCCTATTGTATAAATGGGATATACACCAGGGATCCTCCTATAAACTGAGATACAGACCAGAGAAAAGCCCTATTGTATAAATGGGATATACACTGGGATATCTGCATATATAGAATATTTGTTCATCTTTAAGAAATCGGTTGTAGGCTGATGTACTTAAGTACTTGCTCGCTGCTTAACATTTTTATTTTCTATGCAGAGGAGCCTGGTTGGGTTGGTGAGAGACCTTCGAGGTATCGCCTTCGCATTTAATGCAAAGAGCAGCTTTATGATGCTGTTTGACTGGATGTATCCTTGCTACACCTTGATATGTATTGCCAAGTGAAGTACAGAGTGGAAAGGGTACACACATGCTTAAATAACAACCCTGCTGTACTCAAAATAAGTAAGATACAATTTCTGAAAGGCAATTTCTGATAAAGGGGTTGTTCACCTTCCAAACACTTTTTTCAGTTCAGTTGTTTACAGATTGTTTCCCAGAAATAAAGACTTTTTTTCAATTACTTTTTTTACTGTTTTTCCAAAATCTCAGTTTAAAATCGAATGCCCCTGTCTCTGATGTTTGAGTGTGGCAGATAAGGAATTCAGGTGCAATTTTGCAACATTTAGTTGATACATTTCTCAGCAGCATCTCTGGAGTATTAGCAACTATTGTATCAATTCTAACAGCTGCCTGTAATGAAACCCAGAGATTCTGCTCAGCAGGGACAAAGATAACAAATGTATCAACTCAAGGTATCAATTTAGAATAGTTTACAGGGTCAGCGACCCCCCCCCCTCCCAGAGCTGCTTTAGAAGGTGAAAAATGGCACTTCAACATTAGAAAAACGGCGACACATAGAAAATAGAAAGTAATTGGAAAAAGTCCAATTTTCTGGTGACCTATCTGAAAACAAATAGTTGTTTGAAGGTAAACAACCCCTTTAAGGGGTTTGGAATATTGGGAATGACACTAGCATCAGCACGGTTGCCTTTGTTTTAGCCACACAGTCTTGTAGGGGTGGAAATACAGAGTTGTCACTGTCCTTTACTGTAGCCTTCCTCAGATATCCTGCTTACATGCCAATCCTGCAGCGGGCGATAGAATTGTGGTTCCATGACCCAGCTTGTACCACACCCATCCTCAAGTTAATGGCTGAGCTGGTACACAACAGGTCAGAGTCTTTTCGGGCATTTCCCATACTTTTACCATCCTTTCATTCTGCAATGAAGCTTTTCCCGTGCCCTTTTCAGCTCCGTTTCCTTATTCATCATTTTCTCTCTCTCTTTGCAGGTCTCAAAGGTTGCAGTTTGACGTTTCATCTCCTAACGGGATTCTTCTGTTCCGAGAGACCAGTAAAATGATCACAACTTATGGTGCATAAACCAAAGTCCATTGCTCTTAGCTCTCTCTCTTCATCTGTTTCACTGCACTTCTTATTCTGTCACCCTTTATAGCATCTCCTGTAGCTGTATTTATGTGCAACCTCTGGTAGGCAATGAGACAATCTTTCTTTCAATCAGGTAACAGGATCCTGACCCTAGGGGAGCTTCCAAAGGAGCAGTTGTATGTGCTAAAGCTGAAGGGAATCTCCATCTGTTTCTCGGTGCTGAAAGCCGCTCTCAGCGGGAACTACGTCAATTTCGGAGTCTTCCGCCTGTACGGGGATGAGGCTTTGGACAATGCCTTGCAGACTTTTGTCAAACTGCTGCTGTCCGTGCCACACAGTGACCTGCTGGTATATACATTTTCTATCAGTGTATATGTGTGTGAAGGTGTGAATTTGTGTTGACATGGTTTCTGGTTGGTCAGTGCTATTGCTAAGTATGGCTCCTGTGCTTTCAGGATTATCCCAAACTGAGTCAGTCCTATTACTCGCTCTTGGAAGTGCTCACTCAAGATCACATGTCTTTCATCGCCAGCCTCGAGCCCCACGTCATTATGTATATCCTGTCCTCCATATCTGAGGGGCTTACAGCTTTGGGTAAGTCACCACTGTCGTTGTGTGTGTGTTATCTCCACTGTACATTTGCTGCTCTCTCTTCATTTTTAAGGGAACAGTAACATCAAAGAATTGAATTGTTGTAAACTGACTCTGTGTTCTCTTCCCAAAGACACAATGGTGTGCACAGGCTGCTGCTCTTGTCTGGACCACATTGTCACATACCTCTTCAAGCAGCTGTCTCGCAGCGGTAAGAAAAGGGGAGCCCCTCCTCCGCAAGAGAGTGAGCGGTTCCTGCACATCATGCAGCAGCACCCTGAGATGATCCAGCAGGTAACACCCACACCCAGAAAAGGGGATGCTCACTGATCTCTGTACTCTTTGCAGCAGAGCACTTTTCCATGGAATGTAGCTAAACCTTTTGGGAATGATTTACAAACCTTGTTGCCAGTAGTAGCAACTAGTCAGGTTTTATTTGACATTTGAGTATTGTAGCAGCAGAATGTTCAATATACAGGGCCGGCCTATTAGACCAATTGGGCCCAACAGCGCCCCGCTCCCCTGGGGGCCCGCACTAGGGGGGACAAGAATTCCCCAGAACATAACACTGCCCAGCCTGCCCCCAACTCCACAGGTCCAGTCCACCCCCAACCTGACTGAGCCCACTCCCAACCTGAATCGGTCCAACCTGCCCCAACCCTGATTGGTCCTGTCCACTCTCCGATTTCCTCTCTCTCTCATGCCCCTATTTCCTCCCTCTCTCTAATGCCCCTATTTCTTTCCTCTCTCTCATGCCCCTATTTCCTTCCTCCCTCTCTCTCTCTCTCTCTCTCTCTCTCTCTCTCTCTCTCTCTCTCTCTCTCTCTCTCTCTCTCTCCTATTTCCTTCCTCTCTCTCTCTCTCTCTCTTTCTCTCTCTCTCTCTCTCTCTCTCTCTCTCTCATGCCACTATTTCCTCCCTCTCTCTAATACCCCTATTTCATTCCTCTCTCTTTTTCCCCGTGTGCCCCTATTTCTTCCTTTTTTTCTCTCTCTTACCCTGTGTGCCCCTATTTTTGTTCCTTTCTCTTTCTCCCTTAACCTGTATTCTCCTATTTCCTCTCCCTTTTTCTCTCTCTTACCCTGTGTGCCCTTATTTCCCCTCTCACTCTTGCCCTATGTGCCCCTATTTCCTCCCTCTCTCTTAATCTTGTCCTGTGAGCCCCTATTTTCTCCTTCTCTCTCCTGTCCCCATGTGCCCCTACTTGCTCCCTCTTTCCTGTTCCTTTGGGCCCTATTTGCTCTTTTATGTACCCATGTGCCCCTTTTTCCTCTCTCTCTCTTCCCCTGTGTGCCCCTATTTCCTTTCTATCTTGGTCCTGTATGCCCCTATTTTCCTATATACTTGGTGTGTCAATAGTCAGCAACACTTCGTCTGGGGGCCTTGCCAAATGGTCCCAATTGGGCCTCACATTTGATAGGACCGGCCCTTTATTACAGATCGGTTGCTATAGGCAGCTACATTTGTGCAACTTAGAATTGGGGTACACTGAATCCTGGATTTGATTCAGGATTCGCCTGAATCGAAGCCTTAAAATAATGTGATTTTTCGTTGGGCGATCAAGGAATTATAACGTTTTTACCGTTCATCCAGCATGCTGTTCTTATTAACCTTTCCTTGCCCTAATCTGCGTATGCGTCATTTCGGGATTCCGCCAAATCTTTCATGAAGGGTTCGGCCTAATCCCAAAATAGTGGATCTGGTGCGTCAATTTAGGAGCTATACTGATAAATCATCTGTTGTTAGTATTCTCTGTATTCACAGAATGGTGAAATACAGAATCTGTAACTACTTTGGGTTAAAATATGAATATAACTGCTTTAAATGAATGACATTTCTTTCCCATTTTCCTCGGCACTCTGCCAGATGCTCTCCACAGTTCTAAATATCATTATATTCGAAGACTGTCGAAATCAGTGGTCAATGAGCAGACCTCTTCTGGGATTAATTCTTTTAAATGAGAAGGTACCAATTTACTCCACTTTCTTACTCTGTTTGGTCACCCTCCTTCCACCCTAGAGTTCTTATTTTGCCTTTGTTTCTCAGTATTTCTCAGACCTGCGGAGCAGCATTGTAAGCAGCCAGCCCCCAGAGAAGCAGCAAGCCATGCACCTGTGCTTTGAAAACCTAATGGAGGGTATTGAAGGGAACCTACTCACCAAGAACCGAGACAGGTAAATGATAGAAATGTGCTTGGTGCTCCTAATAGAATGAAGGTGCTGGTGTCCTCTGACATGTCACTGCAGACACTCACAAGCTTAAGAATGACTCACAAGCTTCATAAAAGCACAATAAGAACAGTCCTAGTCACTTCCCCAAATAACCTTAATCTCTTGTTTGCTAGGAAAGTCTCAAGCCGGTTTATTGTGCAGAATTATTACAGGACGGCTTTGAGAATAGAGTTTTTAATTTTGACAGAGAAAGAGGACAAGGTCTTCTGTATAGAAGAAACAGTCTGCATTTTAACTGAGCACAGATGCATCTTCTGACATTTCTCTGCTCAGGTCTATCCTTGCTGTCACATTGAGCAGTAGAACAGAGTGGAGAAGCATCATGGGAGGCTTCTTGCATCAGTAATTTGAGAGCAGTGGTTTGCTTGTGCTACACTCTTTTATTCCGTGATATTAGAAATGTAGCAGCTGCTAGTATAAAAAACTAAATTAAAAAATGGAAATTTCAAAAGTGTTAAGAAGACAAAATGTAATTAAAGTTCTAAGGGGTGGGGTTTAGCGATGCTCTCTCTGCTGATGTCAGATGGGGTGAGCTCTGAGAACCCTATCCCACCAATAGCAATTGGAGGCCCATCTGCATTACCCAAATGACTGGTTTGTGTGCTTCGTTGGGCAATGCTGACCCGCAACCCAACCTGCACCTTCAGTAGTGACCCATTTTATTTCAGCTTTGTGCTGAGACACTGGTTTCTGAAAATGGAAATCTGGTTAGCCATTAGGTTAGCCGATGCAGGATTTGGATTCGGCCAAATAATTCTGCTCGGCTGAACCGAATCCTTATTTGCATATGCAAATTAGGGGCGGGGAGGGAAATCGCGTGACTTTTTGTCACAAAACAAGGAAGTAAAAATGTTTCTACCCCTAATTTGCATGTGCGGATTCGGTTCGGAATTCGCCAGAATCTTTCGCAAAGGATTCAGGGGTTGGGCCGAATCCAAAATAGTGGATTTGGTGCATCCCTATTAGCCAGTAACTTCTTTTGAATATCAGTCAACCTATAGTAAGCTAGGACTGTGATCAGGCCTATTATTATTTCTATTACAAAACGTGGAAATAATTTTTTTTTATTTATTGTTCCTTTGAGCTATTGAATCTATATTGGCTAATATATGTTGATTTACATGTGCCAGCTGTACAGACACTGCTAACTGCCCTCCTCACTGGCACGTTCTTCCTCCATCTACAGGTTTACACAGAATCTCTCTGCCTTCCGACGAGAAGTGAACGACTCTATGAAAAACTCATCCTGCGGCCCCAACAGTAACGAGATGATGAGCTGACCTCTCCATTCACCAACCACCATCTCCTCTCCCAGTCATCTTCCCCTCTCTTGTATAAAAACCCGCACATTTTTTTTGGTAATGTTTTGAATTCTTTCTACGGATGGGGAAAATATATATAAATATCTGACGAGTGGATCTCCTGCTGAAACTCCTAATTAATGGAGGCTCGCGGGGAGTTACTGAGCGAATGCGAGAGAGAGGAAAAACACACACTTGTTCACCAGGACTGAACTCCCTGTTGAAAATTACATATATATATATATATATATATACACAGTATATGTATGTGTCATTTTGAGTGACCAGTAAATTGCCCCTTACAGCCCCCCATCCCTTTTCCCTTCAGCGTGGATGTGCGGAGGACTGGCGGAGCATTGTGCTGTTATGGAGTGATGCTCTGCAGAGACTGCACTGAAAGGGTTGAAAGGTTCTGCAAGGACATTTTGTAATAAACAATCCTCTTTACTGAGAACGCAGCCCTCTCTGCTTAATTTGGATATGGGACTTGGATATCACAAGTCCCTCTTTCTCTTGATTTCTGGGATGGGGTTATTGCCAAAAGAGGTCGTCCGCACCCTTGTTCTGCTATAGGAACATATAAGGCCAAAAAATTGAGATGGCCCACTGCCTCATAATTATAAATACTATGATTAAGGGATGTCCCCCCCCCCCCATTAGGCCACTGGAGCAACCTGTTTTTAATGGTTTAAAGCAGTGCTCCCCAACCAGTAGCTCGTGGGCAACAAGTTGCTCTCCAACTCCTTGGATGTTGTTCTCAGTGGCCTCAAAGCAGGAGCTTATTTTTGAATTCCAGGCTTGGAGGCAAGTTTTGGTTGTATAAAAACCAGGTGTACTGCCAAACAGCCTCAATGTAGGTTGACAATCCATATAGGGGTTACCAATTAGCCAATCACAGCATTTATTTGGCAGCCCAAGAACATTTTTCATGCATGTGTTGCTCCCCAACTCCTTTTACTTCTGAATGTTGCTCATGGGTTCAAAAGGTTGGATATCACTGTTTTAAAGGAACAGTTCAGTGTAAAAATAAAACCTAGCTAAATAGCTATAAAGAAAAAGGGCAGGCACTATCAGATACCAATCTTCCAGGCAGGCTTGTCAAATCGTATAGTAGTTTATTGTAGAATACAACCTCACTGCCTTACGCGTTTCATGTCTCTCAGATACTTAATCATAGGCTACTATCTATAATAAACTACTATATGATTTGAAAAGCCTGCCTGGAAGATTGGTCTCTGCTAGTGCCTGTCCTTTTTCTTTATACGGTGGTGGTCCGCTCCCCAAGCTGAGGGTTCAGGGCGGTGCACCTGGACCTCCCTTCATAACTGGTGAGTTCTACAAGAACCTAAGATTTTTCTTCTGGCTACTATCAAAAATAGTGTGTGATTTATATTAGCTATATAGATAGCACATGCAAAGTCTATCCGTGAAAACCAAAAAGCAGGAAGTAGTGTTCTAGCTATTATGTTACACATCCAGTCACAGCCTTTATACATTTAACTATAATTAACTATATTAGAAACATCTTTTATTTTGCATGGGCTATTTTATTTGCCCAGTTTTTATTTTCATACTAAACAATATGTTATAAGGCGTCGTGCCATCTCAATTTTTTGGCTTTGGATTTTTGCAGTTAAGGAGCCCTGAATGGTTTTTGGACTCACTGTATCCTCCACAGTCCCTCTGGGACAATTTCTGAAGGAAGTTGGGGTGAGTTCAAGTTCAGCTGTTCCTAACTATAGGAACTTATTGGCAACACTTTGATCATTTTAGCAGTCATAGCGGTTTATGGGAAATTCTACTTGGTCCCAATCACACACAGGTTAAAAAAAAAAAAAAAATCTATGGGGCTTTTTGAGCAAGTAGGCCAAAGCTTCCGGAATTGCTCCCGCTACCTCCCATGTGAATTCTGTATTGCCGGGCAGCTGTCCCCTGGCAAGCACTTGTTTGTGATTCACATGGAAGGAAACAGAGTCGCTTTGGGTGCAGATTATTTGGGCTAAAAAACAAGGTGTGCAGTACTGCCATATGTGCCATTGCCTTTAAAGGAGAAGGAAAGGCTAAAATGAATTAAGCTTTATCAGAAAGGTCTATATAAATACACCAGTAAACCCTCAAAGTAGTGCTGCTCTGAGTCCTCTGTCAAAAGACACACAACTTTTCTTTCCTTCTATTGTGTAAACATGGACTTCTGTATCAGACTTCCTGTTTTCAGTATAAACCTCCAGGGCTAGGGCTTGAGCATGCTCAGTTTGCTCCTTTCTCCTCCTGAGCCCAGAGCTATAAGTGAGGAGGGAGAGACTCAGGCAGGAAGTGATGTCACACCAAGCTAATACTGCAGCTGCTATCCTAAACACACAGAGAGAGATTCTAGAGCTGTTTACTCAGGTATGGTAAAGCATTCTGCAGAATGAAAATATAGCTTGCACTATTGTGGCTAATCTATTGGCAATAAACTGCTTCGGTAGCTTTCCTTCAAGGATTGTATTCCATTAGTGTTTTAAATTCATTTTTGAAAAAGGTATAATTTTTTTATAGCATTATAATGAGGATTTTTTTCCTTACTGGAAAATCCTTTTCTAGCAGCCCCGAACTGTCAGTGCAGACGCTATGGGTTAAGTATCCACCTCCGGAGGCAGGACAGAAGAAGAAGAACTGTTTGGCTCCACCCTCCTCACATAAACTCATGCTCCTCCTGTTCCCTTCAGTTTTGCGTTCGTCAGCTCGGTTAGAATAAGGATCAGAGAGGAGACATACAAGAATACAGTAGAAATACAACATTTCATAACGGGCAGAGTGAAAGACTTGTAGTCTGTAAAATTATATAAACGTGGATAGTGAGACCCAAGTTTGCAGAGCCCAAGATGTACTCATTGCTCTAGTAGAATGTGCTTCCTTAAGGGTAAGGCCAGACGAGGAGATTCGGGGAGATTTTGTCGCCTGGCGACTTATCGCCACGTCTTTTGCGCGACTATCTCCCCGAACTGCCTCAGCGTCTTTTCCCCATAGGCTACAGCGCAAAATCGCCTGCGCTAATGCACACGCGGCGATGCGTTTTCAATAGTCGCCTAAGGCAACTTTGGGCGACTATTGAAAACGCATCGCCGCGTGTGCATTAGCGCAGGCGATTTTGCGCTGTAGCCTATGGGGAAAAGACGCTGAGGCAGTTCGGGGAGATAGTCGCGCAAAAGACATGGCGATAAGTCGCCAGGCGACAAAATCTCCCCGAATCTCCTCGCCTGGCCTTACCCTTAATGGTCTGGGCTTGTTACTGATGACAATTTATGGTCTCCACCTGCCATCTGGCTGTGGTACGTTTTGACGCTGGTGACCCTTTTTTAATGCCTTATGTGACTTAAAAGGTGTCTGTTCGCTTAAACTCCTTTGATCTATCCAGGTAGTATCTAATTGCCCTTACAACATCCAGCTTATGTAAGGCCTTTTCTTTGTCGATAGATGGTTTTGGACATAAGGAAGGTCCGTTTATTTCTTCATGTATATGAAATGAGGAAGCTACTTTGGGGCGTGAATGAAGGAATTGTTCTAAATACTGCCCTATCTGGATGAATTATGAGCCGTGGCACCTTCCAGCCATGTCAGCCAGTCTTTTCCAGATGTAATTGCTAAAAGAAAAGTCAAGGAATTTGATAGGACATGAGGCTTGTGGCTCAAAGGGGGGGTCTTTAAGGTGGTAAGTACCGTAGTCAAGTCCCAAGGGGGTGTGGGGTCCCAATATAGTGGTCTGACATTGCCCACACACTGCTTGAACTGTATACGGTCTGGTTCCCTAGCTCCCTAATGTTGGAGGAGAAGGGATAGAGCTGAGATTTGTCCTTTCAGGGTAACTAGCGATAAACCCAAGTGGAACCCTTGCGTGAGAAATTCAATTACATCTTGAATAGTGGTGAGTTGCCACTGTGACCACTGGATAGGGTTGCCACCCGGCCGGTATTTTACCGGCCTAGCCGGTAAAATACCTGCCAAGGCCAGGGCCTGTATTACAAATGTACCGGCAATGTAGCTACCGGTAAATTTGTAATACCATTAAAAGGAGCCCTCGGCCTGCCCCCAATCCCCTGGAAATTACCTTATCTTTTACTTTTTCTAGTGACTGTGGCGTGGCCCCGCCCCTTTTGTCATCACGCCCGCCACTTTGTGACCCCGCCCCCCCAGCAGCCGGTAATACATTTTAAAAAAGGTGGCAACCCTACCACTGGAGGATGACATCCCTAATTGCTCTGGTTTCCAGGACATTGATCGGTAGTTTAGATTCCTCTGCTGACCAGGTCCCTTGACACGCGTGGAGGCCATGTCGCCCCCTAGCCTGTGAGGCTGATGTCTGTGGTCACTACTGTCCATTGCTGTGAGACCCATGTCTTGCCCTGGGTCAGATTGTGAGCTATTGTCCACCATGTCAATGACCATTTGACTGACCTGGTCATGGGAATTCTTTGTGCAAGATGGAAATGATTTTTGTTCCAATATTGTAGAAATAGTTTTGCAAACTTCTCATGTGAAATCTGCCGAAGGGCAGGGCCTCTAGTGCTGCTATGAAGGCCTATGTAGCCTAACGAGTGGGATTCGTCTCCATGAGACTTAACTGTGCCGCGAGTAGGGATGTCGCGGACTGTTCGCCGGCGAACTTGTTCGCGTCCGCCGCAAGTTCTTGAACGTCGCGCGACGTTCGCCAATAGGCGTTCGCGTCAAAATCGTTCGACCATTCGACCATTCGAGCGCTAAAATCGAAGGATTTTCGTTCGAATCGAACGATCGAAGCATTGGATCGAATGAAATCATTCGATCCAATGGCTTCGATCGTTCGACTCGAACGAAAATCGTTCGATCGAACGATTACAATCCTTCGATCGTTCGAATCGAACGATTTTCGGATGATCGAAGTTCGCGAACAGTTCGCAAATTTTGCCGGTGTTCGCGAACACATCGGCGGCGGTTCGCTACATCCCTAGCCGCGAGTAAGCTGAACGTTTTTCTGCCCACCTAGTCCTGAGGAGTGGTGTATAGCTGGTAACTTGACCAGTACAGGGTTTCTTCACACACAATGTGCAATAATAATTTCCTAAGTAATAGTAGAGTAAAAGTAGAGAGAAGGGGGATAAAATGTTGTCCTAACCTCCAAGCAGGACAGAAGAAAGAACTGAAGGGAACAGGAGAAGCGTGAGATTATATGAGGAGGGTGGAGCCAAACCGTTCTTCTTCTGTTCTGCCTCCGGAGGTGGATACTTAACCCATAGAAGGGCCAGTCTAGAGAAAGGGGGTCGTTTTAATTGGACTTTAATTGGTGCTCTTGCTTCTATCTGCAAAGGGAAAATGTAGCAGGACGAGTGCTCCGTATCTGAATGAGTAGCTGTTTCTGCTTTACAAAACTGCATGCCCGGGAGATACAAATCTATGCAGTACAAACGATGTGGCTTGGGTGGGAAAGATATGCCCAATTTATATACATGGTAGGAAAATGTAGGCTTAACATGTCCTTTAAAGGAGAACTAAACCCTAAAATTGAATGTGGTTAAAAATGCCTAAAGTTTCAGCTTGTCAATAGCAGCAATGATCCAGGACTTCAAACTTGTCACAGGGGGTCACCATCTTGGAAAGTGTCTGTGACACTCACATGCTCAGTGGGCTCTGATTGGCTGTTGAGAAGCTAAGCTTAGGGCTCGTCACTAATTATCCAGCAGAAAATGAGGTTGGCCTGTAATATAAGCTGATGCTACAGGGCTGATTATTAAATTCTGATGCTAATTGCACTGGTTTCTGTGCTGCCATGTAGTAATTATCTGTGTTAATTACTAATCAGCCTTATATTGTGACATTTCTATTCTATGTGTACTGTATATTGTGAGTGGGTCCCTAAGCTCAGTAAGTGACAGCAGCACAGAGCATGTGCAGTGAATCAGCAGAAAAGAAGATGGGGAGCTACTGGGGCATCTTTGGAGACACAGATCTTTACTGCTAAAGGGCTGTGGTTGCCTTGGGCTGGTACAGAAGCCCAAAACATAACGTACAACATTTCTAGCTACTTCTTTAGTTCAGCTTTACTTCTCCTTTAAAAAATACAATGGTGGCAATTCACTACCAGACTATAACGAATGACAGGGATGGAGGGAGTTTGACCAGTATAAATAATACAGCCTTTTGTTAGCAACTTTACAGGGCTGATCCCTGCTGCCAAAAAAAACTATTGATTGGTGAGACCCTCTCTTTAGAAACCAGGTAGCTGCTGTTTTTTTTTTTTTTTAAAAAAAGCTGTCTCAAGAATATCACTCAACATCATTTTTTTATATTTAAGTGAATGTAAAATGAGTTAATATTCAGATGTTTCCCAAGAATAGAGGATGGTGGGGCATTGGGAACAATTTTATGGCACCTTAGCGGCTATTTTCGTGTGTATCTAAACTTGAGGCAGCCTGTCTATTACTGATTCCCCAATCCCATTCCCATTCATTATTAAAGGGGTTATTCACCTTTGAGTGAAATTTTAGTATGATGTAGAGAGGGATATTCTCAGTTTTAATATTTTTATTATTTGTGGTTTTTGAGTTATTTAGCTTTTTATTCAGCAGCTCTCCATTTTGCAGTTTCAGCCATCTGGTTGCTAGGGTCCGTGTTACACTAGCAACCATTAATTGATTTGAATAAGAGACTGGTATATGAATAGGAGAGAAGTTTTATGCCATTGAAATTGCACGGACCAGGGAAGGCTGCAGCAATGTTATTTTTCACCGCAAAGCTGCATCAAGCTTGAACAAGTGTCTTCCACCACCACTGCTTCACTGGGGAAAGAGGTCGTAAATAGGGATCATCCCCTGTGGAATGTTTATCTCGATGTTTCATAGCCATGGACCTGGCTTCATTAGCATCACAACAATGAACAGCATCTACCATACTCACAATCTTCTGCTACACTAAGCAATTTGCAGCCTTGTGTCTGATAAAGGAATACTATTAATGAGTAGACTAATAACACGTTTCTTTTAATGAGAACTGGCAATCGTCCCACTTTAGCAGAGGGACCAGTAAGTCTGATAACTCGTGCAATGCTAAACAGAGGGACCAGTAAGTCTGATAACTTGTTCCATACTAAACAGAGGGACCAGTAAGTCTGATAACTTGTTCCATACTAAACAGAGGGACCAGTAAGTCTGATAACTTGTTCCATACTAAACAGAGGGACCAGTAAGTCTGATAACTTGTTCCATACTAAACAGAGGGACCAGTAAGTCTGATAACTTGTTCCATACTAAACAGAGGGACCAGTAAGTCTGATAACTTGTTCCATAATAAACAGAGGGACCAGTAAGTCTGATAACTTGTTCCATACTAAACAGAGGGACCAGTAAGTCTGATAACTTGTTCCATACTAAACAGAGGGACCAGTAAGTCTGATAACTTGTTCCATACTAAACAGAGGGACCAGTAAGTCTGATAACTCATGCAATGCTAATCAGAGGGACCAGTAAGTCTGATAACTTGTTCCATACTAAACAGAGGGACCAGTAAGTCTGATAACTTGTTCCATACTAAACAGAGTGACCAGCAAGTCTGAAAACTCATGCAATGCTGATCAGAGGGACCAGTAAGTCTGATAACTTGTTCCATACTAAACAGAGGGACCAGTAAGTCTGATAACTCATGCAATGCTAATCAGAGGGACCAGTAAGACTGATAACTTGTTCCATACTAAACAGAGGGACCAGTAAGTCTGATAACTTGTTCCATACGAAACAGAGGGACCAGTAAGTCTGATAACTTGTTCCATACTAAACAGAGGGACCAGTAAGTCTGATAACTTGTTCCATACTAAACAGAGGGACCAGTAAGTCTGATATCTCATGCAATGCTAAACAGAGGGACCAGTAAGTCTGATAACTTGTTCCATACTAAACAGAGGGACCAGTAAGTCTGATAACTCGTGCAATGCTAATCAGAGGGACCAGTAAGTCTGATAACTTGTTCCATACTAAACAGAGGGACCAGTAAGTCTGATAACTTGTTCCATACTAAACAAAGGGACGAGTAAGTCTGATCACTCGTGCAATGCTAAACAGAGGGACCAGTAAGTCTGATAACTTGTTCCATACTAAACAGAGGGACCAGTAAGTCTGATAACTTGTTCCATACTAAACAGAGGGACCAGTAAGTCTGATAACTTGTTCCATACTAAACAGAGGGACCAGTAAGTCTGATAACTTGTTCCATACTAAACAGAGGGACCAGTAAATCTGATAACTCATGCAATGCTAATCAGAGGGACCAGTAAGACTGATAACTTGTTCCATACTAAACAGAGGGACCAGTAAGTCTGATAACTTGTTCCATACTAAACAGAGGGACCAGTAAGTCTGATAACTTGTTCCATACTAAACAGAGGGACCAGTAAGTCTGATAACTTGTTCCATACTAAACAGAGGGACCAGTAAGTCTGATAACTTGTTCCATACTAAACAGAGGGACCAGTAAGTCTGATAACTTGTTCCATACTAAACAGAGGGACCAGTAAGTCTGATAACTTGTTCCATACTAAACAGAGGGACCAGTAAGTCTGATAACTTGTTCCATACTAAACAGAGGGACCAGTAAGTCTGATAACTCATGCAATGCTAATCAGAGGGACCAGTAAGTCTGATAACTTGTTCCATACTAAACAGAGGGACCAGTAAGTCTGATAACTTGTTCCATACTAAACAGAGTGACCAGCAAGTCTGAAAACTCATGCAATGCTGATCAGAGGGACCAGTAAGTCTGATAACTTGTTCCATACTAAACAGAGGGACCAGTAAGTCTGATAACTCATGCAATGCTAATCAGAGGGACCAGTAAGACTGATAACTTGTTCCATACTAAACAGAGGGACCAGTAAGTCTGATAACTTGTTCCATACGAAACAGAGGGACCAGTAAGTCTGATAACTTGTTCCATACTAAACAGAGGGACCAGTAAGTCTGATCACTCGTGCAATGCTAAACAGAGGGACCAGTAAGTCTGATAACTTGTTCCATACTAAACAGAGGGACCAGTAAGTCTGATAACTTGTTCCATACTGAACAGAGGGACCAGTAAGTCTGATAACTTGTTCCATACTAAACAGAGGGACCAGTAAGTCTGATAACTCATGCAATGCTAATCAGAGGGACCAGTAAGTCTGATAACTTGTTCCATACTAAACAGAGGGACCAGTAAGTCTGATAACTTGTTCCATACTAAACAGAGGGATCAGTAAGTCTGATAACTTGTTCCATACTAAACAGAGGGACCAGTAAGTCTGATAACTTGTTCCATACTAAACAGAGGGATCAGTAAGTCTGATAACTCATGCAATACTAATTAGAGGGACCAGTAAATCAGTTGAATTGAAGAAGCTGCTTGGATGAGTAGTGAAATGTCTTCAATAATTAATTAGCAAGTCCAGTTGCTCTAGATTTACTTCTACTAGAAGATAGATGTACTGAAATGTGCACTGTAGCACCATCTAGAGGCAGGATTTAGCACTAAGAATGGTGTCTGGATACAGTGCAACAAAATGTGAAATACAGATGGATTCACCTGTTCATGTCAGGTTGAAGCTCAGCACCCCTGTGAAACTGCCTGGGGACATATAGCATTGCAACAAGCCATACCACATATAAAGTCAAAATCTGATTGGTCAGGTAGATTGGTGGGTTGTTGTAGTCAGGGGATTAAGGTCTGAAAAGTTTTGTTGTGTTCTGTCTCCAAATGAATTGTATTGTGTATGATAATATGAAACAATGCTGCCCAGCAGGGGAACCAAGTAGTGATGTGAGGGTTGGGTTTTACTCAAACCACACACCCACGTTACCCGCCCTCCCTCCACTCGCGCCCAACTGAGTCCAACTGGCTTGTTCCTTTTATGAACCCACGCCGCCCCACCAATGATGTCACAAATGGGGCGGGGCGAGCAGGCATGCGTCTATAAAAATTGAACCCAGAAGTCGGAAGCCGGCATTGTAAGGTTGTGGGCGGGGAGAGCAGGTAGAAGAGCTCAACCCGGACCTGCCTGTGACCGGAAAGGGGGATGCGAGGTCGGCCCGACGCGTATTGGGCCAGCCCATACATCACTAGAACCAACATATGCTTGGCCATTACATAAGAGGGGATCTTTTTTTTTTTTACCAAAAGCATTTGTTGACAAGCTCCTTGATTAGAAAGTTGAAAGAAAAGCTGGCTATTTTTGCAGTGCTTATAACCGACCAGAGAAACATTACAGGGCTCTTTTAACTTGATGTTCTAAGCAGAGCAACATTCTTTTCTCAGAATTAATTTCAATTTACTGTAGACAGTCAGTTAAAATGAACAGCTGATGGTGCTATTGTTACAAATCCATTATATTAGCAGTTCAACAACTTCTAATATCTTAAAAATGTAATGTGCAATTCAAGCAAAGTCTCTATCTTCAAGGGTTGAAATGTTCTCTCTGTGTCTGTGTGGGTTTCCACTGGGTATTCTATTTTCCTTCAACACTCCAAATCCATGCAGGCAGGTTACCTGGCTCCTGATAAACTGACACTAGTATGTCTGTGTCTAATTGTGATTGGGATTTAGACTGTAAGCTCCCTGGAGCAGGGACAGATTTTAAGGTTGTATAATCTCTCTAAGACTCGGCTGGATATTTTGGCGCTATATCATTAAAGAATAGTAATCGCTACCATCAGTTTCAGTAAAGTGTCATGAGATATTGATCAGTAAAGTTCCGCTACCAGAAAAATCTTTTACTCTGAAGCTTTTGATATCTTTCTGTTTGAGCTTTCTCTTATTCATCTTTCAACTGGGTGAGAAGCTACTAGGGTTGCCACCTGTCCGTTTGGAGGGTCAGAACTGCCTACCTGGCTCTCATAATTTAGGAAAATGGGCAGGATTCCCTAAGATTGATGCATTGATAGTCCAATCGCCACACCATAACCCTGTCCACTGACATCACAGGTCCATCCTCGCAATGTCACCAACCCACCCCTGTGACATCCTTGACCCTCCACCCGGCCTGGAGTTAACGGTGGGGAAAGATGGAAAACCACTTTCAACCAAAAAACAGTTGAATAACCCAAATTACATGGTCAATAAATCAAATACCACAAAAAAAAATGACTTTGTCTGTATCAAACTAAATGTTCATTTGATGGAAATATTGTACCTATATATATATATATATATATATATATATATATATATATATATATATATATATATATATATATATATATATATATAATTCAGTGAATGGACCCGCACTCATTCTTAAAGGTGAAATAAATGTGCTTTTATTCACAGGTTCATTTATTCACAGGTTTGAATAAAAGCACATTTATTTCACCTTTAAGAATGAGTGCGGGTCCATTCACTGAATTGTAACATGGAATTTTGACCAACGCACCACCATCAACAGAATTTGAACCGGGAGGAGTGCGTTCACTGTACAAACTTTGTATATATATATATATATATATATATATATATATATATATATATATGTATTTATACATTTTTTATGTATAAAGGGTTAGTCTTTGTGGGTGTGGGTGTAGCAATGGGTGACAACTGATACCAAAATTATTTATATTATTCATAAGAAAGACAAAAAAGTGATTAAGGAAATCATTTTAAAGACGTTTTCATACATTTAATACTATTTTTATTTCAAATATGTTAACGTATAACAAAGAAAAAATTAGGCATCAAAAGGAAAGGGTTGGTTGGACTATTCCTTCCTCCAAAACTCATCCCACTGGCCACCTGTTATGGATCAGAGATGGTTGTTTTCTTCAGATCTCTAAAGGTTCTTTCTTTACTGAGAATCCCATTTCCAGTATAATTTGCCTAGAACTGAAAAAACAGAAAGCGTTTAGCACTAAAATATATATATAGTCCATTAGGCTTAAATGAATCATTTTCATTATGTATTCAAAATGATGTCTCCTATACTCAGATGTAATACCAAAGTTTATACCCAGTGTCGTAGTGTTAAATCTGTGTTATATTGCCTACAATCTTAATTTGTATGTTCTCACGTAATACCTTCCTATAATTATAAGGTAGTTGAATATTTTACTGTTCTGGATACTATTAAAACATATTGGCTTACAAATGTCTGTAACCTTGTTCTAAGTTAAAAGGAACTGCTTAGTTTTGGGTTGAGCATTACAACTAATAGCCATTTCCAAGGCTGAGGCGAGTGCTGGTGGCATAACTACTTGCCTGGGTGCAATTGCAACCCCCTCATCCCCTTGGGGCCCGTGTTAAACTTATCAGGGGGATGGACACCTATTTTGTCCAATCTACAAGACATTCCCATGGGGAAGAGAGCCTGAAGTAGCAAGTACCCACCCATGGCATACTTATATAAATAAACACAGCCCAAAAACATTATGTACTCGGATTATATGCCTGAGGTTATATTATTCTTTAGACATTCATCAGTATCAAAGTTTCTTTCTCTTGACTTGCACTTACCTGTTTATATATAAGTTCAAATCCTCCCAGGTCACAGTTAGGGTCATCCTTGTAATCAATCACCACACGTACAATGTCCTCTACCATTGGTGGAACAAGCTTCTCCATCACTGACGTGTCTTTGATTATGTCAGGTTTGAGATTGATCTCAAGGAGCCAGGGCTGGAAGTTTTCTCCAAACAGAAAATCTGCACCAAAAAGGTCAAAACTGTTTTTCTTGTACATCACATCTTCCTGGGTGGCCTTTGAAGTTTGAATGAGGGCTTTCTTCATCCCTGGTATAATGATTGAATCCCAGACTTGCTCTTTTCCGATTGTACAAAGATACTCTTTGAATTCGTCACTGTGCCACATGTTTTCTTCAGGCAGGTTGGGGTGACGATTTGGTGCATTCTTTAATTTCCTCTGTATGCTGTTATTACACACATGGATGGCGCTGGAAGGATAAAACAATACAATTGTCAGGTTTATGTGCCTGATCCATCACTAGTAATCCAGTGTCGGTATCCAGTGAGTCACTAAATATTCTAATCTTGCCTTAGCCATTCATTAGATTTAGCAAGCTGACTACCATAGTTAGAGCAAAATTACAGAGCCCTGTAACCAATGCAACTGTTACAGAATCAGAGGTTAGAAGAACAGGGCCTTTAGCATATTCATCCACTTCACAGATGTAAAGGAAACAAGCAAATACATTTCATGCCATAAAGTGATTTATCCCAAACATTATCGTATACACCGTGGATTAAACCTATAAATTACCTTTAAGTTACAAGCAACAATGGCACAATTGTCCAAGGTGTTTTATAATGTAATTCTTACTTGTTAAATAATAAAAAAAAAGTTTTATGATATTTTTCATTTCTTTGAATAAGTGCACTATATTCATTAAGGATTGTAAGACAAGACATACCCATTTGTAACATGCTAAAATAAGGCAGAGAGTAGACTTATTTCTGTTTGTACATGAGCCTCTGAGAGTACAAAGCAGTGAAGTCATATCAACATCACGTCATTACTGTATAACAAATAAATAGAATGCAAGATTTTGCACCCTCTACTTACGTATCTAATCTCTCCAGCGTGAAGGGCTGAGATGAGAATCGGATGAAACTGTGCTTATAGAACCAGATAGTTAAGGGGCACCAGTCCGTTATGAGGAAATGCTGACGGAGATCAATTTTGGTTCCATATACAAGAAGTGGCCTCTCTATGTACTTTTGAGCCACCCATTTCCATCCCAAGGAACAAATGTCATTCAGATCATTTCTGCAATGTATCCCTGTAATAACATGTAAAACATGAATCAATATCTTTGTACATCAATATTGTAGTAAACCATTTTGTAACACCTGAAGCAACAAAATCAGCATGCGTTGGACCTATAACTGCAACCATATTGGTCCTACATCTCACACATCTAATTAGGAATTCATTTATACATATTCTGCATTATTGCACAGAAATAACCATAATCATAACTGTGAATTGTCCATGAAGAATGGGAATTTATTATGTGCCAAAATGTATGAGATGAGATGAAAACCCTCATGGATCCTCCCAAAACCTCACTGGCGGTGAGGTTCCTCACCCTTGTATGGATCACATAGAAATAGCTATTACTATATAAGCCCTTGCATGATTTTCTGCATTAGTTACTGTATGTGAGTCATTTAATGTCCTGTGGGGGCACCCACCAGTAACCTGAACTTTTGTTTCCGACTAAACAACAATTGAGTACCCATTTCACAGATTCTCTTACCTCTTCCTCTAGATGAAGCTCTTGGTTTTAAAATCCAGATGTTTTTTTCTCCATCTATATCTAGTTGTGGGTTCACTCTTCTCAGCTTACATAACAATTGGTGGCAGTAATCAACATACTTGTCTGAATTCTGTATGTGCGCACCATGACTGTAACAATACAAGGGCAGGGATTAGAGACAGTTATACATAATACACATCACACTATTGCAATACAATGTTTATGGAGAATATTATAATGTATACCAATAAGTTTATTATATACAACAAATATCTGTTCTATCTGATTTGTATTAGGCCCTTGTATTTGTCAATTTTATGGTTTTTACACTTGCTAAATAACTAAAAAATCATGGCTTAACTAACTATAAGAAAAATTATGATTCGAAGAAACAAACATTCTATGAACATTCATAAATCACCCCATAGAGTGTTCACTGTCATTGTTTTCCTATAATCAGGATAATTTCTTTCTAAATCTAAATTGTTATGAATGGTTTCATCTGACATTACTTACTGCATAACCTGATAGTAGTCACTTGTGAATTGTTCCCTATTAACTATCCCGGGACATATTAAGTCGTCTTCATCCTCATGTGTCAAGTCGTACAGATGAAACTGGCAAACCACAATGGCTGTTACTATAATATCTTCTGGAACAATTCTTGCAGGGCCATGATTGTTTATTTTAGCATCTACAGAAAAGAACATAACAGGAGGAGATTAATAAGAAGTGAGAACAATAAACAAATATAGTTGGTTGGAAAACCATGAGATGCCAGTGACTCTATTTCAAGTCTAATCTTACAGTGTAAAAATGAACAAGGTGTTACTGTCCAATTATAGTCACTGCAAAGAAGGGGTCTTGTTTAAATACTACACGTAACTCATTTTCTGTTATCAGAGTAGCTGTAGCTATACCAGGTGCCGCTGCTTTTCCCTTACCTGACATGCAAATAGCCGGTTTTTCTTCCTTTTCTTTCCGGCTGGGAATAACTTCATCTTGCAAAGACTTCCCATTGGTTCTCAAAACCCATTTTAGGATACCACAAGCCGCAGTCATGGTAAAGTCTTCTAAATAAAGGCAATTTTTTTTGTTAGAATACTCTATTTAACCAAAAGATGACACTAACAATAACTGTGAGAACAAACAGGGCCAATATTTAGTTTCTAAAAAGAGATGGAACTTTGAATTATATTTCTAAGCAGGTGATACTATGGATTTATTTTCCTTGACATATTAATGTATATAGGCACAATTTATAAGAGATACAGAGAGTTGTCGTTAATATGCACTATAATATACTTATGGGAACTTCTAATGGCTGTTACATTAGAGCACATTTTATTTAGGGTGGAACATTATTTCATATGGACAGCTATATAGAACCAGTGATTTTAGAATCCCTCTCAAACATTCTAATGACTAGGTGATAAGTGAGAGACATCAAGGAGAGGGGAGGGACTAGTCATGGCCTGGTCAGTGTTCTATATTGGAATGTGTGCTCTGTTGCCTTTTCAAATGTTATATAAATACATTTGTGTAAATGCTAAACCATAATAACTATTCCATGAAAAAAATGCAATATATAAAATAACCTTAGTGTTAAACAAGGGGCCCCATCCATTTTTTACCTGTGAGCCACATTAAAATATAACAAGAATTGGGGAGCAATGCAAAAAATTTTTAAGTCCCTGGGGTTGCTAAACAAGTGCTATGATTGGCTATTTGGAAGCCCCTACGTGGCCTGACAACATACAGGATCCTCTACATGGCAGTACACCTAGTTTATATGCAATTTAAATTTGACTACAAGCCTGGAATTTAAAAATAAGTGCCTGTTTCTAGGCCAACGAGAGAAACATCCAAAGAGTTGGTGAGCAACTGGTTGCTCATAAGCCACTGGTTGTAGATCACTAAGTTAAATAATACTTTGGTTTTGAAGGATCTAAAGCCCAGATTTAAGATACTATACCCAAGATATAATGATATGCTACAGTAATTTATGCACACTTACTAATGAATGCTTGTTTTTCATTTTGCTCACCAAACATGTAGCAACGAGGGAAGAAAGTGTGTGGATTCGCATCACACGACAAACACCATTGCCTTAATGCTTTGCACAGACCAATCTAGAATACAAAGAACATATTTAGTTATCCATTTTATGAATATAAAAAGTCAAAAAAGATTATAGCAAATTAATACATGAAAAATTCTAGGAATTGGAATGCAACAACATCTAGAGAGCCACTGATTGGCCACATTTCTGGCTTCTATATTTCCACCAGGTCAGAAGAAGTTACACTGTAAGTATGACCAGTAACAAGAGGCATCACATTGTTTTCTCTTGGAAACCCTATGTAAAATAATTTCCACTTCCATTTACTGGAAACCGTCTTTGACTTGGAAATAATGGGTTCCAATAATATGGGTTCATTAATAATGGGTTAATCAGTTAATCAGTTAACTGGAAGCCATATGATTCAGATGAAAGAAGCAGTCCTGCACAGGCAGACTGTAAATGGGCAAATGTCAAAATGCAATGCACCAGTATTTATTAATGGGCCAATGTGGAGCTATTTGGGCCTTTACACTGGTTAAATACTGGGGCCTCCAGTTCAGACATGGATCAAATCATCTAAAACAAGTTGCATTTTATTTTTTGTTGGGCTATTATAATGTGGGGTTGATTTACTAATACATTTAAAAGTAACATTTAATAAGCAATTCGTTTTGATCAGTCTACTGCAAGAAAGAAATTAAACTTAAGATCTAATTGGTTGCTATGGGTCATTGTAAGTCACTGCAGTTGGCTCACCTTGCTTGTGAAGTGCACACTGTAAAAGTGATTGGTTATCTGATCCTCTTTCAGAAGAGGGAGTTGAATTATATTGCGAGACAGGAGGAGGCTGGGTTGTATGTCATAAAGACTTATAATCTAAAAAAAAGAAACATAAATGTAAAAGTTATTATTCATGGAAGGCAAGTACACTCAAATGATTAATAAACTTCTGGAGCATTATATTACTTCTTTTACCACAGAAGAAATAACAACTGGCCTAGTAACTGCTAGTTATGCTGCTACCATACTCTGCAATTAAGTTGCACTAAGTACTGTAGCTTGCTAACTTGCTTGGCTCCTCTCCACCAGTCACATCATGCACTTTAACTGAATAGTAAATGTAGTGCATTTATATTTAAGTTCATAGAAAGAAATGAATTTACCTTATGTCCATATGTTGGGTCACAAAATATAGTTTCCTTGGGACCAGCATCTATCAAGTAAAAACATTGCATTAGTATCATTATCGCAGTTTATTCGATTGCTCAGAAAGGTTCCACTAGTAGCAGATTCTGCCCATATTTCCCAGGCACATTAGGGAATATAATATTATCTCTATAATATTAAGGCTTAAGACTAGAGTACTCAACTGTGTAACAAAACCATGTTTTTTGGTGTCAGGTGCCTACAGAAAAAGTATTCCTTATAAATTCTGGCCTACGGATGTGTTTACGTGGAATATTTTCAGATCAGAAAGTCACTGGAAGATAAAGTTGGATGCAACTTTCATGCAATTGTCGCCTATTCCATGAGGTTTTATCCAACTCTACTTCATCAACGTTGTGCTCATGAAACCCCAGGGCAGACATTTATATGCTAGCATGTGGGGAGCACTAGGTTAATTTTTATCATTAGCAATTCAATATCTCTAAAATCCTTTGTGGTTTTTTTTTAGCTAAAACTTACTGAAGGTGGGGGCAATTTTCTTCACCCATCCTCTACTTATTAGGCCTCTCTCGAAGTCAGTGAATACGTTGTAGTCAGTCCAGAAAATGTTCTTATTCTGTGGGATATTTAAAGAGAAACGCATTAGAGATTCCAAATACAATAATTTCTTAAACATCGACTTATACAGAGTAAATTGCTTGCATGGGATCATGTTTCTTCTGTGTGATATTAAGGGACATTAAGGTATGTAAGAGAAATTAATTCATAAGTCTTAGGGTTTGTAGCTGAGCCAGAGCCAGGCCAGCCAGACGCCCATAGGCAACCTGGCCGTTTGTGGCACCGGCTGAGCGAGCATATTGGATCTCATACATGCATACACGAGTTGATGCTGGCGCACATGCATAGAATACCTATGTGAGTTGCCGCTGGCAGCCGCGCATGCGCAGGATGCAAAAAGACAAGTATGTAGTGCACACAGTCGGGGAGAGAAGGGAATGGACATGGGGTAGGCAACAGAGCAGGTACCCCCTGGTGCCCCCCCAGATTTGTGCCCCAGGCACATGCCTACTCTGCCTACCCCTAGTTCTAGCCCTGAGCTGAGCAATAATTTAATTATTTTGGTTGCATAATACTTCCCTGGGGGCTATACAGAAAAAAACTAGTGGTGTTCATCTTTCCCACCACCTTTATACATGGAAATAGCTGTAGTGGAAGAACATAACAGTTTGTTATACAACCAATACTAACTGTGTACTTGTTGCATATTGGGCAGATATCAGGGATAAATGTAACAATGCTCTTCACATCTACCTATTTCCTTATGAGTTGGCTATCAGCATATCTACTCACAGCAATACACTGGTACCAATGTAAAATATTTTTTAATATTGTCATTTGTAAAAATGGCCATTATAGGTATATTCAGAATTTCTATGTTACTTTAGTGGATTGTGTCTATGTTAGACCCAGGTGCCTCCTTCCAGCCAATCATGGCTCTCACAACAGGACACATGAAGAGCAGAATGTGGCTTATCTGTTATTCACTTCTAGTGTTCTTTAACTTTTCTATGTAAAGTCATTATAGCCTTGGGGAAGTCAGGCACCAAACTAAGATCATTTACATTGTAGGAGATGGACTCTCTGTGCAATGTCATTTTTAGGTTTTTTTCTCCTAATATACTTATATTCACAACATAGACTAAAAGAATTCCTGGTGCTGGTACATTACTTACTGCAACTGCTGTTTTAACCTGGTCTTTGAAGCATCTCTTCTGTCTGGATACACATTCGTCACAGTACAATTTATCCCGTTCAGGTGAAACTGCATGTGCAAAAGAGATATAACATACATATATTATATTATCATGAGTGATGAATAATGATATAATATTTTAAGAAACCACAAAGAGTACAAAATGAAGATGGCAATTTACTACAAAATTCCCAGGACTGGAGAAATTCAAAATAAAACCATAAACATATTTTATGAAGCCACATGATAACACAAGACAGTTCCTTGAAATAATCTTGTAGAACATCATGTAGTAGGACCTATACAGGGGCAAATCTACTTAGGAAAGAGTTTAACTAATCACAACAATAAAGGTGAAGATTAGAAGTTGAACACATTTATTCATTTATTCTTCTAAATCATGTTCTGCCACTTATACAGAAGAAGTTTTTGGCCTATAAGGTTAAATAAGGGACATGAAGTAGTAACAGGTACCAACTAATCCATCACTAGTAACAGGTAGCAACCGTTCAGCCAATCAGAAGTTAGCATTTAATGCCCTGCTCCATTTACAGCCATATTAGAGGCACTAGTATTTATGTCCCCCCACAGGCACTACAACACTTGCCTATTCTGCTTGGTTTTTACTAAATGTTTACTTACCATTAGGCTTCTTAGCAGTTTCACTTTTCCTCTTAGCTTCAATAGTTGTTTCTCTTTCGATATTAACTTCATTACTCGTTTCTATTTCACTATTAGCTTCAATAGTTGTTTCTCTTTCGATATTAACTTCATTACTCGTTTCTATTTCACTATTAGCTTCAATAGTTGTTTCTCTTTCGCTGTTTACTTCATAACTCGTTTCTCTTTCACTATTAGCTTCAATAGGTTGTTTTTCTAGTGATTCCTGTTTGATCTGTTAAGATAAAATATTGCAAGAATAAGAGATTCACAAAAGTAAGGTAAAAGTGTAAAGTAAATGCTACAGTTCCACACGTTAGGCCCATAACCCACTGGTGCAATGTGGAAATGTGTCCAATTTTATAGGAAAAAAAATATATATATACTGTATATATATATATATATATATATATATATATATATATATATATATACATACATATATTTTGGCACCAATACATGTGCCTTTTCATAAAGCACCAGTGCAGAAGTTTAAAAATATATATATATATATATATATATACACACACATGGAGGAGTACACCCTAAACTTCTTTAGCAACTTGCCCGGGTGCTGGTAAATAAAGTAACATAGTACCGCACTCAACGGGAATATTTGTGAAAAAAATCAAGATTTATTGAAAAAAATCTAACGTTTTGAACACTAAGGGGCAGATTTATCAAGGGTCGAATTTCAAGTAGAAAATCGAATTGGATTGGAATTGGAATACTTTGAATATCGAGTTCGAAGTTTTTTACATCGAATTTGGCCATTTGCAGTCGAAGTAAAATCATTCGATCTAACGATTCTAAGTATTTCAGCGATCGATCGAACGATTTTTCTTCGAGTTCAAAAAACTTAGAAAAATGCTCAAGAAGGTCCCCATAGGCTAACATAGCACTTCGGCAGGTTTAATTTGGCAAAGTATTCAAGCTGAAGTTTTTTTAAAGAGACAGTACTTCGATTATCGAATGGTCGAATATTCAAACTATTCTACTTCTAAGTTGAAGTCGTAGTATCCTATTCAATGGTCGAAATATCCAAAAAATTATTTGGAATTTCGAATTTTTTTACTTTGAAAATTCCATCGAATTCACGTCGACCCTTGATAAATCTGCCCCTAACTGTGCTCTTTCTCAAGGATATATATATATTTATATATATATATATATATATATATATATATATATATATATATATATACATATATATATACTTTTTATTTTTTTAAAAGAAGAGGTAAAAAGGAGGAAAAGGGATTCAGTCTGCACTGAAGATACGTTAAAAACTCCACATGCACCTTAAACGTCCATTATATATTAGGTCAGTATGTAGGAAAGTTGCTAAAGTAAATCTGTACTATGAAAGGAAAGGCAGTCTGAAGAATAAAAGAATGTTCTGTTTTAATCTACAAATATCTCCTGCCTACCTCAATTTCTTCAACAGCATTGTCATTAGGTTTCTGTTAAAGAAAGAAAATATATATTATCAGTTTATAGTTAAACGCTTCATTTGACAGTAAAGAATATGCTAATACTGGGTATTTAAACATAGCTCTTTGCCAAATTATCCCTATTAATATGGGTTATGTGTAGAGAAATGGAGTGTAGAAAAATTGAATTAATAACAGTCAGAGGCAGGACTAGACCTTCCCAGGCCAGAAAAACCTATTTGCAGGACCCCTCCAGCCCATGATTTCCATATACCCAACATGTATACATCTGCAGGGCCGCTATCAGGGGGGGACAGGGGGGACAAGTGTCCCAGGCCTGGGCAAGAGCCGGGGCCCCCTTGCCAGCGCCGCAGATCTGCAGCCATCCCGAACAGCCGAACAGTGGAAAATGCGGAAGTGCCGAACAGCCTAACTCCCGAACTCCCCAAGCGTCTAAAAGACCCTAAGTCACGAAAATGACCGGAATCGAAGTCCTGAAGCCACGAGTTCAATTCTACTGAACACCAATTTGTGTTTTTATTTTTTTAAATCCCCTGGCCACCAAATTTTTTTTAACTTGTAAGGGGGGCCCTGGCGCCAATGGGTTTTTTTTTTTAAATATTTTTTTGGGGCCTCTGAGGATATCTGAGGTATACACTGAACATACATATCAACTGTAGCATATTAAAGTATGTTCATGTACCTACATTCTCCACAATATGTGGCCCAATATGGAGTGGGTGCCAACTGACAAATACCTGAATCCAAATTTTATATGGACTTTTATTTTTAATCATTCGTGAATAAACAATATGACTTATATTGACAATATGACACAAAAAATAGCAGCCAGTCAGTGACTATATTTGTTCTGCCAGCTACAAGTACAACAATGAAGCAAAAACTCTATTGGATACGGCCCAGGCACAACAATTCCTTGTGTTGGTAAATAAACAACAGTGGGTTTATCACACGTATCAAATTAATTTTGCCATTAAGAATTGCTTTGATTGTGATGATTGGAGGGTTTAATATGCACATTTAATCTTTTTTTAACAGAAAATAGTTCAAAGCATTTTAATATCCTTAAAATGATAATTTAGCTAATATTATGCAGATAACTGGGATTAGCATTTTTATAAAAGGTAAATAAAATATTTGTGAAATTCTGATAAATTGTTACTGCAGATTTTACAACTTTTGAGACTTTTTATTGGTGAGCTGATTCTTATAACTTGACAACATATTGCATTTAATTATATGAAATATATTATATCTATATTATATATATTATTTGAAATCTTACCTTTTTACGAAATGGAAAGCAATAAGAAATACATTTCCAAAGTCTTTTCGTTAAAGTGTTCATTGTAGAATGTAGATGTTATTTGATTTTGTTATTTGATTTTGTTATTTAATTTTCTATAAAGGAAGAAAAAAAACATGTTATACTATATATATATAATAACACACAAGAGCCAGAAATATCCTGTAAATGATATCCTTATAAACAGTGCTTAGTGATGTCATTGTTGTAATAAGAGGTTAGTGATGTTATTTCTGTCAAATGACTCACTAAAACTTGTGTATTATAATAAATAACGTACCCTCTGTTGCAAAATATGAGGATATAAGAAGTAACATTGGAGTTCCATGACCTGTATAAAAGCACTCGGCCTTCGAACTTATTTGGTCATTGAATTGATGTCATTGTTGTAATCCGAGTTTAGTGATGTTATTTCTGTCATGACTCACACAAACGTGTGTTTTATAATAAATAAATATCCCCTGTTGCAAAATATAAAGATATTAGAACTCACTTCAGAGTTCCATGACCTGGAACTCCTCCCTAACTTCTAATATCCTGATATTTTACAAGGGGTAATTTATTCACTATATATACACCTCTCTTTTATTTATTTATTTATTTATTTATTTATATATTTATTTATTTATTTATATATTTCTATCCTTAATATCAGTTTTAGTAGTTTTAATATACCTCACTCTCTGTCTCTGATACTTACCTCAGTTGGCTGGAAAATCAAATGACAACTTGGATTCTGTTTCCTGTACTACATGTACAGAAAGCTTAGGGTCCATTATGACATCACAATGGTAACAAAAGAGGTTCATTATGACATCACAATGGTAACCAATGGAAACCATTGTGAGGTCATCACAAAGGTAACCCATGGCAACCATTGTGATGACATCACAATGGTAACCCATGGCAACCATTGTGATAACATCACAATGGTAACCCATGGCAACCAAAGATTGTTGTTTCAAATCAAATTATTGGTAGATACATTGAAATTAATATCTACATGAAAATATTTTGTAGTGTCCCTTTTTAACTTGCAAACAATAAGATCATGCTTTATTGGTAAACTAAAATTAAACCCGGAGAACACAGTGAGATTCAAAGCATCATTTTGTGTTTATTGCAGGAGTGTCTTACACGACTTGTTTCCGCATAAAAGCCTTCCTCTTAGTTACTGCCCAGGTGCAAATTTGCCCATTGAGTTCAAATAATTTATAGTCCAGTTTGTGTGCAAGAGGTGCAGGGACATTAACAATTCCAATGGAAGCCAGCATTGTTTTGCAGTTATATGTAATGTATAAAGGCTGGACGGGGCGCTCCGCCAATGACGCGAGTTAAGACACTCACCTCAGGCGGCAGCACCCCCCAGGTTGCCAGGGGCAGCAAAAATGATGCTCATGGTAACTAAGAGCTGAATTTCCTTTTTTCAACCCGGAAATTTGACTCTTCTTGTGCAGAGAGTGCAATTGCACTCTCTGCACTAGCAACGTGGTCCACCCCCGACTCCCTCCTGCGTGATGTGGAGAGCCCCCGACCCGCTCCCGTGGTAGAGTGCCGTGGGGAGGGGTGGGGGGAGGCAAAAGGAAGGCCACCTCAGCAGCGCTGGATTTCATTTCTGGGCGCCCCTAGGCCGCGCGGTCCGACCAGGCGGCCGCGCGGTCCTAGCGCCCGCCTTCCCAGCGAGCCGGCGAAAAAACGCCGGCGCAGCTGGTGTAGTTGAACGGCGGCTGGGCGGCATGCCGCCCCTATTTTTTTGCCGCCCTAGGCCTGGGCCTATGCGGCCTTGCCGCAAATCCGGGCCTGTGCCTCAGGTGGCAAAATGCCCAGGATGGCCCCTGAGGTTGGAGTGACTGGATGTCTAACATAACAGAACACTACTTCCTGCTTTTCAGCTCTCTAACTCTGAGTTAGTCAGAGACTTGAAGGGGGGCCACATGGGACATAACTGTTCAGTGATTGATCAATTGATCAATTGATCTGTTTACCCAGTTTTTATTTTTACTCTAAACTGTTCCTTTAATGAGATGTGGGGCCTCTAGGCTACACCCACTAGCCCCCCATCTGGGCTACTGCTTGGTCCAGATGTGTGCAGATCCAGGCATGCATGCAGCTGAGCTTTTGTAGGGGTCGGCACACGCCAGTGATGTCCAAATAAATTAAATATTAAAAGAAAATAGAAATAATTGGGAAAAAAAACTAGATGGGCCCCTGGGCTGTAGCTAGGGTTGCCACCTGGCTGGTGAATGAGTGAGTGCATTGAATCTTACTAACTGCCCAGGAGGAAGGCTGGCACAGGCAATACACAACTGCCACTAGATATGGATGGCACAGCCTGCACCACTTCACTCTGGCTGGCTAGGGGCACTGCCTATTCCAGACCAGACAATAAAGGGGTCATCCATCTTTAAAATTACCTTTTAGTATGATGTAGAAATTAATATTCTGAGAACATTTACAACTGGTTTTCATCTGTTATTATTTGTGTTTTTTTTTTTAGTTATTTAGCTTTTTATTCAGCAGCTCTTCAGTTTGTAGTTTCAGCAATCTGGTTGCTAGGGTCCAAATTAGCCTAGCAACCATGCACTGATTTGAATAAGAGACTGGAATATAAATAGGAGAGGCCTGAATAGAAAGAGTAGTATTAGCAATACATTTGTAGCCTTACAGAACATTTGTTTTTAGATGGGGTCAGTGACCCCCATTTGAAAGCTAGAAAGAGTCAGTAGAAAAAGGTCAAAGCTATAAAAAAATTATATATTATTATTATATTATTCTATAACATACTTAACGTTAAACTTAAAGGAGAACTAAATCTTAACTAAAGAAGTAGCTACAAATGCTACATTATTTTTTGTGCTTCTGTACTAGCCCAAGGCAACCACAGCCCTTTAGTAGTAAAGATCTGTGTCACTTACTGAGCTTAGAAATGTCACAATATAAGGCTAATTAGTAATTAATATAGATAATGACTTAATGGCATCACAGAAACCAGTGCAATTAGCATCAGAATTTAATAATCAGCCCTGTAGCATCATCTTATATTACAGGGGAAGCTCATTTTCTGCTGGATAATTAGTGACGACCCCTAAGCTTAGCTTCTCAACAGCTGCTCAGAGCCCACTGAGCATGTGAGTGTCACAGACACTTTCCAAGATGGTGACAACCCTGTGACAAGTCTGAAGTCCTGGATCATTGCTGCTATTGACAAGCTGAAACTTTAGGCTGGTGCAATAAGTTCAGTATATAAAATATGGCATTTTTAGCCATATTTATTTTTAGGGTTTAGTTCTCCTTTAAAGGTCAACCACCCCTGTAACTGTCCAGTAGAAGTCTGGGCACAGGCAGCAACTCAATATGTGGCACAGTCAGAGTCAGTGTTTGGCCAGCAGCAGCTTGTCACCACCCCAGTTAAAACAAGTAGCAGTAATTAATGACCAGGAGGGTGTGCCATACAGGTCAGTAAGGTACAATAATAAACCACGTTGCCTTAGCGACCCCAGTCTGGGCAAGCAAAGTGTGCCCTCACCAATGCTATAAATAAAGCTAATCTCTTTGGCCTCAATCTCTGCCACACCTATAGGGAACTACACTTTAATATTTACTCACCAGAGACACCAGCAGTGTTGGACCGGGACACAAGGGGCCCACCAAAAAACCTTAGACCGGGGCCCACCAAAAGTTTTTAGACCAGGGGCCCACCCTCAGAACTATTTTATTCCTCTCCTCACTCAACCTCTATTCTCCTAGTCTCTTTTCTTTACATAATCTATAATCTATTATTCCATCTATTTAGCCTCTTTGTTCTCATAGAAATAGGGAATAGCCATGAAATAGGCCAAAAGTTTAGCAGCACAAGGGCCCACTGACACAAGGGCCCACTGACACCTGGGCCCACCGGGAGTTTTCCTGGTATCCCTGTGGGCCAGTCCGACACTGGACCGCAGACCTCCCATCTTGCCAACCACTATCCCGACACCCTCCCAGAAAAAAAACCCCTTCTCTTCTCTCCTAACTCATGAAGCAAAAGCAGCCATGTTTATTTATCCTGCTATAAAAGTAAGTGCATATGTGCCACAGGTCACCGCCCCTGTTTAGGTTTGGGTGCGGCCAGCGCTATCCAATCACAGCTATCACATCTTGTGGGAGTCAAAGTTGAAACGCGTCCATGTGGAGACGATTGAGGCCATCTTGTGAGTGGCAATGATTGAGGCCATCTTGTGAGTGGCAAAGAAAAGGTGGTGATGTGTGCCATGTGGGGCATTACTGGGACGCTACCTGTCCAGGGGGTTGCGCATTCCACACAATGGATGTACAGTTGCTGTTTCACTTCACCTATAACAATCGAATACGTTAGGGTTACATTTTTCTTAACTAAGAGAATAATGATAACATTATATAGGTGTGACACAGTGAGGAAACTGCCACAAAACATTAACTCTCAGTGGGTACACCCCTATGGCATACTATCTCCCAACATTTGAGAAATGCAAACAGGTCTGGGCTGGGAATCAAAATAGGCCCTGGCATTCCCAGTACACAGAGGCCCAAACAGCCCCCCACCAGCCCAATAAATAGTGAATGTCTGGGAATTTACAGCATTTGCCAGAACCCACAGATTGCCAGTTGGGCCTTAATGCAAAGAGGGAGAAAAAGATCTGCTGAGCGGAAATGTTTTGACCAAGCCCATTTTATGGCCACACCCCAAAATATATGCTCATTTTACAAAATTTGGCAGGTTATGGAAGGTTTGAACACATTTCTGTGGGTTTTAGGGTCTTGCTTTATATGTTATTGAAGTTTTGATAATGAAGGTGAATTGCCCTTTAATCTGCAAGTCCCAGTTCTCCCATGAAAAGTGCTTATCTTAAATAGTTACAATTGTATCTTTGCTTATCCTAAATTGTTACAAATGTATCTAAGTGCAGGTGCTGAGTATTCTGGGCTCTCTGCCAAGAGACCTATTTAATTCACTTTTAGAAACTTTTAGAAACTTTTCCTGGCTGTTCAGTGCAGGAGATCAGAGAGAAACTTGGGACATTTCAGTAACAATCCGAGACTGCGGGCTGAGCTGTCATAATCGGGACTGTCCCACGAAAAAAGGAAAGTCGGGAGCTATGCCTTATGGCATATTTAGGAGAAAGTGAAATGATTGGACCCCACAGATAAATGATTTTGGTCTCCAGGGATATAGTTTACAGGATATTCTTGGCTCTTATATATGATACACAGGTACTATGAATAAGCAGTGTCGGACTGGCCCACAGGGATACCAGTAAAACTCCCGGTGGGCCCAGGTGTCAGTGGCCCCTCATCCTGTTAAACATTTGGCCTATTTCATGGCCATTCCCTATTTATATGAGAATAAAGAGGCTAAATAGATGGAATAATAGGTTATACTTTGTAAAGAAAAGAGACTAGGAGAATAGAGGTTGAGCGAGGAGAGGAAGAAAATAATACTTAGAGTGGGCCCCTGGTATAAAGGGTTTTTGGGTGGGCCCCTGATGTCTCAGTCTGACACTGCCTTTAAGTATTGTATCCTTATAAACAGAGTTTTGTGATGCCATACTGTATGTAACAACTGGTGCTCAGTGATGACACTTGACTTGCCACTTGGGCATTAGAATAATAATAATAATAAATAAAGTTCCCCTGTTGTAAAATATGAGGCTATTAGAATTCACCTCAGAGTCCAAGACCTGTATACATTTATTATTATTTATTATTATATGGTCATGGAACTCCTCAGAAAGTCGTCCTTATTTTGTTTACAGTGGGGTAGTTTATTTCCTATGAAACCCTAGTCAGGTCTGGATAGTATTCAAAATAGACGGAGCCCAAACAGCCCCCTTCAGCCCAATAAATAGTGAGCGTCTATGGCATCTTACAGCAGCCCCTCTCTGGCATTTGCCAGAATCTACAGATTGCGAGTCTGAACCAAGGTTATTGCTTTACCCTGTTACATTTCAGAAACTCTTCACTGGAGTGTGAGCTCTTTTATTGCAGCCAATTACAGTCTAGACCAGCCTGTGGCCAACGCACACTGGAGCAAGAACATCCATTTGCCAATCCATTCCTGAAACGATTCATTCTTCATCAGTCTTCACAGCTAAATGCAATGGGACCAGCATCACAGTGGATGTGAATTGTGCATCCATATACAAGAAGTTCAGACTTCCAGCTCCTTTTATCCCAAAACACAGACATACGTTATTTCACATGGACACATGGGATTTTTAGTATGACGTAGAGACTATTATTCTACAGACGATTTGCAATTGGTTTTCCTTTTTTTATTATTTGTGGTTTTTGAGTTATTTCGCTTTTTATTCAGCGGCACTCCAGTTTGCAATTTGAGCAATCTGGTTGCTAGTGCAAATTACCATAGCAACTATGCACTGATTTGAATAAGAGACCGAAAATGTGCATAGGTGAGGGCCTGAATAGAAAGACGAGTTAAAAAGTAGCAATAACAATACATTTGTAGCCTTATAGAGGAGCATTTCTTTTTTTTAGATGGGGTCTATTTGAAAGTTGGAACGGGTCAGAAAAAAGGCAATTAAAAAAAAATGAAGAAGACTCAAAAAGTTGCTTAGATTTAGCCATTCTACAACAAAGTTAATTTAAAGATGAACCACCCCTTTAAAATAATGACGGCCTAGGCGCCACCCAGGCTCCATAGAAAGCCCTTGTTGGGCCACATCCAGCCATCTGACCTTCATGTGGGCAGACCTGATCAAGAAATGAATGTGCATTGCTTTTCTTTAACCAGAGTAGCCCCTGGTGTTTAAGGGGTTAACTATCAGTCTTATTGAGCCATGCGGCCCTTTAACACGTGCAAAGGTTCCCCTTTAAACGATGAAACTCGCATTGTATGCTGGAATCTATGCGCAGATATACTAAGTCTGCTTTATGGACCTTTCATGCCAGGCCTATTAAAACAAGCAATTTGTGCTATTTATCTGTAATAATAAAAAATGTACTTTGTGCTTGTTGGCAACTAAGCTGCATAAATCGATATTCAAGGCAAAACAATTCTGCCTTAAAGACATGATGTTCCATACTACAGAAAAATCCCTGTATCCAGAAAACCCTCAGATCCCATGCCTTTCAGATTATAGATCCAATAGCTGTACCAGCAATGGTTAAACTTCCCCACTTCTAGTTTGAGAGACTCCTAATTGGTGCTTAATATGCTTCATCTGCCCTTCCCTCTTTATTAGCAACCCCAGGGAGGAACTTTTTCCTTCTCTTGCCCTCAGTTTGTTTTTTAATACCGGATGTGCATGTGCCTGAAAGGAGCTGTTAGTTAGTGGAGTGCAATTGTTCCTCCGCCTGCAGAGTGTGCCGAAGCCAGTTACTTTGGGGTGAATTCAACTTACAACAGGTGATACTGGTTGGAATGGGGATGAGACTCAATTCACAGGGTGATTTATGAGGTTATATTTCTCTATCTGGCTTTAGAACAAAATGTAAAGATCCAGCAGCTTTCAATTAAGTTTAGTAAACTACAAACCAACAAATTTTTGCTTCCACTCTCCTCCTTCCTGGTGACTAGGCTATAGATCTCTGCTGACTTGTAGTTCAAAGGCTAAAGTAAAAGGGCTGCCGGTTTATGAATATACTTTCATTTTGGGGTTAGGTGACCATGGACAGGTGGATGAGTGACTGTACTATGTATATGTTCCATGTTACCCGGCTTGTTTACAATAAATGCGTGTGTTTGCCATGCAGTTATCTACGTGACATGGCCTCTACAGTGAGCAACACCAGCAAACTTGAGAAACCTGTGTCCCTTATATGGGGTAAGTGGCAAGAGATCTATGTGGCGTAACCAGGTCTGAACTGGCAGTCAGAATAGGCCCTGGCATTTCAAGTACACAGAGGCCCAAACACCCCCACCAGCCCAACAACTAGTGTCTGACATCCTAAAGCAGCCCCTCTGCCATTCACCTGAACCCACAGATTGCCAGTCTGGGCCTGAGTGTAAGGGTAGTTTGTAGAGTGTTTTCTATCTTTTATTCAGGTGGGTAAATGGTTAAAGTGATACTGACACTAGTGATGGGTGAATTGGTGGAGTCTTGTTTTTGACACCAGCGTCTGTTATGAAACATCGGCGCAAATTCGCCCATCACTAACTGACACTAAAAAAATACTTTTTAAAATATGAATGTGCATTAAAAGTTACCTATAGGTCATGTTGATCGTGGTTTTTTTTTTTTTTTTTATTCATTTATTTTTTTTTTTTGTTTTTGCTGAGGTCTGGTTTTGTAAATTTTTAGTTAAGGATGCACCGAATCCAAGATTCGGTTCGGGATTCGGCTTTTTTCAGCAGGATTCAGCCGAATCCTTCTGCCCGGCCGAACCAATTTGGAATCCTAATTTGCATATGCAAATTAGGGGCGGGGAGGGAAAGTGCTTGACTTTTTGTCACAAAACAAGGAAGTTAAAAATGTTTCCCTTCCCACCCCTAATTTGCATATGCAAATTAGGATTTGGGTTCAGTAATCGGCCAAATCTTTCACAAAGGATTCGGGGTTTTGGCTGAATTCAAAATAGTGGATTCCGTGCATCCCTATTTTAAGTTGATCTTAAAACTGTTTTGCCAACCTGACTGTCCCATCTCAGCCTGTCGGTTAACGTTTCTTAAGCTAATGGACTCCTGCTGCACAAATATGGCAGCCCCCTCATACAGGAATATGGGGCATCAGACAGGTAAAAGCATTGTGCAAATACTTTATGGCAAAAGTAGCTTTCAAAGGCAATACTATGATAGATGTAAAAATTGTTTAATTTCTGGTGTCTGTATCTCTTTTTAACCCGGCAAGTGAACTGCCTATGTTTATAATGGGGTGGAATGTTGCAATAAGTGACTGCATGTCAGTGGCGGAGCTACTGGGGGAGCAGGGGGTGCAATTGGGCCAGGGCCCACACCCCCTCAGGGCCCCCCAGCAGCTCGTGCACTACCGATTTTTTGGCTGCATCGGCCGATTTCAGGTCAAATAATCTGGTACTGAGGGGGCGGGGCCCGGCGGCACGTCCCACACCAGGGCCCGCCCCCTCCAGTTACGTTACTGCTGCATGTACCTGCAGCAGATACAGAATGACTGGTCTGATACACTAATCTATAAACAAATTGACATTATGGCTGGGGGCAAATGGCAATGCTCGATATTTCAAATGCTGGAACGAACTCCCATATGAAAAGTGCACTATTCAGCAGCTCTCCAGTTTGCAATTTTAGTAATCTGGCTGCTAGGCTCCAAATTTTACTCGCAATCATGCATTGATATGAAAGATACTGGAATATGAATAGAATTCCCAGATAGAGAGGTGAGTATAAGTAATACATTTGTAGTGGAGCTTTTGGTTTTTTTTTTTTGGTTTTTTTTATATATATATGGGGTCAGTGACCCCGTTTGAAAGCTGGAAAGTCAGAAGGCAAATAATTCAAAAACTGTTTAAATTTTTTTATTAATTTAGACCAATTGAAAAGTTGCTTAGAATTGACCATTCTATAAAATGCTAAAAACATGTAAAGATGAACCATCCCTTTAAGTGTCTTTTTGGCAAGCTTTGTGTCTTAATTTTGTTTTTCTTGCTAGGGTGTGAACTGAATGAGCAAAACAAGACGTTTGAGTTTAAGGTAGAAGATGATGAGGAAAAATGTGAGCATCAGTTGGCGTTGCGCACGGTAAGTTTGACTCGCTTGGTGCTCTTGGCTGTCCTGGAACCTGCTGTGATTCTAGTGGGATTCTCTCTCTCTCTCCTCCCCAGGTGTGTCTGGGGGACAAGGCAAAGGATGAGTTCCACATTGTAGAAATCGTTACACAAGAGGAGGGAGCGGAAAAATCTGTTCCAATTGCCACTCTAAAGCCTTCTATTCTACCCATGGTGAGCCTTCCATCCAGCCAATGTATCCAATCTGGTGCTTGCTGGTTTGGTTGTACAAGCAGTTGGAAATCATTATATCCCTTACTAGTGTAGTAGAGCTGTCTGGTGGGGTGGGCTCTGCCCCTAGCACAGGGGTGTGTATACAGTATATGAGCTGAAAGGCATGTGCTGGATATTTAACCTGTCACTCTCTTTGTCTTGGTACAATCTCTCTCTGTACAAACCACCACCAAAACTGTGCAATCCAATCATACAAGAGCACAAATGGTGTTGCTTAACCATAAAGCGCAATGTCCTAATCCCAGTGTGTAACTGCTATTGTCACTTTCACAGGCAACTATGGTGGGCATTGAGCTGACTCCTCCAGTTACTTTCCGGTTAAAAGCTGGTTCCGGCCCACTGTACATCAGTGGTCAACACGTAGCGAGTGAGTACCTTTTATGTGGCCTCTGGGTAGTTTTGGTTTATCTGGCCTGCAGTGTTTGCTGAAAATGCCTTGTGCTTCACTTTTGTATGAGGTCTTTAAATATGAGAGCTATAAATTACGTTTTACCCCAAGCTGTAGTACATAATAAAATACTGACCATATAGTATGGCTTTGGGAGAGCTAAACTATCTTCTCTGTGCTAGTGGAGGAAGATTACTCATGGGCAGAAGAGGAAGATGAAGGGGAAGCTGAAGGAGAAGAGGAGGAAGAAGAGGAAGAAGATCAAGAATCTCCACCCAAAGCTGTAAAGAGGCCTGCGGCTACCAAAAAAGCAGGCCAGGCAAAGGTAGTGTTCCTGTTTATTGTACAAGAGATTTTGGACTGCAAGGGACTAAAGAGTACAAAGTGCTTCTAGCTTTACATAGGACACTAGTATTGGGCAATGCCAAACTATCTAGGGTTTTGCAGCCAATAACTTATTGTGACACATTGACACAAGCCAATAGATTAGCTGATCAAATGTGATGTTGAAGTGTATTAACAGTAATTTTCTTGTCCTAGAAGAAGAAACTTGACAAAGAGGACGAGTAAGTATGCCGCTCTTAACATGAAAGCATGGACAGTGGCCTGGAGAATGTGTAAACGGATCTGCTGGAGTTGGGTTTGTGGGTGCAATAAGGGCTTCAAGGATTGGAAAATTGTCTCAACTATTCAGACCCCCAGAGGCTGGATGAGTGGTGTGTTGGCTGTCTGAATACAATAAGGGTAGGATAAAATGTGTGCAACAGTTGGTGACACTTCTCTATCTATATTTCTTTTAACTTTGTTCCTTCTGCAGGAGCTCCGAGGAAGACAGTCCAACCAAAAAGGTACGGGAGTCTTCTGATCACTGGTGAGTCCAGGCTGCTAGCTAAAGTGTACATTTTTGCAACTTACCCCCATCCACTTCTCTTCAGGGCAAAGGAGCCGGAAGAGGAAGAAAGCCGGCTGCTAAGAAGTGAACCTCTTGGGTGAGAATCTCCCTTGTCTACAGCCTTTAATCCAGTCTTTTAGGATGAAGCTAAATATTACACCAGGGGGTAACTGATCACCAAAGAAATGACTTGAGCCTCCAAAATTTGAAATGGGAAGTGTTTTTTTTTTTTTTTTTTGTATTTATGACCCGAAATTGGTCATAAGAACACATTATGCTAGAAGTCCAGATTCCCAGTGTGCCCTTATAGACTATTTGAATCATTTATAGAGATAGGTCAGTAGTCCTTTTAACTACTAGATCATATGATTTGCATAGGTCCATTCTGAGTGGCTTGGGTTTACTACATGCTGCTGCATTTATGCAGGCCACTATATACTAGGGATGCACCAAATCCAGGATTCTGTTTGGGATATGGCCTTTCAGCAGAATTCTTGTTTCTTCCAAATCAAGGTGCATGGCTCAACAGAATCAATCGCACAAACAAGGAAGTAAGATTAACTGCGTGCAGTTATTTCCCCTAGTTTATATATGCAAATTTGGGTTCAGGTTTGGTATTCGGCGGAATTCTAAAATAGTGGATTCAGTGCATCCATACTATATACGGGAAGTGCAAGTAACAATGTGGAACTGGGCAGTGAGTGCGGCATGCAAAATTTCCATTGCCTGATACTGATGTGCCAAAGGACACCCTTTGGCACATCAAAAACCATCAATTTCTGCCTCATTTTAGATGGGCTGCAGAACCAAAGGATGTAGTTAATGCTACAGTCAGAGAACAGAATGTAGATAATTAAGGTGAACAATACAAATAAGCAAGCTGAGCTTACCTGGTTCTGATGCAGCTACCACCATTGATTCAACACCTGCCCATAGTCTTCCAAAACTTGTATGTCTAATGGAAAGTTATCCCATCCTACAATTCAATATAAACTGTTCTTGGACAGGCAAGTATATCAGATGCCATGAGTAGTTGGATTCCTACAAATTAATGAGCTGTTTCTAGTGGCCTTGGAAGTTCTCTCCAGTTTCCCCTAATAAGATCATAGCATTTAAGTGTCTTGTCTATCCTGCAGAACTCTAGATAATTGGGAGAATGGAGAGAATCTATAGTCCGCTGGTATGAGGTCTCTTCCTATCATGTACATAGAAAATATTTTATAGCACTAGGTTTTTTTTTTATTGCAATGTTTCCAGCCATCAAGTAGTTTAAACAGCCCCACCCAGTTTGTTGTCTTCATTGAATCTTAATACTTGTTGGTAAAAAAAAAAAATGGGTATTAAATGCATGTTCTCAATCTTACTAAATGAGAAGCAGTGTGTGTAATTTGAGCAAATGTATTGTCACTGTGCCAGGCAGAATTATTCAAAATGCTTTACATCATATGTACTATAGGCTTTACAGCATTCTCCCTATAATAAGCTGAAATAACCATTGGTATAATGTCTCACTATCTGCCTTGTTTTCTTTCCACAGAGGCTGTTCCTTGCCCCTATTCCCTCCTGTGTAACTTGTTTTGTTGTTTAAATAAATATAAATAACTTTATGCCTGGCTCGTGTGTAGCTCCTACCTGTGTCACTTGGTAGAGACATGTAAGAATCTGAATCATCCTCAAGCCACAAAGTTTAGGGTGGCAATTTGGTGCTTCTAACTCAGAGATCCCCAACCTTTTGAACCAGTGAGCAACATTCAGAAGTAAAATGCGTTGGGGAGCAACACTAGCATGAAAAATGTCCCTGGGGTGCCAAATAAGGGCTTTGATTGGCCATTTGGTAGCCCCTATGTCAACCTACATTGAGATTCTGTTTGGCAGTACATCTGGTTTTTATAAACCCAAACTTGCCTCCAATCCAGGAATTCAAAAATAAGCTCCTGCTTTTAGGCCACTGGGAGCAACATCCAAGGGGTTGGAGAGCAACATGTTGCTCACGAGCTACTGGTTGGGGATCACTGTTCTAACTCTTCACGCAACATTCAGTTGGATTGCATGGGAGTCACATTGCTATGCAACCAGGACCGCCATCACAAATCACAGGGCCCCATACGACAATTTCTTGGGCCCCCAAGATAATGGTGGTCAGGGCCCCCCATAAAAAACATTTGTGGCCAGGGCCCCCCCATTAAAAAATATTAGTGGCTAGGACCCCACATGAGAAATTGGTGGCCAGGGCCCCTACATAAGAAAATTGGTGGCCAGGGCCCCTTAAATGTCCATACCTTCCCAAAGTCAGCAACTCTTAAAGATGGGGCCCGGCTAATCAAGTAAGTGTGGCAGGGCCCCCTTACCCTCAGGGGGGCCCCCTACAACTGTCCCCCGATGGCTGCCCTGTGTGCAACTGATCACATGATTGTAACTGGGCCTTTCTTACAAACAGTAGCCTGACAACACATCAAGTTGCACTGCATATTAAACACAGGGTCTGGATTAACTAGCAGTTAGGTGGGGTTTCCTTTAGATTTCTCCATGAAATACCTTCCCACTGGCAAGAATGTGAATCGCCAGCAGGATGGCATAAGCGTTGCTTTGGTTTTAAGAAGTTTCCTTGTGAGGCACCCTTAGTATAGCATTGCTTTTCCCTCCTCCTACTCTGGTTACAGGTCCCGTCCCTCCAAGTATATTGCTAAAAACCAATCCGAATAGCATAAACAGTTGCAGTTAAAGCAAATTCTGCGTCATCAGCAAGTGCAATAGTCACAACTGCAGGAGAAGCTACGAGAACTTTCATTAATTGCTCAGGCCACAATCTGGCAGAGCAGCAGAGGCAAACTTAACAAATATAACCAGTATATGCTGTTTAAATGCGTTGAGTGAGCGTACCGCTATACATGGTGGGCCCGGGTGCACACGCCCCAGACCTTCAGCAAGGGGAGCAAATACCAGGGAACTTCAAAAGAGGCTGGCACATGCCTGGACCCACGAGATAGTAAAGCTGGAGTCAGGTGCTAAATGGTTAAAAAAGCTTACATTTTATTTTCCAGAAATTAAGAACCAAGGCCTGACATGTTTCGTGTCTACCAGGCACAGCCTATGACTAAGTGTCCCTGGTAGACAAGGTAAACGCGCCAGGCCTTGGCTCTTAATTTTTGGGAAAAAATATGTAAGCTTTGTTTAACCTTTTAAATCTGATCCCGGCTTTACTATCTCGTGGGTCCAGGCCTGTGCCAACCTCCTTTTGAAGTTCCAGAGCAGCAGGGGCCTCTGAGGCAAATTGGAGAGGCTTCAATTTTTTATTTTTTTTTTTCCCCTCTGGATCAACTGGCAGTTAGGCAGGTTATATATAGACTTAAAAAGGTTAAACTTGATGGACATGGTTTTTCTTTCAACTTAACTTACTATGTATACAAAGGGATGCTTTAGGAAAGGGTGTAATATGGGATTTATTACACTGGGGCGGTGTAAGTCTATGAGGGTGCTGGGGCGTGGGGAAATTAAGTAGTTTAACAAATCATAAGGCCAAGACTCCTCACATAGAGTAGTTCCACCAGCCTAACTGGGTTAGAGCTGCTACACCAGTGAACTCTCATGGCTGTATCATCCCCCTCTTCATTGTCACTTGGGTCCTAAGTCTAAAAAGGCCATGGAGAATTTAACATTTGTTTATCATTGAGGTTCAAGGACAGCCATTGGGGAAAACATTGAATTGATGATTCCCTGGCTGAAAATGTTTCTGGTATATGTAAGATGCTATTTAGAGAATAATCCAGAGCAGTGCCTTATTACATACATTCATCTAATAATTGAGGCCTATTCTTCAGGGAGTGGAGATGCCTGGTTTATATATGACATGGTATTCCGAAGCAAAATGCTATCGGCTCCATCACTAACATTTGGCAATAAGGATTTGGACCAGCACTCTAATTAGGTCAGGGGGCAGAAGTTTGGGAACAACAAGCTCATTTTGGAGATAATCAAGTTTATAATGATTATGAAGTGCTGGTCTCTTAAAGGAGAATTCAACCTACCCAGGATAGGGTTTTTTTTATTACAGGTTGAATTCTCCTTTAAGGAAAAAAGGTGCAATAGAGCTTTGCATGCATGAGAGTGTAGGTCAAGGGACCAATTACAAAATTGTTTACTTCTCCAAAGAGCCCCGCCACCAATTAATCTGAATTTGCTATGGGGAAACCTGGATGAATAGATCAGTTATTGTTGCAGGAATTTTTAATTTGGTTTCACCAGACCAGTCACTAGGGAAATCAAAAGTTCACTCAGAATTAGGAACCTGATATCAGTTCCCCATGGTCCTTCAAAGAAAAGTAGACAAGAAGACCCAACAGAGCCCACTTCTACACTGTCAATTGAAGGTCTCGTACGCTCGCCCCTTGGGTTATTCACAAAATATAAATTGATGTTAATACAACCCTGGTCTTACCCTAACATTAGTTCTGCAAGTTGCAATATTGAGAAGGAATTCTGACGGTCATATCAATACGTTTGTAGCCTTACAGAGCAGTTTGTTTTTTAGATGGGTCAGTGGCCCCTATTTGAAAACTAGAAAGAGTCAGATAAAGAAGGCAGATGGAGGTTGCTTGGAATTAGCCATTCTATAACATACTAAAAGTTAACATAAAGATGAACCAACCCTTTAATGATCTTAGTGCAACCTAACTTCTCCCTTTCGGCTGCAAACACGCTCATGCTGTGAGTCCCAGACACGTTTTTCTAATCTAGCAGGTTGATTTTCAGCAGTAGCTGATGATCAGGAAAACACAACAGCTAAAAAGCCTGACTGAGTTGGTTAGAGCAGAGAAAAAGAGAATTTCATTACACAAGGAATTTATCTGGGAAAGATAATTGGTTAACTCACTCTTCTTCTCCAAGTCATTGGTCTGCAGAACTAGGAAATGGAAAGTGATTACATCTGAATATACTACTGAATGTTCTACACAATCACTATTCGTTAAACTGCATATTGTCCCTTTTAGCTCTGCAGGAGACTCTTTAACATGGTTCTGATCTTGTAACAGCATCTTTAAATCTCAACCATAAAGCATGACAGTAATGCTGCTCTTTAAGTGGAAGCACATGGGACCATTTTTCTGTTTTCTCCTGCAATAAAAGAGCCTGAGCAAACTTATTCTAAACTATGGGAAAAAGAAATGGGCATTACAATAGATGAATCTACATGGCAACAAACTTGGACCAATACGACTAAGATTTCAACAAATATTTTAGCTCAGGAAACATTATATAAAGTTATATCTGGATGGTATATGGTTCCCACAAAGTTACATAAATTTTATCCTAATTCTAGCCCGCTCTGCTTTCGAAATTGTAGCATGGACGGCTCTATGTTACATATTTGGTGGCAATGTAGGCAGGCGTTCGGATTCTGGTCCAGGATATTTACGTTAATTGATTCGATTATGGGAATCAAACTTCGAAAAGATCCTTACTGCTTAATACAAATATTCCAATTTCAAACAAATATCATAGTAAACGTATACAATTTATCTTTACAGCAGCGAAACAGACCATTGCTGCATCCTGGAAAAAGTGTTCAATTCCCATAATTATGTTCCGGCTCAAAATGAACTGGTTTATGATAAATGAGAGAATGTTGAGTGTTACTGCAGATAAATATGATGTCTACACCAATATCTGGACGCCTTGGATATTATATACCAGGTTATGATGCAAATATCTGGCAGGAGCTTTATGGTTTATTTAATTGTTTTGGTTTTTTTTCGTTTTTTTTTCTGATTGCAAGATTGTAACAAAGGACAAGGTTAGATAGTATTGAAACCTACAAGATGAAACTTTGTGTAGTCATAAGCACTGAATTAGGAGCAATACTGTATCTTTATAATAAACACGGAAACTGTTATTTAAGATTTTTAGTTTAATCTTTATTGATATGCAATTTCCAAAGTCAGAATGTTTTGATTTATGCTGTATAGTTGAGAGAAATGATGGAAACTAAAGTTTTTTCTTGGCCCTCTGGGTACTTGAATGTGATGACATTGTCCTCCTCTGCGTAGGAGAATATTCATTTTCTGAAAATAGAAATATATGTAAAAACCGGATATGACGAAAGTTAATGCTGTATTGTTATCTAATAAAAAGTTTTAAAATAAAAAGTGCCTGAGCAACTTTCAGACAAACATGTAAATAGCTGCACGGAGCCCAAGAGCAGATGGCACCCAAATTGTTAAATGCTGATGCCCTGGATTGCATTGTGCTTCCATCCGGCTCCAGACAGAGAGAGACTATTGGCAATGGCAGCAAACAGAACAGCAGCGGCTGCCTAGAGTGAGTGCTGGGACCTACTGTCTGTCCCACTGGAGTAACTTTAATTGCAGTGTTGGAATGAAGAGGCACTTCTGTAATTCACAGTGTTGGAATGAAGAGGCACTTCTGTAGTTCACAGTATCTTCAAGAGAGAGCAGGTATCAGCAGAGGCCCTTGGCTCATGGGATTACAATTCATACAGGCAACGTGAGGCAAGCTTGGCCTTCCTCTCCTGCTCCTTCCTTTACAGCACTCTTCCTCCTTAATTTTTAAGTTACCTTGTTGCAGGTCACTGAGGAGAGTGGAGCAGTGCAAGCTGTGTGCAGCCATCATCTGGAACCAAGGAGCACAGTCTACAAGGTATTAACTTCTAAATAACAGAGCTTTTCTCTGGTCTGTATCTCAGTTTATAGGAGGGATCCCCGGTGTATTTCCCATTTATACAATAGGGATTTTCTCTGGTCTGTATCTCAGTTTATAGGAGGGATCCCCGGTGTATCTCCCATTTATACAATAAGACTTTTCTCTGGTCTGTATCTCAGTTTATAGGAGGGATCCCCTGTGTATATCCTATTTATACAATCGGGATTTTCTCTGTATCTCAGTTTATAGGAGGGATCCCCTGTGTATTTCCCATTTATACAATAAGACTTTTCTCTGGTCTGTATCTCAGTTTATAGGAGGAATCCAAAGTGTATATCGAATTTATACAATAAGACTTTTCTCTGGTCTGTATGTCAGTTTATAGGAGGGATCCCCGTGTACACCAGGTAAAAATCTGGTGGGTCCCAGTCGTCATAGACCCTGCCGACCCAGACCTGCACCCTTCTGCTGCCCACACGGCCAGCACTCCTCTCTGATCTCACCCTCCTCTGGCCCCAATCGAGAGAACAGGTACATGCAGGGGACAGAGAGGGGCTGCAGCTGGGGCAGGGGGCTCAGAATGGGGGGTGGGGAACCATGTGTCAAAAGTCCCAGTGGGCCTCTGACCCTTCAGTCCAATGCTGCTGAAGTCCATGAATTCACATCAGTCTCTCTCTGCGTTTCTCTCCCCCTCCCTCTTGCACTCTTTCTGGTATTTGCTGACTGCACAATGTTACCTTCCATCCAGACCACTACAAAAACTGGGTTGTGTTTTTCTTCTTTGACATCACTCTCACATTTTTTTAGATAATCTATAAGATTAGACATTTTACAGTTACTCTTGTTGTATGTAAAATTGAAATGCCTCTATAACTACATGCTGTGGGACATTGTTGTGGAGGAGCTTGATTTTATCTGTTGCAATCTAACCCTAATGGCATAGGGGAACAGCACAGAGCTGACCCATTAAAGGTCTCGGGCTAAACCACTGTAGTTCAAAACAGCTTTTGCTTGACACAGAGACGCATCTTATCACAGACGCGCAGCCCATGCTCTAATTAATCAGCCTTTTCAATAATTAAACCTTAAAAATAGGTGAATGTAAAATTGATGAGGGTACTATTCTAAGCACTTTTGCATTGTACATTCATTTATTTATATTTCATTCCAAGATATTAAAGGATACATGTCCTGTTAATATGAATGAAATTTGTTACAACAGCGCCACCTGCTGGTCATTTTCCCACCAGTCTGACCACCAAGTAGTCAAGGAAGTTGTCAGAAGAGGCTGCTCTGATGTTTTTCTGCTTAGGAAAGATTTGAGAAAGGTTTCTAATTTTTTTCCTAATTAATTTGCTATGGGCCCATAAACATCTAATTATGGCACTGTTAGCCATATTTGTATACATATTATGGGCACAAATTAAAGGGGTGGTTCACCTTTCAGGTAACTTTTATTATTTTATAGAATGGCCATTTCTAAGCAACTTTTCAATTGGTTTTGGTTATTTATTTCTTATAGTTTTATAATTATTTGCCTTTTTCTTCTGACTCTTTGCAGCTTTCAAATGGGCGTCGCTGACCCCTTATAAAAAGCAAATGCTCTGTAAGGCTATAAATGTATTGTTATTGCTAATTTGTATTGTTCATCTTTCTATTCAGGCCTCTCCTATTCATATTCCAGTCTTTTATTCAAATCAGTGCATGGTTGCTAGGGGAATTTGAACCATAGCAACAACATTTCTGCAATTACAAACTGGAGAGCTGCTGAATAAAAGGCTAAATAACTCAAAAAACACAAATAATAAAAAATGAAAACCAATTGCTAATTGTCTCAGAATATCACTCTCTACGTCATACTAAAAGTTATTTCAAATGTGAACCACCCCTTTAATGTTAAAGGGGTTGTCCACCTTTACATTAACTTCTAGTATGGGGTAGAGAAGGATATTCTCAGACAATCTGCTATTGGTTTTCATTTTTATTATTTGTGATTTTTCAGTTTGTTAGCTTTATATTCAGCAGCTCTCCAGTTTGCAATTTCAGCAATCTGGTTGCTAGGGTCCAAATTACTCTAGCAACCATGCACTGATTTGAATAAGAGACTGGAATATGAATAGGAGAGGCCTGAATAGACAGAAGCAATAAAAATGTGTAGCTTTACAGAGTATTTATTTTTTAGATGGGGTCCGTGACCCCCTCCCATTCGAAAGCTGGAAAGAGTCAGAAGAAGGCAAATAATTCAAAAACTAATAAAAAAAAAGGAACAATAAAACTATAAAAAAAAGTTTAGAATTACTAATTCTATAACATACTAAAAGTTAACTTAAAGGTGAACCTTTAATACTGGCTGCTCTCTCATGCACACTTGGTCACACATCTTGTACACAAACCGTCAATTTAGACCTATAAATAAATAAGAAGAGTCTAAAGGGAATTGGCTTAGGCCACTGGGGTCCTCTGGTATTTAAGCAGACAAGCACTGGAAGCTTTTGATGCTGGGCAAGGTGGCAGAAGTTCAATATAATACACATAATATCAACGGCTATTGTGATACTAAACTCTATAGTTAGTATAGATATGGGTATATAGAATTTAATTAAAAGTAGGGAGGGGTGTGTATATGGATGCTGGGTTTTCATTTGGAGGGGTTGAACTTGATTGACTTTGTCTTTTTTCAACCCGATTTAACTATGTAACTATAAAAGTATATGTTGTCTTATGTTTGTAGGGAAGCCGCATTCAAAATAATCTGCAGTCTGGCCCTGATCAATAACAAATGAGGGAAGACTAAATCATCTGCTGCAGTGGATGATGCTCTTTCTCTGTAAAGGATGGGGGACTAGATATGCTCTGCAGGTGTGGAAAGGACTATGCCCTACAAGGAAGGGAAGAGACAGTCAGGACTGGGTGGGATGGGGCACAAAAAAATAAATATATTATATAATAAAGGTCTGAAAATGTAAACAAGAGCTGCAAGGGCCTTCTGATGATTTTCAGGTAAGGTGTAGGCTATGCATGGCATTGGGACAGGTATGAAAATGCTCTGCAAGAAGAAAGGGGCTGATGGATGTACTGCAAACAAGGAGAAGTAAAGTAATGCTGTGCAAGTGGTAAGGGGATCTGGGCATCAGCAAGAAAGGTGATAAAGACGGGAGGGCATACAGTGGCTCTGCAGACAGGCAAGGATAAAGATGCTCTGAAAGTAACTCGTGGTGTTCTGCAGGTAGGCATGAAGGCATGTGCTGATTGGCTGCAGGCAGGGAGGGGATGATGATGATGCTGTGCAGTCAGGGAGGGAGGGGACCAGCCGTCTCTCGGGGATGCTGAGGATTAATGGTTGCTATGGCGACGGGAGGCAGGAGCAGCAGCTGATGCTGACACTGACAGTCCAGCACGGAATCCCACGGTATTAAACGGGGAATGTGGGGGAGGGCCTGGGCAGGGTTGGGAGTGTGGGTAAACTGGGAGGTGTGAAGGGGAAAGGGGCAAAAGGGAGGAGGAGGAGGAATTGTGGCTGCATATAGTGACTGCGTAACAGAGAGCTGGGCCTGCTCATTATGTAGGTATATGATGGAGGTGTGTGTGTGTGGGGGGGACATAGGGTCAGTGGGAGGAAGACTGCCTGCAAGGGTATGCTACTGCCTGTGAGCCTGGCCTTGTCTGTTTTCAGCCTTATTACATTGCACCCTAACTGTCACCTGCTTGCTGCATAATCTCACTGAATGGAAACCAGTGGAGCACTCTGTAACTGCATGTCATTACTTGCTCTAACATTCACAGCTTCTCCACCTATTCAGCTACCAATCTGTATATTTCATATATATATACATTTCATAACAAGGGGCTATGGATGAGCATTTACTGTTGTGTATAATGAGTAGCCTGTTCTTTGCACACAAGCAGGAGGTCCATGCAGTGCAGAAAAGCAGAATAGAACAACAGAAGGGGGGCCGCACTCCATTTCTTATCTGTGTGGTTTTCCACGTGAGCGGTATGGAATGGAACATGTGCCCAGTGTTATTTGTATGCAGCAGTCATGTGGCATGTGTGTGTAGGTGTGACTGCAAGATGGCAGGTGATGTGTTGCCTAGGAAACCAGGGTAACCTATAGTCTTGTTCGTGAACATGTGAGGGTTACCAGCTCATCCCAATCCTTAGAAATAGTCACATGTACGGATAATCTGTATAGTGGGGAGCGCGGGTGAGAGTGATGAGGGGGAATCCAGAAAATTACATTTCCTCCCAAGCCAGATAAGGTGGCAGATTCTCAGGATAAAGTGCAAATCAATGGTGCTAGTAATTATCATGTGTCAGGGAGACTGATATTTACAAGCTTGTAGGGAATAGAGAGGTGACAGGATCATTAAACCGATTAAATGGATGCCTGACATGTGGAGCAATGGGGAAGAATATGTTAATGTTCCATGCAGCATAGTGTGTGCAGGCACAGGCAATCTGGCCATTTCCAGATGTTGTTGAACTATAACTTCCATTGACTTCCTGACTCACCTGTGCTATTGGCTGGGTTCTGCTTCCATAGCATGGACTGGAATTATAGAATGATACAATGTGGGGCTTGAAGTGTCCACAACAGTTGTAGGGCTGCAGTCTCTGACATCATCATGGCATTGTAATGTGTTTTATTGTTCCCTAACCATGTATGCGCTACTTTATAATTCACATTTCAGTCTCACTGTGCTTAACAGTCATGTGCTCTGTAATGTTATATGTCAATATTATATACTGGTTACTACAGAGTGCAGTATAGGAGGAATTCTATCATACTTACCGTGATTCCCCTTTCCTGGCCATCCCCCTAGTCAGCATTAACTGACGGGTATCCCCTCCCACTGACAGATGTGTCCCCTAGCAGAGTTTAAAGCCCCACCTACCTACTTCCTCCCTGTCTCTGTAAAAAGCTCTAAGATTCGGGAGGGAATGCTGACTAGGGGGATGGCCAGGAAAGGGGAATCACGGTAAGTATGATAGAATTCCTCCTTTCCCTGGCCATCCCCCGTCAGCATTAACTGACGGGTAATACCCAAGCAATGAAACAAGGGGTGGGAGAATCAAACAGTTTACTTAGAATTCAGTACTGCTTGAATAACTTTACGACCAAAATCAGCTCTTTTGGTTAGCCTGACATCTAAACGATAATGTTTAACAAAAGTATTAGGACTAGCCCAGGTAGCTGCCCTGCAAATGGCATCTGTAGGTGCTCCTGCTTCTGCCGCCCAAGACGTCGCCATACCTCTGGTTGAATGGGGCCTGACCCCCTCAGGTACTTCTTGCCCTTTTAGCGAGTAAGCCTTCTTGATCATAGTAATGATCCATCTACGAATCGTGGAAATCGAAGCTGCTTGACCCTTGTTAGCTCCACAAGGGATAATGAACATTCTTTCAGACTTCCTAAAGGGTCTTGTAGAGGTCAGATACCTCTCCAAACATCTCTTTATATCCAGAACTTCAGGAATATCCTTCTCCTGATCTGAATTTCTGTCAATGGCTGGAAGACATATCGGTTCATTTAGGTGAAATTCAGACACCACCTTCGGCAGAAATGATAAACTTGGTCTGAGTGTCACTCCCTGATCACTGAAAACTGTGTAAGGAGGGTTAGCCATCAGAGCTTGCAGTTCGGAGACTCTTCGACCTGAAGCTATAGCCACCAAAAATACCGACTTCAGAGTTAAATCCCACATGGATATATTCTCTTCAGGAATGAAAGGAGATATTGAAAAAGCTTCCAGCACAAGCGGCAAATCCCAAGAGGGAGCGAGCTCCTTAACTGGTGGTCTAATTCTTACTGCAGCCTTGAAAAAGCGAACTATCAAAGGATTGCTGGCAAACTGAACTCCCAAAATTGCTGAAAGTGCAGATACCTGAACTCTAAGGGTACTAGTGCTGAGGCCCTTATCCAAACCCAACTGAAGGAACTCCAACACTTGAATCACCTCTGGGTTTTCAGGATTGAATCCTTCCTTCGTAGCCCAAGAAGAAAAAACACTCCAAATCCTATCGTATTTTAAAGAAGTGCTATTCTTCCGAGATTTAGACAAAGTATTTATAAGGGATTCCGAACAGCCCTCTTCCCTCAGCCTGTTGAGCTGAGTCTCCATGCCGCTAGCTTTAGTTGTTGAGGAGCAGGATGAAGAAATTGACCCTGGAACAGAAGGTCTGGTTTGTAAGGGAGTCTCATTGGTTTGTCCACAGCCAACCTCCTTAACAACGGATACCAAGGCCTTCTCGGCCAATCCGGTAGGACTGCGACAACTTCGATCCGGGACCTCAAAATCTTCTTCAAAACCTTGAAGATCATTGCGAATGGGGGAAATACGTAAGCCCAAAGGTTGTTCCAACTGTGGGCAAATGCATCCGTCGCCCACGCTTCCCTGCATGGAACTCTGGAGAAGAAGATTGGAAGTTTGTGATTGTTCACAGAGGCCATGAGATCCAGATCGGGTCTCCCCCATCTTCCCAATATCTTCCGAAAAACCTGGCTGTTGAGGCTCCATTCTCCAGGATCTACTTGCTTGCGACTCAACCAGTCCGCCTCCGCAGAGAGAAAAAGAAGACAGGGAGGAAGTAGGTAGGTGGGGCTTTAAACTCTGCTAGGGGACACATCTGTCAGTGGGAGGGGATACCCGTCAGTTAATGCTGACGGGGGATGGCCAGGGAAAATAGTTCTATTAAAATATATGGTGTTCCGTTCACATAAGAAACTATATACGTTGGCAGCTATAATCTATATGGCGTCCCACAAACAGAAAGTTTGCTTTTTTATACTCTAGCTTTATTGTAATGAGGATAGTTATTGGATAATTCCTGTATCAAGAGTTAATTATTGAGTGATACTCATAGCAGCCAATCAGAAGTTTGCTTTCTGTAGTTTTATTTTATTGAGGCAAAGTTGTGGGTAGTACCCATAGCAACCAATCAGCAGTTTCCTTTCTGTAGTCTTACTGTGATACAGCTAATTATTAGGTAATATCTATAGCAACCAATCAGCAGTTTGCTTTTTGTAGTCTTACTGTGATATGGCTAAATATTGGGTAATATCTATAGCAACCAATCAGCATTTGCTTTCTGTAGTCTTACTGTGATACAGCTAATTATTAGGTAAAATCTATAGCAACCAATCAACATTTGCTTTCTGTTGTCTCACTCTGATACAGCTAATTATTAGGTAATATCTATAGCAATCAATCAGCTGTTTGCTTTTTGTAGTCTTACTGTGATATGGCTAAATATTGGGTAATATCTATAGCAACCAATCAGCATTTGCTTTCTGTAGTCTTACTGTGATACAGCTAATTATTAGGTAAAATCTATAGCAACCAATCAACATTTGCTTTCTGTTGTCTCACTCTGATACAGCTAATTATTAGGTAATATCTATAGCAACCAATCAGCTGTTTGCTTTCTATAGTCTTACTGTGATACGGCTAATTATTGGGTAATATCTATAGCAAACAATCAGCAGTTTTATTTCTATAGTTTTACTGTAATAAGGCCAATTAGTGATTATTTGCAACTGATGCATACTAATATATATGTTATTTGAGTTCTGAGACCTGTATAAAGCAATGTGACTTATGGCTCTGCATACAAAAACTGCTTTTTGCTCATTAAAAATGTACAATTTCTAATAAATTATGACTGATGGAATAACGGTTCTCCAGAGAGACATTATCTACAATTTGTGAAGCCCTGAAGGTCTGAGGATATCATCACTCGTATGGTGTAAATTTTACATGTTATGGAACTTGAAAGCAGTATGTCTGGCTGTTTCTAGTCTCTGCACATCTGGTCCTGACTCCTGAAACAGTGTAGGAGTCAGATGATTAACAGACCGGCAGGAGAACTGACTTCAGCTACATTGTTTCAGGAGTCAGAAGCAGGCAACAGGATAAATGGATGAACCAGCACTGTTTTCAATTGCAATTACATTTGCAAATATATGTTTATATGAATGAATGTATATTGTAAAGTTTGGGGGTTAACATCCCCTTTAACAGAGTACCCTACGACATGACTACAAATACCCTTATAGGTCCGGCAGAACTGTTACACATCTGCATACTCAATTGCACCTTTAGTAAGCCACGCACTGCCTGAGTATTTATCCAGCTGGAGCAGTGATATTTTGCATGGAGTGATATATATTTGTTACAATGTGCTTCTCTCATTTGTTAGATATTTGTGCCTGTCTGATCCTAAACACATGCAAAACAGACAGTGAGGCAAGCTAAAGTTCTAGGCCTGTAGAACTGACACTTTGAGGCTTTGGGCTGGACAGGAAAGTCCTCTCCCTATGCTGGAATGTACTGCACCTCATTTCTGGCTCCAGCTGTAATACTCATCACACTCATCATCCCAGGCACTGTCTGTCCACTTCCTTCTCTCTATTTATTTCCCCTCTCTCCTTTTATATTGATTGATTCATAACTCTCTGCACTTCTTACTGTCTCCTGCCTCCCATATCCATTCTGCCCCCACTGACCTCTGCTTTCCTTTCCCTAACTGGCAGCCTTCTTACCATTCTCTTGGGTTTGTCTCCTCCACCGTCCTTTTGAGGTCTGCACTTACCCAATGAGCTAATCTCTCTTTATATATTTCCCTTGGTATCTCCACTAGCTCGGGCTCTTCGATCCCTCTGCTTTTAGCTTGGTTCCTTTCTCTCCCTTCCCCTATCATCTTACCTTTGTCCTATCCCTTGTCTCCTGTCCTTTTTCCTCTCAAGTACATCTACAGGCAAGTCTCCTAACCCCAACACCTAACTTCTCCCCACCCATCTCTTATTCTCATTTGTCTCTTCTCTTTCACTATTCCAGCCTGCCTCCACCCTAAACCTGCCCTACTCCTCTCTCTGGTATTCATTCCATATCTTCTACTATGTTTCTCCTCCTATCCAATCCCAGTTTATACTTGTAGCCCTGCCTTTTGTGTCTGTGTAATCTCGTTGGTTTATCACTTCATGAATTACTTCTTTCTCTCTGTCTCTTCTCCTGATCACCACCCCCTACACCTTCATTTCTGTCCTTCACCTGCTTGCTTCAGTCCTACTCCTCTCTCCTTCCTCTCTAGTACTGGTCTTCTCTTTCCTCTCTCACTAACACTTTTATCCTGCTTTTCTATCTATGTAGAATTACACTTCTCTAATCTGCCTTTAACCTTTCCAGTTAACCTACCATTTATTTCTCTTATTCTAACCATTCTCCATATCTGCCTGATCCCTTCTCAGATTGGTTCTCCTAGTTTCTCTTGTTCATATAAAGCCTGCTTAATTATTTTGTTTCTCCCCTTAAATCTCCACCCCTATATTTCCTTCATTTACTATTACTCCTTTCCCTCTGCTATAACAAAGCACTTCTAGTTCCCCCCTTTGTCTATTTAGTGCATCTTCTCTCATTTTGGCTTCTTGCAGCTTATGAACCTTCCCTGTATCTCTATTTGCCCACTCGTTCTTTCTCCCAGATTATGCTCCCATTCTGACCTCTTTTCCAACTTCTTTTTTTAATTCCTTCCATTTTCCCATCTTTCTTTCTTCTTTTGAATTATTTCCATGTGTAGAATTAATTTCCTTCCATCCTGATGTCTATCCCTTACTTCTCCTCTCATCTATTAAATAAGAGTCTTTTGTGGTTTCATGTATTGCCATTCTTAATAAGACCAGTGTTTTGCATAGCGTTGATCCTGTGTGCAGGGAGGGGCAGTGTAGCAGAGTGACTGGCTGAATTATCCCATTCCAGCAGCGAGGCAGCAGCAGCACATGTAGAGAGAGACACAGCACCTTCACAAGAGCCCACACCACCTGCCTGAGGTGCATTACCCCCAGTGTGGGTGTTTGACTAATGTTACCAGAAAGAGAGGAATCCAAACTGCAGGACTGAGGTGCAGGGGCAAGTTTCTGTGTATGTGTCGGGGGTCATTGCACATGGTGACTGTATATGTTGCATCTGTGCGTGTGTGTGTGTATGTGTACTGTACTGGCAGAATCTTGGAATGGGGCACATCAGAGGAACAGAAGAGATGTAAGGAGGCAGCTGTGTGTTTGGGTTGAGAGAACAGACAAGGGAATTATATGTCTCATGTCATGGAGTGTTTATGTTTGGGGCTTTACAGTAAAGGACAGAAGTTGGTGAAATATTTGATGAGGAAAAACACAGAGGTAAATTAGAGTGAGATTTGGGGGGAATGGTTATGGCTACTGTGGATAACCCTGGCACTACAGAGAGAGGACAAATGGTGATATTTGGGTTCAGCACTTGTCTTGTAATAAATATTCTTGGAAATATACTTGGCTGACTGGATTGGCAATGTATTCCTATATCTGTAATTTAATAGAACTTTGGTCAAATGGTGGCCCATAATATTAATAATAATTGCCTGAACTCAGAAAAGTCCGAAACCCATTCTATAAAAACAAGAGAGAGAGAGGGCTGTTGTATGGAGACAGGGCCATATTAATAGGGGGCTGACAGTGGACTGACACAATTATGTGGGTGCTATAGAGGAACAGAAGAGGTGTCTATAAAGTGGCAAGTTTTTTATAGATATGGGGAAACGGTACAAACTGGAGGAACCTTCATGGCACTATATTAGATGTACTGCCCTTTAAACTTGCTTATATAGACTCTTTAACTGAAACTTACTGAAGTGCAACTTCCAAAGCTGGATTGGGGCACAAGTGGATGGTTCTGGCACCTTCCTACCAATAAAACAGAAAAGGGGTAGCCACCTGCAGTATAAAACAATTGTGTGTTTATTTTGTGTAGTTAAACTTGACACCAGTTGACACTGTTACTAAAGTGAAATTCCCAGGGATGGTGGGAAGTGTAGTTCAGTGACAGTTTGGAATCCCCGCTGTACCTAGCAATGTAGATAGTGTGATGTCCCTGTGCATGGTTGTTTTTATCTTGTTATTCCTCCTCTGTCCTTGAAACATATGAGCTCATTACACATGTTTTTAACCACACGCCTAGGGTTGCCACCTTTTTTGGAAAAAAATACTGGCCTTCCTGTATATTTAGATGTTTTTCCTATTAATAACATTGGGGTCAAGCGTCATTTTTTACTGGTCAGGCCGGTAAAATACTGGCCAGTTGGCAACTCTACACATGCCGTAATGTCACTGAAGGGGGTAACCTGCTGTATCTCAACTCCCTCCTGCAGAGCCTCGGTTTATTCATAAAGCCTTGCCCCAATAATCTCTCCCCAGCCAGATGTGTCATCATAAAACTCATTTAACCCCCTCCTTGATCTGGGCTCCATGTCTCCATTAGCCCCCCCCCCCCCCGCAAGAGATATGGTCCCGCCATTGCTTTTCCACTTCACATGTCAAAGATGGGCTGGGTTGATTGTTGCTATGGTGATGTGCCGGACTGGGTGGGGTGCAAACTGCTTGTGTGTGGTGATAAGGGAAACATACAGTATGTCCATGAGCACGTGTCAGCCATAAATCCTCACAGACATGTTTATCCTGTTTATATAATCGGACTTTCCCTTGCTGTGCATATCAGTTTTTAGTCAGAACACATATTTTTAATATTGCTTCTAATGTCTCTCTCGGTGTGTCCAGTCTATAAAATGTGACCATTCTGTTTCCATCTTACTGGGTCTTTGCCCTTCTATTGCTTATCTCTCCCACCAGCGCAGCAGCCAGTATAGGGCATTAGGAAGCTGCGTCTGTATCTTGCACCATCCCAGCTCCGGGACAGGAACCAGCGGTGACCCAGGAAGTGGGTGCTGTAAAGGAACAGGGAGAAGGGTGGGAGTGAAAGGCACCTGGAGGTCACTCAGTCCAATGGGTGGTACTCTACCTATGCACTCTTCTCTCCCTGTGCCTTGTACTCATTGTTTCCTTTCCTTGCTATGTTTTCCTATTACAGCCTTTGTCTTACTGCCTGTTTCTTTGAATATTCCCCAGAACATGTTTGTGAAGATTCTCATTCATCCAGGCAGGTCATGATATATTTGTAGTAAAAAGTCAAATCAACTGGACTTTTAGCAAGTGAGGGAATACAGGGTTATGGAAGATATCTCATAGTACAAGTTGATCCAGGGACTGGTCCGATTGCCATTTGGGCTATTTTTTCCCCTCTGAGGCAAATTGGAGAGGCTTCAAATGGGGATTTTTGCCTTCTGCTGGATCACCTACCAGTAGGGTTGCCACCTTTTCTGGAAAAAAATACCGGCCTTAATATATATTTATCTTTTTTCCCTATTAAAAATATTGGGATCAACCATCATTTTTACCGGGCAGGCGGGTAAAATTCCGACCAGGTGGCAACCCTACCTACCAGTTAGGCAGGTAAAAATAGAGCTAAAAGGTTGAACTTGATGGACATGTGTCTTTTTTCAACCTAACTTACTATGCTGTGTTTTTAATTAGAAGATGTTTCACCAGTCATCCGACTGGATTTCTCAATTCTGATTGCGAAAGCCAGTTGGATGACTAGTGAAACGTCTTCAAGGAAAAAACACAGCAAGTCCAGTTGATTTGACTTATTACTACAGATTCCCCAGTGCACATTTTCCCAGTACATTGTGCAGGGCCGGAACTAGAGGTAGGCAGAAGAGGCAGCTGCCTAGGGCGCAACAATTGAGGGGCGCTGGGCACAAAATGGAGTAGAGAACTATGTGTGCCCCCTGGATACAGCACCGTCTGCATCTGGCATCACTGTATTCATAAGGGGTGGATGGAGACATGAAGATGTTCCCCTGCCTGCCCCCTTACTTGTCCATTATTTAAAGTGTAGCCAGACCCTGTACACAAGCAGTAGCGTAACTAGAGGGGGGCGGGCCCTGGTGCGTGACACGGATCCGGGCCCCGCCCCCCTCCGTATGGCCTCATTTTCTGTGGCACACGGGCTGCCGGGGGGCCCTGAGGGGGTGCGGGCCCTGGCCCGCTCACACCCCCTGCTCCCCCGGCAGTTCCGCCACTGTACACAAGTACTTTATGAGCAATAAAGATTGCACTTAGAGCTCTAACACTTGAATCCAGGCTCATAATAAATGACCCCCTTGAGACTTCCTTCAGTGTCTGGTTTGGAATTGAACTCAGGGTCCTAGTGCGAATCACAGTGTCCCTGACAATTTCTGTTTATATTTTTATGTATCTTCATTGTACTGGGAAGTTTCCCTTTCTAAATATATCCAGTTTCCTAAAACGCCATAATATATTTGCCTTGCCTGGTTTATTCCATTCACTGCTAACTATTCCCATTAGGGTAGCAGAATTCTGCAGTCATGTCTCTTGCCGGTCTGACTGCTGTGGTGAAAACCCAACCCAACAAAAACCCAACTTATAAGCATATTTTAGCTGTGTGCGGTTGGGATGTATGTAGTGGAGAAGGCTTTTGGCAGAGAGTATGGGCGGCTCCTCACACTGTACCTTCTTGTCATTGGTTAGATAACCATCCAATCATACAAGACTTTTGCCAAGCTTGGAAGATCCCGGGATGCACAGCAGTACCTGGACTGGCGAGACATGCAGGGATTAGTGTTCAACAATTACGTTTCCCTTAAAAAGCTCAAAGATCAGGTATTATACGAGTTCCAAATATTTGACCATTTTTTCATTTTCTCTATGATCACATGAAGAGATGAGTCTTCACTGTAAAGTAATTCTGCCTCTATACCCTTTGCTTCACATAGTACAACATTGACTGCTGACTTGTCTCGATGACTGATATCTGACCCGTCATTTAGGGCAAGGCCAGACATGGCGTTTTTACGCTGCATTTTTAAAAAAGCTCCATCGGGCATAAATACGCCACTGAAAACACGCGACCGTCAACATGCATTTTTCATGCGTTTTTCAGCATGAAGGTTTCTTTTCCCAACATGCACTTCTCATTGTTCTCGTTCCCCATAATTCCGCTGGCTGGAAATAGAAAATGGAAAATCTATTTAGAAATAGAAAAACTATTTACATGCAAAATGGAGCAGGAATGATCATCAATACACAGCGTAATTATGTCACCGGCCGTAAAAACGTATATGCGTCATTTATCTCTCGAGGATTTGGACACCATATTTAAAATACCCTGCGTATTTATGTAAAGTGTGGTTTCAAACTTGCAGATCCCATAGAGTCTATTGATTTGGTAGTTTCTTAACACATTAGCGTTTCTGCTAAAAAATGCCAATACTGGCGTCCTGTGGCGGATTTTACCTTGCAAGCGCCCTGTGAGAATTGCCATAGTACATTTTCCATTCGTTTCAGTGGTAGTGCAGTTTATGCGTATTTACGCCCGACTGAGCTTTTTTAAAAACGCCACTTAAAAACGCCACGTCTAGCCTTGCCCTTACAGTGATCTCAGACACAAGTTCTATAGCTTATTCAAGAAGCACTTGTACCTGGGTCTCTCTGGTAAGGGCTCATTTAGATATTGATGGAGAAGGCTGGAGAATCATATTGGGGGAAAACTGCATTGGATCATTGTTATGGTCCTGTCCAAATGGATCTATACAAGGCACCCATGTGAGCTAGTCAGTATTACATGGCCAAGTGATCAGAGTCATTTACCCACTAGTTAGTAGTCAAACCGGACCAAACTCTGATTGTAACCAGCCTATTTATCTGTGTATGGCCAGCTTCACACAATTCAGACAGATCAACTGTAGATCCATAATGACTTTCAGAGAAAGGGTTCTACAAGTACAACATTTATCAGATCATTTATCTGAATCCAATCAGACCCTTCATAGAAAAGCAAAAATATAATATTATCTAAGGAGAACACGAATTATGATTCTTGAAGATTTGATTTATGATCTCATACTTTGGATGGATCAGTCAAGATCAATGAACCCAGAGCTGATGTACCCCTTCAGACCATATATGTGAAGTGGGAAGGAGCACACCAAAAATGTCCAGGCAATGCCTTAATTCATGTGCAGATTTATTGAGTGCACTCAATAAATCTGCACATGAATTAAGGCATTGCCTGGACATTTTTGGTGTGCTCCTTCCCACTTCACATATCTGTATAATATTTGGCTTGGAGGCTGCCAGGGATACGGATGCACCCAGCAAGCAAGTAAGTGGTGTGCGGCTAAACACTATTGTTGACCCCTTCAGACCATGTTGGCAACTTACTGTCCTCCCAGTGGCCGGCCTTCTCATTCAATATCTAGCAGAAAATCAACTAGATATCTATTATAAAATGTCATTGGGTAAAGACTGCATAGGCACATTGTTCTCTGTAGGCCCTCAGTATGCTCTGAGTATTGGTCTGATATCAGCTTGATTTCGCTGCTATAAGATGCCATAAATAGTTACTATTTATTGAGCCTGTGGAGGCTCTTTGGGAATCTGTGTGTATCACGTTTTTGGACTATCCAGGCCAATGTGGTTAACATCCAGCTAGTATACTAGAGCATGGGTTACACTGGACTTAAGGCAGGGCCTTCTCGAATTTGAATTGAAGGTGCAGTGTAGTAAAACTACAACTTCCACAGGCTACTGTGCGCTAACCAATAAAGAAATGGGTGCCAGGAGGTTCTTGCAAATCAAACAGAACAAAGTAACTTTATTTGTCAGAGACAAATGATCCACAGGTTATTTACATCAGTAAAGAGGCATTTGGAGAATATATAGGCACACATGTCAGACAGTATATCAGAAGTAGATGCAGGTTCATTCCCTGAGGATGTAGTCAAGGCAGTACAACTTCCCTTTAGGCAGAAATACCTCACACATGGTCAGGATCTCACCCAGTGGAGGGTCAGGGAGGAGAACCTAAAGCCTGACCTGAAGCTCCACCCCCTTCTCACTCACTATATCAAAGTGTGACAGGAAGTGGTCACAACACCTCTTGGCTAATAACTCGAATATGTAAATTACAACTAGATACATGGCATCTGCCCAGCAACTAGGGAGATCAAGAAGTGTAGAGATTTAAAGCCATAGGGCACATTAACCCTATGTGTCCCTACATGTGTAATTTAAATGCCTAGGCCTATTTTGAATTCCAGTCTGGACCTGGCAAACAGATCTCAAGGTTTATGGGCAGCATTATTGTAGGAAGTGCAGAGAAGTCAGTGCAGACAGAGAATCATACACATGGTGTTTGGGACATGCTAATTGCATCTTTTAACCACATTGTTCTTTCCATTCAGATCCCCGGGACATACACAGAACACTGACAAACAACGTCTGAATGGAAAAAAATCCTAAGGTAATGGAGCTATACAGAAAGATTGCAACTTGTATATTATGGGGGACAAGAGGTTGCTGTCTAGGACAAAGGGTGACTCTTGAAACATCTTGTTTGTCAAACTAGATCATTCCTCATTAGCGTAGCGTAGTTACTTTAATTAGGTAATTTGCCTTGTTACATATTAAGCCTGCTCGGTATGCCACAATTTCTAATTTTCTGTTGGTGATAATTATGTGAAAACAGCATTTATCATCAGAAAATGTGATCATGCTCATGTTAAGGCTAAAATAGTGTAAAAAACCTCATGTACTGGCATTATGACTCAAGCCCCATTGGCAAGAGTAGGGTTACATTACCAGATTTGAACCTAGAAAACCTAGAAAATAAGGGCTGCCTGCACTGCTGTGGCCATAGGCCTGAACCACATAGAGGTTATATATATGATAACTGCTGCAAGAATATGCCTTACATTTCTCATTGTGGTTCTTCTAATAATGGTTTCCAAACCAATGCTGCAGTGGAAGCTGCTTTATATACAGTTCCTCTATTATTTATTTGTCTCTTATTTTGTGCTTTTAAGGCGTAGCTTAGAGTGGCTCGGTTGCATCCATGATTTAGTCCATTTGTGCTGCATTGATACTCAGCTTGTGCCATATTTTTTACTCAAATATAATCACTGCACTGGTGGCCCCAAGAAGTTGAACATCCAGAGAGGAGCGGTATAAGGAACACTCAATCTCTACAGAGATCAGGAGATTAAGACTCTTCTGGGCTCACCACCTTGAACATGTAGGCTAAAACTTATGGGCAGACAATCTTTGGGACATCCAAGAAAATGTTGACTGGACTGCATGGAAGAAGATCTACAGCTGGAAATGCAGAAATTGAGGTTTGCAAGGCTGCACCAAGAGGATAGGAGTAATGAAGCAGACCAAGACTGTCCATGAGCTGTAGGCCCACTGGGATGGGTATTGTTGTATGCCACCCTACGTGTGTCTGCCAATGAGACATATAAGGGGTGGCACATGGGCAGTATGTGACAATCCCCTCGAATGCCTCTTCTTTGCATGCCATTTATAGCACTACATAACAGTTGCTTGGGGCAGGTATTAAGAATATGGGTTTCTTGTCCAAGATGCAGCCAGCATTAGTTAATGAACCCTACTAGCAAACCTACCTACAAATGATTATAAATAAAAATATTATTAAATAGTTTGTATTTTCTAGGCACCCCAGACATCTCCCGGCAGTGTCGTCTCTTTAAGAGGGCCCAGCGTGCCGGGGTCTCCCTCTTCCATCTCTGTGAGTAATCAATCCTTATGTTTCTTTGGGAAAGTTTGTTCTTTAGTTCTTTAAATGACTCCATAGACATCATCATTTTCATGTAATCTGTCTGTCATCATATTGTATTTAGATAACTGATATACAGGTACAATGTGGAAAGAAATGGGTAACTTTTCTTTGGACCATAGTTTTTTAATCCTTTCCTCACTCCCCATCCACAGAGCATGTCTTATAGATGTCCTCACAGCAGTACAGTTTAAAGTATAACTGCATGGATAAAAGTGGAAAATCCACCAGGGCTACTTCCTGATCTACCTCCATTTGAGGACATCAATAAAACATGGAAGCTGAAGACAGGGTTGAGAACCAGAGTTGTAGCATTCACCTGCTGTCTAATGGATGTGCTTTATCATTTATTTTTTTCTTGCCAGGCTCGGATGGATAGTCGGGTTCTGGGGTATAAGGATCTTGCTGCCCTCCCTCGTGATAAGGCCATTCTAGATATTGAGCGGCCAGACCTGATGATATATGAACCACACTTCACCTACACCGCTTTAGAGAACACAGAGACTCTACGCAGCCGAGAGGTGAATAATGACAATTCTGTGCCCTACCTCTGCAAAGGGAGAAGAGCATCAGGAATAATTACTCAGACTCTTAAGGTGACCATGCATGGGCCGACAAAGCTGCCCACTTGGTCCCTCCAGACCAAATCAGCAACTTATTGGCCAGTGTATGAGGCCTGCCAATGGCCAACCCCTACCTGATTGAAATCTGGGAGAAAATCATCCAGATATTAATCAACCAATTTGAAAACCTGATCTGGTCATTGTTTTGATTCGATAATTGGTCCTAGGGCAGCATTAATTTGTCCATTGGGGACTACAGAGACCCATCAGCTGAGGACCATATCAATACACAGAGGAGAGCATTGGAATGTTGATAAAATCCTCACAGTCCCCATGGATGACGCGATTGTTGACTCTAGGACCAATGATTGGATCAGCCTGATTTGGCCCAGCAATTGGTTGGCAAAATCAGGCCCAGATCTGCTTGTTTTGTGACCTTGCCAAATGAGCGGATCTGGCCATGTACGGCAACCTCTAAATAATACAACACCCTGTTAAGGGCCCCTGCGATTTGTTTAGAAGTCTCTGGTTTTCTAGCCACAAAAAACAGCCACCAGACCTCTCTGCAGTTTGTTAAATGTCATTGTGTGCAGCACATGGAATCTGGAAATGGATCTGGCCCATTATACATGGCCGGTCTTGGACAAGCTTGTCTGGTATCTGGTGCTTTTAGTTTAGTGCTGTGCTGTATCTTGTTATTTCACTCTTATAGATTTAGACATAATAGTCACAACTGGAAATTAGCTTGATCAGCTCAGTATGCAATACCATGGATTCCTCATGTTTTATCTTGGTGTTTTTCATCAGGCACAAGCCAAGCTTGTCTGATATTGCAGCATTATGATTTGTCCTTGTTGGATATTGTATTGGTATTTTATATACACAGATGTTCTAAGTTACATTTTGTCAGTGGTGGCCCAGATAGCATTGTTTTTGTTCATCTTACTCATGCTCTGTCATCACTGCCTCTACTCGTTTTTCTGTTGCTACAATGGAATTTGATTTGTTTTTTTTAAATCATGATTTTGCTTGTGAGTAATAGAAGTCATTTATGAAGGGGGGCACAGCTCCAAAAAACAGAAGTAATGGCAACTTTCTATCAATAATATCCATGATGTCCTCAGCTGGGTGGATTCATTATTTGTAGGGAGGATGCTTCAATTATAGTGGTATAAAATCCACAGGATTCTGCAGCAGTAGAAATGCATCCTCTGTAGTGATAAATGGCATTTCACTGTCTGAAAGTCTGATGGAGAAGTCTGAGTTTGGCAGATGCCAAGAAAACACTATCTTCCTGAATGCATAATGCTGCCTGCCAAATATGGTGGAGGTGGAGTAACGTTCTGATGATGTTTTCCATGATTTATGGTAAGGCCCTGTTTCCTTTGAAAGTAATCCATAAGGTTACAGCCTATAATAATATGTTTACCAATTATTTGCTTACTACTTTGAAGGTAATTTCTTGTCTTAGCACAATAATTCCCCTCCATGTCCAAACCTGTGTCTATACAAAATGGGTTTGCTAAGATAAGAGTGGCAGAACCTTACTGGCCAACACACAGCCATGACCTCAACCCAACTGAACCCCTGTAGGATGAACTGGAACACTGGTTTCTACTGCAAACCAGGCCTGATCCCCAACATCAGTTCCCAACTTCACTAATGCGCTAGTTAAAGCAAAACCTACCAACAATGTTCGAACATCTTGCCAAAAAGTCTTCCCAGAAAAACATGAACTCTTACAGCAGTAAAGGAAGGGCCAACTCCATATTATAACCTGGTGTGGGAATGAGATGTTGGACAAGCAGTCTAGTCTGTTTCCTTTGGGTCATATAATATAACATAGAATTGCACCATTCCATCAGTTTCAGGGAAGGAGGGTGAAACGTGGGTTTAGGGAAAAAAAGCTTTCCAGTGGAGAGTGTATAAATAAATATGAATATATAGTAGTTGATCTCATTGACTTGTATGCATTAATGTTTATTTCACACTTTCTCTGTATTTCAGAATCCTTTCAAGATTGCACAATATGTTTATTTATGTGTTTAACATTTATTTTGCAAGTCATGGATGTGTGTTATCTTAAGATCAAATATAAAAAAACAGCTCTAACTCTCATTGAGAGTAGGTTTGCTAGGGAAAGCTGAAAAGTAGACAAGAAAGAAAACTGAATGTCATGAGAACAGGAACATCTTGAGAGGATTAGTGAGAATCAGATGACTTTTCTATGCTGACCACCAACTAGTATAATTAGTATGGCCAAATTTGGTGGCATTTGGCACACAAACAATCCTGCTTTTTGTTTTCTTTTTCTTTAGTGTCCATCCCCTAATTTTACCAAACCTAAACTGTTTGCATTAGTATACAGTAGCTGACCATAATAACTCTTCATTAACATTTTTTGTTCTCTTGCAGCGCTCCCTGTCACCCAAGTCCATTACACCACCACCATCCCCTGAGGTAACTGTAGAGGTATTAGAGGGGCACTGGGAGAAGTGTGAAATGAGACCCAGGATAATAATAATTATATCTCTGTTTCATTTGCTAGGTCTCTGCACTTTGGGCTGAGACCAAATCTACTGCTAGTGGCTCAGTTGTGCATGGAGCACATGGAGGAACCAGTTCACCAAGAGGAGGAGTCCAACATTTCCACTGCCCAGGTAGGAACAGGGAGCACAAAGCACTCAAAATGTTATGTGCTGCATATAGCTGTGTGTCAAGTTGTGCCCCATAAGTGGAATAGATTCTTTGAAAAGAGGTCTCATTGGTTTTTGTTTGATGTAAATATACAATAAGTCCTATAACACATTAATGTGATATTATTTTTGCTTCTTTCATTTTTTATTATTTATTATAAAATTCTTTGCATCTACTGTTTTTATGTATCCCACTTGTTTGTTTTATCTCTCCAGAGTTGTCTCAGGCTGAACCCAATTTATATAAGAAGCCACCAATCTACAGAGTGAAAGGTGAGGAGCTCTAACAAACGCTAACCAATCCCATTAACCCATCCATCATACTACCTCCACCTCTACCAGTGAGAGTAGATTCACATCTAAGTGAGTTGCCTTTTCATGGAAAAACATCAGGCTTTTACTTGATGTCAACGATTTTTCCCAAACCACAGCCTTCCTTCTTATTCTTACCCCATTGCAGATATGTCAACTCCCCCAAATTTGTAGGGAGTCTCCCTGATTTAAGCCCTTCTATTCCAATCAGCAATTTGCACCCAAAACCTAACTGACCAGCAGCATTCTAAAATCATTAGAATTTACTCACAAAGTCCACTGATATTGTCCATAGCAGTATAGCAGGGAGCATGGCAGTGGCAGAATATGGGTGGGGTCAGTGCAGGACAGGCATGTCTAAAAGTGGCCATCCACGGCAGGGCCGGATTTACATAGCGAGCGCCCCTAGGCTCGCTGTCGTTCGTCGTCCCCATACCCTCCCTTTTATTCGCTAAATTTTTCATCATTGGGACCAGAGCAATGTGGATTGGCGCACAGGAAATGTAAAAAACTATTGTATCTCCTGTGCATCTCCATTGTCTCTGAACCAATGTGGGTGTGGTTGGGCAGCATGCCGCCCCACTAAAATCCTGTCGCCCTAGGCCCGGGCCATGATGGCCTCTCCACAAATCCGGCCCTGCGTAGAGATCTGCTCGTTTGGCGATGTTGCCAAACTAGTGGATCTCTCCCTAATATGACCACCTTGAGTTGGGCAATATCGGGCTGATCCGATTGTGGGCCCTAGGGCCCAATGATCGGATCATAACAAAAGGTAAACGGGTGGTTAGATCGAAGAACTGCATCAACGAACAGATGCGGTCCGCAATCCAACGGAATTTTTAGTCCTGTCCGATCGACATCTGGCTGACTTTCGGTCAGATATCGATCGGGGAAGCCTGTTGGAGGGCCCCATACATGGGCCAATAAACTGCCGACTCGGCCTGTGTATGGCCACCTTAAGATACCCCTGTGTCTCTTCAGAGCCAAGTTGGAATCTCTGCCATGGCAGAAATGTCAATTACTTTCTTAGCCTATAACTTATATTCTAACTTTCATTGTGTTCCAGAATCAGGAATCTTACACAGACTGTCCGATGACCCCATCGTTGAATCATCAAAGTTTCCAGCTGCAAAACCACCGGATCCCAACCAGCCTGCAAAGATTGAGACAGACTATTGGCCATGCCCACCTTCCTTGGCAGTAGTAGGTATGAATAAGGGGGTGTTACTTCGTTGGTGGGAAGCACATGGATCAAATTTGCCTATAAGTGTCAAGAAAAGGAGGCAATGGCATTCAGCATCTTTAATCTAATAAATTACTTATTGAAATATCCACTACTAGTACAGGATAATCTTGCAGAGGTTTCACCACCTTTACAATTAGCAGTGATCACACCACTGTGTGTACCATGATCTTAAGGGGATTTTGGGCTTGATGCTATCAAACAGACAAATTAAAAGCGAAATAAGAGTCATTGACCACTAGAGAGAGAGACAGTAATTGCTTTATATAATTTTCCCTGGCCCATAGCCATCAATGTAGTAGAGAAATCCCTGGGACAGGGCTTCTCCCACCCGAGCTGCCCAAGAACAGGAAGCAAATAAAATCAGGAATGATATAATTGAGACGGGTGATTAGATTTGCTTACCCTGCCGGCAGTTCCTATTGCAGCTAATCAAATGTGCCCACATTTAATCCGATGTGGACTTACTCCTTTAGCCACTATTAGTGTGATAACTTTCTTACATTCAGTATTAATAGACAGAAAACACAGCAGAGTCCTCTAATGCAGTATATTCAGAATAACTGCCATAATGTATCTCAGTACATACTGAGCGAAACACAGAAGGGGGAGCTAATTTATGAACAATGTGCCATTCTGCATATAGGCAGTAGACCATTGGCAACCAATTCATTTTTTGCATTTACTGTTCTTGCAGCTTTCTAATAGGGATGCACCGAATACAGGATTCGGTTCGGGATTGGGCCTTTTTCAGCAGGATTCGAATTCGGCCGAATCCTTCTGCCCAGCCGAAGCGAATCCTAATTTGCATATGCAAATTAGGGGTGGGGAGGGAAATCGCGTGACTTTTTGTCAGTAAACAAGGAAGTAAAAAAAATGTCCACTTCCCAGCCATAATTTGCATATGCAAATTAGGGTTCGGATTCGGTTCGGTATTCACCCGAATCTTCCGCAAAGGATTCAGGGGTTCGGCCAAATCCAAAATAGTGGATTCAGTGCATCCCTACTTTCTAAAAAAAAAAATACTCAAGGATTGATTGCTATGGATTACTGCCCGGGGAAAATCATCACTGTGTTCATCAATAAGCCCTAGGTTCTCTACAGGAAGATTAGTACTAGTGGGTAAATGTGCCCAAACCCCAGCTAATCCACCCAGCCGTTTGCCATTTCCGTGTGGCCCTTCAAGCACTATTAATATTATTTTTAATGGAGTTGATGCTTCTTTTTGCCCATTTATTAATCCTTCCCTTGTCAGCCAGTAACACTCAGCATGGCATTGATCAAATATGGCAGCATAGAATCTTTAACATTGGCACTATATCAATTTTTATACCAATGCTGCAGATTCTATGGCAGTTGGCACTAAAGGGCTGAAGAGTTCCTTCCCCTGTTGGTGAATACAGTCTTAACTGAAACTCTGTCATGTTTGTGATGTAATATCATTCCACATCTTCTGTGGAATAATCCAGGTGACCCTTGCAGCTGGTTCTGACGTAGCTGTGTACATCCCTGACTATGTCCCTGCTAAAACCTGTCCTTGGCCTTTAGAGTCTGAGAGACGTCGTTCAAAGTCCAAAAGTGGAGAGGAAGAGAGTGAAGAAGGGGAGGCTGTGAGAGACCTACTGGACATGAAGCTAAACAAGGTATAGAGGGTGAGAAGGCCACAGTATGGTGGTATATGAATTTATACATCAAACCCCACTGATCTTATGTTTTCCTCTCCTACTTTCCCTCTTGTTTCTCAACCTCATCAACTGTTTCCTTTGCTGCCGCCACCCCAATATTCGCTCCTATGCTTGATTTATGTGTTTTCGGTGCATTGCTTCAATCTTCTTTCCTTTCATCTTCCTGACCTCTTACATGCCCCTTCACTCCTTTGCTTCTCCCTCCTTCCATTTCCGGCCTGTGATCTCACTCATAGATCCAGTCTAACCTGGGGAAACTCATCCTGAAAGAGGAAATGCAGAAAGGTGGCACTCCAAGGAGGAAGACTCGCTCCCTGCCTGACCGGACACCAATTTATATACGTATGTGTTGGCTCTGTGGTCTTTAAAACCATAATTTAATGGGCAATAGCACAAAGAGAGGATTTGAGGAATTTTAATGTCAATTTCCTTCCACACCGAAACCACCCAACCCCATATCTATTCATTATAAAGCTGATTGATGGTAGAATTTTTTTTTAAAGAACCAGTGGTGTAACTGTATGGGCCAAGGTCCCAAATTTTTTTACTGGGCTCCCTTTCTGGGTCCCCTATATAGAGGGGGCCCAGCCACCGGGTCTACTTCTTCTATAGTTAGACTAGTCCACCAGGATACCAGGAGTGGGCCTCCTAGTGGGTCCAGGATAGTGTTAGACTAGTCCACCAGGATAACAGGAAAACTCCTAGTGGGCCTTAATGCTCGTGGAAATTCCCTATTCAGTATCAGAAGAAAGAGGAGAAATTGAATGAAGAGTTTATGAAAGTATGTAAAGAGACTAGATGAATAAATAAGTTTTGTAAGGAGAGGGAATAAAATAGTGGGCCTGTGGTCTAAGGATTTCTGTGGGCCCTTGGCATTCCAGTCCAATACTGACTGAGCAAATGTAAGCTAAAGGTGGCCGTAGACGTAGAGATCCACTCGTTTGGCAATGTTGCCAAACGAGTGGATCTCTCCCCGATATGTCCACATTGAAGTGGACGATATCGGGCTAATCCAATCCCAACGATCGGATCATAATGGATCCCATACGCGGGGTCTGATCGCAGGACTGCATATACATATAGATGTGGTCATGATCCGATGAATTTTTAACTTTAACTGTCGGCAGGTTTTATCGGCCCGTGTATGGGGGCCTTTACACCCTTTTATGCCCATAGAGGATAATTAAACACATTTTATAATATAGCCAGTTACAGCTAGCAGCTTCTAATATTCGCGTGTGGCTTGAGCATTAACAGCAGAAGTTAGGTTGCCTTTAGTTCTGGAAAAAATATTGTTGGTGGTCCCCCATACATTTGTTCTTAGAGTAGACTTGCACAGTATTCTCTTGCATTGGTGACAAAATAGATGGAGAAAAGTTAATCCATGAAGTTTTTAGCCTCCCCAAATAAAGACAAACTACAGTACTGAGATATATTATTATACTTAAAAGGGGTCATTACTACCGCCAGTGCAGTGCTCAAAGTGCTATTTCGAGTGCAACCACCCAGCTAATTTTCCCTGAATTCCAGAATAAATATAATAGTGGTGCCATGAGGCTACATCACTAAGGGATTATATATATATACTAGAATGGAAAAATACAGAGCATTTAATGATGTGAAGCCTCTGTGAGAGTTTAGGACAGTGTGGAACATAAGCCAAGAAGCTGGATTTATGGTGAGCTCAGTAGCATCTTTATGCCTTGAAATATATTTGTTCTTGTAGACCAATTTCTACAAATGTGGTTATATTCATTCAAGCAATAAAACTATAAACTATCATTTAGTACAATGCAATCCTCAGTTGTAGTGACAAGAGAACTTGATGGTTCCATGTAATGGTCAAATAAACAAGGAGGAGGTTGCAGAGGTCATTAGGACACTCCATAAGAAGAGACCAGTTTCAAGGACGAGACACAAAAGACCGAAGACTAACTAATAGAACCATTAGGTCTAGGCTAGGGGGATTTTATGAGTCCAATCCCAGTGGGAAGTTAAATGTACTGCTTGGAGTGTCATGTTGGAAAAAAACAATTACTGTAAATTTCATTGTTAGTGTGTAGACTAGCAGTCAATGTACTGCTGTCTTTCCTACAGTGGTGCATGCACAAAAAATCTATTTACCGTGTATTTATACTGCACATCTTTGCAAACTGCACTTTACATATTATTATTGATAGTAATAATAATTATAATAACAAGCAATCAATCAATCAAGCGTCAACATACCGCTATTCCCAGACTCTGTACAACAGAAAAATGTACAAGGAAACATACAGATTACAAGTAAGGAGGGCTCTGCTCATTAGATCTATGTGGCCTTTTCTCATATATACAGGTATGGGACCTGTTATCCAGATCCATGCTTGGGGTTTTCCTGGATAAGGGATATTTCTGTAATTTGGATCTCCATACCTGAAGACTACTAAAATATCTTTTAAAGGTTAATTAAACCCAATAGGATTGTTTTGCTTCCAATAAGGTCTTATTATATCTAAGTTGGGATCAAATACAAGGTACTGTTTTATTTATTACAGAGAAAAATGAAAAAAATGTTTTTAGAATTTGAATTATTTGAGTAAAATGGAGTCTATGGGAGATAGACTCCATATATAACAAATTTCAGGATAGCAGATCCCATACGTGCCAGTCCTCAAAGGGAAAGTCTGTATTCCACTTCCTGGTCAGCTGTGGGCAAAGTCAATGTAGGTCCCCTGCTCAGAATTGTAATAAATAATAAATAGTGCAATTGTTCCCTGGTCATTGGTACATTTTCTAAATAGGAGGAGTTGCAGTTATCCCACCAGTACAACACCTCCCCTGAATAAGGCATTCTGGGAAGAAAAACAGTGCATAAGACAAGAAACCAGTGATATTAGATCTCGACCAGGTCCAAGTTCCACAAGTCACAAAGTATACTGTGATATTACAAAAGCTACTTCACACTTCCAGACCATAGTAAAGAGTCTCATGGCACACTTTTACACTGACTATGTGCCCACAGACCAAACATGCCACCCTATCATCCCCCCAAGCTTCTGAAATAGCCTCCCCAAGGCCCAAGAAGACTGTAACATATTCAGCACTCTTGGCCCACCTATTATGGTCATAGTTCTCTTACTGGCATACATGGAACATGGAGTCGGCTGCAGAAGTTATTTGTCCATCACCCCTGCACCCAATATTGTAGGAGGAGGTGCACTAAAGTTGCAGTTATCCCACCAGTACAACACCTCCCCTGAATAAGGCATTCTGGGAAGAAAACCAGTGCATAAGACAAGAAACCTATTGGCCCACCTATTATGGTCATAGTTCTCTTACTGGCATACATTCTGATTCCAGATAGTATTCCCATATCAGGAGAACTCATAAGTGCTAACCACTCATATCTGAACTTTCTTAAAGTTAACTAACTCTGTTTCCCCCTACACTGTTCTCTTTCTCTACAGCGGTACATTCTGGGTACGGAAGGAGCAGCTTAACAAGGGTATGTAAATGTGGCTAATGTAAAGGTACATTACATTATAAAGAACATGTAATTTACATAGGCATCATAAAGAATAGTCTTTATTAAAAAATTTGGCCTACATGGCCATAAAACCATCCATTCATGTGCGAGCACATAAAAATATAAAAAAAATCAATGTGACACATCTCTCTGCCCTTTCCCCTGATCCAGCTGCTGTCTGCAGAGTTTCCAGCTCCAGATCATCCGAAAGAAGGTACATGTGAGAAGGGGTTTTTATATTTATATCACTGGTATCAATAGCAGATACATTTTTGATTGCAATTCGCATAATTATACTGATCCTACTAAAAGGGAACTAAGCCTTGGACATTCTCTAAAGTTGTCCATCTAGGTGGGTTTGTTTGTTATTGAGAAACGGCAGAAAGGGCATTTGATGTGGGCATGGGCACGTTGCATCAGAGTGGACCCCTTGGCCAGAAGATAGATCAAGCTTATGTTTTACTATACTTTTCCACATTTCATGACTACTGTTTTTTTCTGTCACAGCATATCAGGTAAGCATGCCAAGGAATCATTTGAGTCAGAGGTTGCCAATGAATACAACTTGCTGGTCTTCTGGCAATATTTATTTCCCACAGAATGGAGAAGGTCTGCGATCACGGATGGACCGAGGCAATTCACTCCCCAGCATGCTAGAACAGACGGTGCGTAGCAGATGCTTATCTGTGAATAAATAAATATGCTAAGGGAGAAGGACCATGGCTAGGGGTAGGCAATATTGGCAGGTCCAAGGGGTACATTTTAAAATGGCCTTGACACTGCCTGTTATTTATGGCTTTTGCACCTGATTCTTTAGATGCAAGTGTCGCATGCCTACTGACTCTTGGCTTGAAGGGAATCCTGGAGCTACAGCACGGTCAGGAGGTGGTGGTAGCTTCAGGGTTCCCCTGCACCAATAGGCCCAGCCGCATTTGATTTGCAATGGAAAGCAGGAAGGCCTTAACAAAGCCGAGCGCAAGTGCAAGGAGTGAATCTTGCCGCAAGTACCTTTAGAGCAGAGACAGATTTGCGGAGATTTAGTCGCCCGGCGATGGCACTTGGTGCACTTCGTTTTCCAAAGTCACCCAAAGTTGCCTCACAAGGAAACTTTGTAAAACGAAGCGCTCCAAGTACCATCCCACTGTCGATTTAGATTCTAGCCGGTGGGGAGGCAGTTCGGGGAGATTAGTCGCCCGAAGAAGAGGCGATTTGTCACCGGGCAACTAATCTCCCCAAATCTTCTCATCTGTCTCTGCCCTTAAAAACCTGTAAAGTGGTTGTATGCGCAACTGGCTGCTTAGAAATTGCAGCCCCCCTATTGTTTGAAATCCATTCGAGGAATCCTAGACTGGAACATTTTCTTTCTCCCTTTCCACTTATAGTCTATTTCTAGTTCCTCTGTGTATAACACTCTATTCATGACCCACCCACAGTCCCATAAACTTTCTTTTTCTTACAGACCATTCCTTATGATATGCTAATTGTTACTAATAGAGGACGCCAGAAACTGCCTCCTGGGGTTGATAGGACTCAGCTGGAGGTGAGCAGGCTGAAAGAGATCAGTTTAATTAGGGTTATTGTTAAGATTCATGATTTTTTTCTTTCTTGAATTATACTGCATGGCCAAAAGAATGAGGGCACATAAAGATCATGCCCAGTGTGCTTGTTGAATATTTATTTCACAACCATCTGAGGCATTCATATGAAGCTGCTCATCCCCTTTGCTGCTATTACAGCCTCTACACTTTTTGGGAGACTTTTCACTAGATTTTGAGATATGGTTGCTAGGATTGCCTCCCTTCATTCATATACAAGAGCATCAGTGAGATCATGCACTGTTGATGGGCCTGGTTTTCAGTCATTCATTCCAAAGTTGTTCAGTGGGTTTCATGTCTGAGCTCTGTGCAAGCCAGACAAGTTCTCCCACACCAGACCCAGTTGATCAATGTGCTGCCTCTACTTCCAAAAGCAATTTGAAACTTGATAATGAATGCTGCAACTGAGGGCAGATGTTTTTAACATGCAACTTCAGCTTTTGTCTGTTGTTGCTCCTAGATGCAGTGTTGGACTGGGACACCAGGAGCCCACTCAAAAATCTTAGACCAGGGTCCACCATAAAACCTTAGACCAGGGGCCCACTCTCAGTACTAATATTCTCCTAGTTTGTTTTCTTTACACACTATAATCTATTATTCCATCTATTTAGCCTCTTTGTTCTCAGAATAGGGAATGGCCATGAAATAGGCCAAAAGTTTAGCAGCATGAGGGCCCACTGACACCTTGGCCCATCGGAGTTTTCCTGGTATCCCTGTGGGCCAGTCCGACACTGCCTAGATGTTTCAACTCAGATTAATAGGTTCATCAGGGCCGAATTCAGATTTGCTGTAAAGGTGACATCTTAAGTGCTATGTTGAAAGTCACTGACCTCTTCTGTATGGCCAGTTTTACAGCTACTGTTTATCGGTAGACTTTATGGCTGCAAGCTTGATGGTATTCACCTTTAATTAAGGGGTGTGGCTGAAATAGCCAAACTCATTAGTTGCATGGGTAACCACATTTCAGCCATGTAGCACATTTCTAATGATCTTCCTTTTGTCTAGAAAGGCCCCTTACTCAGTCTATTTTTTGTCTAAAAGTAGTAGTATGTTCTCCTCCTCTATACTATACTCTAACACAGGGTTGTCCAAACTGGAGGTCTGAGGGCCACATGTGTCCCTCCAGGAGATTTTTACAGCCCCCAGTCTGGTTTTAGGTCCCTCTATTTGACTTTGTTTCCTTGATCCTTATCCATTAAAACATCTTTTTTTGTCTCTTTGTTAGAGGTACCTGTCCCCTGAAGACTTCCAGCGCCTCTTCTGTATGCCTGTGGAAGAATTTGTTAAATTGCCTCTATGGAAGAGGAATGAACTCAAGAGAAAGCTGCTTCTGTTCTAACCCTACATGGGCCATATCTGCCCTTCACTTCTAACAAGGAAGTGGTAAAGCCAGGAGATGCCACCTCAGCTTCTGTGCAGTCAGGGGGAGAGTGAGAGCTTGACGTTCGTGTCTGAAATAAGTGGCTCTACAATTATTAAGTGGCTCTACACTGAAAGGAAACTCCAGTTCTCCTCATAACTAACACACACTTCACCTGAGACCATATTGTCTTCTGAAAGGCCCATCTCTTACTTAGACATATCATCAGATTCCTCACACCATGTTTGGTCCATTTCCTTAACAATCATCAGATACTCACACACTTGTATATGAACCTGCTACTAAACCTAGATAATTAAGATTTATATCTCACATATAACCAGACCTATGACCTCATCAATGAACCTGTGTGGAATCTTCTCATGCATCCTATACTCCAATATCACAATTCTCTTAGCAAGATAAACTTCTATAATGTTACTACAATATTAGCATCAGACAGAGCAGTAAACATGCTACATACTAAGCAAATTCATGTTTTCTATACTATGAATACCCAGCATCTTCAACATTCACAGCACCACCAGTAAACTAGTCACGCACACTAGAAGCTTCAATCACTTCTGTAGAAACATTTAGAATTCTGTCACTGGTTTGTGGAACAATATGCTGGGCATGCAATCATGACATAGATATTTAGTAATTAGGGGTGGAGGTGCTATTTAACTATTGCTGTAAGCTGCCAAGGCTGTGCGTGTTTAATGGGTGAGTGCTTTCACTTTACTGCAAACAAGTCATCTCCTTTCAGTGAAATGGACATTAAGGCAAATCTGGAACCATCTGCAAAATTTGCCCGAAAGGACAGTTTCAAACATACCATTGCTTGCTGTGTGTGGTTTGTGACCTAATGGAATTCTTTGGTACATGCTTCTCCCCATTGAGACTTTGCACATGACGTCAAGTCATCTCCTAATTACACATTTGCCTCTTTCATCCATCACTTTTCATCTGACACTTCCTAAATTCCAGCACTAACCACCATATGTCCATGTCCCTTATGGTCACATCTCATCTAGATAAACCTTTCCCCACTGTGTTTTACCTTTCCCCTCAACCACCTGAAGTCATCCTTCACCTTGCCTCTCCATGTGTGACTCCCAGAGACATTCCCTTCACCAAAAATGTTGAGTCCCTTATGTGCCTCATATATGTCCAGTCTGTCTTCTACATGTCTCGTGTCCTTTTTCCATGTGGAAGCTTTTTTCCCATAAAGTTTTGCCTTCTGATGTATAATTAATATTATTAAAGTAAGTAAATTGATATCCAAGTTGTACATGTGTTTAATAATGTCTCACCAGGTCCACTATGTCTAAGCCTATTGTGGTCATATCACATGGCACAAGTGAGGCACATCATGTTTAGAAGCTGGGAAAGGGCAGTAGATGATTTATCTCCAAATGTCACATGTCAAAATGGAGCACTGGCATGCCTTTTCCAGTTTGATAGTTCAGTGCACAGTATGGAGGGTCAGCACCCACACCAGTACTATTAGACCATACAATACTGGCACAACAGAGCTTATGCAGGTGAGGTTCATCCCTCTTGCATATTTTCTGCTGTATCATGATTAGTACTAAGGTTTGCAAGAGGCAATGGCACCTCAACTTTCCCTTAGAAAGAACATGTCAGAATGGTTCGGGGATTGCCACATGCCCAGCTGGCACTTGCTGATCCTTCTGCAAACATAGGTGACTCCTTTACAGACAATCCGTTGTCTAAAATTTGTTGCTAAGCAAGCATTTATTCTCACTTGACAAAGGTTTTAACCTTTTTACCATGTAAATATAGTGTCTATGTCTCACAGACCACACTCAGTTGAGTTATTCCCAATCAATTAATTATTATTAACTTGAGGTCTCCTAAATCATTTCTTAAACATTTAAATTCAGAATATAATACATCAATTGTGCATATTGGCCAGATTCATATTCCATTACAATTAATTATTCAATAATTATTCAATAATTAAACTCATCAACTTACATCTAATAGCAAAACATCAATTCATATAGTTAATAAAAAGAAACTGTTTATTCAAATTGCTACTTCATGATTATCTGACGGTTAAAAACAATGGAGGTTTTTGTGTGAGCTTGTTAATACGGTGGCAGTTGTACTTTGTCCATGTTATAAGGGGACCCCTTGGGAAAAGTTAGGGCAGAGACACATGCTGCTATTTTGGGACTGCAACTAGTTTAGCACTAGCAATTGTATTGCTATATCAATCTTTAGCCATAGGCAGTATGAGATTTGCTTTAACGCTAGCACTTTATTAGTAACTACTTTCAGAATTACTTATGGAGATTGGATAATCTCTTCACTAACTAGCACTAGCACCTTTTATTAATTGACATATACTTGGTGAATTTTAGGCAGTCCGAGACTGCAATTAGACTGGAACTAGGAAAACCTTGTTGATTATTTGATAAATTGATTGATTTCCATATGGTACCTTATTAATTCATTTTATATAGTAGTATCTAATCTAAACTATATTTTAATAATTAGCACTGGCATTTTATTACCTCAGTTTGGTCATTGATTGTTGAAACACAGTAATAAAGGACTAAATAATTGAGTGTTCTATTGTACAGTCTTATAATCGGTACACAACATTTGGGGAATAAAAAAAAATATAGAATAAACATTATTGGAGAGTGTGGGGGTTTTTACTATCTTTTCCTTCTCGTAACAACCTGACACTAGTTTTCGATACCTCCCTCTCTCTGTGAAGTGAATTTTATGTAAGCAGATAGAGACTGCCTTTTCTATACCCTTTATTTCGGGAGATTAGTGTGTCAAATTGCTTCTTCTTCAGGCGACTAATCTCCCCGAACTGCCTTCCCACCGGTTAGAATCCGATGGCACTCGGATCACTTCGGCTTTTCGAAGTTTCCTCGTGAGGCAATGCCGAGGGCGACTTCAGAAAACGAAGCGTTCAGAGGGAAGGCAGTTCAGGAGATAGTCGCCCGAAGAAGAATCAATTTGTCGGTGGGCGACTAATCTCCCAAAATAGCAGCGTGTGTCTCTGCTAGGGTTGCCAACTTTTCTTGAAAAAAATACCGGCCTTTCTATATTTTTATCCTTTTTTCCTATTAATAACATTGGGATCAACCATCATTTTTACCAGCCAGACCAGTAAAATACCGGCCAGGTGGCAACCCGAGTCTCTGCCGTTCAGGTAGGGTTGACACCTGGCAGGTATTTTACCGGCCTGGCAGGTATAAATTATGGTTGATCCCAATGTTATTAATAGGGAAAAAAGATAAATATATAGGAAGGCCGCTATTTTTTTTTCATAAAAGGTTGCAACCCTACCTTCAGGCCCGGACTGGCAATCTGTGGGTTCTGGCAAATGCCAGAGGGGCTGCTATAAGGTCCCATAGAAAGTCAGTATTTAGTGGGCTGGTGGGGGCTGTTTGGACCTCTGTGTGGGCTCATTGGGCCTCTGTGTACCTGAAATGCCAGGGCCTATTTTAATTCTCAGTCCAGACCTACTGACCATAGACTCACAGCTTAAAGGGCAATTCACCTTCATTAGCAAAACTGTAATAACTAAAAAAAAAATATGTTCAAACTTTCATAACCTGCCAAATTTTGTAAAATTAACATGGTAATTAGGGGTGTGTGGCCACAAAAATGAGCGTGGTCAAAAAATGTCGCCAAACTATGCACGGCAAATGTTTTTGTCCCTCTTTTTAGTTCCAAAATGTTGTGAGGTTTGATTTAGTGTGGCAGCACCTGAGATACTGCAGGGAATGGTTGCTAAAGATGAACTTCAGGAGGAGAACATGCTGAGTTGGCTCAGGCCCAAAATGGGAGTGTTGCTTGGGGGCAGTTGCTGGAGCTGCGCTAAGAATCCAGTTTGTGTACTTTTCCTGCCCCAGGGAGTCGTGTGCAATGGGTGGAGCGGCAGAGGGCGGGACGGGGAGAGCACCCAGGAAACTCCGGGGATTCAGACAGGCCTGACTGGGATTGACGTGATCCGAGTAACCGAAACACGGGAAATGCAAATGGCCGCGACTCTTGTATAGGCCTAACCGAAACCCATGAAGCCCGATTAAAGTACTCGAGCTGTGCAGCCTGGAGAAGCCCAGTACCCGCCCGCCGGCATGTGGAGTCGGCTCGGAGCTTTCCTGCAGCAGGCTGTGGAGACGGTGAGGAGGCGCAGTAATTTATGACGAGGCTGTTGAGGCCGCAGTGTTTGTTTATAGGGGTTATACCATATTATTCCGCTCTGTGTGTGTGCGGCTCATAATGAACTGGTTTGTGGGATCTTTGTCCCTCAGAGATTCTGAAGCCAAATGCCCAGTGGTCAGACACTGAAATAACGCGATATTTCCCCAAGTTTTCAGGGATTATTATAGTCCTTCAACCCCGTTCCTTGGCTGGGTGTTTTGATTCAGTTTTTTTTTGCTGTAAAGGGCACTTCTCTTACAAAAGTTCTTTCCCCACAGGAGGTGCAGGCTCAGGGACTAGAAAGTATTTTGTCAACAGACCTCCCCTATGCCATACTGTTGGGGAGAGAGAGAGAGCGCCTACAGTGGCAGCCATGTTGGGCCACACGCAGGTGCATAACAGGGTTACCTGGTCTAATTTACTAAACCAGCCCAAAACTAACCAAGAGTCACTTCAAAATTAGCCTAAAAATAGCACAATATGTGCAGTGTAAAAAATATAAATATATGCGAAAATACACCTTTTTTAAATTTTCACTGATTTTGATAATTTTTCCATGAAGTAAAATGGGACAGATTCGCCCGTCACTAGGGCCGTAACTACAGAGGGGGACCCAGGAGGTATAGGGACCCCATGAAGCCCTAATTCATATACAATTTCAATCAATATTGGTAAAACCTATAGACATTTTGTTGGCCAGCAGATTTTTGCCCCCAAAATTGTCTGAAATTGAGAAAAGTCACCAGAAAACGCAAGAATGCTTAAGAGAGATGGGAGACTGGGGTACAGAGCCCAAAATCTGGTAACTCCCGACTTCTACACAAGTAAGTCCCATTGCATGCTGGGTATTGTAGTCTTACATTAAACTTGGCAGACAGCAAATTGTTAAACATAAACTACATTACCCAACATGCATTGGGAGACGCAGGCCTGGTACATTAGGGCAACAAAAAACTTTTAACAGGTTTCCAAAGTACAAACTAGCCAAAGGCTCGAAAACTAGCCCAAATCTGTACCTTGGCTAGTTTGTACTTTCAACGCCCGCTTGGGCTTTAAATTATTGCAGGCTTTACAATTTGGCTGGAAACCTGGCAACCCTAGTGCATAATGAGCAGGGTTGCCAGGTTTACGCTTCCAAACCAGTCAAAGACTATAAAAAAAAACTAGCCAAAAAGTATCCAAAAAAACATTTTAAAAGTAGCCTAAAAATAGCCCAATTTGTACACTGAAAAATTATAATAAAATAAAGTAAAACGGTAAGGGTATCAAATCAAATAAGTGTCTGGAATGTTCTAATAACTTTTCTACACTAAAAAAGACATTTATATAGACATGAAAAAGTGCTTAACAATACATTATAATCATAAATATATATATATATATCTATATATATATATATCTCAATTATTGAAAAAGACCAGCAAAACTGGGAATTTTGGTGAAACAAGTAAAAAATTGTATTGTTAAGTGCATATACAGCCAAATTCTAGTGACAGTCTCCCATTGATATTATCAGATATACACACAGAGACATTTTCATTAGCCTGTAGAAATCTTTTAACCTGTACCATCGACTGAACGACCGATCGACGTGGCACGAAAAATGTTCATTTCGAACTATCGTATCTTTGCACTTTGCATCTATGGCCAGCTTAAAGGAGAAGGAAAGGCTTTGTGCACTTGGAGGTGCCAAATGTTAGGCACCCCCAAGTGATTGTATTTACTTACCTGAAACCCCAGGCTCCTATCAGCAGAAAACTGCACCGGCATGGGGTTATACCAGTAAACACCACGGAGCGATCCTCTTCCGGCTTCTTCTTTCTTCAAATTTCCCAGGGCAGATGCATGCGCAGTTGAACGAAATAGACGACTTTTTAGTTAAAAGTTCGGCTTTTTGTTCTACTGCGCATGCAGTAGAAGAAGATTGCTCCGTGGTGCTCACTGGTATAACCCTGGGCCAGTGCAGTTTTCTGCTGTTAGGAGCACCGGTCCGGGTTTCAGGTAAGTAACTACAATCACTTGGGGGTGCCTAACATTTGGCACCCCCAAGTGCACAAAACCTTTACTTCTCCTTTAAAGTAGAACCAAACCATTGCTAATAAAAACCCCTACCCTACATAGACCCCCTCCCAGCCTTGGTGGTACCTTTGGTAATTGGCCCTTACTCTTCACTTACCCCTCGTGCAGATTCAGGGCATCGGAGTTCACGGGCGCCATCTTCTTCTCTTTGCTTGTGCAGTTGGAGCATTCATCTGTTTTGCGAAAACTGCGTAGAAAGTCGCGGAAATTGCCGAAGCAGCGAAAAAAGACCCGAAGATAACTGAAGAGAAGAATATGGCGCCCATGAACTCTGCTGGATTTGCACTAATTTGCCACTTTTCTAATATTGAAGTTCTTATGTCTTTCTAAAGCAGCTCTGGAAGGGGGGGGGTGTCGTCAACTCTGTAAACTTTTCTAAATTGATACATTAAGTTGATACATTTCTTATCTTTGTCATTGCTAAGAAGAATCGTTGGGTTTCATTAAAGGCATCTTTTAGAATTAGAATTGATACAATAGTTGTTAATATTCCACAGATACTGCTGAAAAATGTATCAACTTATGTGGCAACTGTAATTGTTACAATTAAATGTAACAGTTCAGAATCTGCACCTCGATTACTGAGCTGCCAGGCTGAAACACCAGGGACAGAAACATCAACCTTTAGTCTTCAATTTTGGGAAAACGGTAGAAATAAAAGGTTATTGAAAAAAGTCTTTATTTCTGGTGAACAATGTGAAAACAACAAGTATTTGGAAGGTGAACAACTCCTTTAAACAGTAAAACATTTTTCTGGCGTTAGTGCATGGTGTTTCTCTCCGCAGCAGCACTGAATACTATCACCTATACACAAATTGCATGCCGGGAGAAAGGTTTTGGGTGTTTAGTTTAAGAGTTGGAACACAATAAATTGTTAAATTATATATTATAATCAAGTTGCAGTTACCCTACCAGTATGCATAATGTAGCAGTGCCTGAACCTGAATGAAACAAAGTGCACAAAGCAGCAATGATGTCACCTGTACTATACATACTACACATAGCAGGATACTCTTACTCTGTACCTATATATGGGCTCTGCTATCCTAGAAGTCCTGGGACCTGGGATTTTCCAGTTATAGGTGTTTTACCATACTTGTGAGCACCATATCATAAGGCTGCTAGTACAACACCTTTTGCTACTTTCAGCCGGCTAGCTAAAATTAAGTTAGTGATAAAAGGAAAGTCTTATGATGTTGCTGTGTTTATAAAGGACGAGAAATGACAGATGACTCTTAATTTCATTTTCCGAGCAGTGCAGTATTACTTTTCTCACTAATTTCATTTTCCACTGACCGTAGGTGACACTGTTGTCTCAGCTAATTCATTAAATTAGCAGTGTAAAAACTTCTAATCTTGAAAGCTAGAAAAAAAATGTGAATTTCAAATATTCTCAGAAGAGCACCACATTTGTTTTGTTTTTGCAATTACTTAAAAAAGCAAACAAATAAGAGAAAGAGGGGTGGTGCCCCATTGCTTGTACAGTAGAGGGAATGCTGGCAAGTGTTCCAAATAACTTCCCTATGGGGTTAAGGTTGATTGTGTTTTAGTGCAATAGTTTTTGCTCCATAAGATGGCACTCGGCAGTTGCCAGGTATAATTTGATAGATATGTGGTGAGATATTTGCACGCAGATCCTGATAAATATGACAAATATATGGTGTTATAAACAACACAATGCCACGTGTTCCCTTTACTCTGCTGGTTGCACTGTATCTCTCCTGACTTGATGTATCACATGGTGTTTTTGAAGCTTGCCGTGTGTGTGTAAGCCTGGGTCCTAGCGCTGGCACCCTCATGAGTGCACTCCCATCCACACACACACGAGCACACGTATGCACTGGAGCACCGGGGATAATGCATACAGGAGTACCCATCCCCGGTGCTCTTTAGGTTACAGCTGGGCAGCATGCCGCCCCTCAAAACTTGCCGCCCTAGGCCCGGGCCTTTGTGGCCTAGGCACAAATCCGGGCCTGTGTGTGTCTATGCACTCAGATCTCAGGTGTCCACATTCCATAACCAGAAGGCAAATCCCAGAAGAAATATGTGTCTGTATTTATCTGAAGTGGCACATTCCATTAATGTATAATAATGATAGAGGGATGTGGTAAACAACATGTTCTCCATTGGAGGACAGTATCATTCAAAATGCTCCTGTGCCATAGTACTAAAATTAATTTGACTCATAAAGACATTAAAGAAACAGACCAAAAAATGAAAGTGTTTTAAAGGAATGACAATAAAATGTACTTTTGCTCTGCACTGGTAAAACTGGTGTATGTGCTTCAGAAACACAACTATAGTTTATATAATAGTTTATATCAATCAGCTGCTGTGTAGCCACGGGGGCAACCATTCAAGCACAGGATACAAAGTAGATAACAGATAAGTGCAGAATAATCCCATTGTATACTACAGAGTTTAACTGTTACCTGCTGTGTATCCTGTGCCTTTTATCCTTTTTTCCCTGCTCGAATGGCTGCCCCCATGGCTACACAGCAGCTTGTTTATATAAACTATATTTTTTAGTTTCTGAAGCAAATACATCAGTTATACCAGTGCAGAGCAACTGTACATTATTTTAAAGGAGAAGGAAACCCTGTAGAAAAAAACTCTGTACCCCCCACCCCACAGAGACCCTCCGCCCCCCAGACTAACTGCCCCCCGGGGAAATGCCCCATACTTTATACCTACCCCTCGTCGCAGATTCTGGCAGCGGACTTCACGGCATCTATCTTCCGGGTCCTCGGTAAGCTGACTGAGAGATCGGTATGTCGGTGCATGCGCAGTTGGAGAAATTTTCCGGTTTTCGACAACTGTGCCGAAAATTGACGGAGATTGACCATCTGCCAGTCAGCTTACCGAGGACCCGGAAGATAGATGCCGTGAAGTCCGCTGCCAGAATCTGTGACGAGGGGTAAGTATAAAGTATAAGGCAGTTAGCCTGGGGGGGGAGGGTATACGTAGGTTGGGGGTACAGGTTTTTTTTCTACAGGGTTTCCTTCTCCTTTAAAACACTTTCATTTTTTGGTGTTTCTGTTCCTTTAACTCTAATAGACTTTGTATACACTGGTGATTAGTTATGTAAAGTTTATATTTTAACTGAATATCCTATTGTTTCCCATTCAGCGTGAGACAACGCAGGACCTGCTGCCGTCCTTTATCCAGCACTGGAAAGGAGTCACTCAGTACTACCTAGAAACCTCAGGTGAGCTACAGGGATTTAGTCTCTTGCACCTGAATGGTGTTCATTGAAAGCCTGGTTATCCCATAACACCTCTGACTATTTAGGGCTCCTTTTGACAGAGGTGGGATTGTGGATATCTAAAAAATGAACTTTGCTTGCTCAGTGACCCGAGTGTTAGTGTGCTAGTAGGTATGAATTGTAGTGTTCATATGAAGAATTCTGTCTGTTTGCCTCCACAAAGATGAGTCTTGTCCTGCCCGTGAAACAGACATCCCATGGAGACTCCGTCAGCTGACTGACATCCTAGTGTTTGAGGAGAGCAATAATGGGGCTGAAGAAGCTAGAGGGGATGGAGGAGACGCAGGCACTGGAAGCCATGCTGGGCCATGTATGGAGTATTTACTGCAGCACAAGATACTGGAGACATTATGCACACTAGCAAAGGCGGAGGTATAATTGCTCCTATACTATTCTGCATATTTTAAGGTGCTTACTGTATCAGGAGGAGCAAAACAATGCACTGGCCTCTCATTCCTGTGTGTGTCTCTGCATTGGCTGTATGTGTCTCTGTGCTGACCAGTTAGGGTTGCCACCTTTTATGGAAAAAAATACCGGCCTTCCAATATATTTATCTTTTTTTCCTATTAATAACATTGGGATCAACCATCATTTTTACTGGCCGGGCCGGTAAAATACTGGCCAGGTGGCAACCCTATGCCTGTCCTGTCTGTATGTGACTCTGTGTTGATCTGTCCTGTCTGTATGTGACTCTGCACTGGCCTGTCATTCCAGTATGTGTCTCTGCGCTGGCTGTGTGTGTCTCTGCACTTGCTGCATATGTCTCTGTGCTGTCCTGCTCTGCCTGTGTGTGTGTCTCTGCACTGGCCTTTACTCACTGATTGTGTCTCTGTGTTGATATGCCCTTCCTGTATTTGTCGGCGATTTACAATCCAGCCCCAAACCCCCCCCAAACTACCCACTGTACCATCGGCACTGACTGCTTTCCAGTAGTTAGGCCGCTACTGGTGTCTCTCTGCTCACCCATCCTGCCTGTATGTGTGTCTGTTCTGGTCTGTGTTGCCTATACGTGTCTCTGTCTTGATTGTATGTGTCTCTGTGCTGACATCCTGCCTGTATGTCACCTTCCTGTAGGCGGCATTACTGTTTGTATTTCCTGAGCATACTTGTGTTTATGTACCTCATTGCCACATTGTCCTGCCTGCGTGTCTCAATGCTGCCTTGTCCTGTCTGTATGTATAAGCTGTATGGTTTATCTGCTTTTTTTTTTCATTAAATAAGATTAACTAAACATTAAAAATAAGTGAATGTAAATTGATGAGGGGGCTTTTCTAAGAACTTTTGCAATGCACATTCATTATTTATTTATTTTTCATTCCAATATATTAAAGGATACATGTCCTGTTAATTTGAGTGACTTTTGTTACAACAACACCACCTGCTGGTCATTTTCCCACCAGTCTGACCACCAAGTAGTCAAAGAAGTTGTCAGGAGAAAGAAAGAGGCTGCTCTGATGTTCTTCTGGTTAGGAATAAAATTCGAAACCTTTCTCAAATCTTTCCTAAGCAGAAGAACATCAGAGCAGCCTCTTTCTTTCAACTTCCTTGACTACTTGGTGGTCAGACTGGTTGACAAATGACCAGCAGGTGGCACTGTTGTAACAAAATTCATTCATATTAACAGTACATGTATCCTTTAATATCTTGTAATGAAAAAAAATGAATGTACATTGCAAAAGTGCTTAGAATAGCACCCTCATCGATTTTACATTCACTTATTTTTAAGGTTTACTTATCCTTTAAACTGATACCGTTTTCATTTTTTTTTATACATTCTTAGTTCATGGAGTGTGTGGAATTGCACTGCACTGGTCTGAGACTATATTATTATTAATATTTATCACATCTGGGCCTCTTCTACTTTCTCACCTGTAGTATCCCCCAGGGATGAGGCAGCAGGTCCTGCTTTTCTACAGCCGTCTTCTGACCAAGGTACAGCGCCCCCTGCTGCACTACTTGAGCGTCCATCGCCCTGTACAAGTGAGTATTGGGTTAGCTGTCTCCATGAAGTTCATCTGCTCGGTACAAAATGTACTTAACTTGTGTATGTGAGCATGTCCTGCCTTCCGATATGAAATTGTTTTAGATATTGCAATTATTTATTTCAGGGTAAACTGTGAATGCCAGCAACCAATGCATAGTATTAGAATTGGCTTGTAGATTAGACAATGGGAAAATGCTCTATTGATAATACATTGTTGTATTAGGCAAGAATGTATTACATGGTGCAAAAATTAGATTACTATATCCTTTAAACCACAGAAGCTGATCGCATTGGCCGAAGATCCTGTTGGAGCCACAGCTCAGAAGGAGGAGCTACAGTTTCTAACAGCTGTATGCACCAAACTAGAGGAGGACCCCTCATTGCTTGTCCATGTCCTTGAGGTACAGAGATCTCAATATATTTGGCTTGTGACATGATCTATGAAACCCCTTCCTAGAACTCTTCCTTTTGCCAACTCACGCCACTTCCTATAACTTTTATTGAAAATACCACCTTCCTATGATGTGTCTCTGTTCCTTATAACCCTTATACATTCTGTTAGCTTGCACAGGTTCCAGGTATTTCCACTAGGGGGCAGGGCTTAATAGAAACAAAGTTGATGGCTCCTCCTGTCCTCATTTAAACCCCCTCTAGCTCTGTTTGATATATTAAGACAGTTTTCAATTGGTATTTTTTTTTTTAATATAATATAAATAAGCTGTGGTTTGAATAGGAGAAAGTCTTACGTGATAAAAAATTAACAACGATAAACCTCTAGCTTCTGGATTGGTTTGCCTTATGGTTGCCACTGCCAGTTAGCCAACCCTGTCATCTATATAGCAATTAAATATCAGAAGCACACTACAACAAATAAACAAAATGAAGACCAATTGCAGACTTCATTACTGTCTACTTCATACCCTTTTAAACTCTCTTAATAATATTCATATTTTGCAGATATTGTTCCTTTCTGTAATTCAATCAGAAAACATGTTTTGCTTGTTAAATAAAGCAAATTAGTAGCCTATAACACAGCACTCTCCCTATAATTTCTAGAATGGTATATACATGTTTATAGACACTATATTGATTTTGGGGGAATGCAAGGAATTCTCAGGCATTTCATTGAACTGCTATTTCTGATCTTATGTTTACAGGAGGAGAGTGTAAGGAAAGTGCAATGTTCAGGAGGTGAAGGTGATGGAGAAACCAAATCCACAAGTCACAAACCCAGGCATAACTTATTCAAAGCCCTGCTGAGGCTGTGTACCTGCCAGGTAAATAGGCACTGATGGGGGGGGGGGGTCTAGTAAGGAAATAAATAGATAGAGTGGTTCATAATGAAGATACAAAAGATACAGTCTGTTATTGTTGATCCTTATAAATAGCCATTATAGTTGGGGGCGTGGCTGCACGCTGAATAAGATGGTTGCATGGTAGAGCTGCTCTGTGCCCGTGCTCTTAATCCTGTTGGGTCTCCCCCGAACCGGCGCAAACTCTCTCCACGCGACGATATGGCCAAAAACCGGGCCCCAGCTTCAGAGGCACACTTTTGGCCCCAGGAGTCCAAGATGGCGGCTCCAACTCTTCGGCGCTCAGAAACAGCACGCCACACAGACCCCAGAATAGCAAAGTGCAGGCTGATTCGGGGAGAAACATAAGTGCAGCAGCAGCACAGTATCTGGGCAAGTATGTAAGAGATCGCCCTGGGGAGCCAATCGCACAAGAGTGTGCTGATACTTACCCTTTGCAGGACTCCCTATATGACTCTCCTATGCCCTCCCCAGCCAGCATCTCTGAGGTGGCCATGCCTGAATAGCCAACTTACGGTACTAGCTAAAAGGCTTGTTAACATTGCCCCCTCTATAATTCACATGGATCAAATGGGTTTTATGCCAGTCAGATCTATCTATTAATCTGAGAAGGATTTACACATATCTCCAAACAGAGCATACAAATAGTGGCTCAAGGGTCATAGTGTCACTGGGCGCAAATAAGGTGTTTGACTTAGTTGAATGGCTATACGTTTGGGAAACAATGCTGAGCTTCGGATTTGGTCCCAGGTTCCACAAATGGGTTCAATTGTTATACCTGAAACCCTCTGCCTGTATTAAAGTTAACGGGGCCCAGTCCCCCAACTTTCCACTGGCCAGGGGAACCAGGCAACGGTGCCCACTCTCCCCGCTGCTGTTTGCAGTTGCCATAGAACCCTTGGCTATCTGCCTCAGGCAGTCTCCAAGGGTTAACGGGTTTAAATATGGGGCAATAGAAGACAAGATAGCACTTTATGCTGATGACTTGTTGCTCTTCTTAGAAGATTCCCAGGCCTCTCTGCAGGAAGCCTTACTTATTATGGAGAGTTTTGCTATTTACTGGGCTCACTATAAACCTATCTAAGTCAGTAATTTTTTCCTTGGACAGCATCCCGGCCCACCCCTCCACCACCATATTATGGACAATATAGAGCCACTCATTGACCAATTTAAACTAGCAACAAATGTCTGGGCTAAACTACCTATTTCCCTATGGGGTAGGGTTAACCTATATAAGATGTTTTATTTACCCAAACTGCTATATAAGCTACATAACTCTCCCATCTGGATCCCAGAGACCCTCTTCTGTAGAATAACCTCTGTTTTGCTCCCCTTTTTGTGGTCTAACAAATCTCCCTGCATAGCCTGGACATATCTGGCAGCACGGCTGGATAAAGGTTGCCTGGCTCTAGCAAGGTTACGCTTCTAGACAGCCAGATTTACCGTTTACCTAGTCGGTTCCACAATTAGGTGGATGATCCCGGTTTTCTGCTTCTGGCCTCCAGGCTGGGTCTCTAGAGGCAATCAAAAATTTGCCATGTAGGCAATTAAAAGATTACATCTCCTATCCATCAACAATATCTGCCCCTTTCAGAGCTTGGAAGGCTGCATGCTCATACACCGGGCACAAGCCACCAGTATATTCCCCTTACTTACCACTTTGGAATAATACCAATCTTCCCTATCTGTACTCTCTTTACATACTTAACTTGGCTAGGTCTTAGGTGACATTCTAATTAATCAAAAGTTCCCCTCACACCAGCAAATCAAAGCTGAAACTGAACTAGCCAAATTTCCAGTTCTATAGATACCTCCAACTCCGCCAGGCATTCAAAGCCCAGTTCTCCTCTCTGGAGATCACCTTTGCTACTCCCACGGTGGAATTAATTCTGAATGACCCAAAACGTTCAAAACTCGCCTCCAGGCTGTATAACGCGCTAATAGACACTGTCCCTCCCTCTAAATAAATTTATACACCAACTATACTGTATATCACCCCCTAAAGCAGTGATCCCCAACCAGTAGCTCGTGAGCAACATGTTGCTCTCCAACCCCTTGGATGTTGCTCCCAGTGGCCTCGAAGCATGTGCTTATTTTTAAATTCCAGGCTTGGAGGCAAGTTTTGGTTGCATAAAAACCATGTGTACTGACAAACAGAGCCTCAATGTAGGTTGACAATCCACATAGAGGCTACTAAATGGCCAATCACAGCTCTTATTTGGCACCCCAGGAACATTTTTCATGCTGGTGTTGCTCCCCAACTCCTTTTACTTCTGAATGTTGCTCATGGGTTCTAAAGGTTGGGGATCCCTGCCCTAAAGCTTCAGAAAATGGGCCAGCATTCCAGAGCCGTATGCCTGAGATGCCAAGAGCCCGAAGCATCCTTTTTGCACCTGGCGTGGCAATGCCCTCAGATACAGAACTGGAGAGAGGTAATGCAATATCTAGCAAACAACTTACCATTCCCACAGGTATACTCCCCCAAAGTCTGCTTATTGGGGTTAGTGAAAGATCTACTCCCCCTAAACCGGGCCAGATCAAGTATGAGCCTTATACAATGCAAAGAAAGTGATAGTCATGAACGGAATGGGCAATGATGCCCCATCAGTTGCTAAATGGGTCAATGTAATTAATAAAGCCCTTCCCTCCATCAAGCTAACTTACTTGGCCAGAGGTTGTCCCAGCAAATTTGAAAGGATTTGGGACCCATGGCTAGACATTAATTTGATTGTGCTTCCTGAGGGTTAATGTAGACTAACGGTATTCTTATATGTGATGCATGTATTGTATGTGAAATGCTGTGTAACTCTGTCTTCCATAGCTTACATGAAGCAGATCATCTGTGTACCAACAGTTATTACCTTGTATGAACCATGTTGTTATATGTTTCCCCCTTTCCCTGGAAATTTTAATAAATAAAAACTTTGAAGAAAAAAAAAAATTGGCATTATAGTTACAGAATTGGCTCACTAATGGCAGGGGTTGTGTTGCCTTCCAGCTGTTGCTGAACTACAGTTCCTATCACCACAAACAGCTATTGTGTAATGAGATACTATAACCCTGGTGGATGAATATTACTCCATTTAACTTTTTATCCCTTGCAATTCTAGAAGAGCCGTCTGTCTGTACGTGCAAGGGAGGCCCTTCTCAGAGTGCTTCACAGTGCCCAACAGGAGGGACCAGTTCACCTTATTGTGCAAAGTAAGCTGAGCCAGTATGTGACTGAGCATCTGTGTGAGCTTCACCGCTGCATCCCACTGAGCATTCACCCCTGTGATATCACAGCACTGCAAGAGACAGACTGGAGGTGAGCACTGCTTAAAGGACCAGTAACATCAAAAGATGAAATTGTTTTAAAGTAATACAAATATAATGCAGTGTTGCTCTGCACTGGTAAACTGGTGTGTTTGCCTCAGAAACAATACTATTGTTTATATAAATAAGCCATGGGGGCAGCCATTCAAAGGATAAAAAGGCTCAAGTAACACAGCAGATAGCAGATAAGCTCCGTAGAACATAAGGTTATCTGTTATCCGCTAATTATCCTGTGCCATATAGTCTTTTTTCAATTTCCACATCACCACCTCAGCAGCTTGTTTATATGAACTATTGTAGAGTTTCTGAAGCAAACACATCAGTTTTATCAGTGCAGAGCATATTTTCATTACTTTAAACACTTGGGGGCAGCCATTCAAAGGAGCAAGGCTCAGGTTACACTGCAGATAGCAGATACGCTCTAGAGCATTATGGTGTTATCTGTTATCCACTATTTAACCTGTGCCATATAGGTTTTTTTCACCATTGATACACAGCAGCTGGTTTATATGAACTATAGTAGTGTTTCTGAAGCAAATACATCAGTTTTACCAGTGCAGGGCAGCAGTAAATTTTTTTTTTGTTACTGTTACTTTAACATTATTTCTTTGCCACAACCCTTCCCTTTCCCATAGGTAACATGTTGCTGAACAACACCGTACTATATATTAGAACCCATGCATTCTCTGCTAGGTTGGACTGGCAGCTGCAATAGATAGTTTCAAGCAAGGGTTTAATTTAGGGGTTAGACTACAAGGTTACAGGTATGAATAGGAATAGTACATTGTTGATCCATGGAATGTTTTATAAGACCACGTTATAGAGTTTTTGCTTAGGTGGAATCCTCTAGGCACTAAGCTAAACTGCTGTTTGTATCTTGTCTCTCTCTTTCTGTAGGAAAAACATCGACAACCAGGAATCAGATGGCATGGAGAACTCTGAAGCAGCTCTAAGAAGGTTTCTCTGTTGGGTGGAATATTGTGATAGTCTAGTGCAGGAATCCCATGAGGTGAGGCTGCTGCTCTGTAATCTGTGTCGGCACCATGCCCCAACTCTGCATATCATTCCATATCCTCACACGATCTCTCATCCCATTGCAGATAGTTGCCATGGATATAACAAAGTCGATAAAGGATGGCTATTTGCAGGGGATTCTACAACCTGAACTGCTAGAAGTGTGAGTGTCTGTGTAGGACAGCCATGCTGTTCACTTCCTCTGCACCCAGTCTTTTCTGAAATTAAATAAGCCAATAGCAGAACAGAGTATTTACAGCTGCTTGTGTGTAACTAGTGTTGTGTACTATGGCTCACTCCTGATGTGCTGCCTCCTCTCTCCTCAGCTCAGAACTGAGTATCCTTCGTAGCACAGCTATCCTCACAGCCGTTCTGCAGCGATTTACCGCCACCCCTCTGCTGCGTCAGTTCCTCACATTTCTTCTTAGTGATGAGCAGGGCCCAGAGAAGAGAAGTGATAGAGGCTCACAGCTTCGGGCCCAACTTATCCAGAGGTGCAACCATCTGTCTGATGAGGTGATGCATTGTTTTATGTCAGTGAGACTTAAATCTGTCACAGATGGAATAACACTGCTATATGTCACTGAGAGGCACACAAAGATTATTTTACTATGATGTATTTACATAGCAGCTATCTCTCTCGCTTTCACAGATAAGCTTGGCTTCCCTTCGACTCTTTGAGGAGATTCTGCAGATGCCAGAGGAGATTGTTTTGTATAGTCTGGTGACTCGCAACCTCGAAACTCGCAGTTACCTGGCTGGGGGGCTAGATGAGAGCCGGGGACAGGAGAGTGAAACCTGGGATGGTGCAGAGTAAGTGAAGTTTTCTTTCATAGCGTTAATGCTGCAGTTGCCAAAAACCGCTGACAAACATATCAATTTGTTGCATTCGCATCCTTTGTGTACCACCTGTAGGGAACTCGAGGAAGATCCCTATTTCACCGATGGGTTCCCAGATACTGGGATTCGGCTGCCAAGAAGTGACAGAGAACACAGAACAGAGATTGTTGGGACAGAGCAGTGGGTGAAAAGGTGAGGAAAGAAGAAAGATAAGGGAGAGAGGAAACTAGTTTGTAGAAATGAGTGAAGTATTCTACAGATTAAATGAGGGCTGTAACTAACTGGAATAAGGTAACAGAAACCATTGGAAGGTCTTAGGGTACAAATTTATAAGAGAGCTGGGAAATATGGAGAGAGGATTGGAACATGGAGGAGAAGAGCGGGTGGGGTAGAAAGAAGAAGATACAGGAAAAGATGAGATACCTGGACTTTAAACTGTTTTTAGCTTTGTGGGTAAACAGGAATGATACAGGATGAAGTACAACCATGGGAAGGAAAGCAGAGTTTTAAAGAGGGAGAATGAGTGGAAAATGAAAAGATATGGGGAAAGGAAGATCCACTGGTTGGATTCATTTTAATATGGGAAAGGATTGAAGAGATGTTAGGAGTGGGGGGGGGGAATGGGCGTTTGGTTAAGAAGGAAGGGAGGGGAATGGGTTCTATGGGTATACAGGTTTCAGTGGAACTGAAGCTGAGGTCAGCCTGGAGATGCCTTCTTTCGCGTATTTCGTCTGACCTCAGCTCAACAACTGGAGCCTTCAGCCTGTTTGCCCATAGCCTTAGGGTGAGGAAACCCTGTTTGTAAGGAACAATTTGGTTCATATTGATGTCTGACAGTCTCTGTATATGATGTTTCCTTATCAGTTTCTTGTCCCTTGTCCCTGAAGAGATCAAGTCTTCAGATACCGGTTATGACGGTTACCTCCAGGATGCTATAGTACAGGTAAGGACCAAACCTCTCTTTTTCTCCAACTCTTGTACTGAGATTTGTGGCCTTATTCATATTTATGTTTTTATAGCAATTCCTCACATTGAATGTGGTCTTTAATACTGGGCTGTGATATGAGGCTATGTAAAAAAATGGAGATGTGGAAGCACTCTAATGGCTAAGTAATAGTATATTTAAGTATAATGGAAGTGCTAGTTTTAATGCACATTCCCTAGTCCCCTGTCTCAAAAGTTTACAAAACAGGGTTTTTTTAGTTACAAAGTTATGATTTTTTACATTGTGATATGAGGCTGAGGTTTCTGTGCAACGTAAAGTAACATAATCTCTTGTATTCAGTACAGAGCCTGCTGTCAGCAGGTGGCACAGTGGGGATGGCCGGTTTCTTCAAAACCACTCGGGACTGGTCATTGCCAGCAGGAATTCTACGAAGGCCACTTCATGGAGGTCCTCTTTGACCGGCTGGGGGGAATCCTAGACCAGGTACATACAGTTGATTATACATAATGTATATTACTGAGCCCTCTGTTTTAACCTTGACCCCCAACTGCCAGAACAATCCTACCCTCATTACTGGCACCCTCATGCACCTCCTCAGTTCCTTTCTAATAATCTTTTCCTCCACCCTTCTCATTTCACATTCACATTGCCACTCTTTTCGTTTGTGTTTTTCAGCCATATGATGTGAACCTTCAAGTCACCTCCCTTCTCTCTCGTCTTGCCCTTTTCCCTCATCCGCACCTGCAGGAGTATCTGCTGAATCCGTTCATCACCTTGGCCCCTGCAGCCCGTTCTCTCTTCTCTGTTCTTGTCAGGGTAAGAGCCATGGACAAATCATTAGAGGTTCAACTAGGTTTGTTTGTAACAGGTTACCTCCATATCAGTCATTTGGTAGATTCCTATACGGTTGTTCACCGTTGGATAAACTTTTAGTATGATATAGAGAGTGATATTGTGATAATTGGTTTTCATTTTTATTATTTGTGTTTTTTGAGTTATTTAGCTTTTTGCTCAGCAGTTCTCCAGTTTAAAATTTCAGCAATCTGTTTGCTAGGGTCCAAATGACCCTATGAACCATGCATTGATTTGAATATGAGACTGGATATGAATAGGAGACACCCTGAATATAAAAAAGTAGTTATAAAAAGTAGCAATAACTACATCTGTAGCCTTAAAGAGCATTTTTTTTAGATGGGGTCAGTGACCCCCTTTTGAAAGCAGGAAAGAGTCAGAAGAACATGGCACATTATTGAAAAAATGAAGGCTAATTGAAAAGTTGCTTAGACTCAGCCAATCTCTAACATACTAACAGCTAACTTAAAGGTGAAGATTCCTTTAAGGAATGTCCAGCTTGTTACTCTCTTGCAGTATTGAACAACTGCATAAGGTCCTAAGTTGGCCTTATGTGCCCAATTCTCAACAGCTGCCAGCTGAATTGTGTCACTGACCATTGGTATCTTGTCATTGTATGTTTTTGTCACCCATTCAGGTAGTAGCAGACCTTGCCCAACGCTCTCTGAGAGTTCCAGACTTACAGGAGACGCTCTTACTTGTGAGGCGCCAGTTGCAGGCAAACTCTGCCAATGAACAGTAAGTGTGGGGGATTGGGAAAGCTTTCTTCTATAGGGCAGGCTTGCACATAACTTGGTACCATAAACACATGGGGTTTTCGTAATTAGTAAATGGAGATGATGGGGCAGAAAGTGACGTGAATAGATCTGTAAATATAGAACTCAAACAATAGTTACAAAGAGTTTAAATGAACAGTTCCGTGTAAAAATAAAAACCGGGTAAATAGATAGGATGTGCAAAATAAAAAATGTTTCTAATATAATTAATTAGCCAAAAATGTAATGTATAAAGGCTGGAGTGACTGAATGTGTAACATAATAGCCAGAACACTACTTCCTGCTTTGCAGCTCTCTAACTCTGAGTTAGTCAGTGTGGGACATAACTGTTCAGTGAGTTTGCAATTGATCCTCCGCATGTACTGTAGGTCACAATTAAAAGCAACAGTTATGTCCCATGCCCCCCCCCTCAAGTCACTGATTGGTTACTGCCTGGTAACCAATCAGTGGAAACCAAGAGAGCCGAAAAGCAGGAAGTAGTGTTCTGACTATTATGTTACACATCCAGTCACTCCAGCCTTTATACATTACATTTTTGACTAACTAACTATATTAGAAACCTTTTTTATTTATCTATTTACCCAGTTTTTATTTTTATACTGAACAATTCCTTTAACCATGGTAAGTAGACTATTCCTAATGACCACTTACCACAGGCTTCCATGTGTAAATAGGCTCTTTAGATGTCGTGATTGCAAATTATTTGAATGGAAGTCAGCAGATATTCACTGTAATATCATCATTTGCAACCTCCTGAGTGCTGCTGCCTACGGTTCTGCTCTGTGCTGGCTGTGCAATGAGCCAGTGGGCTGGACAATATTATAGGATTGGCTTACAAATGGAGTTGAGAAGATAACTATATTTGCAAATGCATGTGCTCCAAGGAATCTTTATTAGCCAAGTACAGCTACAGTTGTTGGAACTTTTCTTTCCTCTGCCTCAGCAGCCGACAGCTACAAACACCAACTGACAGATATCACTGACATGGCCAATGGATTTTACTAGTTTGCGGAGCCACAAGAATGCACTTACCATTCTAGCAGCCATGTTTGGCAGAGGGCCACAGGCTTTTATATTACAGTTTCTCATCTGCTTCAAAGGAAAATTGTTTCCTTATGGGATATCAGTTATTGTGCAATGTGATGCATATGTGGCGTTTCTCATCAAGCAGCCTAGAGATCCTCCAGGAGTTGAAGCAGAATTGAAAGTGAATATTTGCAATAATTATACATTTCTACAGTACAGCTGGTGTCCGACATGGGAGGCTTCTTAAACAGGAGCGGTGGGTCTGATGGTCACAGTTGTGGGTTCCAAATTGTACCTCTGGTAGCTGCACACTACACTGAGCACCTTGGAATGATCGAGAAAATGATAATCTCCCCTTTAGTGTTCAACCTTGTTGCACCTCTAGCAGTGAGTTTACTCTAATGCACTCTACTGGGGGAATTCGCAAAAGTGGTGATATTGAGACAAAATAAAAGTGGAGATAAAAGTGTCGGATTTCCCACCAAATTCACAAACCTCTATCTCCACTTTTGTGAATTTGTCTTTTAAACACTTTTCAGATTTTGTCTTTTGCACCACATTTTAAAAACATTTTTTCTGAATTTGCCTTTTGCTCTCACTACACCTGTCAGTCAGCCATCAAATTGGATTTTTTGGGGCAGGGGGTTTATTTTACCTAGGGATATTATACATCATTTTTTTTCAGGATAACCTGGGCTTTCTAAATCTGCCTACATGTGTGTGTGTAATTCCACTTCTGTAACAAGATAAAATGGGTTTTAAATACAAGAAATGCTATTTTGCATAATACTGGGATTTGTATCAGAAATATGTTTTATCTTAGGTCAAGTGTCTAAGTGCTGCTAAAGCTAAAAAATGGCTGGGAGGCTTTACTTTTCCTTTAGATAATATATTCACTCAAATTGCTAATATTGCCTCATTCATTCAGCTAAAACTAGTAAAATAACACAAGTATGAGTTAAAAACTTTTTACATATTAAATTGTATAAAATACACTTTTTTGTGTAATAAGTGTTTTAATTGTTTTTACACCGATAGGGTTAGACAGAAATGGGGCACCTACAAGAGGTGTGAAAAGGAGATTTTGTGTACTCACCGTTAAATCCTTTTCTCTTCAGTCACTTGGGGGACACAGGGACAATGGGGTATAGCTAGTACCATTAGGAGGCAGGACACAACTACAAAAAAGACAACTGGCTCCTCCCCCACTGGCTATACCCCCAGCAGGCTGGAGAAGAGCTCAGTTTGTACCAAAGTCAACAGGATATTACATAACTAAGTAAAAACTTTTCAAAAAAGCCAATAACAGTTAACAAGAAAAAGGAAACTTGTCTGACGGAAGTGAAAGCCTCAATCCAGGGAGGGAAGCCCTGTGTCCCCCAAGTGACTGAAGAGAAAAGGATTTAACGGTGAGTACACAAAATCTCCTTTTCTCAACGTCAGCTTGGGGGACACAGGGACAATGGGGACGTACCAAAGCTGTCCCCTAACAACCGGGTGGGAAAAAAGAGGCTTATGTGGTATCAGCCACCGCGGCCTGAAGCACTTTTCTGCCAAAGCGAGTGTCAGATGCCGCAAAGGTGTCAAAATGATAAAATTTTGCAAACGAGTGGACAGAGGTCCAAGTTGCCGCTTTGCACAGCTGTTCAGCTGATGCCTGGTTTCTGAAAGCCCAGGACGTACTCACACCCCTGGTCGAATGGGCAGTGACCCTGGACGGAGGTGTTCGACCCCGGGCTTTGTATGCACCTTGTATAGCTTGTTTGATCCAGCGAGAAATGGATTGTTTGGTAGCCGATGCGCCTCGACGTGAGCCTGAGGGAAGTACCAGCAGGGAATCGGATTTGCGGAAGTCCTGAACTCTGAAGAGGTAAAACTTTAAGGCCCGCACAGGATCCAGAGTGTGCAGTGCCCTCTCCTTCTGGTTTGCTGGAGATGGGCAGAAGGAAGGAACCACAATCTCTTGGTTTATATGAAATTCTGAGACCACCTTAGGCAGGAAGGATGGTATGGTACGAAGGACTGCTCTGTCGTGGTGGAAGACAAGGTAAGGCGACTTGTAGGAAAGAGCGCTGATCTCAGAAACCCGTCTTGCTGTAGCAATAGCCAGGAGAAAAACAGTTTTACAGGTCAGGAACTGAATGGGCACCGACCCCAGGGGTTCAAAGGGAGGAAGTTGAAGAGCCCGGAACACTAACGTCAGGTCCCAGGTAGGTGTGGGAGCCCTGACAGGCGGAGTCACATGAGCCACTCCTTGCATGAAGGTTTTGACGTCAGGAAGCAGAGCAAGTCTTTTCTGGAAAAGTACGGCTAGAGACGATATTTGAGATTTGAGGGAACCCAAGGACAGTCCAAGTGAAAGGCCTTCCTGCAGGAACTCCAGTAGAGATGGTAGAGAAAAAAGCCGGAAGTTAACCTTGCGAGTGAAACACCATTGACGGTAGGTGGACCAGACCCTGTGATAGGCCCTGGCTGAAACTGGCTTCCGTGCCGCACACATAGTGCGTGCCACGGCCCTTGAAAATCCCGTCTGAATTAGAATCTTGGTCTCAAGAGCCACGCCGTCAAGTTGAGGTAGGTCGGATTTGGGTGTAGGATCGGACCCTGAGTGAGAAGGTCTGGAAGAAGAGGCAGAGGCCACGGTTCTGCGACGGAGAGGTTGAGAAGGTCTGTGAACCATGCTCGTCAAGGCCACCTCGGTGCTATGAGGATGAGGGTGGACCTTTCCCTTTGAAGCTTTCTGATCGTTCTGGGAATGAGAGGAGTGGGAGGAAAGGCATACGCCAGGCGAAAGGGCCAGTTGGCCGTCAGAGCGTCCACGTTTAGGGCCAGTGGGTCTCTGTAACGAGCTAGGAAGTTTGGTACCTTTCTGTTGTGCCTGGTCGCCATGAGGTCCACCTCTGGAGTGCCCCATCTGGAAGTTATTTCCTGGAATACTTCGTCCTTTAGTGACCACTCGCCTGGGTCCAGGGATTGCCTGCTTAGGAAGTCGGCTTCCCAGTTCAGCAGTCCCGGTATGAAGATGGCGGACAGCTGTACGCTGTGATTCTCGGCCCACTGGAATATGAACTTTATCTCGCTTAGAGCCGCCCTGCTCCTTGTGCCGCCCTGGTGGTTGATGTAGGCCACCGCCGTGGAGTTGTCCGACTGTATCTTCACCGCCTGCCCCGTCAGGTCCTGCTGCCAGTGGATGAGGCCCAGGCGAATTGCACGGATCTCGAGCAGATTGATCTGAAACGTCTTTTCTGTGAGGTTCCACTGCCCTTGGGCCGACCTGCCTTCGAGCACTGCGCCCCAACCGAAGAGACTTGCGTCTGTTGTGAGAATGCGCCAACTGGGGTCCCCGAGGTGTTTTCCCCTTGAGAGGTGAGTGGTGTTGAGCCACCACAGAAGGGACGTCCGAGTTTGAGGAGAGAGGAGTATCTCTTGTAGTAGGGATTTCCGTCTCCAGGTGCTGAGAATGTTCCACTGGAGCTCCCGGAGATGAAATTGGGCGAAGGGGACTGCTTCTATGGTGGAAACCATGACACCCAGTACTTTCATGCAGAACCTTACGGGATGTTTGGGCTTCTGCAGCAGTGATCGAACCAAGGCCTGGAGATGAACAATCTTCTCCTGAGGGAGGGAGATCCTCTGGGTCAGAGTATTGAAGTTCATGCCTAGAAAGTTCATGGATTGACTGGGGATTAGAGAGGATTTTTGTAGCTTGAGAATCCAACCTAGTTCCCGTAGCTTCGCCATGGAGACCTGAAGGGACCGCTGAGCCTCCTGGGGCGAAGGCGCCTTGATCAAAAGGTCGTCGAGATACGGGGTGATGGAGACCCCCTCGTTGCGGATCAGAGCAGTGGCAGCCGCCATGATCTTCGTGAAGACCCGGGGAGCCGAAGTGAGGCCGAATGGGAGACTTGTGAATTGGTAGTGGAAACTTTGGAAGGCAAAGCGCAAGTATCTCTGATGAGGAGGGAAAATGGGAACATGAAGATAAGCGTCTTTTATGTCGAGAGACATTAGGAATTGCCCTGGGGACATCGCCGCAATGACAGATCGGAGGGATTCCATCTTGAACCTTCTCGGACGAATGAGCTTGTTCAGTTCCTTTAAGTCTAGGATCAGCCGGACAGAGCCGTCCTTTTTGGGGACTATGAACAGGTTTGAGTAGTAGCCCATGAAGTGTTCGTCTGGGGGGACAGGAGCAATCACGCCTGCTAGGAGAAGGTTGGAAATGGCCCTCTGAAAAGCTGTACGCTTGCCCGATTCTTGAGGGAGTCTTGACATGAAGAATCGGTGAGGTGGGAGAGACGAGAACTCTAGATGGTAGCCTTGAGAAACCACCTCGTGAATCCAGGTGTCCTGAACAAGAGATACCCACGTGTCTGCAAAGCGGGACAATCTTCCCCCTATACAATTCGGCCCGGAAAGGACGGCGTCATGCGGAGGCCATCTTGTCGGTGGGTTTTGAAGAGTGCTTTCGGTTCTGCCAGGGAGTTCGTTGTTTGTTGCCGAAACGGCCCTTGTTCGAAAAGGAGTGCCTTGGGGGAGAAGATCTCACGCTCTTGGTCTGAGAGCCACGAAAAAACTTGTTCTTCCGAAAGGAGGGACGTGCTTTGGGTTGGGGGGGGAAGGGTGCTTTTACCCCCGGTAGCTTGACTAATGATTTTATCAAGTTCAGGACCGAAAAGGAGCTTCCCCTTGAACGGAATGGAAGTCAGGGACTTCTTAGAGGAAAGGTCAGCTGACCATAGTTTCATCCATAAGGATCTGCGGGCTGCCACCGAGAGAGCGGAGGCTCTGCTGATAGCTTGAGTGGCGTCAAGTGAGGCTTCACACATGTAGTCATTGGCTTCCTTGATTTGAGATGCCAACTGAGAGAGTTCGTGACGTGGTGCTCCATCCGCAATAGCGGTGAGGAGAGTGTCAGCCCAGGATTGTATGGCTCGGCTAACCCATGCTGTAGCCAGGACTGGTCTCAACGAGGACGCGGAAGCTGCGAATGAAGAGCGTAGCAAACTCTCTAACTTCTTGTCCATAGAGTCCATGAAGGAGGACGCGTCAGGGACTGGTAAGGCCGTGTTCTTAGAGAGGCGGGACACTGGGGCGTCCACGGATGGAGGAGAAGCCCATTTTTCAGTAAGCTCAGGTGGAAAAGGATACAGCCTCAGGAAACGACGGTTTGTTTGAAAACGCCTCTCGGGTTTGTCCCATTCTTGTTGGATAATTTGATCAAGCTGGTTGTGGGACGGAAACATAGGTGAAGTCTTATTGCGTCGCTTGAAGAGAGATTTGGAAGACTCCGCACGGACCTCCGGTTCCTGAAGGTGGAGGGTTTCTAGCACCGAGGAAATAAGTGAGTCCACAGTGTCAGAGGAAATTCTAGAATCATCTTGGTCTGAATCTGAAAGAAGCTCCCCATCAGAATGATCTTGATCGTCCCCGGAATCAGGAGGTGAAAAGACCCTAGGAGGAGAGTCGCTGTCATCTTCGGATGGGGAGGGGGCCCTGCGTTTGGAGGGTCTAGGTTTATGAGTGTCCAGGCGAGAGAGCAGTTTGTCTAGTGACTGCGCTAGTTTAGGAATGCCTGTGGCCAATTGGGCTGCCCACTCAGGTGCTGCCTGTACTCTGTGTGGAGAAGCTTCAGGGCTAGATACTGAGGGATCCCCCTGTGCCGCCTGATTCACCAGAGGTGGAGAAGGTGGTGAGGGTTCAGAAACCTGCAGTGTAATTCACTGGTTGCATAGAGAAGATTTGTGCCCTGAGGGCAAATGTTTGCGGCATTTGGCACACGACAGAAAAGTGACCAGGGCTGAGGTTGCCCCCCTAGAAAAAAGGCTAGCACTGGGTCCCTCAGACATAGTGAAAAATTTTGCAAGTGGGAATGCCTGGGGGAATAACCCAGTAATGCCTGACACTTAGCTGTAGTAGTAGGAGGATCAAGTTGTCAATCCTGCAGTGGTGCCCTGTGTCTCCGCTCCAGAGTATAGCAGTCTGGGAGCAGCGTGAATATTCCCCTGCGTGTGATCCAAAATGGCGGCCGCTAGGTAGAGGAGCGCGCTTAGGATCGCGCGAGATCAACAAAACCGCGGGCATTTACTTCCGCAACAGGGAGAAAAGAAAGACGCCTATCCGAAGAAAATGGCGCCCGTCTGTAATGTGCGCATGCGGAGCGCATCTAACCGCATCGGAGCGCATAGGGAAGATCACTGCGGCTGCTTGGCGAGCCGCGTATGTGGTAGGAGACCCGTGCGCTCCACTAGTAGAATCCTGTAGGGGAACCCCCCTCCCTGCTCGAGAGGCTTAAGGGGAAGCACAGAGCCAGGAAAACCCCCCTCTCACCTCTCCAATGAGGTTGCTAGGGGCTGAGGAAAAAATCCATTCTGCCCTCCATGGATAGGGGAGGGAGAAGGAAAAGGGGGAGAGAGAGCCCATTGGGACTTACCTGTCCTGGAGACCGCTCTCCCAATACTGTCTGCCGGCCAGCCTGGTCTCCATCTGTAAGGGAAGGAGAGGAATTGGCTGGGTGGTCTGTGTGAAACACCTGTGACCCCAGAGACAGGTCCCACGTTGGAAGGTGCCAATGAGGTACTTTACGCAGTGTAAAGGTTCCAGCAACCCCCTGGTGTCAGCAAAAACTTACTAAATAATTAAAATAAAAAATTCTTCTGTCCTAACCTCCTGAGGACACAACTAAAAACTGGGCTCTTCTCCAGCCTGCTGGGGGTATAGCCAGTGGGGGAGGAGCCAGTTGTCTTTTTTGTAGTTGTGTCCTGCCTCCTAATGGTACTAGCTATACCCCATTGTCCCTGTGTCCCCCAAGCTGACGTTGAGAAATGAAGATTGGCTGAACTAAAGCAGAGCAAGTTATTTTAGAATTGATCTGACACATGGGGAAGAGTTATACTGAGCTTTACTCCATTTTTTTAAAATGTCGGGAGAAAATGTTTGAAAGACAAATTCACAAAAGTGTCGGTAAACTGTCTTTCTTTCACTAAAGTATGAAAAGTGTCGGTTGAGTCGAAATTGAGGCAGATTTCTGTTTGTGAATATGGAGAAAGTATTTTACTCCAGTTTACCACCACTTTTACTCCAGAAATAGGCTTTCTTTGTGAATTCCCCCCTATGAGTCTCAGAACTAGAGATGCACCGAATCCAATATTTTGGATTCAGCCGAACCCCCGAATCCTTCGCAAAAGATTCAGACGAGAACCGGATCCGGATCCTAATTTGCATATGCAAATTAGGAGTGGAAGGGAACCATTTTTGCTTCCTTGTTTTGTGACAAAAAGTCATGAAATGTCCCTCCCCTTATTTGCATATGCAAATTAGGAATCAGATTCGGTTTTGCCAAGGCAGAAGGATTCGGCCGAATCCTGGATTCGGTGCATCCCTACTCAGAACATACTGGTAATAAGTTGGCTCGGGTGTGGTTCCTATAGGACCAACTGCAAAGAGAGTTGTGCAGCGGGTGTAGTAACTTGTATAGATGTAGATGCATGGGTTACACACTCAGAGACACACAATATTAGCTCTGCTTACTTCTACACACTTGCTGAAAAGAGGAAGACATAGGGATAGATTTATCAAAGAGTGAAGTGGGATTTTGAAAGGCGTATTTATCAAAGGATGAACTTTCACTTTCACCCATTGATAAATAGTCCCATAGAAATGAATGGAGAGTGGTGGAATCAATTTGCGCTGTGATAAGTAAATCTTGCTTGTTTTTTTTGGAAAACTCAATAAAAATGTTGAAAAGAGAGTGTTGGAATTTTACTCTAGAAGACTAAAAGGCAGAGCTATGCTGCAAACTTTACGTTTTTATTGACACAACATGTTTCAAGTGTACATGTTACAACTCTCACAGACTGGCCACAATAGACCATGCAATGACATACAGGTGAAAATCCATATAGTCCTTAAAGGAACAGTAACATCAAAAAATTGTGTTTAAAAGTAATAAAAATATAATACAGTTTTGCCCTGCACTGGTAAAACTGATGTGTTTGCTTCAAAAACACTACTATTGTTCATATAAATAAGCTGCTGTGTAGCAATGGGGGCAGCCATTCAGGTTACACAGCAGATAAGCTCTGTAGAACATAATGGTGTTATCTGTTATCCTTTATTTAACCTGTGCCATATAGACTTTTTTCAATTTCCACCATTGCTACACAGCAGCTTGTTTATATAAACTATAGTAGTGTTTCTGAAGCAAACACAGCAGTTTTACCAGTGCAGAGCAACACTGTATTATATTGTCATTCCTTTAAAACACTTTAATATTTGGGTGTTACTGTTCCTTTAAGATAGGGATGCACCAAATACTCTACTTTGGATTCGGCTGAAACCCCGAATACTTTGCGAAAGATTTGGGCGAATACTGAATCCGAATTTGCATATGCAAATTAGGGGTGGGAAGGGGAAAACATTTTATACTTCCTTGTTTTGTGGCAAAAAGTCAAGCGATTTCCCTCCCCTCCCCGGATTTATTTTGGACTTTGCACCGAATCCAGGATTCAGTTTGGGAAGATAGCCTTTTTAAGCTGGATTTGGCCAAATCCTTCTGCCGGCCAATCCGAATCCTAATTTGCATATGCAAATTACTTTTAAGTCCAAAATAAGTCCGGGGAGGGGAGGGACATTGCATGACTTTTTGTCACAAAACAAGGAAGAGAATAAATGTTTTCCCCTTCCCACCCCTAATTTGCATATGCAAATTAGGATCCGGTTCGGGCAGGCAGAAGGATTCAGCCGAATCCCGAACCAAATCCTAGATTTGGTGCATCCCTACTATAAGTCCAATTCTGTAATCCAGAGCAGAGCTGGAAGCATGAAACTAGTTTGCAGCATAGCTCTGTGTCATTGCCTTTTATTCCACAGATACACATGGTTTCATTACATTGGCTTCAATGGATGGATGTTATTTGCCTAAATGACGGCGTTTGAACCCAGTCTAAAAGTGGACGTATAGAAGCTGCTTGTGTAACGATCCTTCTCTTTGCCCTCAGGTTGAATCATGTGACCCTCTGTCAAGGCGCCGTGGTTCTAGAAGAGTTCTGCAAGGAACTGGCAGCGGCAGCTTGTGTGACTCACAACTCCGTGGGTTAAGCACTCTTTGTGCTCCGTATCCATAAACAATTCCCACTTAACTCAGCGGAAACAACATGGAGACCTGGCCAGAGTGAAAGTGCAATAGAAAGAACACTTGCCCTTTACTGGGAGATGTGCTCCTGCTTTTATACATGTAAAGACTTATTGTTTTTATTTCTTGTGCCTTATTGGAGAATCGTCACCTTTTTAATCCCCCTGCTGCTATATGTCTCAAACACACCACCCTCCTGTTACCCTTTACCCCATGTTTTTATTTTAACCTTGGGTTCCGTGATGATGCTGGACTGTACTTCAATCTATCAAGGGACTCGGGCTCTATCCAAAGACTTGCTGAGGCACATTTATCAATTTTGAATTCATGTGAGTTTTTTTAAACTCCCATTAATTCGACTAGTCGAAATTTATAAATCAAATCGAATTATTAAAACTCGGACGAATACGAACGACCCGGAAACTCGAATCGAATTTGAAAGGCTGCAAATTGATCCCTGGATCTCTCCCATTGACGTAGACAGCAATTCGGCAGGTCTTAGGTGGCGAATAGTTTAATTCAAATTCTTAAAGGGCCAGAGTACGATAAACCTAAAAATCGAATTTGAATCTTTAAAAAAACTTGAATTGAGTTTAGGTAACTCCCTAGTTGAATTTGACAGTTTTGAAGATAAAAATAATAGAATTTTCAATTTGACCCTTAAAGGATAAGTAACCCTTTAAAATAAGTGCATGTAAAATTGATGAGGGGGCTATTCTAAGCCCTTGTAAATATACAGTCATGTTTGATTTTGTTTCAATTTCAAGATATTAAAGGATACATGTCCTGTTAATATGAATGTATTTTGTTACAACAGCGCCACCTGCTGGTCATTTTCAGACCAGTCTGACCACCAAGTAGTCAAGGAAGTTGTCAGGAGAAAGAAAAAGGCTGTTCAGAAATTTTTTTTAGAAACCTTTCTCAAATCTTTCCTAAGCAGAAGAACATCAGAGCAGCCTCTTTCTTTCTCCTGACAACTTCCTTGACTACTTGGTGGTCAGACTGGTGGGAAAATAACCAGCAGGTGGCGCTGTTGTAACAAAATTCATTCATATTAAAGGGATACTGTCACGGGAAAACATGTTTTTTTTCAAAATGCATCAGTTAATAGTGCTACTCCAGCAGAATTCTGCACGAAATCCATTTTTTATGTTCAATTTTGAAATCTGACATGGAGCTAGACATATTGTCAGTTTCCCAGCTGCCCCCAGTTATGTGACTTGTGCTCTGATAAACTTCAATCACTCTTTACTGCTGTACTGCAAGTTGGAGTGATCTCACCCCCTCCCTTTCCCCCCAGCAGCCAAACAACAGAACAATGGGAAGGTAACCAGATAGCAGCTCCCTAACACAAGATAACAGCTGCCGGGTCGATCTTAGAACAACACTCAATAGTAAAATCCAGGTCCCACTGAGACACATTCATTTACATTAAGTAGGAGGAATAACCGCCTGCCAGAAAGTTATTCCATCCTCAAGTGCTGGCACAAGTCACATGACTGGGGACAGCTGGGAAACTGACAATATGTCTAGCCCCACGTCAGATTTAAAAATTAAATATGCTCTTTTGAGAAATGGATTTCAGTGCAGAATTCTGCTGGAGTAACAGCAAAAAAACATGTTTTCCCATGACAGTATTCCTTTAACAGGACATGTACCCTTTAATATCTTGGAATAAAAACAAAATCAAACATGACTGTACATTGCAAAAGCGCTTAGAATAGCCCCCTCATCAATTTTACATGCACTTATTTTAAAGGTTTACTTATCCTTTAATAAATCTGCCCCTTTGTGTTGTGTTATCTCTTACTTTAAAAATGTTTTTATTCTTGTGTTGCCTTATTGGAGATCAGAACTTTATTAAAGCCTTGCACTGCTCCATGTTTGCAAACGTGTAGCCTCTGCAGTACCGTGGAGCGTGTTCTTACCCAAAACAGCAATATCCCCATTATTGTAGAATATTTCCCATCATACACTTCCATCCATCCGTCATCCCGTTGGGTGATGGAGCAAATCTGACTTGTTGTTAAAGTGTAGTTCTCACCACATTGTAATGGTCCTTCTCACCCCATTGTCTCAGACGAGGCTCTGTGTAAATAAATGTGTGTGATTGGCTCAGAAAGAAATCTATCAATCAGACCTTTTAATAACTACCGTATATCATGTGATACAAGTGCACAGCTGATGTCTCTGTGTGTATGAACGGCACAGCCATGGGATTCCAGTTGTAGGAGTAAAGGAAGGGGAAGAAGTCAAATTACTCTGGAAGATCCATTTCTATCAGACCAGTTGCCAATTACTCATAACTAGGGATGCACTGAATCCACTATTTGGGATTCGGTCAAATCCTTGGTGAAAGATTCGACCAATCCGAAACCTAATTTGCATATGGTCAGGAAAGGAAAAGGTGGAAAAAAAAATCTTCTTTTGTGACGAAAAGTCACGTGATTTCGCTACCCACCCCTAATTTACATATGCAAATTTGGATTTGGATCATCCGGGCACAAGGATTCAGCCGAATCTGAAACCTGCTAAAAAAAAAACCCGGATACTGGATTCGGTGCATCCCTACTCAGAACTGAATAGAACGTGTGTATTTTCGGTATACAAGGGGTTACTACAATATCTTCTTGTCCTACTTTGAGTTTCATATAGAGAGGGATATTCTGAGACATTTTGCAACTGGTTTTCATTTCTTTATTATGTGTGTTTTGTTGTTATTTAGTTTTTTCTTCAGCAGCTTTGCAATTTCAGTAATCTGGTTACTAGGGTCCTTATTCCCCTAGCAACCATGCATTGATTTGAATGAGAGACTGGAATATGAACAGGAGAGGACCTGAATAGAAAGAGGAGTATTTAAGGGGGTCAGTTATCAAAATCGGAATTAATCAGATTTTTTTCAAATAAAGTCAGACCAAACTAGAATCCACGATTTAACCTTATTTATTATTTAAAAAACAAGATTTAATAGGATTGGGGAAAAACTTGATAACATTGAGCGAAAACCTGAATTTTTTTTCCCGAATCGCTCTATTTTTTCCTTTTTCACGAAAAGTCAGTTTTTCGGATTTTTCCACTAAAATAGTCGGATTTTTGGGCTAATTCCAGCGCAGAGCACAGAAACTTCTATATAGAATAGGGACCTCTCCCATTGACTTTAGTATTTAACAGCAAAGGGAGGCCTGAACCCAAACAAATGTGGAGATCTCTGCCTGACAGCGTATTCCCTCTGAAGTCCTCTCTTCACTGGCATCTGAGCTGTATTACCAATAAGGATGCAGTGAATCCAGGATTCGGCCTTTTTCAGCAGGATTCAGATTCGGCCAAAACCTTCTGCCTGGCTGAACCGAATCCTAATTTGCACCTGCATGAAATCACCTGACTTTTTTTGTCACAGAACAAAGTAGTAAAAAATTTTTCCCTTCCCCACCCCTAATTTGCAGATTCGGATCAGTATTCGGCCGAATCTTTCACAAAGTATTTAGAGGTTCGGCCGAATCCAAAATAGTGGATTCGGTGCATCCCTAATTGCCAATGCATGTATATGTGTTGCCCATGCCATTTCCAAGTAGAAAAAGTCCGCAATTTGTCTCGACTTTTCTAGTAAATTCGGGTGGCCATACACAGGCGGATTAAGGGGCATGTTTGCTAACTTTGGAGAGAAATATCTTCGCAGATTTCTGGAGATGTTGCCCATGGCAACCAATCAGAAATGAGATTTAAACAGTCGCTAGAAATCTTAGGTCTGAAGTTAGGGTCTCCAAAAAGTTGATTGTTTGTGTCTCTGGTGTTTGAGTCTGGCAGCTCAGTGATCAAGAAGCATCTGAACTGTTACAATTCTGCAACATTGAATTGATCCATTTCTCAGCAGCATCTCTGGAGTATCAGCAACTATTGTATCAATTCTAACAGCTGCCTGTAATGAAACTGCTCAGATTCAACCATCAACTAAATGTATCAATTTAGAAGAACAATGTTCTTCTGCTTAGGAAAAAAATTAGAAGCCTCTCTCAAATCTTTCCTAACCAGAACATCAGAGCAGCCTCTTTCTTTCTCCTGACAACTTCCTTGACTACTTGGTGGTCAGACTGGTCAGAAAATGACCAGCAGGTGGCGCTGTTGTAACAAAATTCATTCATATTAACAGGACATGTATCCTTTAATATCTTGGAATTAAAACAAAATAAATAATGAATGTACATTACAAAAGTGCTTAGAATAGCACCCTCAAGAATTTTACATTCACTTATTTTTAAGATTTACTTATCCTTTAAGCACCCCTTGAGCTTGTAAGTGCCACCAACATGCACTCTGGACACCAGAAGTTCCAACCATCCAAATCTGCTCCCCTCAGACCCCACGTCTGCCCCCAGTAAGACATAAGTAAGACATAAGTTCTTATTGGCAGAAAGTGGTTTATTTATTCGCATATCAAAACAAACGTATTGTATATGAGCATTAGGCACTTTGTTCAGCCCCGGATAACACCAAAGTGATTGGAGAGACCTGTGAGGTCCCAAACTGATGGTCACTTGATGCCCACGAGTGGGACTGACCCATAAGGTTTCAGCAGATGTGGAATCTTTGGCACTTGGAAAGGTTTCCTTTGGATTTGCCGGCCCATTGAACAAGTAGCCACATTGGTATTGAGTGATAATCATGTCCCAGGCACATATAAATAAGACAAAGGGCTTGAAGTCAGTGACAGTCGAAGCCTTAGTGCAGAAAGAGAGAAAGGCACAGTAGGAGCAGGACGGCTTCGACATCCTTAATCACACAAAAACAACCAATAATATCATTGGCGTTAAACCGTCATTAATACATGGGGGAAAAACATTTCTATTAAACAAAAAGATTTTCTTGTTAAAAACACATAAATCTCACGTACACACATACAGGCTACGCAATTGGACGGATTAGTCAGTTAAGGGCTCCGCCCACCAACAACACACACAGCAGGTTTGTATTGTGCAGCCCTCAGCTGATGCCGCTGTAATTAACGTATATTCTTTTATATACTCAATTAGACCCCGCCCCCGCTGGTGACATCAGCAATGGGTACGATGGGCTTGTGTATATGAGTTACAACTGTCAGCTGGGTTGGACGGCCAGTCATTTAGACTTCTGGTGCAGCTCGACGCTGCTAGGGGACAAACACATTAAATACTGCTAATATCATGAAAACAAAAATAAGATAAACTACAAAAGTGACCAATTTTTCTTTTTTTTTTTTTTTTCTTTAAACGATAAGTAAAGCTTAAAAATAAGTGAATGTAAAATTGATGAGGGGCTATTCTAGGAACTTTTGCAATGTACATTCATTATTTATTTATTTATTTTTTTAAATTCCAAGATTTTTAAGGATACATGTCCTGTAGTGATGTCTGGGTCGGGCTTTTCCCGACCCGCACCTGCCCGCCCGGAAAGAAGCATGCGAGGTCGGCCCGAACCCGCCTGACCCACGGGTATCTGGCCGGCCCACACATCACTAGTGTCCTGTGAATATGAATGAATTTTGTTACAACAGCGCCACCTGCTGGTCATTTTCCGACAGTCTGACCACCAAGTAGTCAAGGAAGTTGTCAGGAGAAAGAAAGAGGCTGCTCTGATGTTCTTCTGGTTAGGAAAACTGTTAGAAACCTTTCTTAAATCTTTCCTAAGCAGAACATCAGAGCAGCCTCTTTCTTTCTCCTGACAACTTCCTTGACTACTTGGTGGTCAGAGTGGTGGGAAAATGACCAGCAGGTGTCACTGTTGTAACAAAATGTATTTATATTAACAGGACATGTATCCTTTAATATCTTGGAATTGAATAAATAATGAATGTACAATGCAAACGTGCTTAGAATAGCCCCCTCATCAATTTTACATTCACTTATTTTTAAGGTTTACTTATCCTTTAACAATTGTGGTTGGACCCCTCTTTACAATAAAAGAATACTAATGAAAGATGTAAGGGTAATGAAAGAACTTTGCACATTTAGCAAGAGGTCTAGAAATGCACAGCGAGCTATCAGAATTGCTTTCAAACAACCGACCAGTAAATGCCACATGCTGATTGGCTGCTATTAGTTGTTAAAAGACTTTGCACCTGTTACATTACATTCACCACGTGGCAGTTGCTAAACTGCCACCGGCTACAGGCGGCATAAATCGTAACAAAGAGGTCCAACCTGCAACCTTCTACTCGGTGTTGCACTACAACTACCAGCAGCCTTCAAGCTGCTCATTACGGGGGTAACCCCCAGATTTCTGTTGCCTACATCACTATTTGATTTACAGTCTTTAGAGATGTATTTTACCATAATAAAAAAAAAAACCAACCCAGTGGTCAGAAAGACAAGACACAAGTGGGCACCGCTATGTACCATAAGCACAACACTGAAATATTTGAAACACATTTAAAAGCAAAAAGTTAGTTTCCCTTTGATGACCCTAGATGCACTCTAATGGGGTTATGTAATAAAAGGCACTAAGTCTGCCATGGGGCAGTAACCCAAACCATCAGCAGGTAGCATTTACTAGTCATCTGTTTAAAGGACCAGTAACATACATTTTTTTTTTTAAATTTGTTAGTATAGAACGGAAAAAAAAACACAAGGACTAAATAAACTTTTAAATCTCAAAGTCTTTATTAAGAAATAACTTAGCGAAACTCTGCTTGGGCTCCTCTTCAGAAAAGGCAATCCGGCGATCCATCGTGCGGCACTTGATTTCTCCTCCCTGGCTATCTCCTATAAGGAAGGCAGGGAGGAGAAATCGAGTGCCGCACGATGGATCGCTTTTTTTTTGAAGAGGAGCGCAAGCAGAGTTTCACCAAGTTATTTCTTAATAAAGACTTTGCGATTTTAAAGTTTAATTTGTCTGTGGTTTTTTTTTTTTAATTGTTACTGATCCTTTAACTGCTAGAATCTTATTGGTTGTCATGGGTTACTGCTCCTGGGCAAACTTAGTGCCTTATATTTATTACATAACACCTTGTATTACACATGGGGGAAAGTGGTATTGGACGGTGCACAGTAGTGATTTGTGGGTCGGGCTTTTCCCGACCTGCACGAGTCCAACTTCCAGGTTCCTTTTATAGATCCGCACCGACCTGCCCCACCGATGATGTCACAAAAGGGGCGGGGCGAGAGGCACACGTCTATAACGGCACAACCCGGAAGTCAGAAGCCGGGATTTGGAAGAAAGGAGTGATCCAGAAAGTAGCATGCGAGGTCGGCCCGAACCCGCCCGACCCGTGGGTATTGGGACAGCCCGCACATCACTAGTGCACCGGATAAGACAAAGTGTTTTCCTTGTGATGTCACATCGTGAGATAGAGATATCTGATCAGAAAACCTTAAGATCTGTTACTGGCAGTGAGATGCTCCTGGTCGGAATGAGCCAAGAATCATAGGGGTATATTTTAGGGATGCACCGAATCCAGGATTCCGTTCGGGATTCGGCCTTTTTCAGCAGGGTTCGGCCGAATCTGAATCCTAATTTGCATACGCAAATTAGGGGTGGGGAGGGAAATCGCGAGACTTTTCGTCACAAAACAAGGAAGTAAAAATGTTTTCCCTCTTCCCACCCCTATTTTGCAATTTTGCATATGCAAATTAGGGTTTGGTTTTCGGCCGAATCTTTCAAAAAGGATTCGGGGGTTCGGCCGAATCCAAAATAGTGGATTCGGTGCATCCCTAGTATATTTATCAAAGAGTGAAGTTAGAGAGTCCTCTAGAGTGAAATTCCGCCACTCCCCATTCATTTCTATGGCATTTTTAAGAGTATTTATCAATGGGTGAACTTTCACCTATTGATAAATAATATTTTAAATCCCATAGAAATGAATGGAGAGTGGCAGAATTTCACTCTAAAGGACTGTGGTGATCTCTAACTTCACTCTGATAAATATACCCCCATAGATGTGTCAATAGGCCAGAAATGTAGTGTACAGTACAGGAGATTCACAACAACATGGCCGCCTGCTATAGTCTATAGTGCTATAACAAACACATATAAACATATAAATCACTAGCCCAGACATTGTCCCATTTTGTTCCCTGTAGAAAAAAAAAAACAGAATGTGCATTGATTTGGCTCTGCTCCTGAAATAGACAGGAGTGCGGCATATCCTGGGAAAGCAGCAGAAGGGACAGTAAGAAGGGAAAGGAATGAGGGAGACACAGATACAGAGAGCTGAAGAATGGAGGCCGAGTGTGTGATTATTTCTGTCCCACTCAGCTGTTACAGGCTGCGGCAACTGATACTGTCGGGCACAGGATTGGAACCAGTGAAAAAGGTGCAGGAATTCAGTATCAGCAGTTTGTACAAAAGGCCCTGCGTGGGGCGATACAACATATATACACACTCACACACATCCACAAGCATGTTGTTTCCATGGCAGAGTGCAATGAATCCTGCCCCTCAGATGTCATGCTTGGTGGGAACATCCATAAATTCAGTGTTTTTGCTCCATATAAGAGTCACAGCGAGATTCCCTCAGTCACTCAATGAAACCCCAGGTTAGATTTCAGCTTCTGATTGTGCCGGCTTTTTCTTTGCTCTGGGTTTGGCTGTTTTCGTAGAGACCTAGAAATTGAGGGGGAGGGGAGAAATGAAATCAGGAGGAACATCTTCCTAATGTCGGTGTATCAGAATAAGCTGCACTGATCACACTGTCGAAGCTGGTGTATTTGATGAAGGGTAAGGGTGTGAATCCTCAAAGCCTGGGTATTGGACTTAGAAATAGAAACATATTTTCTAGGGTATTATATGGTTTGAAGATTCATTTAGTCGGTTTATTCATTGTTAAGGTATGAATTGGTAATTGGACTCTCGTCCACCGTTTTTCTATTTTTAATTGTTCATTGATATCCCAAAAGGGATTGGTGGTTGTGGGACTCTGATTTTAGTCACCTGGGGGAGGTCACTAATTAATCTATGAATTGTTTTGTGATGAGTTTGCGCATTATAAGACCGAAGACTCCATGACAGCCCAAGGCATTATACTGTGCAATCACTAACCTCTCGACTCAGCCCCTTCTTCTTGGAAACCCGCAGGCTCTGGCTCCTCTGCAGAGATTTCGATGGCATGCCTCCCCTTGTCCTCGCTGCCGTCCTTGTTTCAACCATTTCAGAATCTGACCACCGTTCATCCATTGAGTCACTATCAGCTTGAGAGGTGGTCGGATATCCTGCCAAGAGGGAGACACAAAAGCAGAACAATATTAAATACCATAAGACCAGTTTCCCCCCCAAACACCTCCTTCTTCCTTAGCCGGTTCATGAAAATGACCCTCCTCAAACTCATATTAAAGCAATAGTGACACACATTCATCAGGACATGTCACTATCCCTTTAATAAACTATGTGGCTGCCTCCCTGCAGATCTCCATACCCCCCCCCTGCAAATGGGCAGACCCCTTTTAAAGGCTGTGGACACAATAAATTCTTTTCACTTTTGAATATTTGCCTGGTGGAAGTCTGCCGTCATTTGAGTGACTGCTCCATATTGGTTCGTCGGTTTGTCCGCCCCCCTGTGCTGAGGGCTCAGGTCAGTGCACCCGGGCCACTTCCTTAGTGTGGTGAATAACCATTATACTGTCGAGAGACCCTAACATCACAGATCTATTTTCCTGTTTAGTGTAAAAATAAAAACTGGGTAAATAGATAGGCTGTGCAAAATTAAAAAATGTTTATAATATAGTTAGTTAGCCAAAAATGTAATGTATAAAGGCTGGAGTGACTGGATGTCTAACATAATAGCCAGAACACTACTTCCTGCTTTGCAGCTTTCTTGGTTTCCCCTGATTGGTTACCAGGCATTAACCAATCAGAGACTTGAAGGGGGGGCCATGTGGGTCATATCTGCTGCTTTTGAATCTGAGCTGAATGGTAAGGATCAATTGCAAACTCACTGAACAGTTATGTCCCATGTGACCCCCTTTCAAGTGGCTGACCAACTAGTGGAAACCAAGAGAGCTGCAAAGCAGGAAGTAGTGTTCTGGCTATTATGTTAGACATCCAGTCACTCCAGCCTTTATACATTACATCTTTGCCGAACTAACTATATTAGAAACATTTTTATTTTATATTTACCCAGTTTTTATTTCTACACTGAACTTTTCATTTAAGGAACTGTGACAGTTTCCAACACAGCGTCTACCCACCATGTCTTAAGTAGCTGACAATGCGCTCGGAGGGTGGGTCAAAGTTCTGATGAGGACAAATGTAAACAATGCTCAAGTCTATTCCGACTTAGGCCCATTCCCCAAACTGGATGTCAATGCAGCAAAGGTCTGAAATGTGAGGCTGCATTGAGCAGCTTAAAAAGTAAGTTAAGCGCCTTATAGTTTGCTTAAGTCATAGAGACAGGTTGCTAGTATATTTTGATTTGACAGTAGCAGCTCAACTTGGGCACAAAGAGTTAACCAAGCTTGGCAGCAATGCAGTCACCACTCATGTTTTCAATGTCCAACACTGGCCCGAAGGCAGCAATAGTTATCAGTACTTGGCACTGCCTAAAAGTGTCCTTTAATGATTACTTTAGTGAACGCAAACTCATCTGGATGCAGCCATAAATGGACTACGCATGACACTTTGAGATATCATCTGGTTATACACGGGCATATTTAAGATGCAGATTTCTTATCTATATGGGGCCCTCCGACGGGCTTTCCAGAATGATACCTGGCCAAGATTCGGACAGATCTTGGGGCAAGTTTGATTTTTTTTTCTGCCCCGATGAAGGACCACAGCAGCTAGTTGCTGTCAGCTGGTATGCCCATCATTGTAATCGGATCGTTTGACCATAGGGCGGAACGATCAGATTAGCCCAATATCGCCCACCTTTTCAGGGAAAAGATCGGCACGTTTGTGAACAGATCTTAAGGTGGCCATACACTATTAGATCTTAGATCTTAACCCGATATGCCCACTAATGTCTGGGCGATATCGGCTGAAACGAAACGTTCGGCCCTGGGGCGTGAACGATCGGATTACAATGCTGCGCATGAGCGCGGACGGGTCACAGGACCACATCAACTAACCTGATATTGATCGGGAGGACCCGTCGGGAGCCCCCACACGTGTAGATAATAAGCTGCTGAATCGGTCTAAAGGACTGATATCAGCATCTTTAATCTGCCCGTATATGGTCACCTTTATCCTTTATACTGAATCATTTATCACATCCAGGCCAGCAACAGATCTGTTGAAGCTACGGTTTCATTCATTGTAGGCAAAAAATATTAATTCTGCAGTAAATGTTACGGTAAAGGAACAGTAACACCAAATAATTTAAGTGTTTTAAAGCAGGGGTCCCCAACAGCCGGGCCGCGGGCAATTTTTAACTGGGCCGGCGAGCCTAGGGGACAATTAACGCGGTGTGCCCGAATTGGACGCCGACCCCTCCTGGCCCCCGACCCCTTGTCCAAAAAAAGGTTGGGGACCCCTGTTTTAAATTAATTAACATATAATATACAGCTGTGTGTTTGCTTCAGAAACTCTACTATAGTTTTTATAAACAAGCTGCGGTCTATTCAAAAAGAGAAAAGGCTCCGGTTACATAGCACATAATCGATAAGCTCTGTCTAATACGATGGTGTGATATCTGTCATCTACTGTGTAACCTGAGCCTTTTCTCATTTTTTCTTGAATTTTTTCATGGCTACACAACAGCTTGTTTATATAAACTATAGTAGCCTTTCCAAAGCAAACACATAGATTATACCAGTGCATGCTATCAGTACCTTATATTTTTATTATTTTGATACGCTTTCAGTTTTTGGTGTTACTGATCCTTTAAGCCAGTTACCAACCTCCACATGGGACATGGGTCTTAATCTGTGGTTGTCTGCTCAGCCTTATAGAAAAAAAGAACCCGCTACTCACCAATTGGCCTCCGGTGCAGTTCCGGCGCATCAGGATACAGAGCATCTCTGTAGTGTATAGGTGTGTCATCAGGAAGAGCGCGCAAATCCTGCATACTGAAACTCCGCAGCCTCCCCACTAATGCTCCCTGACCCTGCCACAGAGAAAGTATGTCAGCAAATTGTTCTACTGCAAATACTGGAATGGAAGAAAATTACAAACAACTTTCCAATCTACATGAATTCAATGGTTTTAAAGTTACTTGTATATGTAAGTGCAGTAGAAAGAATTATTAGTCTGGATGTTTATTTTCTGTGCATTGCTGGATCTGACTGAGAAGCAATTCACTCACTCGCAATTTGATTTACAGACCTGAAGGAAAACGGACAGAGATCCCTCTTTAAAGGAGAACTAACTCCTAAAAATGTATGTGGCTAAAATGCCACATTTTATTAACTGAATGTATTGCACCAGCCTAACGTTTCAGCTTGTCAATAGCAGCAATGATCCAGGACTTCAAACTTGTCACAGGGGGTCACCATCTTGGAAAGTGTCTGTGACACTCACATGCTCAGTGGGCTCTGAGCAGCTGTTGAAAAGCTGAGTTTAGGGGTCGTCACTAATTATCCAGCAGAAAATTAGGTTGGTCTGTAATATAAGCTGATACTACAGGGCTGATTATTAAATTCTGATGCTAATTTCACTGGTTTCTGTGCTGCCATGTAGTAATTATCTGTATTACTTACTAATCAGACTTATATTGTGACATTTCTATTCTATGTGTACTGTATATTGTGAGTGGGTCCCTAAGCTCAGTAAGTGACAGCAGCACAGAGCATGTTCAGTGAATCAGCAGAAAAGAAGATGGGGAGCTACTGGGGCATCTTTGGAGACACAGATCTTTACGGCTAAAAGGCTGTGGTTGCCTTGGGCTTGTACAGAAGCACAAAACACAATGTACAACATTTCTAGCTACTTCTTTAGTTAGGCTTTATTTCTCATTTAACACCTGCTTATGGCAAGATGCAGACAACAGCCTGCAAGAGTACAGGGCCTTAACAAATATGCACCCCTTAGCACTTGAGTCTTTATAATTACATAGTAACATAGCGTTAGGTTGAAGTAAGTTCCAGGGACAGACGCACATACTATAGAAATTACCTTGGTAGCTGCTTGCACTGCTGCACTGGCTGCTATGTTTAAACCTTTGCGTCCGATGTTGACAAAGGACTCGTAACTTCGTTCTTTTGCCTGTATAATGTAAGAATCTATTTCCTATGAGAGAGAGGTGAGACATCAGTATTAGCAGTGTAAGGGAAGTCTATACATAAATGCATAGAAAACGGTTTATGGAAGAGATTCGGTTATTGGAATCGGACATTCTTCAGGCTTTTGGTACAAAGAAAAGATTCATTTGATTAAATTCTGCATTTCCCAGGCACGTGTCCTGCAGCTAGCCTGGTGTTGTTCTAAGAAAACAGGTCCGAACAGGAACTCTGTGCTGAGCTGCCTGAGGGGAGAGCTGTACAGGCTGGAGCTTGCACTAGTACATAGGAATACCAGGACAGCTGCCGGCTTGCAACCTGCTTGGATCCGTTCATTAAAGGGGGACGAATGTGAGAATGAAAATTTAATATAAGCTTCATCATACTCAAATAAGAAACTTTCTAAATATAATCAATCAAATATTCTGCATTGTTTCTGAAATAATCAAGTTTATCTTCACTATTCCTCTCTCAGCATCTGTTTCTCTTCATTCAGCAGTTGGGTGTCAGATATTCATTGACAGATCCAATATAACTTATAGGGGGGCTTCCTTTCCTAGCAGATATATTAGAGCTCACTCAAATATATCTGTTTCCAGTACAAATAAAATGCCTTTGGCACAAATTCTGCATGTAGAGAGACAGGATGTCTGGTGATTTTAATAGAGTGAGCTCTAATACATCTTCTAGGCAAAAGGAGCCCCCTATTAGATATATTGGTGTCACTGCGAGTCGTAGACTATCCTCATCTGCATGTTTTTTATCCTTATTTTAACTGCTATTGTACCACAACATTTGTTGCCTTTCCCTCACATCTAAATAACTAAATGTGATTTCCTAGCACCTTTCTTCCAACAATTACAAGCAGTTTACTCTCTGACAAGAGTAACCCCTAACTTCTGCCCTTCCTCGTTATCCTAGCAATGTGCTCACACTGGATGCCACTCTTTCAAGTGCTTGTGCTAGAACAAATGTGCGTATACATATCACAAGATGTGATCTTTCTTAGTCACTGGAAATACTTTTACTCATTTGTCAAAGAGCAATAACATTCAGACCAACCTTTTCCCCACACACCACAATCAGATGCCATTAGGAAGGCTGATGTTTTAGCCCAACATATCAGCGAATAAACTATAAATGGGTGAAAGTGAATGTTCATCCTTTGATAAATACGCCTTTCATTCTATCTGGAAATATATTGGCTGTTCCTTAGGATTTGTATTGATGGACAGTCTTAGCAAATACAGAGTGGCATATGATAACCAATGACTCCACTCCCTGAAATCTTTAATCCCTCATTTTACAGGTTGAGGGGATCTTTATAAAAATAAATTTACTAATTAGATACTACACTGTGGTAAAAACAGGAAAGTTGTTGTACAGTCCAAAACTAAATACAGCTTAATTGGTAATACTTGGATTGACAGTTAATATATGTATTAGGAACACAATGTCATATCTGAATGACACACAGAACTTGTTTTTATAGTTTAAAAGATAAGAATTGATTGGTTGATTGGTTTCTAGGTAAATCAATATGTTTAATATGACTATGAAGATTTTCATTCATCCAGGTCATGGTATATCTAGTATAGGTCAATCTAAAAACAACTGGACTTGCTGAGTAATCAATGAAGACGTTTCACTACTCATCCGAGCAGCTTCTTCAGTTCAACTGACTGGTGTGGGAAGTTCTCGGCGTGAACGAGGCGTGAAAGAGGCGATTCATGTCAAGGTGGAGAAACCATCTCTGAACAGAGGCGGGGGCCTTCGACACCACCTGTCTGCTACATACAATGCTGTTCTAACATCTGTACCCCGGCGGATTCAGAACACTTCACACATCCATTCATGCAACTCTCACAAGTAACACCTGTATCTAGGAGTTGCATGACACATTGAACTTGATGGACTTTTTTCAACCCAATTTAACTATGTAACTATGTAACTATGTAACTAACATTGGATAATCCTATCACAGTAACTACACAGAATCAACACCTCTGTGAGTTTCTTCAGATGTCACCTCTTTGAAGAGTTACAATGTGCCATTGTAAATGGATAGGTGGAAGAGTTTATATGCCGAGAATTTCCCACACCAGTCAGTTGAACTGAAGAAGCTGCTCGGATGAGTAGTGAAACGTCTTCAATGATTACTCAGCAAATCCAGTTGTTTTTAGATTGACCTATACTAGATACAATATGTTTAATGTTCACATAGAACTTCTTAATAAATATAGCGTTAAAAAGTGTACTTACTCTGACTCTAAGGGATACAGTATGTCAAATTTGAGATTTGACTGTTATATTTCATTGTTAGTAATAGTTACTGAAACAGGTTTAAAATGATAAGGATATTGGACTTGCTATATTGGTATGTCATTAATGCCTGTATATATGCTTTTGAAAACTCCAATAAAAACTATTGAAAATGATAAATACGCCTTTCAAAAGCCCATATAAATGAATGGAAAGTGGGGGCTTTTTCCTCTTGCAGACTGTAGCGATCTCTAACTTCACTCTGTGATAAATATACTCCTATTTATGTCCTTTACGGTTAGTCCACACGAGGAGATTCGGTGAGGTTTTGTCACCTAGCATATAAACGACTCGTCTTCTGAGCGACTATCTCCCCGAACTGCCTCAGCGTTTTTCCCCATAGGCTACAATGAAAAGTCGCCTGCGCTAATGCACACGTGGCGATGCGTATTCAATAGTCGCCCAAAGTTGCCTTGTGTGGCCTTACCCATAGGCCTGTGACACAGCTGGAAAATTCTAAACATTACAAGGAAACCGTTTAGGGAGTTGTGTGGGTTCCAGACTATACAGGATTAAACCTGCTGTTGACTTTATTGCCCTCTGTAACACACTATAATTACCATTCAAGGAGCTCCGATATTTTGTATCAGTTTTCAAGCATTTACTAGTAGTTTGCTGTATTCTTATTAGTGATGGGTGAATCTGACCCTTTTCTATGGGCTTCATTTTTGTGAGGAATCTTGAAGAAAAATTTCGCTCATTATTAATACTTGGCCCCGAATATAAACAACGTTTTCCTGTACTGACAAATGCTGGGCAGACTTATTCTAGCTATATATACCTTGCACTTCTGGTACATAAAATAAAGTATGCTGTATAATTATAATAATAATACGTCTCTAAAGAATGTGGAGCCTCCCCACAAAAATGTGATAGAGTTGGTGTATAGAGCGTGTATTCCCTATAAAGTGTCAGGCATTTGGCTAGAAGCCGCCCACATGATCAGATTCCCTCACTTCTGGAAAGTCTGCAAACATGGAAACAGTAATGCTCCAGAGAGTGCAGTGTGCAGGCTCTGGGTCGCTGCTAGATCTTATAGCAAGAGCATGGCTTTTCATGTTAGTCAGCATAATAAAATTAAATCTTGTGCTCTCAGATTTCACTCAGAATCAGTGGAATGGCCTTTAAGGAAGCCTGCAAGGGTCTCATTTCACATGTGTGCTGGCATACCTCAATGACTGGCCAGTGCCAGACATAGGATTTTTATCACCATTCCTTGCTGATCCTTACTATGGATATTTGTCTTCTCCTTCTTAAATCTCTCCTATGCACTCCACACATATCCAGAACTACAACTGTCCCTTAAAATACCTTCTGTTTTAAGCGGAAAATGCCAAGGATTTAGGAAGCCAACACCATAGGATTTGACATTTTACTGCTGTATCATGTTTAATGTTAACATATGATGCAGCATTATCAAGTACAATATAAAAAATAAAGAATTTTAATATATATATTATTTTTCAGGAGGATGGCACAGCACTTGAATTCATCACCCGGGTTCATGGTAAAATTTCATACAGCATTTAAAAAGACCAGCAACAGAATTTTAGTGCAAAGCAAAAATCTTGTATTTATGTGAGCTTATATAGTCTTATGTCAACATGAAAAACTGGAGTGTGCGCCTCTATATATATATATATATATATATATATATATATATTATATATATATATATATATATATATATATATATATATATATATATATATATATATATATATATATATATATATATATATATATATATATATATATATATATATATATATATATATATATATATATATATATATATATATATGATGATTTAAAAAGGTTACCTAAATTGATTCCTCCTTCTAACAATGGCTAATATAACTGAATACACTGTCGTAGGCAAATCTTAAACCATTCGAACCATTTTAAACAGTGGGTCATGTCATGTGTTATTCATATTTATAGCAAATCAGCCCCTGCTTACCTTCTCCTTTAAGGACAGAGTAGGGTGAATACACTTCCGATACAGAAGGCTGGCTCCTCTTGTGTACGGAGACAAAAGCCATATCACAAAGGCCATCTTAATCTCGTAGTAAAAGGGGAACCTGTGAGCAAAACGATGAATTAAAACCTGAACCAAAACAAATGGGCTGATAAAAATCACACACATGGGGGCAGATTTATCCAAGTGTGAAATTAGGGCTCACCACAAAAACACTCACCCACTTTCTGCTCATTCCTATGGGATATTTAGAAGTGTCTTTATCAAATAGGGAATCATTAATAAATACACTTCTAAAAATCCCACAGGAGTTTTTCTGTAGTCAGCTTTAATTTCACAAACAAAAAGGGAGAAGTTAGGCTGACCTAGCTCGTTGGCTCATTAGGGCAGAGACACAAGCTCAGATTCAGGGAGATTAGTCGCCCGGCGACAAATCTCTTCTTCGGAGCGACTTATCTCCCCAAACTGCCAGCTAGAATGTAAATCGCAGACGGGAAGGCAGTTCAGGGAGATTAGTCGCCCCGGAGAAGAGGATAGGGCCCTTATACTGAATGGCAGAGATAAAGGCCGAGTGTATGGGCTGGGCATAGGGTTGCCACCCTGTTGCCGGTAATTTGTAATACCCTTTAAAAAAAGCCCTTGGCCCGCCCTCAATACCTGTTTTTTCAGGCTTCTGGCCATTGCACGTGTTGCTCCGCCCCATTTGTGGATCCGCCCCTTTTGTGGATCCGCCCCTTTGTGGCCCCACTCCTTTTGTGTCACAGATCTCCCCTTTTGTTCCTGCCCCCCCCAAAAAATTTTTAAGAAAAGGTGGCAACCCTAGCTGTGCATAATAATATGCAGGTAGCAGTGCACCGTGGAGAAGAAAACATTCTTACCAGGCAATAAAAATGTCAGTAAATGTTTCTACTGTCATAAAGAGAGCAAATACGATCCAATACATCATCCAGCGCACCTGTAAAGGGACAGTGAGATAAAGAAGAGATTAAAAACAGGCACTAAGCGGATAAATTTATTTAAAAAATCGAATTTCCTAAACTCCGGTGAATAGGATCGACCCGAAAACTAAAAATCGAATTAGTTTCGAGTTTTAAAAACTCGTTTCTAGTTTTTTTCTCTGAAAAAAACTCAAATGTCAGGAAGGCTAAAAACAACTCAAAATTGATCCCAGGACGTCTCCCATTGACAAAAAGTGGCCATACACAGGGAGATGCGCTCGTTTGGCGATGTTGCTCTCCCTGATATGCCCACATTGAGGTGGGTGATATCGGGCTGATCCAATCGCGGGCCCTTCAGAATGGAGGTAATGCGGGTGGTTGGATCAAACCGTCAAATTTGACAGTTTTGGCCATAAAAAACTCGAAAATTCTAATTTTCAATTCAACCCTTGATAAATGTGCCCCTTGATGATGGTTTATGTTATGTTACTATACATGTCATATATCATGGACTGTATATTGATATAGGGTAAAACAAAATACAGACCAGTATTGTAGGCGATGCTGAGTACTGTAGATCACCAGAACAAAACAAGTGAATGCTGTTAGCCCAGCACAATTCATAACTGTTCTGCTTTAATGGTGAAATCATAATAATAACACCAACTGTCTCTACTTACACAGCCCCTCAATCAAGTCTTTGTTCCCCCCACACACACACGCACCAAATTCGTTCTTAGTCGCAGTAAGATAAGTCGGGAGTGGGAGGAGGTGATTAGGGAATAACAATGAGATATTGTGGGAATAATGGCGGCTAATAAATGCTGATATGATCTGTAGGAGGATCCTGAGCAGGCATTGGGGCAGCTACAGAAAAGATAGCTACATGGAATCTGAGGTCGGCTGATTATATACTGTAGATATAGATAGAAATCACTTGATGGTAATTATACAGTGACGTAGAGGCACATTTATCAAGGGTAGATTTTCGAATTCATGCGGGTTTTTTCAACTCTCATAAATTCGACTAGTCAAAATTTATTATTAAAATCGAACGAATGTAAACGACCCAAAAACTCAAATCGAATTCGTTCTGAATCATAAAAACTCGATTCGAACTTAAACAACACGATTCGAGTTTTTTTTCTCTGAAAAAAAACTTGAACGTCAGGATGGCTACAAAGATCACCAAACTGATCCCTGGACCTCTCCCATTGACTTCTACAGTAATTCTGCAGGTTTTAGGTGGCGAATAGTTGAATTTGAGTTCTTAAAGGGGCCGAGTATGATAAATCTCGAAATCTGAATTGAAGCTCGAACCACATTTGGATAATTCACTATTCGAATTTGAGAGTTTTGACCAAAAAAAATTCAAATTTTCACTTTGACCGTTAATAAATCTGCCCCATAATGTAGGGAGTAGTGATGTGTGGATCGAGAAAAACTTGACCCGCACCGCACTCACCTCCTTCCCTCTATATATAGACCCACTAATGACATCATAAAAGGGGCTATGCGGCGGGAGAGAGTATAAAAAAAGGATGCCGGAAGCCAAACATCGCGGGTGTAAGGTCACAGGCAGGGTTGGAATGGACATGGGAGGGGCCCACAGGGTTACTATAGACCGGCCCCCCTCCTGTGTGCATGCACAAATTTCTTGGCACACGCCATGCATTCCCGGCATGTGTGCGTAAATGGCAATGTGCATGCGCTACCGGCGCATCGATTTATTTTTATTTGGGGGCTCGGAGATCAGGGGAGGGGGGCTGGCGGGGGCCCATCCGGGTTTTTTCCCTGGCGTCCCGTCGGGCCAGTTCGACGCCGCAGGAGGGGAGAACAGGAAGAAGAGCTCAACGCGATCCCACCCATGACCCGCAAAAGTTGCGCTGAGGTCGGCTACAACACGCCTGATCCAAGGATCCCGCAGGTATCAGGCCAGCCTGCACATCACTAGTTGGGAGGGTTGGAAACCCATACAATGCACAATACTTACATATTCCCGAACATTCTTTGTCTTCACAGCTTTGTACGAGGCATACGCAGGATACAGCAAGCCAAAGACGAGCCTGTGACAAAACAAACACAATGCTGTGACACGTACAGACTGAATACTGGAAAGACACAATGAATAGACAGTAGTAGGCTCCAATTTGTGTACTCATAGGCTGCATCTCGGGTTGTCTACTGATCCCACTGAGCTATCAATGAACATTTCTGGAGAATGTGTTTTGAGAACGGACTAAAAGTGGCCATCTAAAGGCTGATAAACGCTGCAAACTCAGCACCTCCAGAGCAACCTGCCATTTTATTGGCCTTTATATGGGCCCTCCAAACGGCCTGCCAATTAATATCTGACTGATAAATCTTTAGAAAATCTCACTGGGCAAAGACTGTGTTATTATGTAAGTGTCCTCTCCCAATGGGATTCCACAGGACCCTCCTATGATCCAATGATTGGCCCAGTGCAAAACAATCATCCTGATCTGGCCCAAAGTGTTGGTGGCCAAATCAGGTAAAAAAATAAATTTATTTTGGTGAGGTCCACAATGATGCAATTATTTAGCATATGGGCAGCTACCGCCTATCTGGCTTTAGTAGAGGAGTTACAGTAACCTCAAACATCATAGAAGCACTCATAAGGGAATGTCAACCCAAAAAATAAATGTTTGCCTAATAAAAGAAAACTTAATTTTAAACAACTTTGCAGTATACATTCATTATAAATGTTTCATGGTTTTTTAGTTATTTGTATATATATTGCTATTGAAAACAGGGCCTGTCCCTTTCTATTCTCTGCCCTGGTGACTCAAAACAATGTAAGATAAGGCAGCTGACTAAAGGAACAGTAACACCATTAATCTAAAGTGTGTCAAATGATTTAAAATAAATAGTACGGTTGCCCTACACTGGTAAAACTGGCGTGTTTGCTTCAGAAGACTACGATAGTTTATATAAACAAGCTGCTGTGTAGCCATGGGGGCAGCCATTCAAGCTGAAAAAAGGAGAAAAGGCACAGGTTACATAAATAAAACACCACTGTATTGGACAGAGCTTATCTGTTATGTGCTATGTAACCTCTGCCTTTTATCATTTTTTTTTGCATCTTAAATGGCTGCCCCCATGGCTACACAGCAGCTTGTTTATATAAACTATAATAGTCTTTTTGAAGCATCGCACAGCTTTTACCAGTGCAGGGTAACAGTATATGGTATACTTATTCCTTTACAACACTTTAATTTGTTGGTGTTACTTTTCCTTTAACAATGTTTAAAAAAACAACAACCAGGAGTTATGCAAATAATAGCAATTGTTCTTACAAACATCTGTAAAAACACTGACAATTTTTAATGGATGTATATTTGCTTAGATCAGGCAAATTTTTATTTTGAGGTTGACTTGCCCTTTAATAAGTAGGCATAAAATATAAAACAGTAACCAGTCACCAAACTGGAAATGCATTTTAAGTAACACATTTCTTTAAATTGATATACCGTATATACTCGAGTATAAGCCGACCCCAGTACCGGTAAACACTAGTATTATGACAAAATATTTAGAATCAGGAAAGGGCAGATCCACTGAGATGAGCTGATTACTCCGTCCCCAGAAAGAAAGAAAGAAAGAAAGAAAGAAATATATCTATATATATATATATATATCTATATATCTATATCTATATATATATATATATATATATATATATATATATATATATATATATATATATATATATCTATATATCTATATATATATATACATATACACACACACACACACACACACACAAACCTGCCCACACAGTTAAGGGTGGAGTATACACATGTTTTTCTTGTGCACCATCATTGCATAATCCCTTGGTTGTTCGCCTTTAAGTTAGAGTGATATTCTGAGATTTGCAATTGGTTTTAATTTTTTATTTGTGGTTTTTGAGTTATTTAGCTCTTTATTCAGCAGCTCTTCAGCTTGCATTTTAAGCAGTCAGGTAACTAGGGTCCAAATTACCCTAGCAACCATGTATTGGTTTGAATAAGAGACAGGAATATGAATAGGAGAGGCCTAAATAGAAAGATGAATAATAAAAAGTAACAATACATTTGTAGCCTTAGAGAGCATGTTTTTTAGATGGGGTGAATGACCTACATTTGAAAGCTGGGAAGAGTCAAAAAAAAAAAAGAAAAAAAAGAAAATAATTAAAAAAACAATATAAAAAAATTAATAATGAAGACCAATTGAAAAGTTGCTTGGAATTGGCTGTTCTATATAACATGCCAAAAGTTAACTTAAAGGTGAACCACCCTGATGAAGTTACAACCTCAAAGCCTAAAATTACCTTTAAGCCCTCCCATTCTGACTATTAAGTGCTTATGTCAGTAACATGTTGGGTGGAGACAGATAATCAATCTCAGCAAGTGTTTGGATCAATGAAAATGCTTTAAATACGTATTATCACTTATCTAATTTGCTCTCTGATCAGCAGCACCAAAAAAAAAAAAAAAAAGAATCTATTTAGCTTGGTGTACAAATATACTGCGCTTTAAAATAGGCCAAACCTTTAAATCAGAGGGATGTTTGTTGCCCTTAAAGGGGTGGTTCACCTTTAAGGTAACTTTTCGTATGTTATAGAATGGCCTATTTTAAGCAACGTTTCAATTGTTTCATGCTTCATTATTTTTTATAGTTTTATAATGATTTGCCTTATTCTTCAGCTTTCAAATGGGCGTCGCTGACTCTTTCTAAAAAGCAAATGACTTGTAAGGCTACAAATGTATTGATATTGCTAATTTTTATTACTCATCTTTCTATTCAGGCCTCTCCTATTCATATTCCAGTCTCTTGCATGGTTGCTAGGGTAATTTGGACCCTAGCTACCAGATTGCTTAAAATGCAAATTGAAGAGCTGCTGAATAAAAAGCTAAATAACTCAAAAAACACAAATAATAAAAAATGAAAACCAATTGCAAATTGTCTCAGAATATTACTCTCTTTAGCATTCTAAAAGTTATCCCAAAGGTGAACCAACCCTTTAACCACTCCTAAAGCAGCGAGTGGAACTGGTTTCAACCTCCATTCAAAGCAATCCAAGGAATCTTCAGCAATAACAACAAGAAACGGCCATTGTAACAAATACAAAGAAAATATACAATAACTGATATTTCCTTTTTTCTTTTACAGTCCTTCCCTAATAAAGAGCCCTCAGTTCTGTTAGGTTATAATGTTACTGTTTTACCTTTCTTTCTTTTCTGAACCTCTCCTATTCACATTCTTGTCTCTCATTCAAACCATTGCCTGGTTGCTAGTGTAAAAAGGACTCTAGCAACCAGATAGCTGCTGAATAGTAATGTGCGGGTCAGCCCAATACCCGTGGTTCGGGAGGCTTAGGGTCAACCTCGCTCCACCATTTGCAGGTTGGTTCATGTTGGGTTCCCCTCCCACTGCCTTAGACTGCCGGCTTCTGGTTTTATAGAGATGCATCTGCCCACCCTGCTACCCAGGCAGCCATCTCAGGTCATTTTGCCTGGTCATGTGCTTTCAGAAAGAGCCAGGACTTTAGAATGGAACTGCTTTATGGCAGTCTGTTGTTTCTCCTTCTCAATGTAATTGAATGTGTCGCAGTGGGACCTGGATTTTACTATTGAGTGCTGTTCTTCGATCTACCAGGCAGCTGTTATCTTGTGTTAGGGAGCTGCTATCTGGTTACCTTCCCATTGTTCTGTTGTTAGGCTGCTGGGGGGAGGGGAGAGGAGAAGGGAGGAGGGTGATATCACTTCAACTTGCAGTAAAGCAGTAAAGAGTGACTGAATTTATCAGAGCATAAGTCACGTGACCAGGGGCAGCTGGGAAACTGACAATATGTCTAGCCCCATGTCAGATTTCAAAATTAAATATAAAAAAAATCTGTTTGCTCTTTTGAGAAACGGATTTCAGTGCAGAATTCTGCTGGAGCAGCACTATTAACTGATGCGTTTTAAAAAAAAAACAAAACATTTTTTCCCATGACAGTATCCCTTTAATGTAGTTGGGGAACGGGACCTGTGTGGAGGTAAGGGGGGTTGGTCCTTTCAGGATAACCAGAAAGAAGGTCACTTACCCGCTATTATGAGACAAAACAGTTTATAAAACATCTTAGTGACACCCAATGTCATGTGACCGGACCAGCGAGTCTCTGCGCACCAGAAAAACCAGAATGTGCAGTAGACAGTGGATACATTATTAATAGATTACACACGTGTAATGACACAAAGAAGCTGAAATGCACGGATTAAAGAGATGTTCGCATTATATGTCAAATTCAGTCTGGGCCCTGCTCCATATGCCGGCTCCATATAGCAACATAAAACATGGTTTTATAAGAAAATTGTTCTAATAAATAAACCAGACAGGAGGCGTTAGTACTAAAAGGGAGAAGAATAATAAATCATTTAAGAAAGAATGATGCCATTTTTTTTTTTTAAATGTTCACTTTTAAATTAAAGGGCAACTATCACGAAAATGAAAATTTTATATAAGCTTTCGCATACTGAAATAAGAACCTTTCTATATGCAATCAATTAAAAATTCAAGTAATCAAGTTCACTATTCCTCTCTCTGCATCTGCTTCTCTTCATTCTGTCTTCATGCAGCAGTTAAGTGTCAGATATTCATTGGCAGTTAGATCCAATTTTGTCAACTGAGCTTATAAACGACTAGGCAGTGTGTGAAACTTAAGCTGGGCCAATAAAAGCTGCTGATAGCTGGCCGAAAGTCTCGATCGATATCTGGCCGAAAGCAACCGGATGGCAGTTGACATCCTAACAGTCGCAGAACAAAAAAAAAAAAGTCAAATGCAGACTAAAGCTGACAATACATGTACCAGTAAAATTATATAAAAACAAAAAGATTTGTACAATTTTTAGTGCATATATGTTGGGCAGGCAATCCCAATCTATATTGGGCAGCTCTGAGGAAGGGAAAAGAATACTATAGTATCAGACCAACTGTCCCACGTGGCCAAAGGATGGACATGGTATAGCCACCTTTCCATTGTTCTGTTTTTATAAGTGGCCACACACATTACAATTAATTGTCTTTTGTAAGGCTGTTCGTTTTCTCTATGAATGTTTAGGGCAGTGACACACCAGGCGATAAATCGCTGCTTCTCTGGTCAACTCTCCAGTAAAAAGCTTTCCCATAGGCAATAATGTGAATCGCTGGTGGTAAAACCCATGTGTCTCTCCAGTATCCCAAAATCGCTACAAGAGGAACCTTCAAACGATTTTGGGAGATTGAAGTGACACATGGGTTTTACCACCAGCGATTCACATTATTGCCTATGGGAAAGCTTTTTAATGGAGAGTGCAGATTAGTTGCCCTGAGAAGCAGCGATTTATCGCTAGTGATTAATCTCCTGTGTGTCACTGCCCTTAAAGGAATTGTTCAGTTTAAAAATAAAAACTGGGTAAATAGATAGGCTGTGCAAAATAAAAAATGTATCTAATATATTTAGTTAGCCAAAAATGTAATGTATAAAGTCTGGAGTGATTTTATGTATAACAAGTCAGTCAGGACACTACTTCCTGCTTTTCATCTCTCTTGGTTTACACTGACTGGTTACCCTGGCTACCAGGCAGTAACCAATCAGAGACTTGAGGGGGGGGGGCACATGGGTCATATCTGTTGCTTTTGAATCTGAACTGAATGCTGAGGATCAATTACAAACTCACTGAACAGAAATGTCCCATGTGGGCCCCCTTCAAGTCGCTGACTAACTCAGAGTTATAGAGCTGAAAAGCAGGAAGTTGGATTCTGGCTGTTTTATTAGACATCTGTTCACTTTATATATTACATATTTGGCTGACTAACTATATTAGAAACATTTTTTATTTTACACAGCCTATTTATTTAGACAGTTTTTATTTTCACACTGAACTGGTCCTTTAAGAGCTGAATCGTCAGATATGTCAGTAGGTATAAGAATTCTACCTCTATCTGACAATACAGCATGAACTTATTGCCGATGATCAAAAGAACCCAATAAAACATTTTCCACCATGTCCAACTGACAAGATGTCCGATTGATGAGATGACTGATATCCAGGGCTTTTTGCCGAAATCGGACGCCTCTCCCTCCAAACACGCACCGAATATAGTTTCCTATGATCAGATCAGTGTGTGTGACCTTAAAGAAACAGTAAGCAGTGTGGGATGTGTAACATTTTTACAAAATGGGAGGGGACAAATGAAAATGGAAAAAGAAAACCAAAACTATACTAAATTATACCAAATCTATTTCTTTTCCCCCATCACACAGGCTATTTTACACAACAGTTTGTATGTTCATTATCCCCACCGTATATCCTATGTGGTTATGGGGCACATGCAAACTGCTTTGTAACCACACTGGAGACAATACACCCAATCTGTGTATGCCTCAATTAATATACTTGGGACATACCAGTACCACAGAGAGCACCCCGTCACACACAACATTTCACTAATGTGCCCAAATATTACTGCTACAGCTACGCGATTCCTTGTTTAAATTAGGGATGCACCGAATACAGGATTCATTTTGGGATTCGGGCAGGATTCAGCCTTTTTCAGCAGGATTCGGGCGAATCCTTGTGCCTGGCCGAACCGAATCCTAATTTGCATATGCAAATTAGGGACGGGGAGGGAAATCGCTTGATTATTTGTCACAAAACAAAGAAGTAAAAAATGTTTCCCCTTCCCACCCCTAATTTGCATATGCAAATTAGGATTCGGATTCGGTCGAATCTTTCGTGAAGTATTTGGGGGTTCGGCCGAATCCAAAATAGTGGATTCGGTGCATCCCTAGTTTTAATGATGTTAATGGTTCAAAGAATGTCAGTCTAAATGGTCGGACCCCACACATTTTCACCTCACCAAATCTGGCCAAAAAGTTTGGACACCCCTGCTCTAGGGTGTTTATGATAGGGACCTAAGCTTATAAACACCAATGATGTAAATATAAACCCTGTAAAGCACTGTGGAATATGTCACCACTATAAATGAAAAGAGATATATATATATATATATATATATATATAGATATATATATATATATATATATATATATATATATATATATATATATAGTGAATAAAGTACCCCCTCTTGTAAAATATAAGGATATTATAAGTTATAGAGGACTTCCATGTAGTCATGCATCTCAGAGGTGACTTCTAATATGCTCATATTTTGCAACAGGGGTACTTTTTTTTATTATAATACACAAGTTTTAGTGAGTCATGTGACAGAAATGACATCACTAAGCACTGTTTACAGAATATTCATGGCTTCGGTTCGGTATTCGGCCGAATCTTTCACAAAGGATTCGGCAGAATCCAAAATAGTGGATTCGGTGCATCCCTACTTTCTATATATATCTATCTATAAAAGCTGTAGCGGCACGCACTCCGGTTCAGTAAAATTTCATTTAACTTAGATGATACATTTTAAAAGCATCAACGTTTCGGTCCATGGTCTGGGACCTTTGTCAAGATGCACTACCATATTTAAATATGTTGACAAAAGTACCAGACCGTGGACCGAAACGTTGATGCTTTTAAAGTGATACTGACACTAAAAAATGAATTTTAGCATATGAATGTACATTAAATGTTACCTATAGGTCATGTTGATCATTTTTTGCCGAGAGGTTTGTTTTTGTATATAATTGTTAGTTGAAGTTCCTAAGCCTGACTCACTGACACTCTTTGCCAACCTGACTGTCCCATCTCAGCCTGTTAGTTACAGTTTCTAATGCTAACGGACTCCTGCTGCACAAATATGGCAGCCCCCTCATACAGGAACATGGGGGATCAGACAGGTAATGTAAAAGCATCATGCAAATACTTTATGGCAAAGTTAGAAGTAGCTTGCAAAGCCAGTATTATAATAGATGTAAAAAAAAGTTTAATTTCAGGTGTCAGTATCTCTTTAATATGTATCAGCTAAGTTAAATAAAACTGAAATTTAACTGAACCGGAGTGCGTGCCGCTACAGCTTTTCTTCTACTACTCAACTCTGACATTGCAACCGGAAGTGGAATACAGGTATGGGTCCTGTTATCCATAATGCTCGGGACCTGGGGTTTTCCGGATAACGGATCTTTACGTAATTTAGACATTAAATAAACCTTATAGGCTGTTTTTGCTTCCAATAAGGAAGAATTCTATCTTAGTTGGGATCAAGTACAAGCTACTGTTTTATTATTACAGAGAAAAAGAAAATCATTTTTTAAAAACTTGGATTATTTGGATAAAATGGAGTCTATGGGAGACAGCCATTCTGTAATTCGGAGCATTCTGGATATCAGGTTTCCTGATAAGGGATCCTATACCTGTGTACTAGAGTATAGCGTGTGTGGACACCAAAGGCGTTATATATATATATATATATATATATATATACACACACACACACACAGCTCCCTGTCACAAAACATAAGTAAGGTCATATATCATATTCCAGTCTGCACATGCCCATTAAGTCCAGCCCCATCAGCAGTTCCCACAAGAGGTTACATTATGTCCAACCTTGTGTAGCCCATGTTTATATTATTCATACACATATTTGCTCCACAGAACAGCACAGACAATATCAGACTGTCACCAATTGTGACCGTAACATGAAGCCATTTCTGTAAGGCGTTTTATGGCCGGTGATATTTATATACATCACAAAATGTTAAAAGAGCAAACTGAACTCCTACAGCTGTTGTTCGACTGTAACTCCCCTCATTCCAGCAACAGACTACAGCTGTCGGCTTCATACTGGGAATTGCTGTTTAGGGCAGGAGGACGGAACGTTTTCTATAGAGAACAATGTGCCCCTTATTGCAAAATAATGATAATTATGAAGTCATTGAGGAGTTCCATGACAATATAAGTGGATGAGGCATTGGGCTGGATGTTTTTATACAACTCATGGAACTCTGAGATATCCTTAGCTTTTATAACAGGGGGTACATTATTTATTATAATAATACACAGGTTTTGGGGAGTCACAAGACAAAAATGACATCACTAAGGATCAATTATAACCGATGACATCACTAAGCTCCATTTCTACGTGTATAATTTAGATTCTTGGCTCTTGTATACGAGTATAACCACCATTTTGCGTTTTTTTTAAGGGACCGGAATAAAAACATGTAAAATCAGGGAAATGTATTGTGTATAATATATAGGAGGGGGGCACAAAACAACAATGTAAAATGAGGGGAAAACTTAAGGTTTGTGTATATATAAAATGGTGTGTGTGTATATATATATATGTAATTTTCTTTAAAGGAAAACTATACCCCCCAAACAATGTAGGTCTCTATTAAAAGACACTGAGTAAAACAGCTCATGTGTAAAACCCTGCTTCATCTAAATAAACCATTATCATAATAATATACTTTATTAGTAGTATGTGCCATTGGGTAATCATAAATAGAAAATTGCCATTTTAAAAAATAAGGGCCGCCCCCTGAGATCGTAAGATTCACTTTGCATACATACAAACCACATGTAAGGTCACATGAGCCAATTAACAGACAGAGTTCTGCCTTTTGCTTCCTCACTTCTTCCTGTTACAGTTAGTGTTGTAGTATTTCTGGTCAGGTGATCTCTGAGGCAGCACAGATAGAGTCACGAAATGGTGGTTCAAGGCAAGAGATGTAAAAGGGCAATATTTATGTAAATATATATTCCAGTTTGGTAAGATTCTTTAATATGTCATTCAATTTGATATAAACTATCTGTTGCTTAAGTATTCATTTTGGGGGTATAGTTTTCCTTTAACCCCCTACACATTATGAATAATCCCTTTTCGTATTATCTATTGTGTCCCCTAAAGTGCCCGTGTAATAGCCAGACAAGCAGCCTGTCTCACAGCTCCATTCTCTGCCATAGAACTAAGGAGAGGAGCCTATCACTGGGCAGGATATCCTGTGCCCCATCAGACCCCACACAGCACGTATTCTCTATACAAACTCCGAGTCACAGGACAGCACATCAGCTTTACTCACACCACAGCCCGGGAGATGATCCAGGACACCATCCTCACTGACACTGACTGACTCTCTGCCAACCTGCTCTCTCGCTTCCGCTTCCTGTGGGCGGGGTCCTCTGCTCAAACTTTTGAAAAAAACAACTTGTAGGCAATGGGCTCGCTATCCGCTGAGGCTCCTCCCCGCTTTACTGTTTGGTTGCTAAGGAAACGCACGCGGCCTTATAATACCGGGAGGGAGGAACCAATAGCGAGAATGGGGACAAGGTTCCTTCGGGATAACGGCTCCTGAGGGAGCTGAGTGTGTCTGAGGTGAATCCCGCCTCACTGACGCAGAACTGTGTCGTGTCTAAGCTTGTATCACCCATAGTGTGCCAGTTATTGGACTGCTGGTGGTTCTGCAATGCAAGAGCTGGTCACGATGGAGGCCTGTGCAGGCTGCCCTATGTTAGCAATGGAGGGATCAGATAACCCTCATGTTACTTTCAGTGCTATGGCTAATGCTCTGCCCTCTCCCTCAGCCTTGCTATTCGTTTCATTAATTAAAGTGTTTTTGTACCACTGGTGAATCAATTATTATGCTTTCAGGTATACCTAGAGTTGCCACTTTTTCTTGAAAAAAATACCGTCCTGCCTGTGTTTTTACTCATTTTCCCTATTAATGACATTTGGATCAAGCTTAAAGGGGGGTGGTTCACATTTAAGTTAACTTTTAGTAGGTTATAGAATGGCAAATTCTAAGCAACTTTTCAATTGGTCTCCATTGTTTATTTTTATATGGTTTTTGAATGATTTTCCTGGACGGAAATTGCCGAAGTGTCAGAAGAAGACCCTGAAGGTGGCTGCGGTGAACTACGATCCCTGAATCTGCATGGAGGGTATGGTTAAGCATACCTCCCAACTGTCCCTTTTTCGAGGGGACAGTCCCTCTTTTGATAGCTCAACCCGCAGTCCCTCATTTGTACTGGAAAGTCCCTCTTTTCTCTGTACTGAACAGCCAGAAAAAGAAACAAAGTTTCTCACTTAATTGGCTTTTAGCAGAGAGCCCAGAACTGCTAACAGGTGCAAATAAGATACTTTGTAACAATTTTGAGACACAAAAACAGTTTAGATAAGGAGAAATATTTTCAAACTTTCATAACCTGCCAAATTTTGTAAAACAAACATGGTAATTAGGGGGTGTGGCCACAGAAAGGGGTGTGGTCAAAAAATTGCTGCGCTACGTGCGGAAAAAATTCATTTGTCCCTCTTTTTCTTCCAAAATGTTGGGAGGTATGGTTTAAGTAGAAAATTAGGGGCATTTCCCCCGGGGAGGGGTAGTTAGGAGGGGTGTATGTTGGGTAGGGTTTCTTTAGTTAATGGTTGAATTCTCCTTTAATGTTTACCAGCCTGGCAGGTAAAATACCAGTCAGGTGGCAACCCTAGGTACAGTGCCGGTCTTAGGCCGATTGGACCGATTGGGCGCAATTGGGCCCCGCACCAATGGGGGCCCCGCACCACCCCCATTAATTTTTCCACATGGAACTGTCCAAGTGAATATATATGTACCTGCGCTGCGTACACGCACACCGCATTGGACGCATGATGACGCAAAGTGGGACCGTGGCGCGTTACCTATACCAGGCGCCGCTGAGTCAGGAAGGACTGACCGGCAGTCACAGAAAGTCGGCAACATACTTTAGGCACCAGCTGCGTTGGTCAAACTGCCTCAGCCTCGTAATAGCCTGGCTGCACCACCCACCACCAGCCGTTTTGGATATTTGGCGCTTGATCAGCTCCTCTCTCCCTCCTGTAGGTTTGTGCTGCACCAGAGCCTCCCTCCATATAACTTCAAGTAGTAAGTCAGGGAGGGTCACAGACTCCCAGTCAGTGATTTCTTACCCTACCTCACCTCCCTGTCACACTCCTGGCCTGCTACAGCAACAGACAGGTTAATTGTTTGATAATGTAGATGATTTCTGGTCTGGTACTTCCCTCCCACCTAAATGTGCAATAATTAATCACAGTTTTAATTTCATTATATTTTTTGTGCTTTGTTTTATGCCTTATGTTTTTATCTTAGGCCTTTTAACTATTCTTTTTTTTTCTAGTGCCTTTTCTTTCTAGTTTTCATAAATTCATTATGCATTAAGGGGTTATTGGCTATTTTGGCAATTATTCTACTGGCAAGTCTGAGTTTAATGGAATGCTCATTGGCCAGCTCTGCAGTGATTTAACTGGCATGTCTCAGTTATTGCTAATTGACATTTTTGCTGTAGGTCTTGGTTTTTTAATGATATTTATGGTCATAGTATTTGGCGGGGGGGGGGGGGTAAATTTGGTGCTGCTCTATGTGTGGTAGTTAGCAACTGCCATACTGTTAAATTTTGGGAGGTATGCTGACTACCAATCTGCCATAACTACTTTCCTATTGTGTGTGTGTATAACTGTAATGGTACGGTGATGGCATTGAATAGAAAATCAAGGCAAATCTGTCAAATGAGGAAAGGTGGATGATTTAAAGGTGAGAGTGGGTGAAATGTGACCAAAGGAAAGTTTAAAAAAGAAAGTTTAAGAAAGAAAAAATATCACATATACAAAGGAAAAGTAAGAGAAGCACAAAAGAGCTGAAATTCTGGAAAAAGATTTTTTAAAAAATGGCATAGTGGAAGAAAGCAGGAGAGAAAAAACTCAGAAAATAGAGGGAGAATCAGAAAAGCAGATCTTATGGAGTAAGAACAACAAAAGAGAAAGTGAGCAACATTTTGCACCTGATATTTTATGTCTATCTGTACTATATATGATTGAGGACCTGTGCCCTGTGTTGCTTATGCAGCATAGAAATGCTCTTTTGGCAGTGCAGCAGTGGTAATTGGTATAGCTATGTTTTCTATAATCTGACAGCATTGCGTTTCCCAGTAGTTACTGCTCTGTGTATAATATATTTGGTTGTCTAGTACAGACTGAATTTCATTGTATAACTATTATATGCCTTTTTATGTAGCAGGGGCTGTCACTGTGTCTGTCATGAAAACCAGATTAAAGGGGTAGTTCATCGCTAAATTAACTTTGTTATAGAATGGCCAATTCTAAGCAACTTTTCAATTGGGCTTCATCTTTTTTTTTTTAAATTTTTGAATTATTTGCATTTTTTTCTTCTGACTCTTTCCAACTTTCAAAACAGGGGTCACTGACCCCATTAAAAATGGCCTTGTCATATTCATATTCCAGTCTTATTCAAATCAGTGCATGGTTGCTAGGGTAATTTGAACCCTAACAACCAGATTGCTGAAATTGCAAACTGGTGAGCTGCTGAAATAAAAGCTTAATAACTCAAAAACCACAAATAATAAAAAATGAAAACCATTGCAAATGATCTCCGAATATCACTCTACAATACATCATACTAAAGGTTAACTCAAAGTTGAGCTACCACTGTAAAGGAACAGTAACATCACAAAATGATTGTTTGTATAAAATATTGTGTTTGCATAAAGTAGTTTTGGGGAAAATTTTACTTTCCTTTAGGTAAAATATAGAGCATTTAAAATATCCAGAAGGCTCAAGACCTGCGGTTTTCCAGATAACAGCTCTTTCTTTAATTTGGATCATAATACATAAAGTCTACTAGAAAATGTTACTGGCTCTTTAAATCTGGGGGGCCCCACCAAAGTTGCCCCAATTGGGCCCCACGGTTGGTAAGACCGGCCCTGCCTAGGTATACCCAGTGCTCTCTGTTGAGGAGATCTAGTTGGGTTTTAATCCTTTTCAGTGGTGTTGGCTAGCATTAATTTGGATACAGACAATATGGAAAGCGAGACCAGGTGAGGAGGGTTATTTATGAAAAATCATCAAGTCTGTGAAACGAAGGACAGGCTCCTCAGACGGATTTGTGAGATTCTCCACTGGCTGAGAAATGCTGAGGCAGTGCTGTACTGGGCCCCACAGCAAATTAATTGTAGGGCCCCAAATATTTCCAGAGGTTATCCTGTTTTACCAATATATGTTGAGATGGCTCATTAATTAGGGCCTCATGGGGCCCCCTGTTCTTCTGTTGTTGCGCCCCTGTGCTGAGGCATTCCTTGAGATTATATCCTGTAAGCCTTAAAGGAAAACTATACCCCCAAAATTAATGATAATCAAAAGATAGTTTATATCATTATATAAAGTGGCATATTAAAGAATCTTTCAAACAGGAATGAATATTGAAGTAAATATTGCCCTTTTACATCTCTTGCCTTGAACCAGACATTGCGCTGTTCTGTATGCAGACATGGAGCAGATTTTGGCACAAAGATGTGTGCATTTTCACACACCAAAATCCAGTCAGTATGTCTGCACAAGCCAACACTGTCTTTGTCGATGCAGAAGGTGCAAATGGGAGCAGAGTAGCTATTTCTCTACCTGCTTTATATACACACCTGATATGCCAAATCAGGCTGATCCAATCATTGGCCTACAATTGTCTCATACTGAACCTACATTATGGACCTATCAACACGCTCATGCTGTATACCAGGGTTCCCCAACCCTTTTTGCTTATGAGCCACATTGAATAAGCACTTGCTTTGAGCAACATCCAAGGGGTTGGTGAGCAACATGTTGCTTGTGAGCCACTGGTTGAGGATCACTACTGTATACAATGACAGTATACTTTTTGTAAGAAGCTAGGTGGGCTTTTACTAGGGTTGCCACCTTCTCTGGAAAAAATCTTTTTTCTCTATTGTTTGCCCATTAATAACATTGGGATCAGACATCATTTTTACCAGCCAGATGGCAACCCTAGTTTTTACTGATGCAGACCTATACAGTATAGCATCTGCTACCAGTTACCGTTACCACACATTGTGGATTACCTCTCTTATGTTTTTTTTTTTTTTACCAAAAATGACAGAATGTACAGTGCCGTGTATAGCAGCTTTAGTCAAGCAGAATGGGCAGTATAAGGGGTTAGTGTTGTACTGGCTCATGCACAAGTCAGTGCAAAGAGAAGAAAGACCAGTTATAAGGAATCACCTGCACACCAGTGAATGTAGGCATTGAGGAAACATATAGTCAAAGACATAGGCTGATGTACAGCAGGAAGCTGGCAAGTAACCTGTACCAAAAACCGTGCAAAAAAATATATATATATATTTCTATAGAATATATAGAACTAAAAATTATTTTCCACCAAATATGAAGCCTCTGCACTTTGATGCCCCGTTGTTAAGAAAAATGGAAGCTGAGCCCCCATCCAGTAATCTAGATCCAGAGCAGGTTTTGCTGAGCACGCTAACATTTTGTTTTCATTGTTTTTGTGCAGGAACTAAATGAAAATGGCTCCAGTTTAGAGAAAGTGTTTCATTGCTGGGAAGGCCTGTCTGCATAGAGAGTGCTCTAAGACATTGGTAAACACATCTCAGACCAAACTGAGTATTTGTGTTGCTCTTATTGATGTTTGAAGCACTTTCTGCAAGGTTTGTATGGCTCTACTGAAAATTGTGTAACATACACTTTCCGGATGATTAATTTACCCTTTTCACTGCTGGATAAGGTACTTACACCAACTCCATGAAACTGCTCCATGAACAAGTCTGCTTTGCCCTCAAATGTGACAATGACAATGAGAAGGGGCAGATTTCCATTTATGCCTCCTTAGGCCACATTAAGCTGACACAGAGACTGATGACCCTGCTCTGTCACATTTATATAAAATCTAAATTATTAACACACCACCACCCTCTCACATGCATTTTACAGCCCATGATACTAAAAGCCTAAGGCCGTATGTAAATATACAGCCACACTTTAACCCTTTTTATCCTTTCCACAGATCTGGACCTTATAAGGGAAATATGAACAACATGTTTTTGTTAGATGACAATAAAGCCATTTTACACACTGCCCGCCCGTCATCATTTAAAGGGCACTCGAGATGAGGCTTAAATTCTTTAGATGGGTGAATTGAAAGATTTCAGTTGTCTAATTGGGACATATGTTTGCTATAATATAGTATTTGCTATAATATAGTATTGCCCCCTCATATGCGAACCTATACATGGACCGCTGGGAGCAGTGCCACGTCTATGGATGTGCTAACCCCTTTCGTGATCACATAATTTGGTATGGCAGGTACATCGATGACCTGCTATTCATATGGGACGGTCCTTTAAGTTTAATTGATGAGTTTCATCAATATCTCAACGTAAACCAACACAATCTTCAACTATCACTTGAACACCACAAGGAGACAATCACTTTTTTAGATTTAACTTTAATAGGGAACACAAGTACTAATTCTATAGACACTGAAATCTTTAGGAAACCTATGGCAGGCAATACAATTTTAAAATATAACAGTTGTCATCCTAAACACACTTTGAACAGTATTCCTTACAGTCAGTTTGTTAGATTCCGGAGAAACTGCAGCCAGGAGGCCACATTCGATCTTCAATCACAACACTTAGGACACAGACTACAGGATAGAGGATACCCTAAACATCTCATAAGAAGTGCACATGAGAGAGCTAAAAAAGCACCTGTGTTGGGGAAAGAGAAAAAAGAAATAAGAAGGTTGACCCAGGATCGTGTAGACCAAATTAGGCCGGACAAACAAAAAGTGTTTTTTGTCACTGAATACAGTGAGGAGTATGGCCATATTTGTAAGATCATCAAAAAATATTTACCTATATTAAACGGTGATGTAAAAATGTCGGGAATCTTGGCCCAAACCGAGGTTAAATGTGTCCCAAGAAAGGCTCCTACTTTAGGTAGTATGTTGGCACCGAGTCTAGTCTCATCGGTTGCACCCAATGTGGCAGAAAATTGGTTAAAAGTAAAGGGTACATAAAAATGTGGGGCGAATACCTGCAAGACATGCCAAGTGATTTTTACTGGGCCGGAGTTTAAATCTAATGTATCAGGGCAAGTCTTCAAAAATACTGGCTTCTATAATTGCAACACTAGGAATGTTGTATACTTACTTGAGTGCAGTCACTGTAACAAGCAGTATGTGGGCCGTACATCCCGCATGCTGAAGGAAAGGACAAGGGAACACATCAGAAGTATTACCAATAGAGAGGAGAACACCCCGGTTGGCAGGCATTTCAAAACATCCTCACCCAATGGTCTAAAAGACCTAAGGGTGAAAGTTATTGAAAAGGTACGGGTTCCCATCAGAGGTGGTGATATTATCCATAGACTAAACCTCAGAGAGGCTTTTTTTTTTAAATTACAGACATGACATTAGCTATTTGTATTAAAGGGATGAACACAGGGACCCCCATTGAATCAAGAAAGCTTACCGTGGATGGACGTATTCAATTGGTTGTATCTAAGTAGAACTTTTCTCCAGCCCCCTCGTTGTAAATGACGCTCACTAGAGGGGTAATATATCTGAATCACCTTCTCCATAAGAGCTACTCCGACAGTTTGTTTGGTTTTTAATTAATGAACACTGTTTCCAGGAAATCCTTTTAACTGTTTCATTTTATTTTAATTGTTTCACTTTGTTTCAGTTTTTAATTGATTTGAATAAAGATGCAATTTTACTAAGAGCCCACTAGAGGGCATTATCACCTTGTGTATAAAAAACCCAGCTGTAGCAAGTGAACTGCTAACCTATGACTAAGGGATAACTCCCGAAACGCGTTAGGTTTTTCCAGCAGGAACTCCAATAAACCCCATTTTCAGAAGTGCCGTCTGCCTTTCGAGTCTTTGTCGTACTTACAGTGGGGACACTGTTTGACTGTGCACCTGATCTGAGGGGAGAGCGGTGAGCATGTGCGGTCCTTATATGCTTTTCTATTCATTGCCAAGTCAAACTTGAGTCAGCCCTGCCCTTTGAGAATTCATTTTTATAAGGCGCAATTACACTAATAATTGGATGTAGGTGGGGGTGATCTTAACCATTGTCATATTATGGGCACATATGCTTTTAAAATGTAATATTGGAAAGCAGAAGCCTGACAGAATCTTTGGGGTATCAGAAATTCCCGCTCTTTCAATTCATTGGTAGTTCAGTTGCAAGGCAGATTAGCATGAGCTTCAATGTGAGATCAGGTGTTCAGCACTGTCTCCCAGTTTTCTGCTATAGATGATGTGCCTAAAGCTGCCCATATACTATGACATTTGTTTTCTATCAGAGCTCATTTGGCAAGGTTGACATACGAGTGTATCTTTGACCAATATGCCTGCTTTGACGACGAGGTGGGAACTTTGGGCCGATCCAGTCCTTTGACCCTTGGTAGTAATTGGATAATGTGGGCTGTCAGATTGAGGACCGCATCAATGCGCTGATGCAGACTCCGGTCCCACAGGAATATCAAACCTCCCCAATTGGCATCCATCTGATCTGGCTAGATATCAGTCAAGTAGGCCTGTTGAAGGTCTGTCATACACCGGCAGATAAGCTGCTGAATAGGTCTGAAGGGCTCCAATCGGCAACCTAAAGGCAGGGGTGATGCTGAACTCTCTGCCACCTGACGCGGCTTTCAAGATGGCGCCCCCTCTTTCCCCCCCCACTCACCTTTTTGGCGCCGGAGGGGGTCCCAAGGTCCTGTCAAAATCTGCACTAAGAGACAAATTTCTGGTTGGAAAACCAAAAGTCCGGCTCTTAAAGTTACCAGGAGCATCTTTTTGCCTCTCCCAGTAACCTGCAGGGGGCTGCCCTCAACTCCCCTCATTGACCCTGCTCCCCTGCTTAAAGAGCACCTGTCATCTGAATTTTTAGGGAAGACTCGCTCATTATGTGCATATGCTCTATACAACATGGCAGCACACACCAGGAGCTCCCTCCCAGTGTGTGTGGCCTAGCCCTGAAAACTATTGTTTCCCCCCAACCAGATTGCGGGCTCTGTTAGTGACAATTCAAGTGACAGGTGCCCTTTAATTATGCCCGTGTATGGCCACATTTACTTACCTTTGCCATCTCAGGTTTTAAGTTGCAACTATTATATATTTGGTGGTCACAGTGACATGGTTATGGAGGTTGGTATTAGATTTTAAACCCTGGATTGGAGCATAGAATAGACTTGACATTGGGACAACCAGAGTGAATAAACAAAGCTATAGCTCAATTCCATTTCAAACTATAAGTTAAATTCAAGCTTTGAAGAGCAGACTCTGTTTTTCATTGGGGGTGCAGTAAATGGCCACACTCATCACTATCCTATGCCTGTTCTCTTGGATTTAAATCTGCCTTTCAGCCTGGAGGATCTACCGTGTGATCCATGCATCTCCCAACCCCACCCTTCCTTCCTTTTGTTTTTTACAGTTTAAGCCTGTTGGATAACTAGTATGTGACCTACGCTATGACTCCCATGCTCCCCAGGCACTCACACCTTTCCTTATGTAACATGGGAAAGTTTCCCTTTCCTTCCTTTAGCCTGACATACCTATCTCATGATTCTGGGGCTCAGTGTGCATTTCTATTCCACCCACAAATACTGTAGTTCATTCTGTTCCGAAAGAAAATCACATTTACTTAGTAAAGCATTGTTTATGATTTATTTTATTTGGATCCAGTTTATATCTTAAATAAACTTGCTGACTCAAATTAGTTTTAAAATGAAGTATATGTTACCTTTGAATTATTTTTCCGCTGGAGACAATTTCACTGTATTAAAAGGCATCATGATAACCCATCATAAACAACATGGCAGTCACTTTTGCAGAATTACAATTTGGAACATCAGCGCTTAAATATAGTTTGAATGAACAGCACTTTATGCAAAAGATTTTTTTTTTATGATATACACACTAGCTATGAATAACCTATTACACACACACACACACACACACACACAGATATATATAGATATATATATATATATATATATATATATATATATATATATATATATATATATATATATATATACGTGCTGCTCAGATATTACATCACCTGGTGCTTAGTGACTTTGCTTTTCCTACATAACATAAAACAGTATATGACTTGTATAACAGCACTCAGCTTGCAGCTATGTGCCATTATATGGGGAATAATGTACCCCCTATTGTAAAATATAAGGATATTATAAGTCACAGAGGAGTTCCATGAGCATAAAGGGACAATGCCGAAAGCCAGGTGCATTTATAAAGGTCATGGAACCCCAAGGTGATGTCTAATAACCTCATATTTTACAGGGTACATTATTTATTATAATATGCAAGTTTCAGTGAGTCATGTGATAGAAATTACATCATTAAAGGAACAGTAACACTAAAAAATGAAAGTGTTTTAAAGTAATGAAAATATAATTTACTGTTGCTCAGCGCTGGTGAAAACTGGTGTGTTTGCTTCAGAAACTCTACAATAATTTATATACCGTAAACAAGCTGCTGTGTAGCCGCGGGGCAGCCAATCGTGGCTGAAAAAGGAGAAAAGGCACAGGATGCACAGCAGATTACAGACTAGCTTTGCCAGGCCCGGATTTGCGGCAAGGCCGCATAGGCCCGGGCCTAGGGCGGCAAAAAATAGGGGCGGCATGCCGCCCAACCGCATTATGGGGACGTTCGCGTCCCCGTTCAACCACACCAGCTGCGCCGGCGTTTTTTCGCCGGCGCGCTGGGAAGGCGGGCGCTAGGACCACGCGGCCGCCTGGTCGGACCGCGCGGCCTAGGGGCGCCCAGAAATAAAATCCGGCGCTGAGCTTTGCAGTATACAATGTGATATAACACAGCTACTGTGTATCCTGTGCTTGTATAGATGCCCCCATGGCTACACAGCAGCTTGTTTATATAGACAATAGTTGTGTTTCACCAGTGCAGGGCAACACTACATTATATAGTCATTCCTTTAAAACACTTTTATTTTTTTTGTGTTTCTGTACATTAAAGGAAAACTTTACCTTCAAAATAAATACTTAAGCAACAGTTTATATTATGTTAAGTGGCATGTTAAAGGGTTTGTTCACCTTCCAACACTTTTTTACCTTAAAAAATACTTTTCTCAATTACTTTCCATTATTTATTTGTGACCGTTTTTCTGATATTGAAGTTTAAACTTTCATTTCACCTTTTTATGTCATTTTAAAGCAGCTCTGGGAAGGGGGTCGCTGACTGTTCTAGTTTGATACATGAGTTGATACATTTTTTATTTTTGGCCCTGCTGAGATGGCTGACTACTTTGCTGAGCTGGCTGACTACTGTTACTTTGTATCAACAGCCATCTGTCCTCAGCCAGCATCCTCCAAATCCCACAATTCCCTGCACATGTGATTTCAATAAGGAACGGAACATCCCAGTGCAATGCATTGTGGGTTATGTAGTTCCTGCATGCTGTCTGTAAGCTGTGGAGAAGTTGTTACAATTTGTAACATCAGTGTTTAGTCCCTCCTTCCCTGCCAGGATTTCAAATGACGCAGAAAGAGAAGAACTGCTAAACAGCTGGATTTCAGCATAGAAAATGGCATTTATTCATACTTTATGAAGCAACTGGTAACTATGATGGGTATATTAGGGGTTTCTGTGTTATGTGGGCCTCGCCGCCTCTTTATCAAATTTTGGTTTGGAAGCCGGAGTTCCCCTTTAAACTTCTGTGATTAAAGTAGGTATAAGACTTTTTTGTTCTAATGCAGATACATAAAAAGCACGTTATTTAAGTATCTTAAGTATTTATATTAAAATTTTCTCTAGATTGTGAAGTCACGTAAAAACATCATTAAGGTCAGACAAACTGCCATTGAGACAGAGGAAGCTTCTGAATGACCATTACTAAGAGCAAGAGGTTTTACAAGTAAAAAGTAAATTAGCTAATTACAAGTAGTGAAGGGTGTAGCAACGTTTTATGCATTCAGATTAAAACAATGCTGGAGAAATAACAAAAGGAGATTGTCATTTTAAATATTTTATTTTTTACAAATGGAAAAGGGACTTGCTTGAATATGTACTATCAAATATGTAAGACTGAATACTATCATTTGCTTGCTCAGACACCACACCAGATTCATGCAACCGCAGTGGTCTGTATGAAACTGCTGACACAACCCACATTCTCCTGTATTGACCCACAGAGTTATTTCTGGAAAGGGATATACTTAAATGATTAATAATATATATTGTAAGGAACAGGGCTAAAGCTGTCCCTCCAGTCCAGACTGAGTTTGCAGCTTACTGACCCTTGTATAAGGTGCCTCCCAAGGAGCTGCCCAACCATTTGATCATAAATCAGACGCGTATCGATCGGGCAGGTCTGAAAGTCCTCTTGAGTGAAGGCTGCAACTGCACATTGATGTGGTCCATGTGTAAAAAGGTAAAATATACTTTATTATTAAAGTATTAATTGTAAACAGTGAGGTATCATTTAGTTTAGCCAACAGGTGGCACCAATCCTTAAGGATGGCCTGTAGGGGGATACCTTTACAGGTGCTAATGTAAGGAAGTTCAGGAGCCAGAGACTTCTTCTTTGGCCTGATAATATCAAAGGCAAGACAGACTGTAGATACCAGACCAGTATATAGGCTGCACCCTGCTATGATAAGACAAGGTTATTACCAGGCCAACCTCAGAGGTTAGAGGTAGCTGTGCTAGTCAACTAATCACAGCCTGTGACCCCCATCAAGGAATTAGGGTTTGGGGTAAGGACCCCAGACAGTTGTGTGTGAGTTAGGGAATTGGAGTGTTCAGGAGTAGGTTAGTGGTAACCTAAGGAAGTTATTATGAGACAACTAGGGAGAAACTTATGAACTGTAGGCTGGATATGACAGAGATGCATGGCAAGAAGGTGTATTTGGAGTGGAGGTCCACTCAATGGCTAATGGCACTCTGCTTGTGCATCTTCCACATGACAGTGGCTTCTGGAGATGGAACACTGTGTGTGAGGATATGAGAGGATCCTCTGGAGAAGTGTTGTTGTGTAACCGATAAATATTGAAAATGTCAGGCCTCCCATACCTCAGTCTTCATCTTGCCGTCCCTGTAAGAAGCTGCTAAATAAAGTCTTTGCTTCAGTTCATCACATTAGATGCCTACTTCCTACAGCAAAGGCCTACTTAACTACTTTCCCTGAGGTGGGAGTCGACCAGTTGCGGGTGGCCCTGTTACATATGACCAAAGGCTCCCTGCACACCCTTACTACAATCTCAGAGAGTGGTTGGCCAAATCGCCAAAGGGGGACCTTCTACACCTGACAAAAATCATCTCTTCTTCCTCTGGTTAAGCTGCTGATCAGGGCCGGATTTACATAGTGGGTGCCCCTAGGCCCACTGCCAATCGTTGCCCCTGTCCCTCCTCTTTATTTGTGCAATTTTTCATAAACTGGAATGGAGCAATGGGGATTGGCGTATGGGAAATTAAAAAAAATTATTGTATCCCCAGCATGCCGCCCCCCTAAAATCCTGCCACCCTAGGCCCGGGCCTAGGTGGCCTTTCCACAAATCCGGGCCTGCTGCTGATTACTAACGGATTTGCAATTCACGTTGATGTGTGAGCGCAACCTGAAGTAAAAAAAAAACCTCTACATTATGGGTGATAAAAATGTCAGTTGTGCCTGAAATTGCACTGTATGCACCACACTTGTGGTTTTAAATTTTCACTTTAATGTGTCCATTTCTGACTATTTTCATCAGTTAAACGGTTACAATATTCAAAAATGTTCTCCCAGTTCCCCTTCATTGGCTTCGACATCTGAGACAAAAGAACTATAAAAGCTGAAACAAACAGCGTTATTTATGAGAACAAAAGGCAAAGGTTTTACTAGCGTTAAGGTGGATGTTTTTCAACTTTGGGAGAAGATTAATGTTCCTAAAGTTCCTGAGACACTCAGTAATGTAGTCTTGGGAATTTAGTAAAATAGCTGATTTCCCATCGTCTCTGGGTGTCCAATGATCCAACCTTTTAGAATAATAAGTACAGATACTAAAGTCTCTAGAAATAGAAATGCAAATCTCATATTGCTTGATACTGCTTGTTGCTGTGAAGACCATTTGGAGTCCTTTCATCATTCCAATAAATGACAGCATCGATTATGAGGATAATGTCAATTCAATCATATTTTATAGCATTTTATTGAGATGGTAATTTCTCTCAAGGTTGAGTGCCTAAGTTTGCAATCTATCCGGGTTTTGGACTGGCCAGTCCTGTTTTAGCAGCTCCTGACCTGGAAGGAATTTTTTGATTTTAAAAGCTGTGAAAATTTGAAAGAAGCCAATAATTAATAAGGGATGTATTTTCCTTAAAGCATTTGTATACAAATGTCATCACTTCTGGCACACAGCCGCAATAACAGCACAGGAGGCAGATATATTAGAAATCAAGTTTCAAGGATTTTTTCAAAGTTTTTCAAAATCTCAAATGTGCCCTTATTTATTAAAGAACACAAATCTCTCAAACTTGATTGTGTAAAAAGATGAAAAAGCAACTAAAAGACAGTGAAATCATATTCAATACAATTCACTAAAATTTCAAAATAATATCAACACCTCTAAATGAAATACAGTTTAGCTTGAATTTTGCCAATACAACTCCTATTGACTTCCACATGAACTCGCCAGCTTTTACTTGCCAGCTTTTACTTGCCAGCTTTTTAGCAAAAAAACTCAAATAGCAATAAACAGATGATTGTTAAGTGTACTGATGTGCATGAATTCCACAGTTCCCTTGGGTCCATTATAACCTTTGCATTTTTTCAATTTGCATGCAACAATAAGCAGTTCATCAGAGCAACATATGGGGGTAAATTTACTAAGCGGCGGAAATTCTTCAGCAACGGCTTTGCAGCCATCGCAACACTTCGCCAGAACGAAAATTCACCTGGCTATAGAGTGCGAATCACCGCTAGCATCTATCTCCTTCACTAGCGAAGTGATGCCTGCGCTCTTTAGTAAATCTGCCCCATAATATGAGCCCAATGAATATCCAAGGTGTACAAAATGTGTTTTGGAGCAGTTTCTCCTCTGACATCACATTTTATGTATTTATTTCCACACTAGAATTAGTGGAAGTGTTTTTAGGATTATTGTATTATTGTTTTCTTTAGCTCTGTGTTCCGCAGATGATAGGTTCTGTATTTGTGGGTTATATGTAACTCTATGCGAAAAATGATTTACCTAGAAAATTGTGGTGCCGGTTGTGGTCCTCATATTAAAGGTAAATCTTTATTACATTTGATTTTTATTGCATTTTATTACATTTGAAGGTATCAAGTAAAGAAAATGCGGATTTTTGTAAGTAGGTATTAAGAAGAAAGTGGCTGCACTGAAACATTTCAAATAGTACAGTATAGTATTAGTGTACTGGCGGGCATATAGCATGATTTGCTATAATGTTATTATAAGTAGGGATGCACCGAATCCAGGATTCGGTTTGGGATTTGGCCGAATCCTTCTGCCCGGCTGAACCGAATCCGAATCCTAATTTGCACATGCAAATTATGGGCGGGGAGGGAAATCACATGATTTTTTGTCACAAAACAAGGAAGTAAAAAATGTTTCCCCTTCCCACCCCAAATTTCCATATGCAAATTAGGGTTCGGCTTTGGTTCGGTATTCGTCCGAATCTTTCGTGAAGGATTCGGGGGTTCGGCCGAATCCAAACTAGTGGATTCAGTGCATCCCTAAATATAAGGGTTTACTGTAAAATGGGGCATTGTATTTGTATGGATGTTGGTATAAGAAATGCAAACTTTATTTTCAGGGTGTATTGTCCTTATGGTGTTTTAAGCTTTTACAGAAGAGGGAACTCTATAGGTTTGGGGTTTTGGACTCTAGCTTTGGGAATTGTCATCCACGATGTTTTCCAGTACCACTTTTAGCTTCTGCAATAAAGGCAAGCTTTTTACACAGGGTTTATTTATTTGTTTATTTGTGATGCCCGAGGCTATTACATAAGGTGGAATTGCCATAGCTTTTGGGTTACGGACCCTAGCATTAGTAAATAGCTTATAAATGATTTTTGGTTCCACTTCCAGCTCTACAGATAAGGAAAAGGCAGTTTTTTTTGTTCAGGGTGTATTTGTGGTGCTCCCATCTTTCGGGGTTATCAATATTTCATTAGTTGCTATTTGTTAAATGACCTGGTAGAAACTGTGGCTTTTTATTTACTACACCCATATTTATGCTAAGCCCACAGGCAAATCCTGTTCATCATCCTACGCTGCAAGTTAAATAAACCACGTGAGGCAATATTTGTAGGCCATGCTAATTATTAGTCATGATTTTCTACTGAAACCATTTCCAAAGCCACTGTGAGTAAAGAGAAAATAAAGATAAGTATCTAGTAGAGGCTTGCAAGGGATGGTGAATTGTTAAAATATCATTACATGGGGCACAAGATAAACACAGATCACAAAAAAGATTAAGTTACTTATGCAAGTTTGACAAGATATATCGCTCACATACTGAAATTCAGAAAACATCTAGAGGCAATAGGGTAACAAGCAGATCTTATCAGTAATGGATTGAGTCATGAGCCCCAAGGTTATACTCTCAAATACATTAAATACAAAACCTTTCTTAAATATCATCAAGGGAAAAAGAACAATATAAACAAAAATATATATATACCCACCGGCATTGCCAGTAATGGAAAAACGAACTCCAGTCTTCTGAGGATACAAAAGGGAGGACATGTGAGATTAAACATGTTATTTTAGTCCACTGATGAGGCGTGTTTCATGTTCCAATTAAGTTACAATACATAAGTGCATACTGGTATTCGAGGCTCCATTCATCAGGAAAGTGCAGGGTGCTGACAGGGAGCAAAGTATGAGAAACACTGTGGCATATGTTTGTTTTTTTGTACTTTGCACCCTGCTCCACCATTTTTGAATTGACACTAATAGGTGCTCTTAACACATTATACAGTTATCTACCCCACCTAGCTGAAGATCCAGAGTGCTGTATCTCATCCCCCTGTTAGTCCTTTGAATTTCACTTCATACCTGTCAATATATTATTATTGTCTACTGTCCAGAAGACCAAGACAGATGTATTCATAAAAGACTTAGCCGGTGACGCTCGCTGTTTGCTTGGTTCCATACAAGGCCATTAATTCTATCCTGGGTAAAAGTCTAGAACGGGAGTCCCCAACCTTCATTACTCTTGAGCAGCATTCAGATGTAAAAAGAGTTGGGGAAAAACACAAGCATGAAACATATTCCTGGGTGGTACAAAATAAGTGCTGTGATTGGCCATTTGGTAGCCTCTATGTGGATTAGCAGCCTACAGGAGGCTCTGTTTTTCAGTACAACTGTTTTTTATGCAACCAAATCTTGCCTGCAAGCTGGGAATTCAAAAATAAGCACCTACTTTGTGGCCACTTAGAGCAACATCCATGGGGCTGGTGAGCAACATGTTTCTCACGAGCCACTGGTTGGGAATCACTGGTCTACAAATGGTCTCTTAATATTCTGGTGTCAACATTTTAATTATGTTGGTGAACTTTTGTCAGTGCAAACACAGCACTGTAACAAGACCGTAACCGTGGCAAAGTGAGGTGGTGATTTCATCCGAGATCCCTAGTGCCAGCTGCCAGAAGTATATATGGATTATTTTCTGTTGGATCACTGCTTGTTATTGGTAAAAGGATGTGGTGGAAATACCACCTAAAACTGGATTTGGTTAATGGGTCAAACTGATCATCTTCCAGCCCCACCTGTTCCCTAGTCAACAACCTTATGCTTAGGATTTTTTAATGCCATTGTCAAAAAAGCCCACAGGTTCCTCTTCCTGCCATATATAATACTTGCTATACAATACTTACATCTGGGACTAGGTCGAGGAAAAATCTGGGATTGAAAAAGTCCCATAGGTTGCTCTTCCCGCCAGATACAATACTTGCTTCTCGTGTTCTGTGGCTTAGAGGATCTACAGCTACATCTGGGACTTCTGGCTCCAGGTCAAGGATTCTCTTCCACTAACACCAAGCAATATTAGAAAGAAGTCTGGCGGAAAATTCTTGACTACAATGGCTCTGGTAAACATCTTTGCTGTCTTGCACAAACTGTGTTGAAAGAGCTATTCTAAAATATGAGTCCCACTCTAAAGGAATGTCAATTAGAAGACTGGAAATAATGCACCGATATTCTGCATAATGCAATGAACTACATATATTTATCATCATCATTCAACTGGCAATTCTCTGTAAAGTGTGGTGTATGAAAGGCAGCAATTACAGCAATCTGAAATCTAAATATAAAAATCTGAATATAAAGTTTAAACCCTTCGCAGACTGTGGCAACAAAGCGTCAATTATTAAATCCTCTTAAAAACCCTAGAAGTGCTTCTGTTCTTTAAACACAAGTAGAGTATGAACAAACACTCAGGGATGGGGTGGGAAGCACTTCATCCCTATTATTCTTAACCAGCAGATATATATAATTTGGATCAACCTCAGCAAAGGCAGACTGCTACAATACCCTGAAAGACATGGAGCAAAGCAAAGCTGTCCTGATGGAGAGACCACCCGTAAGTAACATGGATGGGTTAACTTGGGATCACTCTGCAGATTGTGTGTATCTAGTCAAAGAAGGGGCAGTCACAGATAATTTAATGCCAGTATCGCTGATAACTTGACTTACATATCAGTAAGGAACAGACAAAATAAATATCTGTATGGGTTTAGGATGACAGTTGAGCTCTGCAGATACATGGCAGATAGTTAATGGAGATATGTCCTGCTAAATCAGGGGTCCCCAATCTTTTTATCCATGAGTTACATTTAAATGTAAAATGAATGTAGCTCACAAGCATGAATAAAGTCTGTGATTGGCTAATAGGTAGCCCCTATGTGGACTGGCAGCCTACAGGAGTCTCTGTTTGGTAGTACCTCTAGTTTTATGCAGTTAAAAGTTGCCTCCAAACCAGGAATTCAAATATAAGAACCTGCTTTGAACCCATTGAGAGCAGCATCTAAAGGGTTGGAGAGCAAAACATTGATCAGGAGCCACTGGTTGGGGTTCACTGTGCTAAATTTTGTATCATTGGGGTTTAAACACATCTTTTATTGCCTTAAAGAATTTTTTTTAGCTAGATTATACTCAACACCCTCCTTTTCTTGCAGGTCTATTCAGAGTTGCCCATTCCCAGCATCCCATGTCTTGGTGGAGTTAAGAAGCTTGTCTGCGTGGTCCTTGTGGTGGTGGTCCTTGTGCTGGTTCTGGTTGGGGTTCTGCTGATGGGGCTACACATGAGTCAAAAACACACAGAAACGGTGAGATTTTAAATTTTACAACAAATGTCACCATTATCACAGCTAGAAAACATAGGGTGTAACCAATAGACATCTCCTGAATAATAAAGGAGTACCACTTACATCTCTAAGCTTTTCACACACACAACAATTTGTACTCAAGCCAACCCAGAACAAATTAACCAATCTGATTTTTATCTGATGGTCTGATGGGTGATTGTAACGATCGCCGCCCGGAGCAGGCCCAGGAGCTCCGGGCGGCGCGTCCATCTTCGCCGGCGTCGCTCCCAAAATGGCGGCGCCCATGGCCGCCACGTGGGTAGCGGCGCCGGGCGATGACGTCAGCGCGCCGACGTCGGCGCAAGAGCGTCAATGACGTCAGAATGGCGCCAAATTTGAAAATAAAAACTCCAACTAGACGCCAGAATGGCGCCCAAGAATAGGATTACTTTCCTGAAGCATATCCTGGGTTTCCTGTGTGCCTTATTGCCTAATATTGTTCCTGCCTTGTATCCTGACCCTTTGCCTGGACTTTGGACTTTGATTGTATTCTGCCTGCCTGTGAACTCTTGCCTGATCCTGACTATTCTCCGTTTAACCCTTTGGATACCGCGACCTTGTTCCCTCAAGAGGGCTTCCTCCTTGATCCAGACAACCTCCCTGGAGGGAGCTCCCGGCTCCCTGACATTATTCTTGGGCCATTTTGGAGAAGCGATCAATAACAACCCAGATCACAGTATTCCCACCGGAGGGAGGAAGTTCGACAATAAAGTCCATAGAGAGGTGCGTCCATGGACGAGAGGGTACCGGCAAAGGCTGTAACAACCCACTGGGGCGGGAATGGCTAGGCTTAGAAGTGGCGCAGACATTACAAGCAGCCACAAAGTCCTTTACATCCTTGCGGATATCAGGCCACCAGACTAGGCGCCTCAAGAGTTCAAGGGTCTTAGCCGAACCAGGATGTCCAGCTTGCCTGGAGCAGTGGGTTTGTTGCAGGATGGCCAGGCGAAGTTCTGGAGGGACGAAGGCCATGCCAATCGGAGTATCTTGAGGAGCCGAGGACTGCCCAGCCAGAATCTGGTCGGCAAATTGGGGATACAGAGAGGCAATGATCTTGACTGGTGGAATGATTGGTTCCTGTCTCTCAGGGTCACGGTCCACCGGAGTGAAGCTACGAGACAAGGCGTCGGCCTTCAGATTTTTGGAACCTGGGCGATAAGTCAAAACAAAGTTAAATCGGGAAAAGAAAAGGGCCCACCTGGCTTGTCTGGGATTTAGCCTCTTGAGGGACTGTATGAACTCCAGATTCTTGTGATCAGTGAAAATCTGGACAGGAATTTCAGAACCCTCCAGGAGGTGACGCCATTCTTCAAAGGCAAGCTTGACTGCCAAGAGTTCTCGATTCCCGACGTCATAGTTCTGCTCTGCGGATGAGAACTTCTTGGAGAAAAACGCACAGGGGTGCAATTTTCCATCAGAGGAATGTCTCTGAGACAGGATAGCTCCGGCTCCGACTTCAGAAGCATCAACTTCGATGCAGAAGGGTAGTGCAGGATTGGGATGTCGAAGAACAGGAGCGGACGTGAAGGCCTCTTTCAAGGACTGAAAGGCTTCTATAGCAGATGGAGGCCACAGGCTGGGTTTACCCCCTTTTCGGATGAGGGCCAGGATAGGTGCAATGCGGGAAGAGAACCCCCGGATGAACTGTCGATAATAATTAGCAAATCCGATGAATCTCTGGATTGCTTTGGTACTCAGTGGGAGAGGCCACTCCTGGATGGCCGACACTTTCACGGGGTCCATCTCAAATCCCTCTGGAGAGATAATGTATCCTAGGAAGGGGATCTTGGATACCTCGAAAACACACTTCTCCAACTTGGCGAAGAGAGAGTTCTTCCTCAGACGAGAGAGTACCTCCTTCACCTGGGAGCGAAGACTTTCAAGGTCCTTGGAAAAGATCAGGATGTCGTCCAAGTATACGACTACGAACCTTCCTAGGAGATCTCGGAACACATCATTCACAAACTCCTGGAAGACGGCAGGGGCATTGCATAGGCCGAAGGGCATAACGAGATATTCATAGTGCCCATCCCGAGTGTTGAATGCCGTCTTCCATTCGTCACCCTCCCGGATGCGAATGAGGTTGTAGGCCCCCCGGAGATCCAACTTGGAGAAAATCTTGGCCCCTTTCAGCTGGTCAAAGAGCTCGGCAATCAGGGGCAGAGGGTATCTGTTTTTCACGGTGATCTTATTCAGACCCCGATAGTCTATACAAGGCCGAAGGCCTCCGTCCTTCTTCTCCACGAAGAAGAACCCAGCCCCTGCAGGAGAGGTAGAAGGGCGGATAAACCCCCGCTGGAGATTTTCTTGGATGTACTCCTTCATAGCGGTAGTCTCTGCAGGAGAGAGAGGGTAGGTGCGCCCTCTGGGGGGCATAGCTCCAGGCAGGAGTTCAACCGGACAGTCGTAGGAGCGATGTGGAGGAAGGAACTCTGCAGACTTTTTACAAAACACATCGGAAAATCCCTTGTAAGTGGAGGGCAAAGTCTTTAATTCCGCAGAGGAGACATTCACCTTCTCGAGGGGTTTTGGCGGAAGGCAATGTTGCAGGCAAAATAAACTCCAACGAGAGATCTGCCCAGTGGACCAGTCTATGGTGGGGTTATGCAGACGTAACCATGGAAGACCCAATATCACTGGAGTAGAAGGACAGGGGATGATGAAGAATGAAAGTTTTTCTTGATGCAGCGCCCCAACTTGTACAGATAGTTCCGCCGTGAACTTTGTGACGAATTCAAACTCCAGGGGTTTGTCATCTATGGCAGTAATTCGCAGGGGAGAAGACAATGGAAGCAGAGGAATCTTCATGCGTTCGGCAAAAAAGGCATCCATGAAATTGCCATCCGCTCCGGAGTCGAGGAAGGCCCTTTCGAAGATAGACTTACTTGCCAGGTGAATCTGCAAAGGAAGGAGAAGCCTGCGTGAATTTTCTTGATACTTCTCCAGAGAACCTCGAGTGATGCCCCCTACATAAGAAACCTGAGACATACCTCGGGGTACAAAACTCTTGGCTTTGGCAGGACAGGCGTAGGCAAAATGGGAATGCCCACCACAGTATAAACAGAGACCTGCCATACGTCTTCGGAGTCTTTCCTGCTCGGAGAGGCGAGTCTTTCCTACTTGCATGGGTTCCTCCAAGGGAGACGTCGACACATGGGTCACAGGAACAGCGGGTGTTTCCAAAATGGCCCATTTCATCCCTCTGAAGAAGTTGCCCTCTGCGGTGGAGTTGTCCCAGCTTTTTATCCAGTACATCTTCCGCCTGCATGGTTTCCCGGTGGAGATCGTCTCCGATAGAGGCACCCAGTTTACTGCCAAGTTCTGGCGTTCCTTATGCAAAGACCTGGGAATTGTTCTTCAGTTTTCATCTGCATACCACCCGCAAACGAATGGGGCAGCTGAACGTGTCAACCAAGCCCTGGAGCAGTTCCTGAGGAACCACGTATCCCTCTGCCAGGATGACTGGTCTGATCTCCTCCCATGGGCGGAATTCGCTCATAATAATGCTTGTCATTCCTCTACAGGAAGGTCTCCGTTCATGTCGGTGTATGGTCAGCATCCTCAAGCTTTTCCCCAAGACTTTGTGCTATCTGACGTCCCGGCTGCTGACGACTCCGCAGCCCATATGTCTGCTATTTGGGCTGCGACCAAGTTGAACCTAGAGAAGAGTGCTCTTGTTCATAAGACTTTCGCGGATCGTCGTCGAAGATCCTCTCCTCTCTACAAGGTGGGTGATAATGTCTGGCTCTCTTCCAGGAATATCCGGTTGAAGATACCATCTCCCAAGTTGGGTCCAAAATTCGTGGGACCATTTCCCATCTTGGAGATAATCAACCCTGTGGCTGTCAGACTCCAGCTTCCACCAGAGATGAGAATCCCCAACGTGTTCCACGTGTCTCTGGTGAAACCCGCCATCACCAACCGGTTCTCTGGCGGTCAGTCTCCTCCTCCTGCCATCTCAGTGGAGGGTCAACTCGAGTACGAGGTGGAGAAAATCCTAGACTCCAGAATCTCCAGAGGGTCCCTTCAGTACCTCATTCAGTGGAAGGGCTTTGGCCCTGAAGAATGCTCCTGGGAAGGACACCGTGATGTTCACGCTCCTCGTCTGGTGAGGGAGTTCCATTCCAAGTTTCCCCAGAAGCCAAGTCCTGGTGGTCCAGAGGCCCCCCGTGAGGGGGGGGTACTGTAACGATCGCCGCCCGGAGCAGGCCCAGGAGCTCCGGGCGGCGCGTCCATCTTCGCCGGCGTCGCTCCCAAAATGGCGGCGCCCATGGCCGCCACGTGGGTAGCGGCGCCGGGCGATGACGTCAGCGCGCCGACGTCGGCGCAAGAGCGTCAATGACGTCAGAATGGCGCCAAATTTGAAAATAAAAACTCCAACTAGACGCCAGAATGGCGCCCAAGAATAGGATTACTTTCCTGAAGCATATCCTGGGTTTCCTGTGTGCCTTATTGCCCAATATTGTTCCTGCCTTGTATCCTGACCCTTTGCCTGGACTTTGGACTTTGATTGTATTCTGCCTGCCTGTGAACTCTTGCCTGATCCTGACTATTCTCCGTTTAACCCTTTGGATACCGCGACCTTGTTCCCTCAAGAGGGCTTCCTCCTTGATCCAGACAACCTCCCTGGAGGGAGCTCCCGGCTCCCTGACAGTGATTAAGTGGCAAGTCAAGCGAAAAATAAAAATTTGCCTATTAAAAGAAAACATAATATTTGGCAACTTTCCAATATACATTTATTAAAGATTTCCAGTGCTTCTGAAAGCACTATTTTATTAGGTAAAACTATTTTTTGAGTTTACATTCCCTTTAATTTTACCAGACATAAGTCGGTTTCGTTACAAGGCATAAACAAGTCCAGTAGCCAAGCAGCCCGTATGAGATTCATAATCTGTAGCCCCATCAAAAAAATCTCCCATTAATTAATTGTACAGATTATTGTTAATGAGTAGACAAAAAATGTGTGTCCTCTGTAATGAGTAGACTAACAAAATAGCAGAGCCTCAAAAATAAGACTATGCCTGTAAGAAACAGCTCCACTAATTAGAAAGATCAGATTAATTAGCAGTTCACTGCAGAGCAGAAATCGTTTCTATAAAGAAATGACCCTACTAATGAGAAGAGCTAAGACAAATTAGGACATGCCTCATGTATAGAGACATTCACTTAATTCAGTTGCTAATGTAATGGGCAAAGCCCAGCCTCATTTATTGTGCAGAATCCTAATTAGTCAATAATCTTTTACAGCAAAGAAGATACCAATTAATGAACAGTCCTGGGGACACAGATGCATTTAATAGTCCAGTTAGTTTCCCATAGGCTGAATTAAAATTCAGAGGATTTGGCCTTCCCATCACAGTGGATGAACCCTAGATGGAATGTCCTCCTGAGTATTTCATTACTTGTGAAATGAACATTTTCTGCCTATTCCATTACTGTTGGTGGTAGTTCCATAACTGATGGAGCAAATATAAACACTGTTTATGTTCGGGTTATATATTGTTTCAGACTGGATTTAGAAGCTCCTATGGGGAAAACAAAAGGGTTATATATTTACTATGTGCAGGTTATGGTGCAAAGTGTAAAAACCAGGCACAGTCCGTCATGTGATTTCCACTTTGTGCTGTACCCTGCATGTAGGTAAATTGCTGCAGGTCTCTGCCCTCAAAAATGAAGTGCAGAGACCGTATTTGCCCCATGAATACAGCAGTGCCTTCATTCAGCAGCCCTGTATTTATTGACAGGTGCAATGGGCAGCTAAAATAGTGTCCCCCCTGCCTGTCCTCTTACTTATGCACTTTTGCCCCGCTTTGTGCTTTTGCACTTGTGTCCAGGATCTCAGTGAATAACCCCTTATGTCTCATGAAAAGTCCAACAGCCAGAGACAAAAAAATATTAATAGGCCCATAACTATGTTTAATAGGCAGGGATTGGTAACCTATGTGTCAGGACCCAAAAATAGTTTCCTTTCCTGTTTAGGGTGGAACTTTCTTCCTACAATACTAAATAGTAAATACAATGAATGGAGTGTATAACTTGCTCTACACTAAATTTAGGGTTCTGAAGCTAATTTGCTGACTTCATTTGGTTCCCCTGAGAAGCAGTTTAAGCACTGAATTGGACACTAAAAAAGCACTATATTGGACTAATTTTTCAACACTGGGCAAAGTTGCCCGTGGGCAGTAACCTATAGCAACCAATCAGTGCTTGGCTTTTTTCAGGAAGCTGCAGGAAGAACAATGAATGCAACAATTTAATTAGTTGCCATGAGTAACTGCCCAGTGTTGATAAATGACCCGTAGTTATTTTAGAGAATACTAACCCTTCCCAAGGTGCAGAGAGGGAGGCTACTGAGCACATTTACTGCCTAACTCCCATAACTGGCAGATAGCATTGAAAATCTTGTCTTTGGAAAAGATGGCTGGAGTTGCCAATATGGAAAGCTAAGCCCAAGGAGAATAAATATGTGCCAGGTCAGAGTCTGGTGATTACAGATGAAGCAGTCTATATTAATTCATACACGGCATACCATCCATTTCAATGGCAAAAGGGTGTGGCTGCATGTGCCAGATTCTTCAGTTAGGACTGACCCCATCTGTAGGTTAATTATTAAATCGGCCAAAGCTTGCAAAAGCAGGATTAAGAATACATGTATATCAGATTCTCTGTGTGTTATAATGGTGGCAGCAACACATTCCTGAAAACAATGCAAAGCTCTGATAGGCTGGAGATATTATTACAGCCTATCAGAGCTTCATGACACTCCTCCAACACTTGTAATGGCTGAATGCACGGTAAAGAGAAAAGGATCCTGGCACTACATGGTAACGACAGGACAGGCAGATTTTTGAGTGAAGCAATCAGTCCTTCCCAAAATGATCATGGCATTACTGAGTAATTATATATTTTATATTCGTCAAATAGTAATGGTTATCTGTATATAAGAGAAATAACAGCACCCTGACCAATAATACGCTTCATTCCAGATTTTTCAGATGTCTCTGCAAGAAGGAACCGGCTCTGGGATCCATGGGACAGGAGCGGCAACTTTTCACCTGGATACAGGAATCAATTCCTCTGCCTCTGTTGTGTATGATTACAGCAAGGTATGTCACATGATCTATTAATAAATACATACATATCATTGGAGATATCTGACTCAACTTTCTCTGTTGAGATATTACATTCAATAAACTATATACTGATCATAAGCTGGCTAACCCATAGCTATTGAATTTACCTGCACGGCTTTCAGTCTGTGGGCTGAACCCTGCCCCTTGTTTAGTAGAGGTCATCTTGGTGGCAAACATGTGGGTTTCCTTATGTATAGAGCTTGCAATAAGGGTTCCACCTTTTGGACAAGGCAGAGTAACACAAAAAGGCTGAAACAAAATGTTAACTGCTTTTCCTAGGTGGACACTTAAGCGGGTTCAGGGGCGATCCTACCCAATTTGCTGCCCTAAGCGGCCTTCGTTTTTGGCGCCCCCACCTCCCCACGGCATTCACCTTCAGCGACAGATGGGGGGAGGTCGGGGGGGTCCACGTCGCTAGTGCAGAGATCGCAATTGTGCTCTCTGCACCTAAAGACCCGAATTTCCGGGTTGAAAACCGGAAATTCGGCTCTTAGTTACCAGGAGCGGCACTTTTGCAGCCCCTGGCAACCAGGGGGGCACTGCCCCCTGAGGCGAGTGCCTCAACTCTCCTCATTGGCGGAGTGCCCCTGAGGGGGTTATTTATTAAAGTCTGAATACCAAAAAGTTTTTTTTAGCTATGAAATCTAAATTTTAAGTGAGAATAAAGAACTCAAATTTTTCGAGATTTATTAAACCCAGATGATGGAAAAAGTCCAAATCCTGAAAATCCGGCATCTCAGACTGTCCAAACTTTTCTGGGAATTGTGATTGTGATTTTTAATAAAAGAATTGTGATTTTTTTTTAATAAGGTCCAATAGTGGATTCTAGTTTGGTCTGAGTTTTTCCATCAAAATAGTCAGTTAAATTCGGATAATTAAGGTCATACGTGTTTTTTTGCTGTTTTAGAATACTAGGTTTGATTCCATTATACTGGTAAATAGCTATATTTATCATGCCTTTATCCTGGTCTGCTTCAGGTCTTGTAACCCATAGCAACAGAACATCAGGTATCATTTAATGATTATCTGCTTGGAAAACAGGAATGATAACAAAACTCCATGTTTGCTGTTTTAGAGTTCAGTCTGGAATCAATAGAAGAAGATTGTGATCAATAACCTCCCTCATTCTTTCTCCAAAGCTGCTGATTGCCACCCGCCCCCGCCCTGGACATGCATGCTACGTCACACCAATGGATCCGGAACAGGTTCAAAGCCTTGAAACCATTGCAGAAAGTGTGCTCAGCAAGGTGAGGATGTTACTGTCCTTTACAGTCTTGTATAAAATAATATTTATATTGCCCTACCCAACACTTAAAGAAATTCAATAGGACTTTGTGGTCAAAAAAGATGCACCAGATAATTCCAACAATCCAGTTGTACTGTGTGTATCTCATACCAGTGGGTACATCAAGTGGGTACAAGGGGTACCATTATAGGGTTTTTTAAAACAAATAAATAGTATGAGACATAAGGGGCCCCCATTTCTGTACTTTTCCCCTATTCTTAATGCAGCCTATCTCCCAATGGATCAAGGGACTATTAAATTGATTGACTGATGACTATACATTCCTTCCTCTACACCAGATAACCTCTAATGACTCCATGAAGCTTGTGACCGACCACTCTCTGCTGGGCACAACCATTAAAGTCCTGTGTGGAAGCCTGCCTGTTTACTGGACTTAATAGCCTTCAACTTTACACAAATTGATCCTTCTGTCTTTCCCTCCTACATAACAATGTGAAGAGCCATATGCTATAAAAACACTTCCAATGCCTCAAACACATATGGATTTTCCTCTCAATAAATGATGAGGTCACCAAATTACTTGTTCAACACAGGGAAAGTGTCAAACGTTTATATGTTCGCCCTGGATTTATAGTCATATTTAGAGTCAAGGCATACAGTCAAATTCGGGGAGATCAGTTGCCCCGCAACAAATCTCCTCTTCTTCGGGGCGACTAATCTCCCTCTAATCTGCCTCCCCTGCCTTCCCTTGCTAAAATGTAAATCACCGGTGGAATGGCACTCGGCAAAATTCATTTTCCGAAATCGCCCGAAGTTGCCTCACGAGGCAGGGTAGGCAGTTCAGGGGGAGATTAGTCGCCCCCAAAGAAGAGGAGATTTGTCGCCGGGCGACTAATCTCCCCGACTCTGCCTGTGTGCCCTGACCCTTAGAGTTCATCTTTTAGGATACAGAGATACAAGAGATAATATCCTAGTCAGCACTTGATACAGCTCTGCCTTGAGTAGGAAATATCATCTTTACCCTTTTCTATCTTGTTGTTTCCTCCAGAACCCATCCGAAATGCATGACATGGCATCTTCACCCTTATCATAGCATGTTCCTTAATTACAGATACATCTTATTGTAACATCCATCCTACACCCTCTGTGTATTGTCTTTCTTACATAGACTTGTCTCCCTGTTCCTCAAAACAGCATACCTCCCAACTGTCCCTTTTTCGGAGGAACAGTCCCTCTTTTGACAGCTCAACCCGCAGTCCCTCATTTGTACTGGAAAGTCCCTCTTTTCTCTGCACTGAACAGCCAGAAAAAGAAACAAAGTTTCTCACTTAATTGGCTTTTAGCAGAGAGCCCAGAACAGCTAACAGGTGCAAATAAGATACTTTGTAACAATTTTGAGACACAAAAACACAGTTTAGATAAGGAGAAATATTTTCAAACTTTCATAACCTGCCAAATTTTGTAAAACAAACATGGTAATTAGGGGGTGTGGCCACAGAAAGGGGTGTGGTCAAAAAATTGCTTCGCTACGTGCGGGGAAACATTTTTTGTCCCTCTTTTTACTTCCAAAATGTTGGGAGGTATGAAACAGTTCAAGTGACAGACCCACCACTCAGAGCACTGGCATTACCCTCTCACCAATCCCTTTATTCTTTCTTCTATCCATCCTCCTTTGTTTGTTTCTTGTCCCACTTTCAAACGCAATTCTACAGGTTTTCTAAAAAGATGCCTCTTAATGCCCTCGGTATAATATTATATATATGGAATAGTTGAAGTGTACACATGCTTTTCTTTATAGCTGTCATTTCTAATGGTATTTCAAAGGAAATTGGTGTTTCAGAAAATAAAGTTTCAGCATTTACTGTTGTGTATCGTGTGTGTATTTATTGTCTGCAAATCTGTAACTATTACAATATGTGTATGAGACAAGCAAGGGCTAAAAGTGTGACGGGAAGCAAAGTGCCAGGATATTTGCCTACACTTCCTTCTCAATCCCTGCTTCCAATTTTGCCCAAAGGAAAACAACATTATAGAAATAAAAGGATCACAGAATTAAATTATTTTTCTTTTAATAATCTGGGACACCTTACTGACTAATTTGTAGCCAATATGGCAGACACATGACCACTTTGCAGGTATTATGGGGACATCCAACCCGATGCAGGACTCTACACAATGGGCACTGGCTGATTCACTGTTTCAATATTTTCCAGCCTATCTAACATAGAAAACGCATGGGCAGGCAAGAACTATTATGTTCCCTGCCATAATACTATGAATACCCTGCAGTGAATCAGAACCCCCATCAGCATCAGACTGGGGGGGGTCTGGGCCTACAGGGGCTGCGCATTCAGGGGCCCACCGGTGTGTACCTTCTTATTTCATCATGCAGCCATGTTTGGTGTGAATGGGGTAGGTCACGAAGCAGCGCAGGCAAGCAGAGGCTCTGGCAGTCATGGGGAGTGGGTCTGGGCCAGCAGGGCCCAGAGGGTTTTTTCCAAATGTCCTGTCTGCCCGATCCAACCCTGGCCCCCATTAAAAAATAGGCAAAGCCAAGGCAGAATATAAGCACTGATCCCTTATCTTACCCTAACTGGGCAATAGGCCCTTAACCCCCACTGAACATATGTTAGGGCAAGGTCATACATGGCGTGTTTACGTTGTGTTTTTAAAAACGTGCGGTCGAGCATACATACACCAATGAAAGCCCACACGCATGATAGTATGCAGTGGCAAAACTAGATGTTACTGGGGCCCGCAGCAAATTTAATTTAGGGCCTGGGCCTAGGGTGGCAGAAATTAAGGGGTGGCATGCCGTCCAGCCACAGAGGTAGTTGGCTCCCTTCTGGAGCACTAAACGCTAGACGATTAGTGCTCCAGTATGAAAGAATGCGCATGCATGCAATTCTGTTGGAGGAAGGGGGCGCCGGAGGGCGCTGGCCTCCGGGCGCCCACCTTGGAAATCCGCGCTTGGCCCTAAAATATTGATAAGTTGGCCTATTCTACCAAGATATGTTAAAATTGCTCATTAATTAGGGTCTCACTGGGCTCCCTAAACTCCTGCCCCCCCCCTGCAACTGCAGGGTCTGCTTCCTCTGTAGTTACGCCCCTGATAATATGCTTTTTTCAGCCTGTAGTTTTCTTTATCAACATGTGAAAAAAGCAAAGCGCAAAAGCAATTTACATGCAAACTGTAGCCATAATGATTGTCAATATGCAATGTAATTACGTCACCAGCATACAATGCCACAAATATGTACAGGTATATGCGTTTGGCCACCATATTGAAAATGTGCGGCGTATTTCAGCGAAGTGTGTTTCCAAACCTGCGGATCCCATAGAGTTCAATAATACGGTGTTTCCTTGGCATATTGGCATTTCTGCTGAGAAACGCAAATACTGGCATTGCGTGGTGGATGTTGGCTCGCATTTGCCCCGTGGGAATTGCTATATTGAGTTTTCCATTATTTTCAATAGGGCTTCATTTTGTGCATACTTACGCTCAACCGCGCGTTTTTAAAAACACAACGTAAAAACGCCACTTGTGACCTCTCCCTTACAGGTGTTTGCAGTAAATATTTCAAATAAGGTATTTGAGCGCAATTTAAAAACTTCAGATTCAGTTGAAAAAAAGAGCTGAATCCCTAAACCTGTGCAGGGCTGGATTTACATAGTGGGCACCCCTAGGCCCACCGCCATTTGTCCCCCCATCCCCTCCCCTTTATTAGTGCAAATTTTCATCATCGGGACAGGAGCAATGGGGATTGTTGCATGGGAAATTAAAAAAACTATTGGATCTCCTGCGCATTCCCAGTGTTTCTGAACCAATGGTTGAGCAGGATGCCGCCCCCTAAAATACTGCCACCCTAGGCCCAGGCCTTGGTGGCCTTTCCACAAATCCGGGCCTGTATTTCTGTATTAGAAGCAACATTCCCAGCAGAATTCTCATCCCAGAGATGTCAACCTCCTGGCAACTGAATTCAGGAGATTTAACATGTCCTGTAAACTGAACCACCCCCTGCTCATGCCTTATTACAACTCAACCATGCCCTTGCTCTGCCACCACCTGGGGTATAAATATTGGTGTCCCCCAAAAAGTTCAATCTCATACTGCCACCTACACCCTTGTTTATGCAGTGAGTCCTGACTAAAAGGGATGTAAACCCAAAATTATCTTTTCTTAAACTATGAAAACAATGACATTTTCTATCACTAGGGAAACATTAACTTTTGTACTCATATTGCCTTCAACTTAAATCATGCTTTGCTCTCTTGTTCTCTTTGCAATCTTTGGTGTTCCGGCCAAGTCTGCCCCTACCCTGTCCCTTTCTAGAGGTCGCCATGACTTTCCCTGTTTAGTTGTGTCTTCTCTTCCAGCCTTGCCCCTTGTCCTCCTTACCCAGCACTTCTGTACAATATGGCACAATTAACCTTCATCGTGGACTGGAAATCTTGCCTTGTTATCACTGGTGGATTGATGACACGTGGGGCCCCTGGGCTACATCCACACATGCCCCCCTTCTAGGCTACTGCAGGGTCTGGATGTGTGCAGATCCAGGCACCTAAGCTCTCTACTCTGGGTCAAGTTTGTTGCCCGATAGTGACATCACTAGATCTGCACATGACTTGTCTGTCTGCTTCTTCTTCAGAACGGTTGGGCTATGCCTCTCAATTTGATACATCATTATAGACATACTGTACATTTCAAGGGTCCAGTTGCATTTGTTTGTAACCTGTATACATAATGATACATCCAAGAACATATATATATAAAGTCCATAAAAAACACATTGGCCCCATCTAATTTAAATACACATTCCTATAGACCCATCTCCTAAATATTTTTACTCTCATACTTATCTTATCCTCTTAGGAGACAATAGTGAGCCTAAACCTAATCTAACACATGCTTTAAGTAAAGCATGTGACGTCAAACTTATAATTAAGGCCAAATGGCAAGTGTGAAAATCCAAAAGACTTCTCTCTTAAGGTGGCCGATAAAAGGGTTGATAAAAGTTGTTGACAGACCGAGTTGGCAGTTTATACAATAGGCCTGTGTGTGGGGTCCTCCGACGGGCTTCCCCGATTGATATCTGGACAAAAGCCGGCCAGATGTCGATCGGGCAGGGTTAAGAATCCTGTCGGATCGTGGCCACATCTGTTCGTAGATGTGGTCCCGCGATCCGACACCCATATTGGCAGCATTGGGCCCTAGGGCCCACAATCGGATCAGCCCGATATCGCCCACCTCAATGTGGGCATATTGGGGAGAGGTCTGCTCGTTTGGCGAAATCGCCAAACCATCGGATCTCTACATGTATGGCTACCCCCTCTTGCTCCTAATCTCACTTCTCAATGCTTTGAACTGAGAAAAAAGAAATGTCACCATTGCTACATTGTGCAAAATGTCTTGTGACATTGCTCTTTTTTATTTGGTTCAAATGCTCCCTCACTCTTTCTTTTTACTTTCTACTTGTGCACCCTACGTATTGTTTACGACATTGGAGGCATGTGATGAAGGGGTATTACAATTTACATATCCTTTAATTTCTTATCCGTTACTGTCGACTCAAAATTCCTTGACACTTTCACATACCAACATGTAATACATCTATGGCTACCACACTTGTAACTACCTGATACTCCAAGGGGCCCTAGATTCCTCTTGTTCTTCTCTCCCACGATATATACCCCTGTATGGAAAAAACATATTTGATTTGCTCAGATGTATAAAATTGTACCCCAAGGAATCCAAGTGAAGCAGAACTCTGGGAAATGGTTTAGCCATGAAGTGGAGAATAATGTATAGCAATAAAAAGCATATATATTTTACATAATGGCATATATTGAAGCTATTCCAGTGGGGGCCACAGGATGTCACTGTCACACACAAACTCATCTGAATGTGCTGCTGCGGGGCAAATACGGAGAATTATGCAGAATTATTGGGAAATGATGAGGTAACAATACTGGCCTGAATGGTTGGTATCTCCATTTTTATTTTATTCCCAAGGGGCAGTATGTGAGCCAGCCATGCTGAAAAGAAATTCATAGTTTTACCCATGAGCAGGAGCACCATCAGGGGGGCACAGGCGGTACTCCTGTACCAGGCCGGGGCCAAAAGGGGCGCCTGGCTGTGCTGCACTTTTCAAAATATCCGTGCCTCCCTTAACAGTACTGAAGCTGTGCCGCACCTGACAAAGTCCAGAACCGCCAAAGTCTCGAACAGCCAAAGTCATGAAAAGCTGCAAAAAGACCCAAAGCCACAAAAGGAGCCGAAGTTGAAGTCCTGAAGCCACAAAAGGAGCCGAAGTTGAAGTCCGGAAGCCTCAAAAGGAGCCAAAGTTGAAGTCTCAAAGCCGCAAAACTACCTGAAGCCACGAAAGGGGCTGAAGTTGAAGTCCTGAAGCCGCGAAAGGAGCCGAAGTTGAAGACCCAAAGCCACAAAGGGAGCCGAAGTTGAAGTCCCGAAGCCACAAAAGGAGCCGAAGTTGAAGTCCAGAAGCCTCAAAAGGAGCCAAAGTTGAAGTCTCAAAGCCGCAAAACGACCCGAAGCCACGAAATGGGCTGAAGTTGAAGTCCTGAAGCCGCGAAAGGAGCCGAATTTGAAGTCTCAAAGTTGAAAAAAGACCCAAAGTCACGAAAGGAGCTGAAGTTGAAGTCCCGAAGCTGCGAGAGGATACAAAGTTGAAGTCCTGAAGACAATTTCAGTTCTGCTAAACACCAATGTGGTTTTTTTTTCATATTATTAAATCCCTGGCCACCAATGTGATTTTGAGATTATAAATGCACCTGCCACCAATGTTTTTTTTTTAAATATACTCTGGGGCCCCAATATTTCTTTTTAATTTATGGGGGCCCTGACCACCAATGATTTTTTAAAAACTTTTATGGGGGGGCCCTGGCACCAATGGTTTTTTTTAACTTATAGTGGGGCCCTGGTCACCAGTTATTTTTTTTAACTTGTAGGGGGACCCTGACCAACAATCTTTTTTTAATGGGGGGCCCTGGTGCCACAGTTTTTTTTTAACTTATAAGGGGGCTCTGACTATCAATGGCTTTTTATAACTTGTGTGTGGGGGGGGTTTACCGTTGTTAGAGCTGATGTCTGTGTGGTCTTTTAACTGTGGAATTTAATAATAATCTTGTAGCCTTACATAGGATTTGTTTTTAGATGGGATGAGCCCCATTTGAAAGATGAAAAGACAATAGTTTTAAAAAACTCCATAAAATAAATAAAGAAGACCAATTGAAACGTTGCTTAGAATTGACCATTCTATAACATACTAAAAGTTAACTTAAAGGTGAACCACCCTTTTAATTGCACCAATGCAGTTGCCTATTTAAATGTGTCAGAACTTTGCTTTTGCCCTTTATACCACCTTTATTGGTCAGTATTTATATATAATACACAAAAGCCATGAATATCTTGTAAATTATATCCTTATAAACGGTGAGTTCTGATGTCATCAGTTATAAACGGTGAGTTCTGATGTCATTTCTGTCACATGACTCACTGACATTTGTGTATTATAATAAATAAAGTTTCCCCAGTTGTAAATTATGAGGATATTAGAAGTTACCTTCGGCCTCGTGTTTTTATATGGTCATGAAACTCCTGGGTAACTTATAATATCCTTATATTTTACAAGAGGGGCTACTTTGTTCACTATATAATGTAACCTGTTGTACAGCAAAGAATTTTTTGACAATTTAGAAATACTTACGTATAATAATATTAATAACTGGGAGTAGACTGATCACAACTAACTTATTTGTTGCTAAGGGCATCTGCACATGTGCAGTTTAGCATCTTTGTTAGTAAATTAGTAGGGTTGCACCGAATCCACTATTTTGGATTTGGCTGAACGCCCGAATCCTTCGCAAAAGATTTGGCTGAATACCGAACCTAATCCTACTTTGCATATGCAAATTAGCGGTGGGAAGGGGAAAAATTTTTTACTTCCATGTTTTGTGACAAAAAGTCATGCGATTTCCCTTCCCGCCCCTAATTTGCATATTGAAATTAGGATTCAAATTTGGTTCGGCCACACTGAAAAACGCCGAATCCTAAACCGAATCATGGATTCGGTGCATCCCTATAAATTAGCCCTAATGTGCGCTAGATGCTACTGTTTAATGTAGGAAGGTATCGTTTATAATATATAATATATATTACATGAATATCCTGTAAATGATATCCTGTAAATGATATCCTTATAAACGGTGCTTAGTGATGTAATTCGTTATAATCAAAGCTTAAAGGAGAAGGAAACCCAGTCGGCGCAAAAACCCTCCCCCCTGGACCTGCGCAGAAGGGTAAGTAACAAGTTAGGGGCATTTGCCCAGCGGGACGGGTAGGCCAGGGGGGAGGAGGGAGGGTGGGCAACACACGGGAGGGGGGAAGGGTTTTTGCGCCGACTAGGTTTCCTTCTCCTTTAAGGATTTTATATGGTCATAGAACGCCTTGGTGACTTATAATATCCTTATATTTTACAAGAGGGGGTACTTTATTCAATATGTAAATAAATATATTTACAAGCGCAGAGCAGACTGCAAAGAGCAAACCACAGTTGCAAAACATGTTATGTTGTACTACGAGCAAAGGTCTTTGCATGCCAGATTGGAGCCCAAACACCCTGTCGTGCTATATTCATAAAGGGCAGTCACATAGGAACCCCCATACTGCCCCCTAATGCCAGCAGATTCAGGGTGCTAGGGATCGCTGTAGGCGGGTGGAAACGACATGGCTTCCTTGCAGGCCTGGACTGGGACTCAAAATAGGCCCTGGCATTTCAGGTACACAGAGGCACAACCAGTCTCCCACCAGCCCACTCCACAGTGACTATGTCTATGGCATCTTACAGCAGCCCCTCTGGCATTTGCCAGAACTCAAAGATTGCCAGTCCGCACCTGCTTCCTTGCACCTACCAGTGCTGTGCTCTGCTCCTTGCAATGGATTTGTAATCTGGCGGGAGGTGCAGAGTGCGGTAAGCCCCTGAATGCAAGTTATTCCTGAATTCGGCTAAGGTGAAAAATGTTGATCCCCTTAGTGGCATAGGGCTTATGACCAGTGCTTTTGTAAATGGTCCCTTGACTATGGAATGTAACAAATGCCAACTCTCGTTCAGCCGCTATTTCATTTTTCTTCTCATAAAAGCCCTTTTCATCAGCTGGCTTCTGCTACATTATTTCAATAGTCAGAACGAGCAGTGCAGAGAGCAGATAGGTACAGACTCAGTGAATACAAGTGATGTTTCCAAGCAACTGAAATGCACCTAAAAAATGGAAACAGGGCAAATGAATTCAAAATATGTTTTTAAAATATCTAAATAATTTTTCCTGTTTCCAGGATTTTTCCCATATGTACAGATGATGTGATGGGGCTGTACCTTTCATTAATGCAGCCTGGGATTTTTATGGCAACTGTTAAAGGGATACTGTCATGGCGCAGAATTCAGCGCTGAAATCCATTTCTCAAAAGAGCAAACAGATTTTTTTATATTCAATTTTGAAATCTGACATGGGGCTAGACATTTTGTCAATTTCCCAGCTGCCCCTGGTCATGTGACTTGTGCCTGCACTTTAGGAGAGAAATGCTTTCTGGGAGGCTGCTGTTTTTTCTTCTCAATGTAACTGAAGGAGTCTCAGTGAGACATGGGTGTGAAGTTTATCAGAGCACAAGTCACATGACTTGGGGCAGCTGGGAAATTAACAATATGTCTAGCCCCATGTCAGATTTCAAAATTGAATATAAAAATTCTGTTTGCTCTTTTGAGAAATGGATTTCAGTGCAGAATTCTGCTGAAGCAGCACTATTAACTGATTCATTTTGAAAAAAAATGTTTTTCCCATGACAGTATCTAAGGTATACTGTATGTTTAGTGATAGTTCCCAGGTGTTCTATACATTACAGCAGCGTATCACAGAAATTGTGATGTAAGGCCGTCTGGCAGCTCCACTAGGGACCACAACAAAAGCCTCAACATTTAAAGAGATCATATAATCGTATCCCATTAACCCTTTACTTGTCGACTATGTAATTAAAAGTCATGTTTGAATCTTACATAAATGCAATTAGTGGCAGTTAGTGCAAGTGGCATTTATTAGTAGTGTCTCTGATTATTTCAGCCTTAGCTTAGATTGTAAGCTCCATGGGGCATGGACTGATGTAAATATGTTATCTCTACAAAGCTCTGCACATTATGATACATTAGCAATACCGTAACAAGTAGGGGGCGGGCCGTGGTGTGTGACGCGCAGCCGGGCCCCGCCCCCTCCGTACGGCCCGCATTTCAGTGGCGCACAGGCTGCCGGGGGGCCCTGAGGGGGTGCGGGCCCTGGGTAGGTATAGTTACCTTTTAAACAGGACACACACAGGCTAAGTATCATAGTGCTACATCTTATCCTGCAACCAACACCACAGTCATAATATCCATTGCCCTGTGGCTTTTATTACTTTATGCTCCACCTTATGAACATAACCTCTGCTTCTACAGTGCTCTCTGGGGCAAAAGGAAACATAGCAGGGCTCAGACACACAGACACCTTAGGGCACAGACACATCTACACGAATGAACGGAAATCACTGCTGCCCTACATATGTATTTTACCCTACATTTCTCTGCTTAACAGGGAATCCTTATAGCTGTAACGTAAATCCAACTCTAGGTGATCCTTCCTATTTCATAATCGGCAGTAAAGAAGTTATATTACTTTAGATAAAAGCCAGGGTTAGTTTCCTGGCCGAGGATGATGTTGTGGCTTTACACCCATGGGAGGAACAATACTAAATTCCCCTAATTTCTAAGGTCACATAAAACATTAGGAAAAAATGAGATATCTGTATAATCAAGTCCCGGATTCTTTATGGGTTGCTGCAAATGTAACAGCACCTGGGATTACTTAGGACACAACTTGTTTCCCCCCGCCAGGCACAGACACTGTGTAGGGGGAGGAGAACACAACCGCATAGCCTGCCGGATATTTTATATACATGAAATCTTACTAAGACTCTTCCTTATCCACAGTGCAGCCAGCAGGTCTCAATAGCCATAATAGTGGGCAAGACTGTAATTCTGAACATATTTCCAATACAAATTCATTGCAAAAAGCCACATCTGTCTGTCCAGTGCCCTGCTTCAGTTCCACTTTTGAAACAATGTAGCCATGCAAGGCTGATTTCTGCTACATTGTTTCAAGAGGCAGAACCAGCAGTGCAGAAAGGGACAAATGTTGCTCTCAACTGCAGTTTCATTTAAAGATAATGGAATATTCGTAAACAAAGGGGTTGTTTACCTTTGAATTAACTTTTACTACGACGTAAAGAGATATTCTGAGACAATTTGCAATTGGTTTTCATTTTTTTTTTTCATTGAAGGTTTTTGAGTTATTTTAGCTTTTAATTTAACAGCTCTTCAGATTGATATTTAAGCAATCTGGTTGCTAGGGTCCAAATAACCCTCACAACCTTGCACTGATTTTAACGAGAGACTTGAATATGAATAGGAGAGAGCCTGAATAGAAAGAGGAAGAATAAAAACTAGCAATAGCAATTTTACAGAGCATTTGTTATTAGATGGGGTCAGTGACGCCAAATTGAAAGCGGAAAAGAGTCAAAAGAAGAAGATAAATAATTCAAAACTATAAAAAACATAGATAATGGAGACCAATTGAAAAGTTGCTTAGAATCGGACATTCTATAATATACTAAGGGCAGAGGCACACAATGCTATTTGGGAGAGATTAGACGCCCAGAGACAAATCGCCTTTTCTTTGGGCGGCTAATCTTCCCACAATGCCTTCCTGCCGTCTAGAATCTAAATTGCCGGCGGGATGGCACTCGGAGCGCTTCATTTTCTGAAGTCGCCCGAAGTATCGAGGAAACTTTGGGCGACTTCGGAAAACATTCTAGCCAGCGGGAAGGCATTGTGGGGAGATTAGTCGACTGAAGAAGAGGCGATTTGATTGGCGACTAATCTCCCTCAAATAGCATCGTGTGCCTCTACCCTAAACGGTGAACCACCCCTTTAATGTTTATTAGAAATATGCTTAGAATGGAATTTTATTTTATTCTTATTTATTACCCACTTATATAAAAGCATATCTGATGTCTGAATTCTTTGGTGCGTCCGTAGAAACCGCATATAAATGCCGAACAGTATTTGGTTTCCCCACCCTGCATCCCATCTTTCATTATGAATAACTGGGATGATTTATAATAAATTCCCAGCAGCTCCCATGGTGGAACTCCCTAAAGTTCAAGTGATGAGAGCATCCAGCAATAAGTGCTCACTTAATTAAACAATTAAGCCGGCTGAGCTCACATTACCACTTGAGAGTAGCAGATGGGAAGCAACAGTCTGTTGATTTTTGAGAAGCTTCATGTGCATCTGGGATCTACTATTACTATTACAATACAAATGTGCCTTAAAGTCCTCACAGTATTGTGACTGCAAAATATGCCTGGACACATGATAAGCCACCATAGATGCTTCATCCCTTTTAATATAAATCTTCAATATTGCTGAATGACTGATAAAATGCTCCGTACATAGGGTTGCTTCAGTTCCCCTTTAAAGGTGTTATTCACCTTTGAGTTAACTTTTAGTATGACGTAGAGAATGATCATCTAAGACAATTTGCAACTGATTTTAATTATTTTATTATTTGTGGTTTTGGAGTTATTTAGTTATTTTTTATTTGGCAGCTCTCCAGTTTAGAATAGCAGCCGTCTGGTTGCTAAGGACCAAATTACCCTAGCAACCGTGCGTTGATTTGCACAAGAGACTGGAATATGAATAGGAGAGGGAGGAGATAGCATTTGTTTTTAGATGGGGTCAGTGAACCCCGTTTGAAAGCTGGAAAGAGTCAGAAGAAAAAGGCAAATAATTCTAAAACTATAAAAAATAAATAATGAAGACCAATTGAAAAGTTGCTTGCACGTTATATCTACATGCTGCCGGCCTATTTCATTTAGATTCACACAGCAAACTGTACTTCAGGGCTATGTCATATATTATAACTGAGATGGCAAGACTTCGGGACCCCATAGCCACGAGCAGGATCTCTGCAGATGAGATTCCCATCTAGTAATATAAGAACTCTGATCAGGCCCAGACTGGCAATCTGTAAATTTGGGCAAATGCCAGAGGGGTTGCTGTTAGATACTATTTATTGGGGCTGTATGGGCCTTTCTTTCTTGAAATGCCAGGTCCTATTTTGAATACCAGTCCAGACCTGACTCTGCTAACACCTGTGCAAGGGTAAAGTCTTATGCTTATACATCTGTGTGTAAGAGCAGCGGCTGCACTCCCCTGCGTTCATAAAGTAAAAATAATTTCATGCAACTTTGCAATATACATCAATTAAAAAATATGCAGACTGTTCATAATTTTTAATGGTTTGGAACAGTTCCCTAAGCCTAGCCCTCTGCTCTCCTGCTGATCTGTCTGACTACTTTGCTGAACTGGCTGACTACTGTTACTTTGTATCAACAGCCGTCTGTCCTCAGCCTGCATCCTCCAAACCCCACAATTCCCTGAACATGTGATTTCAATAAGGAACAGAACATCACAGTGCAATGCATTGTGGGTTATGTAGTTCCTGCATGCTGTCTGTAAGCTGTGGAGAAGTTTTTACAATTTGTAACATTAGTGTTTAGTCCCTCCTTCCCTGCCAGGATTTCAAATGATGCAGAAAGAGAAGAACTGTTAAAACAGATGGATTTCAGCATAGAAAATGGCATTTATTCATACTTTTTGAAGAAATGGGCAACTGTGATGGGTATATTAGGGGTTTCTGTGTTATGTGGGCCTCTTTATCAAATTTTGGTTTGGAAGCCAGAGTTCCCCTTTAAACTTAAATTCAGTTTCTGCCGTCTGTCCATAGTCCCTCCCTCTCCGCTAATTTGCAATGTCTCCGTGGAAGGAAACAGGTTCAGGCCTCTGTTCCCTGGACCCCCCAGCCACTGCAGGGTCTGCCAGGTCGGGACTGGGATTCAAAATAGGCCCTGGTATTTTAAATACACAGAGGCCCAAATAGCCCCCCACCAGCCCAATAAATAATGACTGCCTATGGTATCTTACAGCAGCCCCTCTGGCATTTGCCAGAACTCACAGATTGCCAGTCTGGGCTTGATGCCCACAAATACCCATCCTGGGAGGAAAACAGACGCCGTATCTCGTTAGAAAGCAATATATTACAGATGCCAATGAGATAAAGAAATGCCAGTCCAGTGGGCAGTGCACGGGCCAGTACATTCTTAAAGGGGTTGTTCACCTTCTAAACACTTTTTCAGTTCAGTTGTTTTCAGATTGTTCACCAGAAATAAAGACTTGTTTTTTTCCAATTGCTTTCCATTTTTTATTTTTTTACCATTTTTTCCAAAATCTAAGTTTAAAGTTGAATGTTCCTGTCTCTGGTGCTTGAGTCTGGCAGCTCAGTAATAAAGGTGCAGATTTTGTTACACTTTGCAACATTAATTGATCCATTTCTCAGCAGCATCTTTGGAGTATTCACAACTATTGTATCAATTCTAACAGCTGCCTGTAATGAAACTCAGGGATTCTTTAGCGCTGCTTTAGAAAAACAAAAGAAGGTGAAAAATTAACGGAGAACTAAATCCTAAAATGAATGTGGCTAAAAATGCCATATTTTATATCCTGAATTTATTGCACCAGCCTAATGTTTCAGCTTGTCAATAGTCACCATCTTGGAAAGTGTCTGTGACACTCACATGCTCAGTGGGCTCTGATTGGCTGTTGAGAAGCTAAGCTTAGGGCTCGTCACTAATTATCCAGCAGAAAATGAGGTTGGTCTGTAATATAAGCTGATGCTACAGGGCTGATTATTAAATTCTGATGCTAATTGCACTGGTTTCTGTGCTGCCATGTAGTAAATTATCTGTATTAATTACTAATCAGCCTTATATTGTGACATTTCTATTCTGTGTACTGTATATTGTGAGTGGGTCCCTAAGCTCAGTAAGTGACAGCAGCACAGAGCATGTGCAGTGAATCAGCAGAAAAGAAGATGGGGAGCTACTGGGGCATCTTTGGAGACACAGATCTTTACTGCTAAAGGGCTGTGGTTGTCTTGGGCTGGTACACAAGCACAAAACATAATGTACAACCTTTCTAGCCTACTTCTTTAGTTAGGCTTTAGATAAATGCTCTGTAAGGCCTCTCCTATTAATATTCCTGTCTCTTATTCAAATCAGTGATTGGTTGCTAAGGTAATTTGGACCCTAGCAACCATATTGGCGAAATTGCAAACTGGAGAGCTTGCTGCATAAAAAGCTAAATAACGTAAAAACCATGAATGAATAAAATGAAAACCAATTGCAAATTGTCCCAGAATATCCCTCTCTACGGCATACTAAATGTTAACTCAAACGTGTACAACCCCTTCAATATTATAAAAACAGTCACACATAGAAAATAGAAAGTAAATGAAAAAAGTCTTTATTTATGGTGAACTGTCTTAAACCAACTGAACTGAAAAAAGTGTTTGAAGTTTAATTTGGGGGTTAAATATCATTTAAAGAATGCCAGATTCACACAAGCTTTACTTTAATACTGGAATATGGCATTTTTGTACCCCCCTTGCCCATAAATTGTCATTTTCGGATGCCATTTCAAAATCAGTCAGAAACTCCTTCCAACGGTTTATAATTGGGTCGAGGTTTCTGGTGTTGTCCTTAATAACATTGAATTTAGAAAAAACTAAGTTAAAGGGCAAGTCAACCCCAAAATTAGAATTTGCCTAATTAAAAAAATATATAATTCTAAACAAGTTTGCAATATACGTTTATTTAAAAAATTCAATGCTTATAAAGTTATTTGTATAGGCAATTTGCTAAACAATTTGCTCAATTCCTGGTTGTTACTTTTTAAACAATGTTGTAAAGACTGGTCTGTTAATCAGCTGCCTTGTCTTACATTGTATCAACCGTCTGAGCCATCAGGACAGAGAATAGAAAGGGACAGACACTGCTTTAAATAGAATAGAATATACGTATAACTTTAAAACCATAGAAAATTGTAATGAATGCATGTTGCAAAGTTGCTTAGAATTTAGTTTTCTTTTATTAGGCAAATTATTTTTTGGGTTGAAATTCCCTTTAAAACGCTGAAATTTTGTTAGCTCAAATTTTGACTTCATTTAAAATAAATTCTTCAGCAGAGCGGCAATCAGACAATTAGGAATTTGTTATAAGATCAGTTTCTGGTGTAAATTAATATTTTAATCCAGTTTAGTGCTGAATTTGCCGTATTAAGAGCGGAGCAAAAGGAGCAGCCCGGATGGATAAGAGATCTCAGTGCTTACCATCAGATACTTGTTAATGTCCAGGGATATCCCAAACTAGATTTTGCAAGAAGTCAGATATTGCTTCCCCCACCCCAAGGACTACTATAACTCTCTGAAAGGGGTAAAAAAAAGTCCAGTCTCCTCTTCCCCTCCCCATCAGGTTGGCTGTTTCCCAGGGACACAATGATATCCCACAGGCTGTAGGGGGCTGATCCGAAAGAATCACGCCTCCCTGAAACATCACATCCCCAAAAAAAAAAAAAAGAAAAAAAAGAGAAAGAGAGAAGGAGAGCATAGGCTGCCCAGAGCCCAGGCAGATATAGCTGTGCAGGAGCAGTAGCCAGGATGCCCTGGTTAGGTAGCCCCCCTTTGCTCCTCTGGGCACTGCTTGCAGGGATGCTCCATCTTGGACAGGGGCAGGAATTCCTGGACTATTCCTATGATCTGGAGGAGGTGGTGGAAGAAAGCATAGATTACAAAGACCCCTGCAAAGCTGGTAAGGGGGGAAGAAAAGGAGGAGGAGGGAGGGAGAGAAAGAAAGAAGGGATAGTGTGAGTGTGAGAGACAGAGGGAGGAGGGGGAAGGGATAAAAGGGAGAGAACTTTGGACAGTTCAGCTGAGACTTTATTTGCAGCTGTGTTTTTGTGTATCAGAGTGTCCATTGCTGTGTGTATATACACCTTGACAGTTGGGATGGTATATACTGTGCTCAATACTTTGTGTTAGTTCCGACTCAGTATCACTCTGTATCTATGTGGTGGCGGTTGTAAGAGCCAGGAGTATGCCTGTGTTATCTGTTACAGCTGTGTGCTACATTCCTGCTAGTGTGTGTGTGTCTTAAGGCCCCCATACACGGGCCGATAAAAGCTGGAGACACAATGAGTCGACAGCTTATTGGCCCGTGTGTGGGGCCAATCGACGGGCTTCCCCGATCGATATCTGGCCGAAAGTCGGGCAGATTTCAATCGGGCAGGTTAAAAAATCCTGTCGGATCGCGGCCGCATCTATGCGTGTATGCGACCGCCCGTATTGGATCTATTTTGATCCATTCTTTGGGCATATCGGGGAGAGAACCGATCATTTGGCGACTTCACCAAACAAGTGGATCTCTACGTCTATGGCCACCTTTAGTGTGTGTGCATTGTAGCATTAGGCAGTTTAGTGGGTCTCCCTCAATGTGTGTATGTCACTGAGTGTGTGAACTTTGTCTATTACTGGTATGATTGTTGTACTGATGATTTGCATTTGTGTGTGTATAACGGCTGTATTGGTTTGATGGGAGGTGTTGGAAATTTATAGGGGGGGGGGGAAGTTGGTATTGCCATACAGACTACAGGAAATACAATCTGACAGTTTATGGGATTTGTCTTTCTCAAAAACAACAGGGATTTGCCACGGTGGCTCTGTAGCTGCTGCAAAACTACAAATCCCAGCACCCCCTGACAGCCTAAGGAAGAAAGTGTTGAGCATGGTCTTTGTTTGTGTGGAAATGCATAAAAACACTTTTGATGTTGGAAAATCTACTCATGAGTTGTATTCTCTTTACTCCCTTAGAGGGCTGTAAAATAAAGCCCAGGGTACTGCTACATAAGGGTATTGGTAAAGTCAGGGCACTGATCCTTAACCAGTTGGGCGCAACACTGACTTAAACTGAGTCCCCGGAGAAAGGGGTTAAGAATACTGATGAACAGCATAAGCTCTTAATTAACCAGAACCGGCTGGCATAGATGCCCATACACATGGGTACCTACCAACACACATTTATCTCTGTACTAACACCGCTGCTGTCACTCGCACTCCTACACTAAGTTGTATACTGACACATAGACATCTTTTCTCTCTCTCCCCCCCTCCCTCCCCACACATGAAGAATCAGTGCCACATAAACACAAAGGCAGACACGCAGACACACACATTCCCTGACACACTCATTTATATACAGAGGAGCGGTGAATCACGCACACAGTGACTCATGAGCTGCACACAATACACACATATGGGCATGCCCGAGGGTGCTGCAGGTCACACACACATTTCTGAAAGGTGATGTACTGAGCTGAACTCCTGCCCTGATCCGCTATACTGCATGGTCCATATTCAAAGCTAAAGCTGGCTTCTTAGTATCCGACTGATGGACAACCAACCCTAGTTATTATAATATGGCCACATATATTGGTGGTATAATGGCTGAAAATGGAGATGGACCTGTCTTATGTGTGTGTGACAGTTCCCAGCACTAGACACCCACATCTGGGTCTTAAATGATCTCAGTGTGAACATGTGCTGTAGTGTGAATATCTAGGTCACTGTGCCTGTGTATTTTAGACAGTAGGGGTTACTTTCTGCAGGAAGAAGGACAAGAGCACAAAGAGTGCACCCCTTAAAAAAATCCAACATGGGGTGCACAGTGCAGCATCAAGGGGTACAGGTCAGCCCTGTCCTTTCCAGCCTGCGTCCTATAGCGCCTGCTTAAATTGCACATCTGAGTGACACACAAGCAAGTTAGGGGACAGGTATTGCATGAAAGGGGAGGGTCACCTGAGTGCTTCCCTCCACCCACCCCTCATTGTATTCATGGAAGGGGGTAGCAGCCAAAACAGAGCCCAGAGATCTGTAGCAATTCTCCATGCAAGGAAGGCAATGGGCAAAGTGCAAAAAAAGTTCATATTGCACCCTGTTTTTTGCATTTTACACACTATCTTCCTTATAGTAAATGACCCCTAGCATGTTACATATGAATAAGGGCTCATTTTTTAATCGGAGAACAAAGTTCTCCCATGTTTTTCTTGGTACATCATGCCATCATCTTCCCAACTTGCCAAAGAGAATTCCCTGCATGATAAGAGGGCAAAAGCAAGATGTGTGCAATGGCATCACCATGTGATACTGGGAATTTCTGTAGTGCTGTTCACTGGGCAGACTGGCATGAACTGTATAACCGGTCTGCAGTTCAGTCATAAGGTGTGCAAGAGTAGATAGCAAGCAATACACTAAATCCTGATCTTAAAGGAGAAGGAAAGGCTTGGTGCACTTGGGGGTGCCAAATGTCAGGCACCCTCGAATAATTGTATTGACTATCAGCAGAAAACTGCACCGGCTCAGGGTTATAGCACCACGGAGCGATCCTTTTCCGTCTTCCTCTGTCTTTGTGCGGCTGCGCATGCGCAGTAGAACAAAAGCCAAACTTTAACTAAAAAGTCTTCGATTTCATTCACCTGCGCATGCGTTTGCCCCAGGAAATTTGAAGAAAGAATAAGACCGAAGTGGATCGTTCCGTGGTGCTCACTGGTATAACCCCGGGCCTGTACACCAAGCCTTTCCTTCTCCTTTAAAGGGATACTGTCATGGGAAAATGTTTTTTTTCTTCTTAAAAAGCGCATCAGTTAATAGTACTGTTCCAGTAGAATTCTGCACTGAAATCCATTTCTCAAAAGAGCAAACAGATTGTTTTGTATTTAGTTTTGAAATCTGACATGGGGCTAGACTTATTGTCAGTTACCCAGCTGCCCCAGTCATGTAACTTGTGCTCTGATAAACTTCAGTCACTCTTTACTGCTGTACTGCACCCCTCCCCCCCAGCAGCCTAACAACAGAACAATGGGAAGGTAACCAGATAACAGCTCCCTAACACAAGATAACAGCTGCCTGGTAGATCTAAGAACAGCACTCAATAGTAAAATCCAGGTCCCATTGAGACACATTGTTACATTGAGTAGGAGAAACAACAGAAAAGCAGTTCCATCCTAAAGTGCTGGCTTTTTCTGAAAGCACATGACCAGGCAAAATGACCTGAGATGCACCTACACACCAATATTACAACTAAAAATTACACTTGCTGGTTCAGGAATGACATTTTATATTGCAGAGTGAATTATTTGCAGTGCAAACAGTGTAATTTAAAAATAAAAACATCATAAAAATCATGACAGAATCCCTTTAAACTTGTGCAATTTTTATTTAAGTGGCCACAGCTGCAGAGCCCTATAATATGGCCCCCAAAAGGCAGTGTAGAAGCACAGACGTATACAAAGACTGTTTACTTATGTCACATTGTGTGCACTGTAAGGTGTCGCACTAGGAGCAACATGATGCTTCAGTGTTGCACCGTGGGTAGTAAAAGTGTCGGCTGAGTGGGTGCCTAATTTTTGTTTATGTGAACCAGATGTTGCCCCAGATTGTACATGTGCCAGTGTGTGTGACTTGTGGACTCGCAGTGCTTGTTTCTCACTATTGTGTTGCCTGTCGGCTGCTACTCGATGCGCAAATTATGAATTGTGTATTTATAACTTTCTGTATGTAGTTAGTGGGTCTGTGTGTCATGCCATGTGTTTGTGTATCCAGTCTGTGTACTCTCTGCAAGAATTTTGAGGGAAAATTAGTTTACACAGCTCCCTCTGTCTACAGATTTCATTGCGGACTCTGTTCTCCAGCACACAGCGACTGCTTTAGCATAAGCAATCTATTCTAATACTTACCTGGGACATCCCTAATACATTCTCTGGTCTCACTATAAGCCTTATGTACATATATCAGGGAGAGAGATCTCGATTTTGGTTTTCATATATGTAACTTGTCACAATGGTTACCACCCAGGCCTTGGGATGCAGAGCAGTTCCTAAAGAATCCAACCCACACAAACCCAAATACAAAACTCCGCCATCTATAAGCTGTCTTCTGAGAAAAGGAGGTTTTCAGTTTGCTGAATAAATGTCATGTTCCAGTTAACAGAAGCTCTTAAAGGATAAGTAAACTTTAAAAATAAATGAATGTAAAATTGACGAGGGTGCAATGCACATTCATTGTTTTTTAATTCCAAGATATTAAAGGATACATGTACTGTTAATATAAATGAATTTTGTTACAACAGTGCCACCTGCTGGTCATTTTCTGACCATTCTGACCAACAAGGAAGTTGTCAGGAAAAAAGGAAGAGGCTGCTCTGATGTTCTTCTGGTTGGGAATAAAATTAGAAACCTTTCTCAAATCTTTCCTAAGTAGAAGAACATCAGAGCAGCCTTTTTCTTTCTCCTGACAACTTCCTTGACTACTTGGTGGTCAGACTGGTGAGTAAATGACCAGCAGGTGGCGCTGTTGTAACAAAATTCATTCATATTAACAGTACATGTATCCTTTAATATCTTTGTAAAAAAAAAAAAAGTAATGCATATACATTGCAAAAGTGCTTAGAATAGCACCCTCATCAGATTTTCATTCACTTATTTTTAAGGTTTACTTATTAATAAGTAGAGCCCCAAATTTTCCAGCATTACTTCTTTTACAGTATCAGGCCCATGAGCCTACACTTGGCATAAGATATTTAATCGCTTGTGTAAAGAAAACCTTTTCTCACCTGACAAAGGGGCTGCCCCTGAAATGGGGACTGGTTTGACTCACCATTAGAGTTTCGGTACCTTTCTTTACTCAGGATTCAAAATCTTATCTTTTTCATATTGATGTTCTCCCTGTTAATGAGATTAATGAGAAATTAAATAAACATGACTTGTTACTGTCTATTCCCACTTGAGACATCTACTCACTTGTGGTCTTAGGGAGTATTCTTTGCCCAAATTGGTATAATCCTTCTATAGGTAACTGACTGTGCTCTCTCTCCTTACAGCTGCCTTCTGGGGGGACATTGCTCTGGATGAAGAAGACCTGGCAAATTTTAAAGTTGCCCGAATAGTAGATTTAACAAAGCACACAATATCTACAGGTACTGGCATAATGACTTTTGTGCAGCTCTTTCCACTGAATTGTGTGTCCATACAAAATTGTCTTTCGTTTTCAGGGGTGCAACTACATAGGAAGCAGACCCTGCAGTTGCAGGGGGCGCAGGAATGTAGAGGGTCCAATGAGGTGCTAATTAATGAGCAATTTCAATATATCTTGATAGAATTGGTCAAATTACTAATGTTTCTGGGGCCACTGTGGGGCCCAGTAACATCTACTTACGCCACTGCTCATTTTATAACTTGCAAGAGGGAATACAGTCCCTTTAACATATTATTCACTCGCTCTTCCCTTTATTTTATCCCCTGTGTTAAACGAATCCCGATTCTATTTAGGGTTATCCACATAACAGAAAACAATAAGTAATACAAGGGGCCTCACGAGCCCCTTGTCTTACTTATTGTTTTCTGTTATGTGGACAAAAATGTTAAAGGGGATCTAGACCCCTTCAAAAATGTCTCTTTTTTGAGAATTTGCAATTTACATTGATTTTCTATTTCTTTTTTTTTTTTAAAAGATATTACCAGTTTTATACTGCTGATGTCCTGTTCTTGGCACAGACGCTCTGACAGCTGCTGAGCTGACTTTCCGCCAAAGGGTTAAATAACTGAAGTAGGAGGCATCTCCAGACACTGCTCTGCTCTCTTGTTTTTATCCCAGACTCATCCAGTCCTCTCTGTCTACAAATTAACGTACACATCTGACTTTTGCATCTCAAGCACTTGCTTTGTCTTCCTAAACATAGCTTTGACTTTTCTGCTGTGCTTGGCCTTCTAGGCCCTTATCTCTCTGCGCCACCTTTCTCCAGCATATACCCCACATTCTCTTCCTGTTTTGCTTTGTTTCCTGTTTTGGTGAATCCCCTTGGAAGTCAGGTTCTGATTACATTGAATTGAATACAGACATGGATGCTAAGTGCCTGCTTTGTGTACATGCGAGATATATATATATATATATATATATATATATATACATATATATATATATATATATATATATATACACATATATATACGCATATATATATATATATATATATATATATATATATATATATATATATATATATATATATATATATATATATATATATATTAGGGATGTACCGAATCCAGGATACGGTTCGGCTGAATCCTTTTGCCTGCCCGAATATGCATATGCAAATTAGGGACTGGGAGGGGAATCGTGTGACTTTTTGTCACAAAACAAGAAAGTAAAAAAAGTTTTCCGTTTCCCACCCCTTATTTACATATGCAAATTAGGATTTGGATTCAGTTCGGTATTCGGCCGAATCTTTCCAGAAGGGGGGGTTCGCCCAAATCCAAAATAGTGGATTCGGTGCATCCTTTATATATATATATATATATATATATATATATATATATATATATATATATATATATATATATATATATATATATATATATATATATATACATACACACATATATTCAGGTATATCACTGTAGGAGTACACAGTATAAATCTATTTATAGAGAGAAGATAAACAGTAAGGCTATGGAGCTGTCTGAGTGTACGGACTATCCATACATACCATCCATTTACATAAACGATGGCTGTTTTTAGCAATAATAAACAGATTGTGCATTTATTGGTAACCATCATTGCACTTAACATGCTAGAATTGTTTAGATAAACGTTAGTGATAAACGGTTAAAACATATGTTAGGCGGCTGTGAGACCTTCGCAAAAAATCCTTTACTTCCCAGAAAATGAGCTCGGCCGCATTCATAGAAATGCTAATGTCTTGCAAATACACCCATCAGCTCCATTGTCAAGGTTCCTATCTGTGTCCTGCCAGTTAACTTGTCATAAAAAGGTTAAAAAATGAAAAAACACAGCCTCTGTCTTGCCCAAGAAGCCACTATCCATCATGAGATGCCCATTGTCCTGCTGACTCAGTCTGAAAGGAATGGGAATTATTGACCCGTGTATTAGGCCTGCCAATGTCACAATTGATATTTGGCCCAAAATAGGGCAGATCTCAATTGGGCAAGTTTAATTTTCCTTTTGGGGCAATAACTGCGTTGACTGGTTGATGCCCTTCTCCCCCAACAGCTTGCCTTAACTTTTACTATGATCAGCCCAGTATTGTCCAAGGTTGGCATATCTGGGAGAGATTTGCTCATTTTGTGACCTTGTCAAATTGAGTGATTCTAAAGGTGTATGGCCAGTTTAAGAATGGTGGGCAACATGATGGTAATAGGCATTACTGCCTTGAGTTGTTGAGTGCTTTAAAGTCACATGACTTCAAGGATTTTATTTCTGTTCAGCAAAGCACTGAGGATTCAGCCAAATCCTGGATTCACTCCATCCCTATTATTTTTGACAGTTCTTTAGTTACGATGCTACCAAGCTATAATGTGCAATCATCCCTTTTTCAGCCTATTTTTTAGGTGGCCATACACGGGCCGATAAAATCTGCAGACACACCGAGTTGGCAGCTTATTGGCCCGTGTATGGGACCCTCCGACGGGCTTCCCCGATCGATATCTGGCCGAAAGTCGGGCAGATGTCAATCGGACGGGACTAAAAATCCCGACAGATCGCGGCCGCATCTGTTCGTTGATGCGGTCCCGCAATCCGACCGCCCGTTAGCCATCGTTAGGAGCCGATCGTTGGGCCCTAGGGCCCACGATCGGATCAGCCTGATATTGCCCACCTCAAGGTGGGCATATTGGGGAGAGATCCACTCGTTTGGCGACATTGCCAAACGAGCGAACTCTCCGTGTATGGCCACCTTTAGCCCAGTTTCCCTCTTGTTGGTATGTTAACGTCACCTTTTTTTTGGCAACTTTAACAAGGCCACCAACACTGAGATGCACATTTATCAAAGATCGAATTTCGAGTTCATGTGAGTTTTTAACAGCTCCCATGAACTCGAATTTCGACCAATCGAAATTTATTTAAATAATAGAATTTTCCAAACTCGGGTGAATAAGATTGACCTGAAAACCGATTTCGAATCGAATTTTCTCCGAAAAAAACTTGAATGTCAGAAAGGCCGCAAACAACTCCAAATTGATCTCAGGACGTCTTCCATTGACTAAAACATCAAGTCGGAAGATTTTAGGTGGCGAGTAGTCAAATTTGAGTTCTTAAAGGGCCAGCGTATGATAAATCTCGTAAATCGAGTTTGAATTTTTTAAAAAACATGAAAATTTGAATTTTCACTTCGACCCTTGATGAATCTGCCCCTGATTGTCAGCTCTCTGTTGTTACAGACCACTTTATATTGACTTCACATGTCTTCTTCTCAGTACTAGCTCTACATTTCTGGAGACAGGCACCAGGTTCAGAGAGAAAACAAAAAAAACGTGTGATCTGAAGTTTTCCTCAGCCCTTTTAAGAATCCTTTGACATGGAGGTAGTCCCAACACTGGTTGGTCATCTGGGTACAGTCTTTTGTACTTTTAAAGGGGTTGTTCACCTTCCAAACATTTTTTTTAGTTCAGTTGTCTTCAGATTGTTCACCAGAAAGTCCTTTTTTTTTTTTTTTCTATTGCTTTCCATTTTTTTTTTTTTTACAAAATTGAAGCTTAAAGTTGAATGTCCCTGTCGCTGATGTTTGTCAGGCAGCTCAGTGTTGAACTGTTACAATTTTCTACATTAGTTGATACATTTATCAGCAGCATCTGTGGAATATTAGTAACTAGTGATGGGCGAATTTCTCCCGTTTCTCATCGCCGAAAATCTTCGCTCAAAATTTGTGAAACGCAGAAAAATGAACGAAACTCAAATATTGACACCTGCGTCAATTTGCATATATTTTGCCGCCGGCGTTTTAGTCAATGGGCATCCAAATAGTGTTGACATGCAAAGGTTTTCACGTGAGCGACTTTTCCGACGATCACCCAAATTTTTTTTCCGCGCGAGTTCCGCAAATTTTTTCGCCCATCACTATTAGCAACTATTGTATCAATTATTACAGCTGCCTTTAAAGAGCTTGTTCACCTTTAATGTAACTTTTGATTTATTTAGCTTTTTATTCAGCAGCTCTCCAGTTTGTGAGTTTCCCCAGTGTCCCTCTGGACCAGTCTGAACCTGCCCCCCATTCATTTTAACTGGTATGCTTTTATTTCTGGATTAACCAGTGCACTCAGACCTTTGCGTTCTTGTTAGTTTTCCTGCACCAGCCAATGGTGAACATCTGATTAGGGTGCCATGTTTGTTTATAGGCTCACAGTCCTGGTAACTAATAATGGAATGTTTTATTATATGTTGCACTATATACACTATAGGCAAACTGACTACCATGATTTATAAATTCAGGGCCAGATTTCCCGGGTGGGCGCCCTAGGCTGCACAGTCCTAGTCCCCACCCTCACTTTCCCCTCCCACGAGCGCACATGCACCTCATAAAGCGGCTGGGCGACATGCCATCCCTAATCATTTTTCGCCCTAGGACCAGACCTTTGTGGCCTCTCGCCACAAATCTGGGCCTGTTTATATTTAATGTACAAGTGCTACAAGCTTAAAAATGGATGCCAAGATTTAAGTGGCTGCTATGTAAATTGGCCCTGGAGAGTTTGCTCCATCATTAATTACACTAACTAACATTCCATTTATTTTCACCAATCAAAATTTTTATCTAAAAATGTGTTTTTTTTTTCAATTTCTCTAAAACTAAAAATGAGAAATTTATAAAGTATATACACCACAAAAAAACTCTTAATAAAAAACTTTGACAAGTAAGAGCAGTCAAGGTCCTATAGAAGTCAGTGGCAGCCAGGGGTGTAACTATAGAGGAAGCAGACCCTGCGGCTGCAGGGGGGCCCAGGAGGTATAGGGGCCCCACGCGGCCCTAATTCATATACAATTTCAATAAATATTGGAGAAACAAGTCAACCTCTAAATTTTTTGGGGGCCTGAAAAATAATTTGCTGTGAGGCCCAGTAATATCTAGTTACGCCACTGGTGGCAGCTGCACTGATCCTAATGCACATTTTTTTTCAGCCATTTCGACTTGTTTTCAGGGTTTTTTTTCTCTAGTAATTGTTTGAAAAACTCAAATTTTTTTTTTAAAAAAAATTTTGTACATCATTCAGCCTTTTTTTTTTTTTTTTTGTCCGTGCTTTTTTTTACATTCGAATCTTTTAATAAATGATAAGCCATCCGCGATTTTACAGAAATAAGACTTTAATCGTAGATTTGAAAAAAAACTCTAAAACCACCCAAATGAGAGTGTTAATAAATGGGCCTCCCATAATATCATATCATGTTTAATAGATAAGCACAGTACCAAATAGTAGGTGACGGGCTGCATATCTAGATGTCAATCATGATATTTATAAAGTAAGAAAAGTGTCTATCAAAGGTTTTTCTATGACTTCCTATACAAGGGGGATGAAGCAGAGACAGGTCTAGTGAGTTCTCATTTATCATATAAAGCTGAAACCTACAGTAAACTACAGTCACCAATTAGAGATTTACTTGTATTGTTTCTTTTTCTAATTGTGCGATTTCAGAAAAAAGCAACTGCTTATTTGTTGCTATGGGATACAGGGTTGTTGCAAACTTTTCCTATGTTTAGGCATAACCCTGAAATACATCTAAACACAAATAAATAAATATGTCAGACTGGTGCTCTGTAAATCCCTCGGACCTGTTCCTACAGCAAACAAGTGCTCCATCACTAGATACACATTTATTCAGTCTGGGAGTCATGATTCCTCTCGGCAGCTGCTGGTGCTTTGCCTGGTATGGTGCTGGAATGCACAGTTACACTAAAGGGGATATACAACCAAAAATAAAATATTGCCAAATGAAAGAAAATTTAATTTCTCAGATTATAAACATTTTTAAAGGTCAAAAGTGTTGAGGCCAAGTTGTTACACAGCCCCAGTCATCCTAGCTGCTAGACAGCTTCTCTTCTTTTAAAATGCACCACCCTGGGGTACTTTTCAGTGCCAGGCCACCATACTGTTCCATTGTCCCATTAAATTTTACACATGCTCTCAGCCAGGGCAGTGAAGAATATTATATATAGAGAAGAAAAGTACCACAGGCTGTTGTTTTTTTGAAAGAAGAGAAACACTTACTCAGGGTCTGAAGTAAGCGACTAGTATCACTGGGGAGATTTCAAGCAACTTGGCCCTGCCATGTGACTCTACCTTTTCTTGTCCTTTCTATGTCCTTCATAGTAACTTGTAAATATACAGCAACTGTTATTGAAAGCAGTATCTGTCTGTTCCTTTCTAATCTCTGTTATGGTGGTTCTGACCAGTGTCGGACCTGGGGGTGACCGCAAGGGCCTGCGCACACACCCCTGTGCCCCCCTGCTCCAACCACAACCTCCTCTGCCCCTGGCCCCTCTATCCCAGCAACAACAACCCTCATCCACCCCTGGGCCCCCATTCCAGCTGCAACCTCCTTCATCCTTGGGCTCCCAGCCCTAGCTGCAACCCCTCCTGCTGCAACCGCAACCTCCTCTGCCCCTGGGCCCCCTTTCCCAGTCACAATCCCCTTCCGTCCCAGGTCCAACTGTCCCAGCCACAACCCTCCTCCACCCCTGGGCCCCACACCCCAGTCGCAACTCCCTCTGCCCCTGGGCCTCCATCCCAGCTGCAACCTCCTCCATCCTTGGGCCCCCTGTCCCAGCCGCAATTCCCCTCTGTCCCTGGGCCCCCCAATCCAACCAAAACCCTCCTCCACCCCTGGACCCCCCGCCCAGCTGCAACCCTTCTTTGCCCCTGGGCCCCCTGTCCCAGCTGCAACCCCTCTCTGCACCTGTTGCAACCACAGTGGGGGCCAGGGGAAGGTAAGGGTGCAGCTCCTAGGGAGCAGATCTGGGTTGGCGGGGCTCACCGGGTTTTTTCCTGGTGTCCGACCGAACCCCATTGTGTAGAACATTTATTGGATTGTTGCTCAGAATGACTTTTTTATTAGGCACAATGTTCCCTCTAATTCCTTCTCGGTATGTGCTCAAAAAATTATTTTGTGCGCACGGTTTAACCTGCGTGCTCAGGTTAGAATGAATACAAAATTTAGTGCTTTCACACAACATTCTTTGTGCGCAGCACAATATTTTGTGAGCGCTGGCCTCAATATTTGTGTGCACGGGCGCATACCTTCGAGCAGTGATCCCCAACCAGTAGTTTGTGAGCAACATGTTGCTTTCCAACCCCTTGGATGTTTGAATTTCAGGCTTGGAGACAAGTTTTGCATAAAATCAAGATGTACTGCCAAACAGAGCCTCAATGTAGGTTGACAATCCACATAGGGGCTACCAAATGGCCAATCACAGAACTTACTTGGCACCCCAAGAAAATTTTTCATGCTAGTGTTGCTCCCCAATTCCTTTTACTTCTGAATGTTGCTCACAGATGAAAAAGGTTGGGGATCCCTGAGGGAACATTGATTAGGCACAATATTGTTTTAGGGTTAACATTTCCTTTGACACAGTCCTGAAGAGGCAGATGGATATCTGAAGAATTCTGGGGAAAGTGCAGAGAAAATGCTGTATTGTGCCAAAATCTTGCCCTGGCACAAGAAGTGTGTATGGCCATTTGGTGCTGGAAACATTTGCACAACTGTTATATAGATTAAACCCTGTGATTTCCCTCCTGTGTTTAAAACTCCTTATGCTGTTTATCAAGGGCTCAGTGCTTGGCTCCGCAGAGTTGGTTTCTGGAATGCTCAGGACCTGGGGTTTTTCCGGATAAGGGAACTTTTCCCATAATCTGGATCTCCATACCTTAAGTTTGCTTAAAATCATTTCCTCATTTGATAAACCCAATAGGATTGTTTTGTTACCAATATGTGTTTTATGTAACTTAGGATCAAGTTCAAGGTACTAGTGTATTATTACAGAGAAAGGGGAATTTATTTTTAATCATTAGAATTCTTTGCTTAAAATGGCATCTATGGATATACTGTGTATCTAGACAAGAGAATAATAATATTATTATTACTTTGAGTGCTTTCCTTAAACCCTTAAGGACTTCAAACTCATCCCTGCACAGTACCTTTTCCTTTTGACCTGACTCCCTGTTTTCCTTTCCTTCTGTTACGTGATCTCCTTATGCAACCGCCCCTGGCAGAAATGGGATAATTATTTTACCAGAACTGAACTCTTTTCAAAGATCCTGCTAATAAACAAGGCTAATCTACTGTGAATGTAGGAGGCTGATCGGAAGCACAAAAACATGTAGGGGGGGAAAAACTCATTAAATCTCGGACTCAAGGAATCTCATCGGCTGTGTCATGACATCCCATGTTAATCCCCCATCAGTCTTTCCTACTGACTTTATCCTACTGACTGAATTATGTAATGCAATTCTCTAAACAGGATGTTTTCAAGAGTAATTTGTCCTATTAAATGTAATAACACTTTAGTCAACGGTTGGCTTCTAGTGCTGCCAGGAATCCTTCATCCAAGACGGTGCTTGTTGGAATTTTTCAATTTAAAACCCTTTTCGAGGTTCAGCCTTTGACCAGGGGTTCCCCTTAGCTGGTTGCATAACTAGATGTTACTGGGCCCCACAACAAATTTGAGGGCCCCAAAATATTGGTATGTTGACTTTTTGTATCATGATATATTGAAATTGATCATTAGTGATGGCTTCACTGGGCCCTCTAAAACACCGGGCCCCCCTGTAGGGCCCCAAAATATTGGTATGTTGACTTTTTGTATCATAATATATTGAAATGAATCATTAGTGATTACTTCACTGGGCCCTCTGCAACACTGCCCCCCACTGCAGGGCCCCAACATATTGGTATGTTGACTTTTTGTATCATGATATATTGACATTGATCATTAGTGATGGCTTCACTGGGCCCTCTACAACCCTGGGCCTCCATGCAGGGCCCCAACATATCGGTATGTTGACTTTTTGTACCATGATATATTGGCATTGATTCACTGGGCCCTCTACAACCCTGGTCCCCCCTGCAGGGCCTCAAAATATTGGTATGTTGATTTTTCGTACCATGAAATATTAAAATTAATCATTAGTGATGGCTTCACTGGGCTCTCTAAAATACCGGTCCCCCCTGCAACCTCAGGGTCTGCTTCCTCTGTAGTGATGCCCCTGCCCTTACCTCATAAGGTAACAGATATAGGAAAAACATTGGTGTATCAGTCATTCAGCCATAGTTCCAACAATTGCTCATATTGTTTGCCTTAAAGCCTTCTTATAGCCTGACTTCATTACTAAATACTTTCCTTTTATCTAAGAATGATTTATTTTTCGGAAAGGAAGGAGAATCCACCTGTTCAGTCAAAGTTAAAGCTGGAAGACAAAGAACTTTCTGAAATAAGTCTATTGACTGGGGCTCTAAATCATATTCTCAAAAGAGAAGATGAAGTACAGATGTAGAGGTCACAGTGACCCCTTATACAGCTATATTAGACTGTTCCCACAGGACTGTACATGTATTTGCTATATAAGGATATGGGGTCTTTCCATAATTTGGCTCTCTCTCTCTGCAAAAACTTTTACATTTTCTCCTCCACTTAATTCATCCACCCCAATAAGCACTTCCTAACAATAACTCTTCCTCATATCTATCCGCCCGTCCTTGTGATTGAATACCCTCATATCTTATCCACTCATTGCCCTTGGTCAGCTGCCCGGTACTTACTCATGGTTTAAATATGTATTTACACTGACCTCACATATGCTCACACTTCCATGGGACACAATTATAAAAAGATAGTCTCTTATAAATTGGTTATTCCACCCATCCTTTACTTTCCACTTACTGGCCTGTGCATCTCCGCCAATGGAAAATTCTGCTTTAAGATCCACCTACTTCAGCCATGATACCCATGTGGCCTAAATCTTTCTCTTTCTGAACTCTTAAAACAAGTCACCAGAGCAGAAAACTATTCAATGAATTCATTTTTGCTCTATATCCAACTTTCCTCCAGCTCATAAAGTTTTAAAGGAGATATAAACCCTGGAAACAAATGAAGGCTCTTTTACAGTTTTATATTTCTTTTTTTTATTTCTTTTTCACTCCATTAGCAGTTTTTACACTAATATAATGAATCTGCAACAACTGTTCCATCTGCTGTTGATTTCGGCTGGCTGGACACAGCCGGTAGAAAATTACATTACTGAGAAAAGGAAAGCGATGACACTGCTTAGAACAGACCAGAGAAACATCAAAGGACTCATTTTCCATAATTTGGATCTCCATACCTTAAATCTACTAAAATCATATTATTTTGCCTCCAATAAGGATTGATTATAACTTAGTTGGAATCAAGTACAGGTATGGGACCTGTTATCCAAAAATCTCAGGATATGGGATTTTCTGGATAAGGGATCTTTCTGTGATTTGGATACTCATACCTTGAGTCTACTAGAAAATCATGTAACATTAAATAAACTCAATATTCTGGTTTTGCTTCCAATAAGAAATAATTATATCTCAGTTGGGATCAAGTACAAGCAACCGTTGTATTATTACAGAGAAAAAGGAAATCATTTTTACAAATTTGGCCTATATGGATAAAATGGAGTCTATGGGAGACAGCCTTTCCATAATTCTGAGCTTTCTGGATAGTGGGTTTCCAGATAACGGATTACATACCTGTATAAAGTACTGTTATATTATTACAGAGAAAAAGGGAATCTTTTTTTTAAATTTAAATTATTTGGATAAAATGGAGTCTATGGACTTCCTGTAATTCTGAGTTTTCTAGATCTCGGGTTTCCGAATAAAAGATCCTATATCTGTACTGTACCCTGTGTCTCACCTTTCCCACCCACCCCCGTAAGAGCATTCCCTTATGTGCAGTACTGTAGACAATGTTGGCCCCCCATAAATCAAGGGTATAATAATGCAGAATTTTGGGCATCTTCAAACATTTTCATGTTCAGTGAGCAAGTGCTTGCTTTATAATGGGGGACAAATGTGATTGAAAGAATGAGGGATAAAACTTGCTCACAGGAATCGGCTGCTGCTGATATAATGGGACCCTTGTATGTGTTGGGGTGATAAGGAACTTGGATTGTAAGCTCCATTGGGACAGGGAATGATGTGAATTATATAAAGAGCTGTGGGGTATGGTGGTGTTGATGAGGATAATGATAATAAGAGAGGAGCTGTTTAGAACAGTCTGAGTGTAAATCAGATATGTTGGCCAAGGCAGGAGAACCAAGAGACATCTTGTGTGAGTGCAGAGTAAATAGGAGTGGGTGGCTGCTTAGATCCGGAGTTAGGGAATTTACCAGCAGTGCTTTAATGTGAATGGGTGGGCACCTAAAGTGTAAAGATGCTGCGGGCCTCTGATGTTTTGAGTCAGTTAAGGACATAAACAGCTTGACAACTCTTGTCTATTAGCCTTTTGTGAGCCAACGTAGACTGGAGGAATATAATTAGATTGTGGAACTTGTCCAGTTGGCTAAAATAGTGGCGCTCAGCCTGCGTGTCCTGACTCGAGGCCACAGATCACGTTTGGATCATATGATTTTGAATACGAAACCTGAAGATTTATGGCAGATCTCTATTAGGAAAAAATCAAAATATATAGGAAGGCCGGTATTTTTTTACGTAGTTAAAAAATACGAAGTAGCTGAGGTTGAAAAAAGCAAAAGAAATCATATACGTCTGTCAAGTTTAAGCTTTTGCCAATGTAAATCCTATTTAGATGACCCATAAATAAAAAAGCTGCCTGCAGTTTGAATGGGTAAAAAGATCTTTTGACTCCAATAGGCTGTCCCTATACAAACTGTATACTAGTATTAGTAACTTTGTATTTTCTCAACCGTGCCTGGAAAAAAATCAAGTTAACTCAAATTGTTGCTCTGTGGACAGTATTTCAGGCTAATATAAATTAAGGTGGCCATACACAGGGAGGTCCGCTCGTTTGCCGATGTCACCAAATGAGCGGATCTCTCCCCCCCTATGTGCCCACATTGAGATGGGCGATTTCGGGTTGATCCGATTGTGGGCCCTAGGGCCCAAAGATTGGATCAGAATGGAGGCTATATTGGCAGTTGGATCGCAGGACCGTATCAACGAACAGATGCGGCTGCGATGCGTCAGGATTTTTTACCCTGTCCGGTCGACACCTGGCCGACTTTTGGGCAGATATCGATCAGGAAAGCCCCTCGGAGGGCCCTACACTTGGGCCAATAAGCTGCAGACTCGGTCTGTCGGCAGCTTTTATCAGCCGGTGTATGGGGCCTTTAGAGCATTTTGCTCTCTTGTTTGCATGGACTCAGAATTTATGGTCCTACATAGCTGTGTCCTTTCCACTACAAACTTCCAAAACTGTCCTTCTGCAGGAGGACTGCAATATAAGCTGTTTTTATGGCTTTTAAGCACTTTTTGCGAACACACCAATCTGAACTAATAATGTTTTAGAATACTGATGAGATGCTGCGTTCTCCAGAGAGAAGCTACCCAGGTAATGGTCACCATGTTTTATTGATGACGTCAACTCAAAATCTGTCTTTCATCTGATACCTATTATAGTGCCATTGTAAATGCTAGTTCCCATAATGCTACACGTATGGGATCCATTATCTGGAAAACAGTTATCCAGAAAGCTCTGAATTTCAGAAAGGCTGCCTCCCATGGACTCAATTTTATCCAAATAATCCACATTTTTAAAAAATATTTAGTTTTTCTCTGTAATAATAAAACCGTGATTTGCACTTGATCAAAACTAATATATAATTGATCCTTATTGGAAGTAAAATCAGCCTATTGGGTTTATTTAATGTTTAAATGATGTTCAATGAGACTTAAAGGAGAAGCAAACCCTCCTCCCCCCTAGCTTTTTATTTACCCCTCGGTGCAGATTCAGGCATCGGAGTTGAAGTATTGGGTCTGGAGGTTTCTGAAATAAAAGCCCCAGGTTCATCTTATAAAATGATAGCATCACTGCCCGAGGCTATTAAATCTCCAGCGCTTGGTTCAGTAATACTTGGCAGGCCAGACACATTGCAAGGTAATAACTAGTCTTTGCTAATAACTACCTCTGGGAAGCAGAACCCAAGAACACTTCTCTTTTTACTTCTATAAATACATTCCATTGGAATTCCACCTCAATCCTCCACAATCACGCACTGAATTCATTTTCCCTGGAACTGTAACCAGGGAGAGAGAAAGGTGAGACTAGAATACAAGCTGAGGGGCTCCCACTAGGGGTGGGGGTTACATAACCAGAAGGGGGAGGTGCAAGAACATCAGTTGCCCCTCCTTCTTTGATTGTATGTTGGTCTTTGTAGGGCCTGTTATAACTATGCCTAAGGCTACTGATGCCCCATAGACGGCAGGCACAGATTTCACAGGAAAGTTAGCCCTGAATGACTTCAATTTTCTTTTTAATTTTATAGAAATATTATATTCAGCACCCATTTGGGCTCTTTACAGACTGCACGCTGTACAAAGGTAGCAGATCCCATTAAAGGGGAAGTATCATTAAAATGAAAATTTAATACAAGCTTCATCATACTGAAGTAATAAACTTTCTAAATACAATCAATTAAATATTCTGTAGCGTTTCTGAGATAATCAAGTTTATGTTCACTATCCCTCTCTCAGTATCTGTTTCTCTTCATTCTGTCTTCATGCAGCAGTTGGGTGTCAGATATTCATTGATAGTTAGATCCAATATATCTTATAGGTGCACTACTTTTACCTTGAAGATGTATTAGAGCTCACTCTAGTAAAATTTTGTTTGTACTGGAATCAGTTATTGGAGTGAGCTCTAATACATCTGCTAGGAAAGGGAGCCCCCTATAGATATATTGGATCATTCATCTGACACCCAACTGCTGCATGAAGAGAGAATGAAGAGAAACAGATGCTGAGACAGGGACAAACTTGATTATTTCAGAAACATTACATAATATTTAATTGATTATATTTAGAAAGTTTCTTATTTCAGTATGATAAAGTATTACATTTTAATTTTTGCAATAGTTCCCCTTTAAGGATAATGGGAGATGGGGAGATTTGTCACCCAGAATATATTTTCGCTACTGCGGGTAGACAGATTTCCCAAAAATTCTTCTCCGCTGGCAATAATAGAAATTGCTGGTGGCAAAAGCTACGATTCATTTCTTTTATGAAGTCATCCAAACGTTGCCTCACAAGGAAACTTCATGCTACTTCACTACATGTAGGTTTTACCACCAGCCATTTCAATTATTGCCGGTTTTTAGGAGATTTGTCATCTGCAGTAGCGCAAATTTATCTCGTGCGACAAATCTCCCCATTCCCCTTCAAACAACCAGATCTTTGCATCAGTTGGACAACACACCACCTGACATCCCCGTACTGATATTGCAGTGCAACATATCTGGTGGGGCACAATTCTGTTCTGGAATGCAAAGCAGTGGCGTAACTACTAGGGTGCTGGAAGCGCAATCGCACCTGGTCCTGCACCCCCCTTGAGGTCCACCAGAGACATAATAAAGATGCACGCCGGAATGCTGCCATATGAGGGGGGGGCGGCAGAGGGCCCAGGTTGCGCTACTGGTGCAAAGATGAGTATCTGAGATGGAAATTACAGAGCAGGTTGCAAATGTGCCAAAAACATGGAATTTTGCAGCTACTCTTGTAAATGATGACTCCTGTTTATTTTCCCCCAATGCAGCATTTTTTCCAGAATTCCAGTGTAACAGTTGTCCAAAAAATAGTGTTCTGCAAAATGCATGGAATTAACCATTGCATGCAAGTTCATTCATGTTTTTCTTATTTCCATGAGATGACACCTATAATATATGTTTGTTTACGTGATAGTTCCCTTGTGGTGTTTCTTCAAAAACCAGATAGTTTACCTCCCGTGATTTTCCACCAATGGCTGCCGGTGCTACTGACCAAAATGCCTGCTGCATCCATATAATATATATCTATAACAAATCTATGCAAATAAATATCACTTGATTCACGAAGAAGAAAATGGTGTGCGGCTCTATGAGAAATTTGTACATAATATTTGAACCAGCACCCACATTTACAAAAATCCGGATCCGAGTGCGGCTGCCTGCAGGAAATTATATATATATATATATATATATATATATATATATATATATATATATATATATATATATATATATATATATATATATATATATATATATATAGAATAAATCGTCACTCACCATTCCTGTAGTTAAATGGCCGGGTGCTAACCAAATTCATGAATAGCAGTCCAGTGAAAGCACTCACAGCAATGACCCTTCAGGGTTATATCAAAATATTTTTATTAGTGCATGGTGCATCTCAGCGCATTTCGACTCGCAGAGAGCCGTCATCAGGATAGAAACAGGAAGTGAAGCAAACCATTATATCACCCTCATATCCAATCAACATGTCAGTAATTAAATAAATATTTAAAACACCACATATATATAAATTAAGAGTATCACCCAATTCTCATTATAATATATATAAACAAGAATTTACCTGTAATCATTAAGTAACTATTAAAAATCACTATATTGTAAAGCCGTATCAAGGCCTATATACATCTCGTGTTATATAAAAAAAATTTTTTTAAAAAACGCGTTGAGATGCACCATGCACTAATAAAACCGTGAGTGCTTTCACTGGACTGCTATATATATATATATATATATATATATATATATATATATATATATATATATATATATATATATATATATATATATATATATATATATATATATATATATGTGTATATATATATATATATATATTAATATATTCAAAAAGAGAATAAACTACATCACTTAGCTATATATATATATATATCTATATATATCTATATATATATCTATATATATCTATATATATATATATATATATATATATATATATATCCACAGAAAAAGGAGAGCACTCTCAGGTCTTAAGGATGAAAAAAGAGACGTTTATTTAAACAAAAAAGTAGCTGACATTTCTGCTAGCCCTCTAGCCTTTCTTAAAGTGAAAGCCGAAACGTTTGCAGTTTTTTGCTGAATAAACACCATTTTTTCACCTTGGATAAGACCTGTGAGTGCATGCCTTATTTGGCACAGTTAACTTATTGTTTGCATTTTGCACCCAGGCACACTTAACCTTTATACGTGCTGTGCCGGCTTCAAGCAAGTTTTCGTATATATATATTGAGCTAAGCGATGCAGTTTATATCTTTTTGAATCCCATATCATAGCTGCTAAAAATAAATGAAGCTTCTTGGAAAGAAGGCTCCTGGTATGTCCAAGGTAGACAGGGGTTCTTCGCCAATGAGGCGAGTTGAGGCTGTCGTCTCAGGCGGCAGCGCCCCAATAGGTACCAGGGGCAGCAAAAATGCTGCTACTAGTACTTTAAGAGTGAATTTCCTGGGGAGGGGGGGGGCAGCAGCAACTGCTGCTGCTTCAGGCGGCGGAGGGGCCAGGATCACCCCTGAAGGTAGATATGCACATATTGATTCCTGGTGCTTTCCTGGACAGAGTGTTCTGTGTCCAAAATCCTGCCCTGATAAGACGGGTCACGGGAGAATGATAGGGAAGTGCAAACGCAGACATTTGTGCATCCGTGTGATTCGCAACATCAGCAGAAAGTCTATTGCATGGCTTTTGCTCATTTGTTTCCAACCCTTATTTATGTTACAGGATTTCTTGCCTCCTTCTCCTCCATTCTGAAATAAAGTTATGAACTGTGATATATCTCATGTATTATAAGCAATATTCTGTAGTCCCCTCCATTATTTGGCCAATCAGCAGGCTGTAACTGACAGGCTTCCATAGGGGCAGTTAAAAATCATGGAGAACGAGTATTGAAGCAGAATTTAACTATGCAATTTAGCACTGCAATAATTACAGGCATGGGATCCATCTGGAAACTCATTATCCAGAAAGCCATCTCCTGTAGACTCCATTTTATCCAAATAATCCAATTTTTCACTAAATGGATTCCTTTTTCTTTGTAATAGTAAAACAGTACCTTGTACTTGATCCAAATTAAAGCGGGCCATACATACAGACATCCGCTAGTTTGGCAAAGTCGCCAAATGAGTGTATTTCTACCTGATATGCACACCTTGAGGTGGGCGATATCTGGCTGATACGATCGTGGGCCTCTGGGTCCAACGATCAGATTACAACGAGGAGAATAAATAATTCTTATTGGAAGCAAAAGCAGCCTATTGGGTTTATTTAATGTTTACACAATTTTCTAGTAAATTTAAGGGATTAATATCCAAATTATGGAGATCCCTTATCTGGAAAACCCCAGGTCCCGAGCATTCTGTATAACAGGAATTCTGCCGGAGCTGAACATTTATCCAGCCTGCAACTGAGAATCCATTTGGGTTGTCAGGATCACTAACCCCAGTAACAGCAATAAAATGAGCAGTGAAAGTTCACTTTTATTGTTCTTTTTTTAAGTAGCTTTTCTTGCTTTTCTGACACTGCTGCCTGGTTGCTAGGGTAATAAATTAAAATGACAGTTTGTAGTGCACATCCGTCTCTTTAGTCACAAAGAAACAAACTTAACCTGCCTCTTTCTTGCTGTCGCCCCAGTCTCAGGTGCTGCATCCAACAGCTCCAGGCCACAAAGAGGCAGGCGCACACGGAAGGAAAGACGGCGTTCTCGAGAAAGAAGAGCTGCGACATCCCGGCCTGAGAGGGTTTGGCCAGATGGGGTCATTCCTTATGTAATTAGTGGAAATTTCAGTGGTGAGTTGGAAGCTAGTGGTCCAAGAAACATTGTCATGTCAACAGTTTCCTAGGCCAGTTTATTATGGTGAGGCCAAGTCAATCCCATTCCTGTTCTCTTTCCATTCTACTTCTCTATCATTTCCCAATCTCCTCTAAAACTTGGTTTCTCTACCATGTTTGTTGCTCTTTATTTCCCACTCTGTTTTCTTTTTTTTTCTTTACTTTTTGTTACCCTTCATTTTAATCCTTACTTCATATCGCACCATTGTGTTTCCTTTCTGGCCTATTCTCCCCACCCAATCTGTCACAGGCAGTCAGAGGGCAATATTCCGGCAAGCAATGCGCCACTGGGAGAAGCACACGTGTGTTACTTTCCTGGAGAGGACAGATGAGGACAGTTACATTATTTTTACATACAGACCATGCGGGTAAATACAAACCACAAAAGCAGTCCCCATGTTTGATGTTCTCCTTGGATATACTTCATAAGCCCAGTCTTCTCCACCCTTGACTGTATATACTCATCTTCTCTTCCATAAATAATCATATTTTGTCCATTCTCTGCAGATGCTGCTCTTACGTGGGCCGACGTGGTGGTGGCCCGCAAGCCATATCTATTGGCAAAAACTGTGACAAATTTGGCATTGTTGTTCACGAGTTGGGTCACGTGATAGGATTCTGGCACGAACACACAAGGCCTGACCGGGACGATCATGTGTCCATCATCAGGGAGAATATTCAACCGGGTACTTGTTAAGGGTTGTGTTAGAAGAAATTTGGGAGCTTGGGTAAATGGAACCGGTTGATCTTAGGAGATTCCCTTCTGATAGGAGAAACCTCAGGGGGGAGGCTGATTTAATAACATCGGTGCTAAATTTCATTTGGATCAGGCTATTATAAGTGACAGCAAAGATCTGATTGGTTGTTATAAGTAACTGCACTGATTCAGTTTAGCACCTCGAATACCCAAAAATAACTACACAACATTAATAAATTGGCATACTTCTCCTGACCCACTGTCCATATGCTCCCTAATTTTGTGTTATTCCCTCAGGACAGGAGTATAACTTCTTGAAGATGGAGCCAGAAGAGGTCGAGTCCATTGGAGAAACCTATGATTTTGACAGCATTATGCACTACGCACGCAATACCTTTTCCAGGTGAGGATGCCCCAGGCAATACTTTCTAAAGCTTTACCCAAGTAAACGAGTGCAATTGCTCAATGCAATGTGTGTATAGACCAAGCTATGCCTTATATCTGCTGTTTATTTAAAGGCAAATATAATATTTACCTTATCATCTTAGTTCTGTCTTTCGTTTTGTGTTGTAATGTTTACTCTTATGAAGGAGGATATCCCTTCTGTGCTCATATGTAGATCTAAGTAGCAGAGATGATGCTATTTTTGTAGGAAAATAAAGAATGATGGGAATCAGGGAGGACAGAAGGAATGAGATTCGCACAGTTTGTAAAGCAATTGGGTGAATTCATGTATATGTGAAATAATTCATAAAAATATTTTGTTGGTTTGACCTAATGACAGAGGTCTACACTTTACCATTTTATTTTTATGCATGACTTTTTGGTGTTGGACTTTTTAATGTTACTAATGTTTAAATGTTACTAAAGATACCCACTTTTCTTTTTTTAAATAAAATAACTGATGTTAAGGATGATGGCACAGCTCCCTGAAAACACATTAAACCACCTGCTGTTGTTTCCACTGACTTGAATATGGAAAATGTCTGGGAGCTTTAGTTCATTTCATGCCTTCACCATTAAACTAAAGGTATGGGATCCGTTACCCGGAAACCTTTTATCCAGAAAGCTCCAAATTACCAAAAGTCTGTCTCCCATAAACTCTATTTAATCCATGTAATTCAGATTTTTAAAAATTGTTTCCTTTTTCTCTGTAATAATAAAACAGTACCTTGTACTTGATCCAAACTAGGGATGCACCGAATCCACTATTTGGGATTCAGCCGAATCCTCGAATCCTTAGTGAAAGATTCGGCCAAATACCGAACCAAATCCGTATCCTAATTTGCATATGCAAATTAGGGGCAGGAAAAGAAAAAGTGGAAAAAATTCTTCTTTTGTGACGAAAAGTCTCATTATTTCCCTACCTGCCCCTAATTTACATATGCAAATTAGGATTCGGATTCAGTTCAGCTGGGCACAAGGATTCGGCCGAATCCTGCTCAAAAAGGCTGAATCCTGGCCAAATCCCGAACCGAATCCTGGATTCGGTGCATCCCTTATCCAAACTAAGATAATTAATCCTTATTGGAAGCAAAACCAGCCTATTGGGTTTATTTAATGTTTAGATGATTTTGTTGTAGACAAGGTATGAAGATCCAAATTACAGAAAGATCCGTTATCCGGAAAACCCCAGGTCTCGAGCATTCTGGATAACAGGACCCATACCTGTACCTGATTGCCTTGCTAATCTTTCTCATTTCATTTATTCTGCTAATCAGCCCTATTGAATACTCTGGTATAAAGAATCTCAGCCATAAAGCAGGACAGGACTGTTTTTTTCTTACAGTTGTTTCTATAGTCAACGATTTATTTGTTCTTCAACCTAACTTAACTTTCTGATTGCAACCAACATTCTCATGCCTTGAGTCGCTGACAGATATTCCCTGCTCTAATTAGCTGATTCCAGCATGTGTCAGCAATTTACAATGCACTATTTGCAGTTAAAAAAAAAGTTAGTTTGACAAAATGCACTCAAAAGTCATGTATTCCTCAAACTATAAGGAAAAATAATAAAACCTAATCAGAAAAACGACAGTGCCAATGATGGCTCTGTTTTAAAATAAATTGTCCTGAATTGTATTTGGGACAACCATTGATCTTCTTAAGCTCAACTTCTTGGAAAGCTTTCATTTGTTCATTTGTGGCTTTGTTGCAGAGGAATTTTCCTGGACACAATCCTGCCCAAATATGATGTGAATGGCGTGAGACCTCCTATTGGCCAGAGAACGCGGTTAAGTTCTGGAGACATTGCACAAGCCAAGAAGCTGTACAGGTGTCCAGGTAATACACATTATTTTATTGGCATGCCTGTATATTAGATTACTGTGAAGGAAGTGGTGATGGGATGCAGAGATTAAGGGATGGGTATCACTAGGTATAGAGGGTAAGATGACCTGAGAATCCTTTTAGCTAGGCTGAAGTCTTGCAGAATCAAAGCCACCAGTTGAAGATGAAGGTGTTGGTAGCTTTGAGGGGTAATTCAACTGGACATTAACAGTTTGTTGGAGATAGTGGTATTCCAAGTCCTCAGTCCCCCAAATATAAAGGCCGGTTGGTATCTCTTGGTCCCAGATTCTGTAGTAGGTCAGCCTTGTTGCCTCTTGTCCCCGCCACTTCTCTCTATTCCTTTATTTACTCTCCTTCTTGTCGTTTTCCTCTGTGGCTTGTTAGTTTTAACTTTCCCCCCATTACCATGACAACATTTGGACGAATTTGTTTACCATCCTGAGAAACTGCCTGCATGAGATCCTCAGGGTGTAAGAAACAGCCACTGTATTAACCGACTGCAGTCCCAAAGAATAGCAGGGCCGCTACCTCCATGACACTTCTCGGAAGAGAACCGAAGAACAGTCATTTGAGTACCTCTTGCATGCCACACGTTGGACCTCTACGGCAAGTTAAAGGTTGCCCCCATGGGATTGATTATGTTTCTTAACCCTTTCCCTGCCAGCCGTTTTGTCCTAGATGCGAACATCTACTGCCAAGCAGTTTTTAGATATTTTGCACTCTTTCAATTTTAGGCCCCTTCCTGGGGCGGTCTTTTAGTTTACCCAGGAAAACAATATATTCTTTTTTTCAGGACAACCTGAACTTTGAAAATATGCAAGAATTTTGGTGTAATTCTACTTCTGTAAAAAAATATAGGCTTCTAAGTGTCCAATAAAATGAAAAAAATCATGTTTCACAAAGAACAATCACATATATCAGAAACATTATTTACTTTATGTATGAGAACACAGCTGATTTGGAAAGGTCTATGTCTCCTGAACGCGGCAATACCAAATATATATAGTTTTATGGAGATTTCTCACTTGTATAGATCAAAATCTAAAAGCAGTACACTAGCAAATGTCCAAAGCACCGCTCCCCAAACGGCATACTTCTGATTTCAAGGCCAAACATTCCACTAACAGTAGGTTTACCCTAGAAAACTACCCATTATTAGAAAGAACAGATTCTGGTGAATCAAAAATGGGTAAACATATCGTTGTACTCCAAACTACCAAGTTGCAATTGTTTCCTAAAGTTATAATGTTTTATAGAAATTGGTGAATTTTTTGAAAAATGACCTCAAAGCTTCCAATCTACAGAATCGTATCTCCCACACATCATTAGGTATCAATGTAAAACACCCCAAATATGAAAGCCTGGGGTCCACTGAACAGTTTGATGCAAAATATGTATAGGTGTACCCAAGCACGTGACATATAGGGGCCCTAAAATGTAGATACCTCATTTGAGCTATCAGTTCTGTAATTCCAGATACTGCAAAATCAACACATTTGCATCGTTTTGGGGTGGGGTAAAAGTAAAAAAAAATAAGTTCATCCCAGAAAACCATATATTTTCGGAAAGTACACATTCCCACGAATCTAAATTGGGTATGCATGTGTTTGTACTACAAAGTACCAAGCCGCAAACGATTCCTAAATTTGGTGATTTTGGCGACATTTCCAAAAATCACCTCAAAATTTCTACCCTGCAGCATCGTATTACCCACATACTTTTAGGTATCAAGAGAAATCACCCCAAATATGAAAGCCTAGGGTCCTCTGAACAGTTTGATGCCCAATATGTATAGGTGTACCCAAGCACGTGGCATACAGGGGCCCCAAAAGGAAGACCCCCATATGGTCTGTCATTTCAGGTACTGCAAAATCAACACATTTACATCGTTTTGGGGGGGTCAAAAGTAGAAAAAAGTGGGTTCACCCCAGAAAACCATATATTTTCGGAAAGTACACATTCCCACGAATCTAAATTGGGTATGCATGTGTTTGTACTCCAAAGTACAAAGCCGCAAACCATTCCTAAATTTGGTGATTTTGATGATATTTCCAAAAATCACCTCAAAATTTCTACCCTGCAGCATCGTATTACCCACATACTTTTAGGTATCAAGCAAAATCACCCCAAATATGAAAGCCTAGGGTCCTCTGAACAGTTTGATGCCCAATATGTATAGGTGTACCCAAGCACGTGGCATACAGGGGCCCCCAAAAGGAAGACCCCCATATGGTCTGTCATTTCAGGTACAGCAAAATCAACACATTTACATCGTTTTGGGGGGGTCAAAAGTAGAAAAAAGTAAGTTCACCCCAGAAAACCATATATTTTCGGAAAGTACACATTCCCATGAATCTAAATTGGGTATGCATGTGTTTGTACTCCAAAGTACCAAGCCGCAAATCATTCCTAAATTTGGTGATACTTCCAAAAATCACCTCAAAATTTCTACCCTGCAGCATTGTATTACCCACATACTTTTAGGTATCAAGCAAAATCACCCCAAATATAAAAGCCTAGGGTCCTCTGAACAGTTTGATGCCCAATATGTATAGGTGTACCCAAGCATGTGGCATACAGGGGCCCCAAAAGGAAGACCCCCATATGGTCTGTCATTTCAGGTACAGCAAAATCAACACATTTACATCGTTTTGGGGGGGTCAAAAGTAGAAAAAAGTAAGTTCACCCCAGAAAACCATATATTTTCGGAAAGTACACATTCCCACGAATCTAAATTGGGTATGCATGTTTTTGTATTCCAAAGTACAAAGCTGCAAACCATTCCTAAATTTGGTGATTTTGGTGATATTTCCAAAAATCACCTCAAAATTTCTACCCTGCAGCATCGTATTACCCACATACTTTTAGGTATCAAGAGATATCACCCCAAATATGAAAGCCTAGGGTCCTCTGAACAGTTTGATGCCCAATATGTATAGGTGTACCCAAGCACGTGACATACAGGGGCCCCAAAAGGAAGGCCCCCATATGGTCTGTCATTTCAGGTACTGCAAAATCAACACATTTACATCGTTTTGGGGGGGGTCAAAAGTATAAAAAAGTGGGTTCACCCCAGAAAACCATATATTTTCGGAAAGTACACATTCCCATGAATCTAAATTGGGTATGCATGTGTTTGTACTCCAAAGTACCAAGCCGCAAATCATTCCTAAATTTGGTGATTTTGGTGATACTTCCAAAAATCACCTCAAAATTTCTACCCTGCAGCATTGTATTACCCACATACTTTTAGGTATCAAGCAAAATCACCCCAAATATGAAAGCCTAGGGTCCTCTGAACAGTTTGATGCCCAATATGTATAGGTGTACCCAAGCATGTGGCATACAGGAGCCCCAAAAGGAAGACCCCCATATGGTCTGTCATTTCAGGTACAGCAAAATCAACACATTTACATCGTTTTGGGGGGGTCAAAAGTAGAAAAAAGTAAGTTCACCCCAGAAAACCATATATTTTCGGAAAGTACACATTCACACGAATCTAAATTGGGTATGCGTGTCTTTGTACTCCAAAGTACAAAGCTGCAAACCATTCCTAAATTTGGTGATTTTGGTGATATTTCCAAAAATCACCTCAAAATTTCTACCCTGCAGCATCGTATTACCCACATACTTTTAGGTATCAAGAGAAATCACCCCAAATATGAAAGCCTAGGGTCCTCTGAACAGTTTGATGCCCAATATGTATAGGTGTACCCAAGCACGTGGCATACAGGGGCCCCAAAAGGAAGGCCCCCATATGGTCTGTCATTTCAGGTACTGCAAAATCAACACATTTACATCGTTTTGGGGGGGTCAAAAGTAGGAAAAAGTGGGTTCACCCCAGAAAACCATATATTTTCGGAAAGTACACATTCCCATGAATCTAAATTGGGTATGCATGTGTTTGTACTCCAAAGTACCAAGCCGCAAATCATTCCTAAATTTGGTGATTTTGGTGATACTTCCAAAAATCACCTCAAAATTTCTACCCTGCAGCATCGTATTACCCACATACTTTTAGGTATCAAGAGATATCACCCCAAATATGAAAGCCTAGGGTCCTCTGAACAGTTTGATGCCCAATATGTATAGGTGTACCCAAGCACGTGGCAGACAGGGGCCCCAAAAGGAAGACCCCCATTTGGTCTGTCATTTCAGATACTGCAAAATCAACACATTTACATTGTTTGGGGGGGGTGGGACAAAGGTAGAAAAAAGTACGTTCACCCCAGAAAACCATATATTTTCGTAAAGTACACATTCCCCTGAATCCAAATTGGGTATGCATGTCTTTATACTCCAAAGTACCAAGCCACAAACCATTCCTAAATGTGGTGATTTTGGTGACATTTCCAAAAATCACCTCAAAATTTCCACCCTGCAGCATCGTATTACCCACATACTTTTAGGTATCAAGACAAATCACCCCAAATATGAAAGCCTAGGGTCCTCTGAACAGTTTTATGCCAAACATGTATAGGTGTACCCAAACACGTGGCATATAGGGGCCCTGAAATGAAGACCCCCCCCCATATGGTCTGTCATTTCAGGTACTGCAAAATCAACACATTTACCTCGTTTTGGGGGGGCAAAAGTAGAAAAAAGTAAGTTCACCCAAGAAAACCATATATTTTCGGAAAGTACACATTCCCACGAATCTAAATTGGGTATGCATGTCTTTGTACTCCAAAGTACAATGCCGCAAATCATTCCTAAATTTGGTGATTTTGGTGACATTTCCAAAAATCACCTCAAAATCTCCAACCTGGAGCATCATATTTCCCACATACTTTTAGGTATCAAGATAAATCACCCCAAATATGAAAGCCTAGGGTCCTCTGAACAGTTTGATGCCCTATATGTATAGGTGTACCCAAGCACGTGGCATATAGGGGCCCCAAAAGGAAGACCCCCATATGGTCTGTCGATTCAGATACTGCAAAATCAACACATTTACATCGTTTTGAGGGGGGCAAATGTAGGAAAAATTAAGTTCACTCCAGAAAACCATATATTTTCGGAAAGTACACATTCCCACGAATCTAAATTGGGTATGCATGTCTTTGTACTACAAAGTACGAAGCCGAAAACCATTCCTAAATTTGGTGATTTTGGTGACATTTCCAAAAATCACCTCAAAATTTCTACCCTGCAGCATCGTATTACCCACATACTTTTAGGTATCAAGAGAAATCACCCCAAATATGAAAGCCTAGGGTCCTCTGAACAGTTTGATGCACAATATGTATAGGTGTACCCAAGCACGTGGCATATAGAGGCCCGAAAAGGAAGAACCCCATATGGTCTTTCATTTTAGGTACTGCAAAATCAACACATTTACATCGTTTTGGGGGGGGCAAAGGCAGAAAAAAGTAATTTCAACCCAGAAAACCATATATTTTCGGAAAGTACACATTCCCATGAATCTAAATTGGGTATGGATGTCTTTGTACTCCAAAGTACCAAGCCGCAAACCATTCCTAAATTTGATAATTTTGGCGACATTTCCAAAAATCACCTCAAAATTTCTACCCTGCAGCATCGTATAACCCACATACTTTTAGGTATCAAGAGATATCACCCCAAATATGAAAGCCTAGGGTCCTCTGAACAGTTTGATGCCCAATATGTATAGGTGTACCCAAGCACGTGGCATATAGGGCCCCAAAAGGAAGACCCCCATATGGTCTGTCATTTCAGGTACTGCAAAATCAACACATTTACATAGTTTTGGGGGGGCAAAGGTAGAAAAAAGTATGTTCGCCCCAGAAAACCATATATTTTCGGAAAGTACACATTCCCGCGAATCCAAATTGGGTATGCATGTCTTTGTACTCCACAGTACCAAGTCGCAAGCCTTTCCTAAATTTGGCGATAAAAGCAACGGTTTTTTACATTTCTGAAAATCGCCTAAAAATATTGCAATTGGCCGCATTTATCTCACCCAACTTCTTACATACAATTGTAAAACACCATAAATACTGATGCCAAGGGTCTACTGAACAGTTTTATGCCCAATATTCATTGATATACCAAGGCAGCTGGCATGTGCGGATCCCAAATGTAAATAGTGAATATGAGTTTTCTCTGCTGCCGATTCGCCTTCTGTAAACATAGACCATTGACTTCATATTATGTGCCTCAAGACCCTCCTAACAGCAAAGACCCCCCAAAACCATATGTTTTTGGAAAGTACACATTCTGACGAAAACAACCAAGATAAAGACGTCTTTCTACAGCAAAGTACCAAACTGCAAAACTTTTATAAACATAGAGATTTTTACATTTCTGAAAATCGCCTAAAAATGTTGAAGTATGCCACATTTATCTCACACAATGTTTTACGTACAAAGAAAAATCACCCCAAATATGGACATCAGAGGTCTACTGAATAGTTTGATGCCCAATATGCATAGATTTACCAAAGTATATGGTGTGTACGGCCCCAAATGAAAAATGTGCATATGAATTTTCACGCTGGCCAACTAAGCTGCTGAAAAGAGAACCCCAACTGTGCATTATGTGCCGTAAGACCCCCAAACTGTAAAAAGACCCCAGAAAACCATATATTTTTGGAAAGCATATATTCTGACGGATCAATCTAAGTAAAATGATATACCAAAGCACCAAACAGCAAAACTATACTAAAGATACATAAGGAACAATAATCCAGGGATAAAATTGCAATAAAACCACAAAAATTGTGCAAATCAATGAAATAACAAAATAACTGCACCGACAGCATAATTAGTGGCCGAAATCGATTATCCAATAATCATGCTGCTGAAATAAACAGTTTTTATGGGTAAAAAAAACACAAATTGGTGAAATGAAAAAGTAAAAAAAATAAAATGTGTATACATGTGTGTACACTTCCAAGAATTGTGTGACAGTGTATAAGTGTGTATAAGTGTGTATATAAGTCCATATAAGTGTATATAAATGCATATAAGTGCATATAAGTGGAAAATTAAAAATTAAAAAAAACGTTTTTTTTTTTTTTTTTTTTTACTACTAAAATATGTGTGTATGTGTGTATAATGTAGGTAGGTGTATGCAAGTGTGTAAAATAAAGGGCACTTACCGTTTTTGGCTGATCTAAGAGCTGGAGAAGAGAGATCTGCAGATTCACAGCAAGCAGGAAGTGTGTGGGCGTCGCTGGAACACGAGGTGAGCAGGAGGAAGCAGAGCAGCAAGGCAGACACGCGATTTGCTGTGTCTGCCTCTTTTAGGTCGGCCCTGCGACAATCCAGTCGCAGGACCGACATGACAGCCCCCCAGCCTCGTTGCCCAGGGGGCTGTCAATGCTGCTAAACCTCTGCAGAGGCGGCTAAAGCCGCTGATGCAGAGTACAGCAAGTAAAACTGCAAGCACGTACAATGTACGTGCTTGGCAGTTAAAGCCCTTGCCTGCCAGAACGTACGGTGTACGTGCTTGGCAGGCAAAGGGTTAAAGGAGAACTAAACCGTAAAAATGAATGTGGCTAAAAATGCCATATTTTATATACTGAACTTATTGCACCAGCCTAAAGTTTCAGCTTGTCAATAGCAGCAATGATCCAGGACTTCAAACTTGTCACAGGGGGTCACCATCTTGGAAAGTGTCTGTGACACTCACATGCTCAGTGGGCTCTGAGCAGTTGTTGAGAAGCTAAGCTTAGAGGTCGTCAATAATCAATTCTGTGTTGCCATGTAGTAATTATCTGTATTAATTACTAATCAGCCTTATATTGTGACATTTCTATTCTATGTGTACTGTATATTGTGAGTGGGTCCCTAAGCTCAGTAAGTGACAGCAGCACAGAGCATGTGCAGTGAATCAGCAGAAAAGAAGATGGGGAGCTACTGGGGCATCTTTGGAGACACAGATCTTTACTGCTAAAGGGCTGTGGTTGCCTTGGGCTGGTACAGAAGTACAAACATAATGTATAACATTTCTACATACTACTTCTTTAGTTAGGCTTTAGTTCTCCTTTAATCATTTAGGTATTTGGGACTTCTAGTGCAGGAACCTTTACATGATTGTGACCTGCAGACCAACACTCAGATCACCCCTTGTGAGCAAAAATGTCGGCTTATTATCCGCCATTTTGCCTTTTCCTGTTTCTAAACTTCTATCATAGACTGAACCTGCTGATTAGGGTAAATAGGGGTAAGCCTACTACAATACAGCAGAAAACAAAATGTAATTTTGTCTCCAATACAAACAACCTATAAAAGTAATACCTGTGTTAGTTTCGCTATATAGCATTAGGCCTATTTGCATCTGTTCCTTTATAAAATTGAAACCTGTCCCTTTAAGCCTTTGGTGGATAAGGACATACTGTCACTTGCTAACCTGCCAGCATTTTTCATAGAGTTACTCCTAATCCCTTGTGCTAGAAAATGGCATGGCACCACCCATTAACTCCTTATAGGCCAGAGGCCTGCAGAACAGGGCTTCCATGAACTTCTCTTTTAATGAGGACCTGAAGCTGAAGTGTTGCCCGTGTTTTGCCCTTTGACATTGCAGTTTCCGCTCCTCACAAATAGCCTTAGAACATCTGTTTGACATCTGGAGATCATGTGGCAGTGACATCATATGCAGGGGAGCTATACCGCAAGAGAAATAGACGGGGTGAAAGACCAATGGGGGGGGGGTAGGGAGAGAAGTAGACAAGCAATGTGAGAGAGAGACAAGCCACAGAGAACCTATAATTTGATGGCCGCTCAGGCCGGTTTGCTTGATCCACCTTGTCTGAACCCTTTCCTATTTACTCATCATTTCCTGATTTATGAACTTCAGTTAGCCCTGTATTTATCCCACGTAGAGGGGAATTCCATGATTGGCCTTTCCCACGTGTTTTAGTGGAACAGACAGGGAATTAGGAGATGGAAAGAAATAAAGAGGCAGGGGAAAACGGCAACATAGAGAAAATCAACAAGTCTGACCTGCGACAGGATCTGGAACGTAGTGATACAACCAGCCTTTATGTTTGGGGAACATACCCCTGAGATCTGGGAATACCACTCTCTCCAACTCACTGTTAATGTCTAGTTGAATTGCCTGTAAGGTACTAACACCTTCATCTTCAACTGGCCTTCAAAGAAGGTTAGGGAAGGAGGCTGCAGGTAGATGAAGAAAGATGGACTTAAGCCTGTGTCTGATTTAGTGTCTGGAACTTAGTACTGGTTCTTTCTGTTTTACTGACCTGTAAGGCTTCTGTCTCTTGAGTGTATATGTGTGAGTGTGTCTCTGACTTGTCTCTTCAGCTTGCGGGGAGACGCTCCAAGACAGCCAGGGAAACTTCTCATCTCCTGGCTTCCCCAATGGATACTCTGCGTACATGCACTGTGTTTGGCGACTGTCGGTCACTCCGGGGGAGAAGGTATCTGAGCTCTTGTACAAGGCTTAAAATTTGTCATTCATTGTCTATGCTGTTCTTTCACTTTTTCCACTTTCTTTCCATGTATCCCAGTCTGGTGGACTTTACCCTTTTTGTAAGTCTTTCTTCCTTGTTCAATGCCCTTTTTTTAGCCACACACCATTTTACTGTCATCAGTAACCTCCACTATGAACCTCCCATCCCTAATTATAATGTAGATTACCTCTCATCCCTTCCAGTCCTGTATATATTTCCCTTGCTTTACTAAACGTCTCATTCAGCCCTATTTTTGTCAAGCACTCTATTTCTTCCCTTTAATCACTCACCCTTGCTTTCTAACCTTCCGCCACAGATTATACTGAACTTTACCTCTTTGGATCTGTACCGCAGCCGCCTCTGCTGGTATGACTACATTGAAGTCAGAGATGGTTTTTGGAAAAAGGCCCCACTCCGAGGTACGGCCCATTTCATTTTATCTCAGTGCCAGATGTTTGTGTTCCAGACTGGTGGTGTCTTGTTGAGTGATACTATTGTGTAAGTGTGCCCCATCCTACTTGCAGGGCGATTCTGCGGAGACAAGATACCAGAGCCCATAATATCCACAGAGAGTCGCCTGTGGATTGAGTTCCGGAGCAGCAGCAACTGGGTGGGAAAAGGATTCCAAGCAGTATATGAAGGTAATATCCAAGGTTGAAAGGCAAAGCTGAAGGCCAAACATTAGAAGAAATAGCATGAATAATTGGAAAGGACTCAAAATAAAGAAAAGAGTGGAATTATATATCTATATTATCCCTTTGCAATGTTTGTCCAAGTCTGGTAACTCATAGCAACCCGTAAGCAGTTACAGTCTAGTGCAGATCAAACATTTGCCTGGTTGCTGTGGGTTACTGGACTTATGTTAAAGCTTTCCCAAGTTCCTGTATAACTCCAATAATGTTTTAGAGGAACCCATCCAGTAAAATATATAATTTTTATTGCAGCTGCCAAAATAAAGTATGTTAATATTAATTGAAGGGTCGCTTCTGTTACGCACTAAAAAAGTGCCTATGACTTTTTGCAGTTGTAAAATAAAACACTTTGTATGATGAACATAGCACCCATTTGAAAGGGGCAGAATACATCTTTTATCAACATGAGCAAAATTATTTGAATGTAGGTTAATAAATACATTATTTTATTTGAAGGAGAAGGACAGGTTAAAACTATCAGAAAGGTCCACCTAAATATACCAGTAAACCCTCAAAGTAATGCTGATCTGAGTCCCCTGTCAAAAGAAACACTGCATTTCTTTCCTTCTATTGTGTACACATGGGCTTCTGTATCAGACTTCCTGTTTTCAGCTTAAACCTCCTTGCCCTGGGCGTGAGCATGCTCAGTTTGCTCCTCTTCCCCTCTTCCCTTCTCTGCTGTAATCTGAGCCCGGAGCTATAAGTGAGCAAGGAGAGACTCAAGCAGGAAGTGATGTCACACCAAGCTAATACTGCAGCTGCTATCCTAAACAAACAGAGAGCTTCCAGAGATTTTAACTCATAGTATGGTCAGTGTTGGACTGGCCCACCTGGATACCAGGAAAACTCCCAGTGGGCCCTCTTACTTCTAACCATTAGGCCTATTTCATGATCATTCTTTTATTCTTTATGGGGAAAAAATGCTTAATAAAGGAAGAATATAGCAAGTACATATAAACAATTAGAAGAATAATGATGTTAAGTGAGGAGAAGATGAATAAAAATTTGGAAAGTGGGCCCACGGTCTCTGGTTTTCTGGTGGGCCCCTGGCATCCCAATCCAACACTGTGTATGGTAAAACATTCTACAGAATAAATATGACATTCTATCTTGCACTACTGCAGCTAATCTATTGGCAATGAAATGCCTCCGTAGCTTTCCTTCTTCTTTAATAATATGAAATGTTATTTTCAGGCCTTATAACAAAGTAGTATTAGAGTATTACAGGGTCGTACTGGGGGGCTTGGGGCCAAACGGGGCTACTGCCCCAGGGCCCCCCTGCTGCTCCGGCACACTGCGTCACGTTTGTGCATACGGTGCCGGGTATGTGCGTATGCGCGTCCCCCGACAAAGAGGGGTCGCGCCACTGAGAAACCGATCCAGTCTGACACCGGCCCAGTCTGACACTGGAGTATTGTTTTGTTTTCACGTTTACTATTTTCCCTGTAATAAACTCAGTTAGTTTAAATACAATGAGCATGAGCTCTGTATAAACAACCTCTTCCCTTCAGCCTCTATTGTTTTGGCTCACAGATTAACAGAAGTACTTTATGCAGGGGGATTATCTATGCGCTGGTAATCTGATTAAATTGCTGCAATAAACAAACATGGAGTATCTTAAATTTCCCTGTTTGTCCTAGTTCTTACCTATTATTTAATTATGTTCAGCAGAGGTCCTATTCAGTGAACTCATAATGAACATGGCGTTATACAGCCTCTTGGAATGTGTAAACTTTTAGCCATTTTTTCCACTGAATGGTGATGCTATAGAAGTTATTGTGGTTGAGACGTTGCTAGCCTTACAACTTGTGTTATCCACTCCTCTTGTTTTCCCAGGAGGCATATTTGTTCTATAGACTGCAGGTGAACATTTCCACAAGCTATGACCTGTGCTGCAGACATACCAGCTGTCTGACATGCGATCACTTTTTTAAAGGGGCCATATTGCCTTTTGTGATTAAAATACTGCATATTAAATAATGAAAATGTAATATTTATTGCAGTAAAAGTTGAAAAATAAAGCTTTTCCTCCATATCTGGGATTTGAGCAATTCCAACCCCGCTGCCCAGGGTTGCAGCAGATAATTCTGTGCGTTGTAAATCATTTATGGAGGTTTGAAGTCAAGCCCTTTTGTGAGTTATTCTGTATAAATATATGTTTTGGCAGTTTGATTAATACTTCTATTTCAGTGGGGCAGCTCAACAATATTTACCCCCTTTACGTGAGTCTGTGATTTGTTGGTGTGCACTGGCTATTGTTCTTGCAGTGATATCTGGGTATAACTACAGGCAATGGAATTTATTGTTAATGGTGGGAAGAGGGAATATAACATCCTTTATGACTCAGAGCCAGCACTTAACCTATTCTAGCTCTTTTGCATTCCTACTTACTTTTCTTTCCACTTTGTTCCAGTTTGATTCACATTCCCATCAATGTATTTGTCTTGAGCTTCCTCCCATAACTTACTTGAACTGGTTTTCTTTCCCACCATATGTTGGTCATATTTGCTGTTCCTATGATTCTACTACACATCCGGCATTTGAGATTGCAACCCCCCCCCCCAAACAGTTTCTCAACATTTTAAATCGGTGGCTCCAAAGCTCTTTCCATTGCAAATAAAAAGAAAAGAGGTAGAAATGTAGTGGGGGACTTGGCTTGCATCTATTACCAAGTATAATGTTGCATTATTGCATAGGGACTATTGTTTTGTCATTCAGCTATTACTGCTATTTGACTTCTATTAATGTTCTTTGCACTTTACACCCCATCTAAAAAACAAACGCTCTATTGCCAATAGATTAGCCACAATAGTGCAAGCTACAAGACTATATTAGTTCTACAGAATGCTTTTCCATACCTGAGTAAAAAGCTCTAGAAGCTCTCTGTTTGTTTAGGATAGCAGCTGCCATATTAGCTTGTTGTAACATCACTTCTTGCCTGAGTCTCTCCCTGCTCACTCATAGCTCTGGCCTCAGATTACAGCAGGGAGTGGAGGAGGGAGGGGGAAAAGGGAGGGAGAGAGAAACTGAGCATGTTCAAGCCCTAAACCTGGAGGTTTAAGCTGAAAACAGGAAGTCTGATACAGAAGCCCATGAGTACACAATAGAAGGAAAGAAATGCTGTGTTTCTTTTGACAGAAGACTTGGAGCTGCATTACTTTAAAGGTTTTCTGATGTATTTATATAGACCTTTCTGATAAAGCTTACTTAATTTTAGCCTTTCCTTCTCCTTTAAGGGCAGTGGCACACGCTGCTACTGGGGGGAGATTAGTCGCCAGCGATAAATCGCCTCTTCTTCGGGTGACTAATCTCCCCATAATGCCATCTCGCCGCTAGAATGTAAATCGCCGGCGGGATGGCACTCGGATCACTTTGGCTTCCAAAGTCGCCTGAAGTTTCCTCGTGAAGTAACTTCGGGTGACTTCAGAAAACGAAGCGATCTGAGTGCCATCCCGCCGGCGATTCACGTTCTTGCCGGCCGGAAGGCATAGATTAGTCGCTGAAGAAGAGGCAATTTATTGCTGGGCGACAAATCTCCCCCAGTAGCAGCGTGTGCCACTGCCCCTAAGGCTACAAATGTATTACTTTTTAGTACTCCTCCTTCTGTTTAGGCATCTCCTATTCATATTCTAGTCTTTTCAAATCAATGCATGGTCGTTTGGACCCTAGCAACCAGACTGCTGCCATTGCAAACTGGAGAGCTGCTGAATACAAAGCTAAATAACTAAAACAACACAATAAAAAATGAAAACCAACTACAAATAGTTTGAGCATATCTCTGTCTATGTCCTACTACAGGTAGAGACACACGTGGAGATTCAGGGAGATTAGTCGCCCAGCGACAAATCGCCTCTTCTTCGGGTGACTAATTTCCCTGTAATGCCTTCCCGCCAGCTAGAATCAAAATCGTCGGCGGGATGGCACTAGGAGCGCTTCATTTTCTGAAGTCACCCAAAGCTTCCTCCTGAGGCAACTCTCTGAAAACAATGCACTCCGAGTGCCACCCCGCCGGTGATTTCGATTCTAGTCAGTGGAAAGGCAGTTAGGGGAGATTAGTCCCCCGAAGAAGAGCCGATTAATCGTCGGGCAAATAAATCTCCCCGAATCTCCGTTTGTCTTTGCCCTCAAAGTTGACCAACTCTTGTCCTTTAAGAGCTCCAAGTTCCAAGTCTTTGCCTTCCTTTGGAAACCCTCTATTAATGGTTTTATTACAGCCCTTGGTGAAGGCTGAGTGCTACTAATTTGATGTTCCCCTGGTACAGAAGAGCTGAAATAATAGTTGGCTTGATTGGGTTGAGTGCTAGGGTTGCTAGTACCCCCGTGTAATTCTCACTGAAAGGGGTCAAGTGTCAGGCAATTGATACTGGTGAAATTAACTGCCCGTTGCTAGTGATGAGGCCTGGAATTAAGCTCACGTCCCAGTGTTTCATTATAGTCCCAAGACTCCTAAACTGCATCACCATCTTTGCATTACCCCATTGTTATTTAGACCCCCTCTGTCTTGACTTCCTGAACCTTTTATAAAGATCATATTTTTCCAACCATGTCTTGAGTCTCATAACATCTTCATTTTGCAGCACTGTGTGGGGGAGACGTAAAGAAAGACTCTGGTCATATCCAGTCCCCCAATTACCCTGATGATTACAGACCCAACAAGGCCTGTGTGTGGAAGCTCAGCGTGTCTGAAGGGTTCCATGTCGGAATCTCATTCCAGTCCTTTGAGGTTAGTATCATGGGATAGGGCACTAGTAAAAATCACAGAGGCATTTAACCCAATTAGGTTGACACACCATTGGGTAAAATAATATGGCGATGGGGATTCTCTGAAATGAGCCCTGCATCTTTTCACAAAAGGATTGACCATAATGAAAGATGTACACTTACTGGGTAGTATATAAGAGCGTAAAACATAATTGCAGTATTAGGCTAGGATTAGAGGAGTGGAAGATCATATGTTTAACCTAAGTAAGTACTATTCTCCCAAAATTGGTGGAAAAAAATAAGCTGTTAGTAGATAAATGCAAAATCATATGCCCGTTTAAGATCGCTCATTCTTCCGCCAGATTGAACGGCACGACAGTTGCGCGTATGATTATCTGGAGATCCGAGATGGCAGCTCAGAATCCAGCCCACTGATTGGCCGTTTCTGTGGTTACGACAAACCAGATGACATTAAAAGCTCAACCAACCAGCTGTGGGTTAAATTTGTGTCCGATGGTTCCATCAACAAGGCTGGCTTCTCTCTTAATTACTTCAAAGGTCAGTAGGATTAATTCACCTATACTGTGATTAGAATAATAAAATAGGGCATTTGTGTAGATGCCAGCATACAGTATATACATTGGTCCTGTTATTATTGTGCCAGGGCTACCAACTATGGCTTCACATAGTGAGTGGTAATGATGTGCCCGTGGTTGGACATTGTCTTCACAAGTCTTTTCACCACAGAGGGGCCTTTATACTTTTCATCATGTGATATGTTTCTGAGTTATTGATTCTACCCAAGATATGTCCTACTGAGGTTCCATCTAGTCCCAGGACCAATTTCTTATTTACTTAGCTACTATCTACTCTTAATAAGTCCTTAAAAATACATAACTCAAATTACGAGATCTGAAAATGTCTTTTTTTAGTATCAGTTGCTATTGTTGTTAAAATAAACTTCCCTTTCCCCCTTTCCATTCATGATGCCTTTTCCCACAGAGGTGGATGAATGTTCCCGTCCTAATAATGGAGGATGTGAGCAGCGTTGTGTAAACACTCTGGGCAGCTACAAGTGTGCCTGTGATCCTGGATATGAGCTGGGACCGGACAAGAAATCGTGTGAAGGTGAGAGTTCAAGAGCTTCGTTCCACCCATCACTGCATAGCAGACATCTGGGCAGAGTTTTAACAGTAGTCTTCTTTCCTTTTCACCGTAGCTGCCTGTGGTGGGTTTCTAACCAAACTAAATGGCTCAATCACCAGCCCAGGATGGCCAAAAGAGTATCCTCCAAACAAAAACTGCGTCTGGCAACTGGTAGCCCCAACCCAGTATCGCATTTCACTCAAGTTTGATCAGTTTGAGACAGAAGGCAATGACGTAAGTGGAAGCCTGTCCCACTAGCATAGAAACATAAAACCCAAACAACACAGTTGATCTCTACGTTATGAGATACAAACTCTATTGCTCACAATCTCTTAGATTTTATGATGCTCTTATCCAGGGTTCCCCAACCTTTTTTTTTTTACCCGTGAGCCACATCCAAAAATAAAAAGAGTTGGGGAGCAACACAGGAATGCTAAAACTTCTTGGGATAGCCAAATAAGTGCCGTGATTGGCTATTTGGTAGCCCCTATGCAGACTGTCAGCCTAAAGGAGGCTCTGTTTGGAAGTACACATGATTTTTATGCAACCAAAACTTACCTCCAAGCCTGAAATTCAAAAATAAGCTCCTGCTTTGAGGCCACTGGGAGCGACACCCAAGGGGTTGGTGAGAAACATGTTGCTCGAGAGCTACTGGTTGGGGATCACTGTTCTTATCTATGTTCCCTAGTGTCATGCATACATTTGTTGACTTGTAGCATGACATAGGCGGACCAGTGGCTTACTTTATTATCCACATATATGTCCCCGGGGCACTATCTGCAAGGGGTTTGCATGCTGTCCCAGCATCCTCCAGTTTCTTCCCACACTCAACATACAATAGCATACAGACAGGTTCATTGGCTCCTGATACAATTGTCCATTATGTGATAGGGACCTTCGACTGGGGCAGGGACAGATCTGAACGATGTATAATCTCTGTAAAGAATAATAATCAGTGGGGCTCATTTATTAACACTGGGCAAATTTGCACCTGGGCAGTAATCTATGGCAACCAATCAGATAATTGCTTTCATTGTTCAACCTGCAGCTGGCTGAAAAAAGCTAATCACTGATTGGTCACTACGAGTTACTGCCCATGTGCAAATTTGCCCAGTGTTTATAAATGAGCCCCATTGACTCCAGCAGTATAAATTCCAAAACTGATAAGCCTTTTTAATATATCCCCAAAAACAAAATGTACAACTTGAAGGCCAGTTGGAAGTGTTCTAACACTACCAGCCTACATCAAAGTAAAATTTAAAATTGCACATCTGCATTAACTCCTTGTTAATTTCCATGTCCATTTCTACACTTGCTGAAAGATACACGACTTTCTCCTTTTGTATTTTCTCTTTTTTTACCTGCTCAGGTGTGCAAATATGATTTTGTGGAGGTTCGCAGCGGCCTGACCTCAGACTCCAAATTGCACGGGAAGTTCTGTGGTACCGAGCTCCCGGCAGTGATCACCTCCCAGTACAATAACATGCGCATTGAGTTCAAATCCGATAACACTGTGTCTAAGAAAGGTTTCCAAGCTAATTTCTTCTCAGGTGAGCCCCTTAACTGCACGCTGCTCTCACCTCCTTTCCCCTCCTTAAACTTTGCACCCGGGATGTCTGGTCTGTGACACCCCATAAAAACTAAGGTAATGTTTGTTATGAGATGATGACATCTGATTCTTTGTCACCTGCCTGCCTTGCTTAGGAATGTCATCATTTCCATCACATTGCAATAGGGAAAATGTGTAGTTTGTGGCTTAGAAGTTATAAATCAAAAGTTAGTCTCAGCTTTTAAAGAAGGTCAGGGAAACAAGACAAGTTGAAGGGAACTAAGGGCTGATCTGCGATTTCCCATCCAGGGTATCTAAGAGACACATATAGCAGTAGTTGTGGGACGTGCAAGTATCCATCACCCTGACACAATTGTGCACTATATGGCCTCAAGTATGTGGACACCTACCTGTCCAACAACTCATTCAAGGTGTCTTTACATGAAGTTAGTCCTCCCTTTGCTGCTAAACAACCTCTACTCTTCTGGGAAGGTTTCCCCTAGATATTGGAACATTGTTGATGGAATTTGGTTCAAGTCATATGTAAGGCCTGGGGAACTGATGTTGGACTAACTTCAGCATTCCAGGTTATCCAGACAGGTGGTAAGTGATGTTGAGGCGCCGGCAAGTCAAGTTCCTTAAAGGGATACTGTCATGGGAAAGAAATATTTTTCAAAATGAATCAGTTAATAGTGCTGCTCCAGCAGAATTCTGCACTGAAATCTATTTCTCAAAAGAGCAAACAGATGTTTTTATATCCAATTTTGAAATCTGACATGGGGCTAGACATATTGTCAATTTCCCAGCTGCCCACAGTCATGTGACTTGTGCTCTGATAAACTTCAATCACTCTTTACTGCTGTACTGCAAGTTAGAGTGATATCCCCTCCCCTTTTCTCCCCCCAGCAGCCAAACAAAAGAACAATGGGAAGGTAACCAGATAGCAGCTCCCTAACACAAGATAGATCTAAGAACAGCACTCAATAGTAAAAACCCATATCCCACTGAGACACATTCAGTTACATTGAGAAGGAAAAACAGCAGCCTGCCAGAAAGCATTTCTCTCCTAAAGTGCAGGCACAAGTCACATGACTGGGGGCAGCTGGGAAATTGACAAAATGTCTATCCCCATGTCAGATTTCAAAATTGAATATAAAAAAAATCTGTTAGCTCTTTTGAGAAATGGACTTCAGTGCAGAATTCTGCTGGAGTAGCACTATTAACTGATGCGTTTTGAAAAAAAACTATTTTTTTATGGATCTTTGTGCATGCGTACATTATCGTGCTGAAACAGGAAGAGGTCTTACCCAAACTATTGCTACAAAGTAGGAAGCACAGAATATAGTCCTGCGCTGGTTCAATCTAGAGATGCACCGAATCCGGGATTCATCCAGGATTAGGCCTTTTTCAGCAGGATCCTTCTGCTTGGCCGACGACAGACCCATGCCCGACTTGGACCCGCAGACCTGCAAGCCAACACTCACCCGCAACCCACTATGACACACCACCCAGGCCCACTATCCAGCCCACAAACTTTTACCCTGAAGTTACATCGCATGGGACCCTATTCCGCTACCACAAACTCAGTAGAGGGTAGGAAGGACCAAATTTCTGCCCAAAACCCGACCACTTTGGGGGTATTCTGCGCGTACCCAACCCGATGCAGGGCTCTAGCATAAAATTGTCAAAATGATATCTGTATAATATAGTGGCACCTGTGTTGGGGTGTTCAGATACTGCTGACCATATTGTGTACAAGGTGCAAATGCAAGTACCCACAGTGACCACAGAAACCAATACGCTTTGGCCAGGCCAGCGCAAGTTGAGTTGTCCAAACGGCAGCAGAGGTAGGAATAAAGGATAGGCACACACACACTTGAGATTCTGACTGACTAGCGAGGGCTTGAACTGACTTGTAAGACCGAACTGATGCAAAGCGGACAATAATGAAGGAATGTATTAACAAGCAAAAAGGCTGTTCCGGGTCTGGTAATCCATAGCAACCAAGGAACGGTTATCATTTACTGGTGTTGCAATTGGAAAAATGTAATTAAACTTCTGATGCTTGCTGAGGGTTTCTAGACCTGGAGAAACTTTACATCTGTTAATCAAATGGTATTCAAAAGTCGGTAGCTATGCAGAGTCACAACACAATGAGGCCATAATAATTGCTTGATGATAAAATACTTTCTCTAGGGGTGAAGGGTATATAGGGCTTAAATCTGTGCTGGCCTGCATCTCTCGGTATGGCTGCATGTGGAGCTTGGCATGGAGGCGCATGATGTCCCCTTTCTTCCTGCACGATTTCTTGGATGGTCACAAGTAAATGGTTACCCCTATCCCCGAAGCACTCCTTTCTTTGTCCGCCTCTCCCAATTTCCACCATTTTTTTAATCATTCCATCTTGAAATCACTGCATTTTCTGCCTGTTTCTTGCTTTTATCTCTTTCCCCTAAATATGCTTTCACATGCTTTCCACATATTCCTTGCCTGGCATATTTTCTGCGACCATCCCTCCATCACAGTCTTTTCTACACATGCCTCTGTCTCTCCTCCGATCCTCCCTTTCTCCCCCCTCTGTCATTACAGAGAAGAAGAACAACGTTCAGAAGTTACAACAGCAGAATGAAGTGAACCGGGGGCAGCAGCAGAACCAGGCTCCCAAAAGGGGCCGACCACGAATGAGACTCCGAACTATGAGAAAGACTCGTCCTCCTTAACGACAGCCCCACCTTTTCTTCCTGCCATCCTTAAACAACCCATACACATGTCTTCCTTCTGCCCCCCCCCACCCCAAATCCTGTCCAACCTCCTTTACTCTTATCCGTCCGGCACCCTCAACCCACAATAAAGCCCTAACCAAGAAAGGGGTATCACTCTTCCCTTCAGAGACGTTATGGGACTGGTGTGTGCTTGGTGGGAGGTCTTGTTGTTTATCTTTTTTTATTATTATTTTAGTAAATAAAGATTTATTTTTATCATTTTTTTTTAACCATCAGCATCAGTACATTAATGATTTGGATGACCAGGGGCAGACAAAATTGAGGGAAGGGGTGCTTCAGGGGCATTTCTGCTTCTCATTTCTATGGGGGGGCTTGGCCTTTATCAGGTAATGGTGGTATATACATGTATGGGAGGGGAGCGTGTGCTGGGAGGTGACGGGTGTTCACGCAGTATCTTCCATCCATGCACTCCACTGGCCCCTGTGCTACTCTGCTCTCTATGTGGTGCTCCCCTCTATCCCTCAGGTAATGGTGGTGGAAGTGCTGTATGGGGCGGGTGGCTGGGGGAAACCGGAAGTTACTTTTTCAGTCCATTCTCCCTTCTAGCACGCTGAATGTGCTCTTTACTTTGTGTTTCAGATAAGGACGAATGTTCCCAGGATAATGGGGGGTGTCAGCACGAGTGTACAAACACACTGGGAAGCTATATCTGCCAGTGTCGAAGTGGCTTCACCTTGCATGAAAACAAGCACGACTGCAAGGAGGGTAACTGATCCATTCATGACTTCTTCACGAGGCCCCTTGTTTTGTTTATTTTCTTTGTCCCTTATGTTATGTGTACCATTATACCATCCGATTTGCAAAAAAACATTGGGTCTCTGGGGCAAATGAATGTAGCACCAATGTTGGAAAGGGGTATACTGTGCCTTTAAATAATGTGCCTTTAACTAGGAAAATATTTTAAAGGATGTATAGTAAACTATAAAAATACGTGAATGTAAAATTTGTGAGGGTGCTGTTTACATTCATTATTTTTTTTTTTGTAATTCCACGATATTAAAGGATACATGTCCTGTTAATATGAATGAATTTTGTTACAACAGCGCCACCTGCTGGTCATTTCCCACCAGTCTGACCACCAAGTAGTCAAGTAAGTTTTTAGGAGAAAGAAAGAGGCTGCTCTGATGTTCTTCTGCTTAGGAAAAACATTAAGAAACCTTTCTTAAATCTTTCCTAAGCAGAAGAACATCAGAGCAGCCTCTTTCTTTCTCCTGACAACTTCCTTGATTACTTGGTGGTCAGACTGGTGGGAAAATGACCAGCAGGTGGCGCTGTTGTAACAAAATTCATTCATATTAACAGGACATGGATCCTTTAATTAATATCTTGGAATAGAAACAATAAATTAATAATGAATGTACAAGTGCTCAGAATAGCACCCTCATCAATTTTATATTCACTTATTTTTAATATTAACGTATCCTTTAAGCATCTTTCCAATACACTATAAATGAATCATTCCTTTTAAATGGAATTCAAGTTAAAATAACTACTTTTAAAAGCAGTATCTTTCTGCCCCATAGAATTAGAATAAACGTTTGCCTATGATAACACCACCATAATTTCATTTGGTGTCTTCAAAATGTTTAGGTCATCTGCGAATCTGACATAATGGGCAGTTTCTGCAGTTTGGTGGATTTTTATAAGTCACTGTCCCATTTAAAGGGTATATAAAATCAGTAGTTTACGGCATTGCATTGTTATATGTACTGTTAAAGTATTTAGGCACAAGTGAAATATATAAAACCACCTTCTGTATCCATGGCCAGGCCCTTTCCGTGAAGTTCATTTAGTTCTGAATCCATAATGACTTTAAAGCTTTAAAGGGCATGTAAAGGCAAAAAAATAAAACCCCATTTTTACTTTCTTCAATGAAAAAGAAACCTATTTCCAATATACTTTAATTAAAAAATGTGTACCATTTTTATAAGAAACCTGACTGTATGCAGTGAAATTCTCCCTTCATTTACTGCTGTGGATAGGAATTGTCAGATGGTCCCTAACTGCTGAGCAGGGAAACAATCATACTTATGAACAGCAGGGGGAGCCCCCGCCTTACTTCCCAGCCATGCAGAACTCAAGCAGCTTTGTTTATGACGATTCCTAAGCAGCCCAGACCACACTGAACATGTGCACAGTCTTAGTCTTGCAAAGCTGTTTAACAAAGTTACAAGATGATGACCCCCTGTAGCCAACTTTGAAAGCATAAATTATTTGTTTGATTAGGCTTGTGGTGCAGTAAGTTCATGTTTATATTTAGTATAAAAATACAGCATTTCTAGCCTTATTCTATTTTAGACTTTACATGCCCTTTAAAAAAATAACATAAGACCATCTTTTTTTTTTTTTTTTCCATATGTATTACATAGGATGATATTTTTTTTTGGATTTTCTTCAGAATCTAAAATGTAAATAAGGGGTTTGGATTTGGATTGATATTCAAATTTGATATCAAGTGACAATATATTTCTCTCTTTTTTTTTATATTGAATATATATATTTGTAATTGTTCTATTCCTTGGCCATATTTGACAAAGTATCCAGAACTATTTGCAGTTACACTGTCAGCTGACTATGAATTCTTCTTCTAGCTGGTTGTGACCATAAAGTGACGGGCAGCACTGGGACCATCTCGAGCCCTAACTGGCCGGATAAGTACCCAAGCAAGAAGATTTGCACTTGGCAAATTACAGCCACACCAGGCCATCGTGCCAAACTGGTGAGATAATTGTATACACACATATATATATACACAATATAACTATTATTACGCTAATAACGCTTCTTGCATGTCTTGGGATATGGGAGGTTTCAGACAAGGAATCTTTCCAAAACATGTAGAGCCATTCTCTAAGGATGTTAAAAAACATTTAAAAATAAAACATTATCGGATTATTTTGCCACAAAGTTCCCATAGAGTATGAGGTGCAGTTTTATTGCAGAAAAAAGGAACAATAAGAATGGTTTGCTTAAAGTGGTTGTTCACCTTCCAAATACTTTTTTCAGTTCACTTGTTTTCAGATTGTTCCCCAGAAATAGTCTTTTTTCAATTACCGGTACTCTCCTTTTTTTTTTTTTTTACTGTTTTTCCAAAATGTAAGTTTAAAGTTGAATGTTCGTGTCTCTTATGTTTGAGTCTGGCAGCTCAGTAATTCAGGTGCAGACTCTGAACTGTTACAATTTTGCAACATTGAGTTGATCCATTTCTCAGCAGCATCTCTGGAGTATTTGCAACTATTGTATGAATTCTAACAGCTGCCTGTAATGAAAGCCAGAGATTCTGCTCAGCAGGGACAAAGATAACAAATGTATCAGTTTACAGGGTCGGCGACCCCCCTCCCAGAGCTGCTTTAGAAGGTGAAAAATACACTTCAATATTAGAAAAACTATGACAGATAGAAAATAGAAAGTAATTGAAAAAAGTCATTATTTCTGGTGATCTATCTGAAAACAACTAGTTGTTTGAAGGTGAACAACCCCTTTAAAGAGGAAAATGGCATTTCTTATCTTGGAGCCTTTGGGATAATCAGTTTCTGGATAATAGATTCCAAACCTGTAATGCCTCTTCCATTTTTAACCCCCCCTAATGTCTCATCTGTTCATCTCTTGTTTTCACCTATTCTTCCAGACTGTGTCTGAAGTGGACCTGGAGTCCCACCAAGAGTGTCTGTATGACCATGTGGAGGTGTATTCAGGATGTGATGCTCAGTCTCCTGCACTCAATCGCTTCTGTGGCAGTAAGATTCCAGATCCCATTATTTCTCCTGGCAACACCATGTTCCTAAAGTTCATGTCTGACAACTCGGTGCAGAAGAGAGGCTTCCTAGGAGAACTATCATCAGGTCAGTCAACTGACTCTACATTTAATGATATACGTTAAGGAGCAGCATGATTTCCTGCTGCCATAGAGTAGCTCCTCAAGTATCCCAGATGTATGGAATGAATTATAAAGATAAATGTGAATGATAATTTCACCAGACCCCAAATTGCTCAACAACTCCACTATCAACTTTTGCAAGGTGATAGTAAATCTCTGGCATTCTTGTATTTTACATTGGTAATGATCTGGGCTGTTTGTGACCGAGCCTGGTCACCCAATGCTGGACAGACCCATCTCTTACATCTGCAGCATCTGGATTATCTGGGCAGAGGAAGCCATATTGACTGCTAATTACAGAGCTTGCAATCTGTCTCTCAGAAGTAAAGTCAGCCTTCCTGTTTTCAGACCTTAAAGGGATACTGTCATGGAAAAAAAAAATTCAAAATGAATCAGTTAATAGTGCTGCTCCAGCAGAATTCTGCACTGAAATCCATTTCTCAAAAGAGCAAACAGATTTTTTTATATTCAATTTTGAAATCTGACATGGGGCTAGACATATTGTCAATTTCCCAGCTGCCCCAGGTCATGTGACTTGTGCTCTGATAAACTTCAATCACTCTTTACTGCTGTACTAGATCTAAGAACAACACTCAATAGTAAAAACCCATGTCTCACTGAGACACATTCAGTTACTTTGAGAAGGAAAAACAGCAGCCTGCCAGAAAGCATTTCTCTCCTAAAGTGCAGGCACAAGTCACATGACCAGGGGCAGCTGGGAAATTGACACAATGTCTAGCCCCATGTCAGATTTCAAAATTGAATATAAAAAAATCTGTTTGCTCTTTTGAGAAATGGATTTCAGTGCAGAATTGTGCTGGAGTAGCACTATTAATGGATTCATTTTGAAAAAAATTTTTTTCCCATGACAGTATCCCTTTAAGGTTTGAAAACAGGAAGGCTGACTTTACTTCTGAGAGACAGATTGCAAGCTCTGCAATTAGCAGCGTTTTGAAAAAAACATGTTTTCCGATGACCGGATCCCTTTAATGTTACATGAGTTCTGAGAGAAGACATACCGTATACATTTATTATAGGTGACTACATGTCACCCTCGCAGGAATGCCATCTGAGGCAGAATTCAATATGTTGTAGGTGAGTCTTGAAATAAGCTCAGATGCTTTGTCCACCTTCAGATAATGTTACTTCTGGGATTATAAGGATGTCACTAGTCTACAATGAGGTCAACTCTAGTTTTATGAAAGGCCATCGGGCACTGGGTTAGGCACTGCAGATAAAGCAGGTGTGGGTTGGATGGAGTAGTAGGTCCAAGCAGGTAAAAATGCAGGTTATGGGTCTTGGGGGCAGGTCTACCCATTTAGACCCACACAGGTCTGTAACATGAAGCAAGCAAGTCATTTTAGCTTAAAAATTTGCAGTTGGACATTCTTTTTTCCTTAATATAAGTCCTTGCTCCCCATCTGAATTATATACACATGATTTACTGCCAGTGAGATTTTTTTCTCCATGCAAATATTAATGTTCTTTAGTCAACTGCAATGATGAACATGAAACAAATCGTTCAAAATGTGGTCATGCGCAAAATTTCCACATACCACTTAATTTAGGGAGTAAAGTGGGAACCACCTATTGCCATCTGTTTTTTTTTTTGTGGAACAACATGAGCAAGGAACAGGGGAAAGATACATATTAGTCACACTGTAGCTATGCCGTGTTTATATTATGTCTGCCTCATAAGTGACCAGTATTATCATAAGAATGGATATGTTGTAATAATGACCTCCAGATAATATACACATATGTAGTTTGACTTTTACGAGAGTTTGTAATTGCGTCGGCCGCATATCCTAATTTCTAATCATTACTGGATTCTCAACTGTTATTACCCACCCAACAGTTACGTGATGCAAGCAGCATTCAAATGAACTGCAAACAGACACATCACCTATCACGGCATGTTTTTTTGTTTTTTAGACTGAATTGTATCATGTTTAAAGGGGCCCTTCACCTTTAAATGGACTTTTGGCACGATGTAGAGCGTGATATTAAGAGACAATTTGCAATGAAAGCTGGAGAGAGTCTGAAATATAAGCCAAATCATTCAAAAACTTTAAAAGAAAGAAAAAAATAAAATAAAACCTAATTGAAAAACTGCTTAGAGTGAGCTAATCTATAAAAAAAAGTCAAAGTTAAGATGGACTACCCCTTTAATAGTAATAAAATGAAAGGGAGAGAAGCGAAAGAAAGAGGAGAGAGGAGGAAGGAAAAGAAGATTGGCTACATGCATAGATTAGTTAGTGGATGTGGCTGGTGACTGAAGCCAAGGAGACCAGAAGTTTTCTGGGGCTTTATCTCATTAGATAGGTCTCGTCAATCCATTTTACTAAAGCTGGCCATAGATGTTGAGATTTTTAAAAGATCAGATCCTGATCGTGAGACCACGATCTTCTCAGAACGATCGTACCATCGTACGAATTTACCATCAACTAAAAAGACCAATTTGCCACATAGATAAATTGCACTGGGACCGACAAAGATTTTTTGACCAGGCCGATCAATTTCCTGACAGATGTCAGCCAAAAAATTGTAAGATGTACGATCGTTCGAATCCCACTAAACGCACGATAATTTCGAGGGATCGGTCGGGCTTCCCTAAAATCGGTCGTTCGGCAAGAAGAATCGTCGTGTCTATGGGGAGCTTACTGTATCCATTTGGAAAGCAATGATGGTGATCGGCCCATCCAGTTTAACCATAACATAACAACAAACCCATAAGCATCTGGAGTTGTTTTGGGCACCAGGGAGTCAAACAGGCCCAAGTCAAGTCCATGTGACAGCCTTCTGAAATTCTGCAGAATCTGTCTGTTAAGATTTTATTTTTTAATAATCCCTCTAAAATGACTCTAAACAGCTTCTGGAATATGATACCTTTCTCCCTGCAATCAGATTTATTTTGTTTTTCTATTGGGGCAGAGACACACATTCAGATTCAGGGAGATTTAGTCACCCGGAGATATATCGCCTCTTCTTCGGGGTGACTTATCTCCCTGAACTGCCTACCGCCGGGTAGAATCTAAATCGCCGGTGGGATGGCTTTGTTTTCCATAGTCGCCTGAAGTTTCCTCGTGAGACAACTTCGGAAAACGAAGAGCTCAGAGTGCCATCCCGCCGAAGAAGAGATTTGTTGCTGGGCGATTAATCTTCCTGAATCTGAGCGTGTGTCTCTGCCCTTACAAACAGCTCAACTGCAGCTCTTTTAGTTACTTCCTTGTCTAGAGAAAAGCTCTGTCCCTTAGGGACAGGCCACACTAGGAGTTTTGGGGAGATTTGATCGCCTGTCGACTAATCGCCTCATTTTTGCGGCGACCAATCTCCCCAAATGCCGTCCCTCGGACGACTTCGGAAAACGAATCACTGCGTGTGATTAGCGCCAGCGTTTTTTTTTTTCATTTTAGCTGGCGCAGAGTGAGGGAAGGCGTTTGGGGAGATTGGTCGCCGCGACCAAATCTCCCCAAAACGCTCAGTGTGGCCTGACCCTTATGCTTTGAGTACTCCTTATCTCTCTGACTATGAGGATCTCAAAGAGGTGCCTACTGGGTGTGCTCGCTCCCTCTGCTCCAATGGAAATCAGTCAGGCATGCGCAGTCGGCACCTTTTTGAGGTTTGAGGTTGGTGAGAAAAGGAGTGCTGAGAAAGCAAAAGGGGAGGAGCTTCACGCTAGACAAGGCAGTTACCTTCAATAGCTGCAGTTGAACTGACTGTAATGGAGAAGCTAAATACAACTGAACGCAGAAAAAGGTTGTTATTCTGGAAGCTGTATTTTTAGAGTAAAAAAAGTAAGGTTTCTTTTTTAGTCCAATTAGCAATATCATTCCATGCCTTTTCAGCAGAATCAAGCACTGGTGGTAGTTTTTTTTCTAGTCCTTTATATACTTCATTGTCTAAGCTTTCAATTGAGGTGAGAAATAAAGCTTCAAGGCCTGAGGACGAATATCAAATATTTTCATCCCAGTATGTAAAACAAGCTTCGCATGCTAGTTAACTGCTCAATAATACAACCACAAATTACCTGAAAGTAATATATAAAAAGATTCCTGGTATCCATAAACCCTAAAAATTTCCTTTATGTGATCATAGTATAATTTTAACATAGAGAAGTGAACACACTAACCAGTCCCAGGCTGTTTTATGTAGACATTTGTATGTTGGTGGCAGGTCAGATGTGTGTAGCTATGTAACGTTGCATCTTTCTTTCATAGTTTGCGGTGGGACTCTTCATGCAGAAGTCCGTACTCAGGATCTGTACTCCCACGCCAAGTTTGGGGATGACACACACCCTTCTGGCACAGAGTGTTTGTGGCACATTGTGTCGGAGGCTGGGTATGGTGTGGAGCTGGTCTTTCAGAGCTTTGAGTTAGAAGAAGAACCAGACTGTGGATATGATTACATGGAATTGTATGATGGTCCAGATGAGGGAGCCCCCCGTCTGGGGAGGTACTGCGGGTCAGGGGTAAGTACTGAACTACAACACATTTGTCTTGGTTTTACACTGCAGCTATTCTCTTCACTGATTTATGCTGTGTTGCTTTTGGGCTCTGTATCTTATAAACCAACTTAATTAGGTACATAGTGTTTGCTGGCAGTTTGACAGCAATTCAAACATGTATATCTGAAATTATTTATCCCAATGAGCCTAAGTGAGATCTCAGTAAGTTTACAGAACTGGAATATCAAAGTAACATAGTAAGTTAGGTTGAAAAAAGACACACGTCCATCAAGTTCAACCAACTCTATTTTAACCTGCCAGTTGATCCAGAGGAAGGCAAAAAAACCCATCTGAATCCTCTTCAATTTGCCTCATTGGAGGAAAAAATTCCTTCCTGACTCCAAAATGGCAATGGGACCAGTCCCTGGATCAACTAGTACTATGAGCTATCTCCCATAACCCTGTATTCCCTCACTTGCTAAACACAATCCAACCCCTTCTTAAAGCTATATAATGTATCCGCCAGTACAACTGGTTCAGGGAGAGAATTTAATATATCTACAGCAAGCCTTTTTAACACCCTTATTTAAAGGACAAGAAAAGGTAGAAACCAGGCTGATTCTTTTCTTTCCATTGTACTTTCAATCACCATGTTGCCATATTCTTCCAGTACCCCAGCATTCTGGTTGAGAAAGAGGTATGGTACGTAATTAATTTGCTGATTTCTGTACTATGCATGCACCAATACAAAGGATGCTGGGGCAACAGTAGAGTATGGCAGTATAGCTCTGAGAAGGAAAGTGCATTTTTTGAAGAAGATGAGTGCAAGCCTGGTTGTCGCTTGTAAGCCACTCAGATCAATGGGAGTGGTAACTAACAAAATGCAGATGGTCCAGTGGTGACTTTTATACCACTTGCATATTGAGTTTTATTATTTACCTTAAAGTTGAATCTCTTGACTACCCTGTGTCTAATTCAATCCTAATATGTCGCCCACAGCCCCCGGAGGAGGTGTACTCTGCTGGCGATGCATTGACCATCAAGTTTCACGCAGATGATACAATCAATAAGAAGGGATTCCACGTACGATATACCAGCACCAAATTCCAGGACACTCTGCACGCTCGCAAGTGACATCCCTAAAACATTAGTTCCCCAAAGCTCATACATAGGACCCAGCATCTGTCTGTGGGGACAACTCCTGAAGTGCAGGATCCCCCAAAACAAGATCTGCATGTGTGAGGCCCCCAAACCCCACTATGCAGAATTATTGACAGGCAAAAGCCTCAGGGATATGCAAGGGCACCAACATTTGAGACATATAATGCCATAATATTTTACTTGGTATTCACCGCTACATACCTTGACACACATTTGATGTCCGTTACACACACTTTGAGATAAGCTCACACTGCCTCATAGACCATATGTCTGTAGCATATAAATACTGCCTCTTGTGGGGCCCGGTGAAAATTCTGGTTAGGAATATAATAGGGAGCTGGCCACTGCCTCTGATGTTCTTCTCTTACAAGCTCGGAACAATCAGATTCTATTATCTACCCACTGATAGCGGTCGGGACTTGACCCCGCTGACTTTATCTCCTGGACCTTTTAACTTGTGCCTTTTAATGTTTAACATTTATTGATTTTTAGGGATGTACCGAATACCACTATTCTAGGATTTGGCCGAATCTCGATTCCTTTGAGAAAGATTTGGCCGAATACCAAACCGAATCCAAACCCTAATTTGCATGTGTGAATTAGGGAAACGAGGGGGAAAGAGAGTAAAAGGATTAAAAACCCTTTGAATTCCTTGTTTGTGTGATGAAAAGTCACAAGATTTTTTGGATTTGGTTCAGCCAGGCACTTGGATTCGGCTGAATCCGAATCCTGCTGAAAAAGGCCAAAACTCGAACCGAATCCTGGATTCAGTGCATCCCTACTAAATTTTAAATTATTTACATTACCGTAGACCAATCCTTGTACCCAAGTTCATGTCCCTTACGCTTTCCTTCCAAAAATATGACTTGCCACACAATCTGTTCGACTAGGTCTTATGCCTTTACCTGGAGTCTTCTGTTTTTTACACTTTACAGTAGATCCCAGTAGTTCCCAGACTGATGTTTTGTTATCCTTACAGTAGCATAGGTCAAGGGAAATTCTCTGCATCTCTGCGCTATTACTAATTAATCCATGGTGCTTTGAGGATATCCACAATATCCCTATTGATGGTGGTTCCCAAAGACATGGAGGTTTGGGAACCACTGTCCTACACTCAATCCTTCTTAGTTTCCTTTATATCTTTGACCCTGATCACTACCATGTTTTAAAGACATTGACCTGTTTCAACCGGGTTGCAGACAAATAACCTTTATACCCCCTCTCCATAATGTGTTTCTCTGAAATTCCACCAGGATTGTCATTGCTAACTATGGACTCATTAAAGATGGACACCACTGTGTTTCTGAGTGTTGGCAAATTACTTTACTCACTGTGAGCATCCAGGTGTCAACATCTGCCAAAAGGCTAGCTAAAGCAGGGTCTATACCTGTGTGTATATGGCTGTGAATGGATGAATGGATGGACAAGATATAAACCCTGAATCAACCAGTGGTTGTTTGGATATCGGCTTTCCAGTACACATATGATGGTAGGCAAGGGGCAGATAGTTGCCTTGCAAAACAAGAAGTGAATTATTTAAGAGCATTGCTTCTATTATGCCTCAGCTCCTGCAGTTTTTTTTTATAGATATCTTTATTTAACAGGTTTTCTGCTTAGTAAATTTAGGTTTTTCTTAGGTGGTTTTCGGATTTTGATTGTTTGGAGACTTGTATGCATTATATCCTTACTTTTTTGCTTACACTTCTGACAATATAAACCTCCTTTTTGGGGGGCTACCAGATCTTGGACTAAAGGCTTCAACAATGTCCTGGCTCCTGATGATGTCAGTAGGAAGCAAAAGAAATTGCCCAAACAGACCGTTAATTCGATGACATTAAAGTCAAGAGTGAGAGAGGTCAAGTGACCTTAATTTGTCTAATTTTTGAGGTCACTGACAACAAACAATGTTTCAGGCCCAAACCTAGCCTTTTTTTCACTTTGATTCTTGGATGGTGCTGTGACCTCAGCCATTATTTATTTAGCCAGTTGACAAATGGACAACTTGAAACGGGCACCTGTTTACTCTAAAAAGGAGACGAGTGGTGAGTGATGACCAATTGCATTGTAGTGTTGAAGCTTAGTCAGGAAGGAATCATTCCGTTTAGAAAAGTGGTAGCCAAAGGCAATAGAAGAAACCGGAGAGGCCAGATAGTGGAAAATTCCAAGCCCACCCCAACAGCCTGTAGTTGTCAGGTCTTCCAACCCTTCAGCCACACGCTTTAAAAAATGTATTGAATATAATAGTTTGAATACTTCGGGACAACTGGATTGCATTTTGTTCCATAGGGTTTCAGACATTTCAATTCAGATAACTAAGAGGTCCACTAAGCTAGCTCACATCAGATATGGTCACAGCTAGGACTGCATAGTGTACCAGACTCAGGATGGACAAGTCATGTCTGTCATCAAATAAGCTCCAGATCCAGTGATACCATCATGTGTGGCCAACTTTGGTTCACATCTTCTGCATATAGTCATCAGTTGGCTGAAAAAATACGAAACTTATCTGCACATTGATTTTGACTCGTAACTGCTGGTGTACCCCAAGTGCAATAAACCCCTAATATAAAATATTTGTGTATGCTTCTGATTGGATGATATTTATAGGTATGACATAGGAGTAAAACACAAGTCTCCAGGGCAGTTATGATCTAATTGTAATAGTTTATTTTATAAAGAGCCAACATTTCCGCATTACAAATTGCTACTGTAACCAAAGCAGCTGTACAAAAAGCCAGAGCATTTAACTTGCAAGCTTTGGACATTTCATTGAAGACGTTGACATTGGCAAGAAATGGAACCACGAGATAAGGTAATTAAAATGAAATGGCATTAACAGTGGTCCTTCACATCACATGGAGATACTTCCTACCACATTCCCTGCTCAATGCATAGACTTCATTTTATTGTACTATGGCTATAAGTCCCTTAAAATCAAACAAATCCATTGTTCCATTTGTATCATATGATGGTTCCAGTCTTTTGCACATACTATACTGATGGTGCTGAATACATGTACACACTTCTGCACTGAACACACACGCATGTTTGTGTTTAATACTTCATAGTAACACTTTGTTTGACGGTTTAATTTTCCAGTTCTATTTCACTGGTCAACACAAGAACAAGATATAACAGGTTATTTCCATTATATACACCATCTTATTTCTTCCCTTCCATCTGTCCCTGCAGCTGTGGCCACTTGTCTCTGAAGCCTGCAACCTATAACTGTACTATTGTCAGATCAGCAGATATTGTTTTATTTCTACTTGGGTAATGCTTAGTGGAACTAAGAAACCATCCATTAACACTGCATCAATATTGCAATGGAATCACCAAAAACAGATAGTTTGGGTAGGGTAGAGCAGTTTGTATGACAACAAAGGGAAACCTAGGAACACCATGGCGTATGCCTCTGTCAAAGATGTTTAATCAATTAATATTTATATATTGATTTTTGCCTTGTGGATTTCTAGCGTGCCTAGCCTTGTTGTTCCCCCTAAGCTGAGGTGCTGGAGCATCACCACCCAAACCACAATTTATATATGGTGAATTCTGGAATGTCTATTTGTGCTATAAATATATTTTGTAGGTAAGTGCAATATCATATAATGCTACTAGCTGACCTTGTACTACTTATAGAGCTGGCATGTCCAAAGTCCGGCCCGCTGGCCAATTCCGGCCTGGTTTCAAATTTACAACGGCCCGCAGCCTCCGTCATGAAATTAATAATAATGCGGCCCACCAGCACAGTGCGATCGGGATTATTCACTCCCAGAGATGGAATCGCGCAGCAATAGACACGTAATGGAACGTAGTGACGCGCCTCGGAAGGTGTTACTGGCATGTAGTAACGAGCCAATCTCGCATACTTCTTTAGTTTACTTTACTGGCACGTCAGTACTTCTATTGACACCTTCAGCCCTAAAGAAGTATGTGAGAGAGGAGCATCATTATGTGCCAGTTACACCTTCAGCGGGGCATCACTATGGGCCAGTACATGTCTATTACTAACGCCTTCAGCACACAGGCAGCAGTATAGACCAAGTGGCAGATCATTTCACTAATGTGCCGAATATTACTGCTACGGCTACGCGATTCCTTGTTTAAATGAGGCGCGGAGAATAAGTCCAAACAGACTCCACTTCTCCACTGCCTAAACGCCGTGTACGCGTCCATCTCCGGAAGTGAATGATCCTGGAATGAATGATCCTGATCGCAAGCTAGCTACCTTGGAAGGGATAGCAGTGTCAGGCTGAATGGTTGGTCCCCACACATTTTCACTTTACCAAATCTGGCCCTTGTAAGGGATGTTTATTGAGATTTTTTGTTAGATGTGTATCAGGAGCATTATATCTTTTTTAGAAGCAGAATCTATTTTATACCATAGGACCTCCAGTTTATGTTTTTCAGGAAAAAATGGTGTAAAATTGGGAAAATACATTGCTTGTTATATATTGGAGGGAGCATAAAAATGGCATAAAATTAAGGAAATCTTAAAATCAGGGGGTGTAAAATTGCTGTAATTGATATCATCTAAAATATAAGACTCAAAGCAGAAATTGCCTCAAAAGCTCGATGAAGTTGGAGGGATAGTGAAATAATTGTATATGTTGGTCCAGCAATGTTGGACTGAGACACTGAAAGAAACCCCTATAGGCTCCAGGTCTGTGCAGTAGAGGTCTGTGGAGCTGGGGCATGAGGCATCAGCTGGAGGCAAGTGTTGATCAATAGCAACAGGCTGTGAAGATCAGTTCTTGGGTCTCAACTCTGCCGACTGCCATTGTGCCTGGACATTACCGGGGTCATTAATTTACAACTGTAAGTGCAGAAAGCATGAAATCTCCATGTTTATACCCACAATTCCAGCAGCTTTGCAGCCATATAGGAAGTCCTCTGCAGTTGCACCTGATGCATCAAAACAAATTGCCTTGCATTGTGACACAAATAGATTGCAGCTAAAGTGTTTGTAGTGGGGATGGAGCCACTTTCAGCACCTGAGCAGCAATAGCATGTGATTATTTGCCAGTCTGCAGAGCTTAATTTATGCAGAACATTGAGGGAACCCAGTAAATGTGACCGTGTTCTAAATTTGCCGGGTTTCCGGCATCAATAGGCGAACGTGTGCTCAGTTCAACGCAGGGGTGGAGTAGACAGACTGGTGTCAAGCATAACTATACAGAAGTACAATGTTACATTTTGCAAATTTTAATTTGTTTTCTAAAGAATGTTGCATCTGAAAGTCACCAACTAAGGGGCATGGAATGGACAGATTTCCAAGCGGCAAGAGAAAAATAGAAGCCTAATGACTATAAAGGAGCCCATGCAAATGCCAAAGCCAACAGAAACAGCCGCAATGATGCGGCGATGCAACCTTCATCCATGCATAAGTCCAACTTCACAGTAAAAAAAGCAATAATAGCTAGTGATGTAGAAAGACTCTTGTTCTGCTTCTCAAATGATTAGAACTGAAAGGAAGTATTCTAGGTAGACAAGTAGAACGAGCATCTATTTCACTCAAACATCATCAAGCTGCCCTTAACTGTTCCTATTAGGGGGGCAGCCATACAGTTTTGGAATAAATGTTCCAAAATTTTGCAGAATAGTGTGTGTTATTTGAAGGATTTAATATATATTGGTGTGTATTTTTTTTTTAAAAGTTTATAGCTGCACTTAGACCTTAACATCATGACTCCTTGTTCATTTCCGCATTGTTTACCACTTGAATATGTTTCAGGGGCACAGGACAAACCTGGAGGAGTGCTTTTAACAATCTGATATATAGATATAAAAAAAACATATATTTTGTTGTTCAGACCCTTTTGGGCTCAATATACTGTAGGATAACAGTTGCATATTAACGGGATATCTGTAGGGCTCCTACCAAAGGTTAGTTTGGCCCACTGGGACAACGTAGGACCAGAAGGTTTTGCTTATGCACCAATATCACACAAACACAGGACCCTCCTTACAGAAGAAACATTAACCAGTAAGCATGGGGTTTTTAGTGTTGCATCTCTGGGAGTTTCCCTACAGAAAAGATATATCAAATTTCAAATCAGCTTCCCATTATTACCTGAGAATCATGGGGCCATATAATATGCTTTGGGGAGATGTAGTGTCTGAGGCTTGTTGAGGGCAGATATGGAAAAGGGAATATATAGTAATAATCAGCATAGAATTTTGAATACCATTGCCCACATGTAATACCATTTACTATAATTCTACCCTATAATATGTAAGCTGATAATATGATGTCACAGGAACTTCCACTCGGTGATATCACAGATGCACTTAATTTGGATTGAACTTCTATCTACTTTGTGCATCACATTCAGTTATCTGGCACAAGCAGATGCTGCCCTCAATGACTATAAACTGGTTTTTCCTAAAGCTTTTAACTATATGCACTATTAACAATTTCCTATTTACATGTTACATGTTTACATGTCACTAATGTAACACATGCCTGATTTGACACCATATAATATTCCCCCAAGATTCTAAACGGAACTATCCTACCGGCATTGTCTAATTAGCTGTTTTCATTCTGAGCCTCAGTGCTACCATCTAGCGCCCCCCACTGATGTTGCACACCTTACAGCTGGGGTCCTTTTTGGCATTCGCTGTGGAAAGGCTCATCAGTTGATGCCCACTGATCTCTCCTAGCTGCCCCAGCCCAAGTGGAACTGGGTCTGTGTAGAGCACTTCTAGGATGAGATCCTGTGCATGCCTGTACCCTGCCTTCTCCCCACGGGTCAAGAAAGGGTTGTCCTGTGGGTCCAGCAGTGGAAGACGCTTACTGCAGAACACATCTCCTTGAGAACCTTGAGGTGACAAGACCAGGACAACATAGTGATAAGCACTGTACATACAGTAGAAATCAGCAAAGTACAGATTTGTACCCTCATGGAAGAAATGCCCAGCAGGCACGGTCAGCCTCCATCTGCCGTAGGGTGAGTCGTTTGGAGGATGCCCTGTGTTGAACTCGGTGTTGCAGCTAAAAAACACTCCATGGAGGGTTCCACTGACGGGTGAACCATGGCTGCCACTCTGGTCTTTTAGAGAAGGAAGCATTACGCACCCCCATTTATCCCTGCCAGAAACAGAACATGAGTTATTATAATAATGAGTTAGTATGATAATGAGTTCGTATTCATCGTATTTATTGAGGTTCTTAAAGTGAGAACCAACTTTAGAAATTGAGATTATACCTGTATTTACAAGGAATGAGGATGTAATTTTCTGGGTTCAAAAGATGCTATCTTCTTCATTTGTTAATTTAAAGCAAATTGCTGGAATGGGTACCTGCCTTCCCTTGGCTGTAATAAGCCATATGATTCTCCAGAGACAGGGCTAGCAACAATGTGATGTCCAAATATTATATAATGCCAAAAGAGCATTTGGTAATTCTAGAATTCACCTATGAGACATTCCCATTACCCCAGGTACTGAATGCAGACATCTTGCCAGCCATTGTATTTGCACACATGTTGACGGATCCCTTGGTAGAAGAATTTTAAAACAGCAACACCGTCATTTTCTTATTTCTGAAAAGCCTTTAATTGGGCATAGGGGCATCACAGCAACGTTTCAGGCCTTGCGGCCTTTTATCAAGCTTACTGACAAACAATAAAAACAGCTATTTATAGTCTACAGCACCACCTAGTGGTCATTAATGTGTACAATTTTACTTACAAGACAATATAGATCAAAGTGTAACAAATCAGTACAAAGTGTCTTTTACAATGTTGCCAACCGATAGTGAAAGTCTTAAGGTGAACATTTGAAAAGGTGTATTCAACAAATGTATCTGTAAAGCAAGTTCATATTCAATAATTTAATTAAAAAAAGGGGTATAAAGAATTATATAAAAATAGGACTCAAATTGTATTCTTTATTTAAACCCCATGGCTCTAAAGTTTACAAAGTTCTGATCCAAAATGCTTCACTATATAATAGTTCTTTTTGTTGATTACCTCCCTGTTGTTTAGTTTGAATAGTCTCAATTACTTGGAATTTCAGTTGGTTCACTCTTAATGAAATAACCAGCCACTGCTTGTTCCTTTTTTCCTGTATTAATTCCCGATTTATGTTCCCTGATGCGTTCACGGATTGCTCTCTTGGTTTGGCCCACATATGCAAGCCCACGTGGGCATTTAATTATATAAATTGCATGTGTTGAGCTACACGAGTAGCGATCCTTAAAGTTTATGGGGTATCCCTTACTAGGGTGGAAAAACACTATTACCCTGTTGTACATTAGAACAACAATTACAATTGTAGCAGGGAAATGTCCCCATTTTCCCATTCCTGTCCTTATCTGTGTTCCTATTTTGTCTTATATCTGAGTGCACCAGCATGGAGCCTAGTGATCTCCCTTTCTTATAGGCTATGACAGGTAGTCTATTGAACGCAGTGATTTGGGGTAAATTTTCTTTCAATAAGCGTATTGTGGCTGCAGATGAGACAGTTGATAAAAGATTAGGAGAGATGTGTGATAAATTTCAGGAGAGAGAATACACTGATAACCTTCTTAGGACACAAATAAATGAGATCCAGAAACAAAGCCGAACAGAGATGTTAAAGGACAAGCCAAGAAATAGGGAGAGTAAAGTCACATTTGTGACACAGTACAATACATTGAGCAAACAGATTGCAAGTATTTTGTGACACCAATGGCCTTTATTGATAGAAAACTTACCCCAAATCACTGCGTTCAATAGACCATCCTGGCATAGCCTATAAGAAAGGGAGATCACTAGGCTCCATGCTGGTGCACTCAGATATAATGCAAAATAGGAACACAGATAAGGACAGGAATGGAAAAATGGGGACATTTCCCTGCTACAATTGTAATTGTTGTTCTAATGTACAACAGGGTAATAGTGTTTTTCACCCTAGTAAGGGATACCCCATAAAATTTAAGGATCGCTACTCGTGTAGCTCAACACATGCAATTTATATAATTAAATGCCCACGTGGGCTTGCATATGTGGGCCAAACCAAGAGAGCAATCCGTGAATGCATCAGGGAACGTAAATCGGGAATTAATACAGGAAAAAAGAAACAAGCAGTAGCTGGCCATTTTATTAAGCATGCTCACAGAGTGAACCAACTGAAATTCCAAGTAATTGAGACTATTCAAACTAAACAACAAGGAGGTAATCAACAAAAAGAACTATTATATAGAGACGCAATTTTGGATCAGAAAATTGGAAACTTTAGAGCCATGGGGTTTAAATAAAGAATACGATTTGAGTCCTATTTTTAGATAATTCTTTATCCCCCTTTTTTTAATTGAATTATTGAATATGAACTTGCTTTATGTTCTTATTTTTTACAGATACATTTGTTGAATACACCTTTTCAAATGTTCACCTTAAGACTTTCACTATCGGTTGGCAACATTATAAAAGACTCTTTGTACTGATTTGTGCCACTTTGACTTATATTGTCTTGTAAGTAAAATTGTACACATTAATGACCACTAGGTGGTGCTGTAGACTATAAATTGCTGTTTTTATTGTTTGTCAGTAAGCTTGATAAAGGGCCGCAAGGCCTGAAACGTTGCTGTGATGCCCCTATGCACAATTAAAGGCTTTTAAGAAATAAGAAAAATACAGTGTTGCTGTTTCAAAATACTTCTACCTATGATTATTCCAATGGAAATGGTCATTGAAGCGACGTGCACTGTCTTCATAGAGTTTGACAATCGTTGTGCTAACTATTTGCTACTACACGAAGGATCCCTTGGTCCCCTGCTCAACATAGTGAACAATATTATATGAAAATGATCATAACATGGTATCAGTTGAACACAACCATTTATCTAAGCATCTAAGATCAGTAGAAGGTTGCCTCGGGTAAGAGAATTAGCTTTAAAGGAAACCAAAGTCCAAGAAAGTATTAGGCTAAAGATATTACACTGTATATATTGAGCTTCTGTACCAGCCCAAGGCAATCACAGTCTTTAAAGGATAAGTAAACCTTAAAAAATTTTGTTTACTTATCACTAAAGATATGGGTTTCAGAATTTCCCCCAGTAGCTGTTGAAGAAGAAGTTGTTTAGCCATGAAGGAATCTGTTTACCTAGTCTAAGGTCTATGTGAAGCAGATTTTGATGGACATGTCTCATATTGTTGCTGCAGCTGTCTTGACATTTTCAAGGTGTCCATGAAATGGAGGCAAGGTGGCAGTTACTACTAATATGAGGGTTTAAACGTAAATATACAATGAATACAAGATGTTATGACCTCATAAATTAAGCCCGCAGGGGTCCCCAACCTTTTTTACCCGCGAGTCACATTCAAATGTACAAAGAGTTGGGGAGCAACACAATCATGAAAAAGTCCCTTGGGGTGCCAAATAAGGGCTGTGATTGGCTATTTGGTAGCCCCTATATGAATTGCCAGACTACAGGAGGGTCTACTTGGCACTATACTTCGTTTTTATGCATTTAAAACTTTCTTCCAAGCCTGGAATTCAAAAATAAGCACCTGCTCACAAGCTACTGGTTGGGGATCACTGAATTAAGGTCTATTTATTGTGAGGTAAAAAAGTAAACATGAGAATAAACCCTGTTTGTTAGTAGATTCTATTTTCTCTTTATAAGGAATCACAGTGTGCTGCAGTCTCCCCAGTGCGACTAATGTGCCTCGTGTAACCAAGAGTTCTATTCTTTGATGAATCTGCACTTTTAAGTCTACGGTAAGCAGCCATGGCTTATAAATAAACCCATTCCCAAGAGATTAGAAGGAACACTGTACAAGGAGATGTGTTCCATTTTACTAGTTTTATAGCAGCATTTTGTTGTATGTACTCAGAATAAGAGGTGTGTATGAGGAAACTTTGTGGAGACCGCACAGGACTGACGTTATTTGTGTAGAGTTACTTTCTCTAACCCACCTGACATATTGGAAGTATTCCGAGGTCTGGTTCCTGTAGAAGACTTGGAAAGGTAACATGCGACCAGCGATGCCCTCTGCTTTTACCTGCAGCTGTCTCACTTGCTCCATGGCATAATCTGGATTGGATGTAACAAGAATCAGTTGCGTCCTTGGCTTTGGTTTGGTCAAGAATCCGTAATCAAATGCTGAAAATTGCCAACGGTGGGCCAGATTCAATTCAATGACAAAAAGATATCTGGATGCAATTCAGTTCAGAAAAACATATGTCACGATTTATCATGTGAAAACTCTATTGAAGGCTAAGGGAAAAAAACTGGAACTGAATTTGGAGAAAAGTATATTTTCTCCTCGAATTGAATCTCGTCCATGAGTTTTCACATGATAAACCATGAATTTTGAATCTGGCCCAATGTAAGAAAAGTATAAACTCTCCTGATCAGCACTTTACCACGCCAAGTATGGCTAGAAGTTGCTGTGCCCCACAACAAAATCCTTTAAAGGGATACTGTCATGGGAAAAAATTTTTTTTCAAAATGAATCAGTTAATAGTGCTGCTCCAGCAGAATTCTGCACTGAAATCCATTTCTCAAAAGAGCAAACAGATTTTTTTAGATTCAATTTTTAAATCTGACATGGGGCTAGACATTTTGTCAATTTCCCAGCTGCCCCTGATCATGTGACTTGTGCCTACACTTTAGGAGAGAAATGCTTTCTGGCAGGCTGCTGTTTTTCCTTCTCAATGTAACTGAATGTGTCTCAGTGGGACATGGGTTTTTACTATTGAGTGTTGTTCTTAGATCTACCAGGCAGCTGTTATCTTGTGTTAGGGGCTGTTATCTGGTTACCTTCCCATTGTTCTTTTGTTTGGCTGCTGGGGGGGAAAAGGGAGGGGGGTGATATCACTCCAACTTGCAGTACAGCAGTAAAGAGTGATTGAAGTTTATCAGAGCACAAGTCACATGACTTGGGGCAGCTGGGAAATTGACAATATGTCTAGCCCCATGTCAGATTTCAAAACTGAATATAAACAAATCTGTTTGCTCTTTTGAGAAATGGATTTCAGTGAAGAATTCTGCTGGAGCAGCACTATTAACTCATTCATTTTGAAAAAATGTGTTTTTCCCATGACAGTATCCCTTTAAGGACCCTTTAAAAGGACATGTTTCATTAAGATATATTGTAACAACATATACCATGCTTGGTCTCTGTACTTTCTGGGTCCCCCAGCAGACTCATAGGGGCAGGTTCACTAAAGGGTGAAGTGGCTAACGCTAGCAACTTTTCACCAGTGTTGCCATAGCCAATTCACTAACAGGCACAGGCGCCAATTCGCTAGTGAACGGGTCATTCACACTCTATCGTCAGGCGACTTTTCGCTCTGGCGAACGATCGTTACTCCGCAAATTCAATTAAGTGTGGATTTTACTGAACCATACCTCTTTAGCCAGAGTTGTTTTCACCACCTCAGACTGGCGAAGTGGTAAAAAGAAGCTCGACTTACATCATATCCTGTCTGCCAAAATGCATTAAAGTTCAATAAAACACTGGCGACTTTTCCTTTTTTTGAAGCGGGATTGGCTGCAAAAGTCCTAACTTGAACTTTTTTTGGGTAACCGGTTTTCTCCAGAAATTTCATAACATATGAATCATTTTACAGTGGGCTCACTACAGTGGGAGTTATATTAACTGTCTTGTCTTTATTAAGGTTCCCTGGACATGTGTAATAAAAACCGGCAACCTCCATATGCAAATTGACCTAAGCGCAAGATCACTAAAAATGTTTCGCTAGGCACAAATGAATGCTAGCGCATTTTTGCTATAAAAAACTTGCACACCCGAAGTAACGCTAGCGAAAAGTCGTGAGCGTTCGATGCCTCGGATGTAAATTCGCATTATAGTGAATTAGAGTATTCGGAATGCATTTGCGCCTGGTGAAGTGGAACAAGGGGTGCAAAGCTGATGCTGGCGAAAATGTGCCCTTTAGTGAATCTATCCCATGGTGGTCTCTTTCCTCTATAGTTACACCGTGCCATGAGCATCTCAGATCACACTGAGCATGGTTAATATTGCTGACACCAGGGAAGGTTGACCAGTCAGCATCTCTAAATAAATAAACCCTATCTATAAATCTTGTCTTATAGCTCAGCAACAAGTGGTTGAGTGGAAACTTCCCTCTCCCCCCCCAAAAAAACACTTTGCTCCAAATATATTAAAGACGGGCTATAAAAGGGCAATTCTAGAGATGTATGTTATGTGTTGATACACTTATGTTTGTGAACAATGGTAGGTCTCACCTCCAGTGCAGAAGCTGAGTGTTTCGCTCCAGCCAGACACAGTATATTCGCCATCACTGCGTTTTATGGCAGTCTGCACGGCCAGTGTGTACTCAGTGCGAGGGCTCAGGAACCAATGACCACGGACCATCATGGGTAGAGCTACAGCCTTCGCCACCAATTTGGTTGGCACATCCTTGGTATAAAAGATAGTTCCCATTAGATATTACAGCTCAGCTACACACATACAGACACTGATGGGTGGTTCTCAGTGCCATTTGGCAGGATCCAGGCTGAATATAATCTGGGTCTGTTTGCATCACCTCCACAAAAAAAAACCTCTACTTGAGTAATTGCAGTTTCCGGTTATTCTTCGTACTAACCTAATACAGTCCTGTGTTTTGATTCAATGTACCTCTGCTGCTGAGCTGCTTTCTTCACTCACTGTCAGATGATATATGACAGGCAATTTCATCTTGTAACCAAAGTTACCAAAGTTATCAGCTTGCTCTACAATGTCCATAAATGTTGAAATTTGGCTATGCAAGAGCGAGCAACAAAGCTTCAAAAAAGAACACGAATCAAAGAACTGTAATAAAATTACCCTAACACTGGAATTGAATTTATTCACTTGCCCGGATGCAATAGATCTACTAGGAGTTAGCTTAGCCAGTGAAGTAGATTTACCCTTTAAGATGAGCCCTGAATGTTATAACTCAATGTTATAATCCAAATCACATGTTGACATGATAGGACGATATGAAATTAGATTGTATGCATGGACTGACTAATTAGACTTGTGCCAGGGAATTGTACAGGTATGGGATCTGTTATCCGGAAACCCATTATCCAGAAAGCTCCGAATTACTGAAAGGTCGTCACCCATAGACTACATTTTATACAAATTTAAAAAAAAAAACGATTGACTTTTTCCCTGTGATAATAAAACAGTAGCTTGTACTTGATCCAAACCAAGATATAATTAATCCTTATTGGAAGCATAACCAGCCTATTGGGTTTATTAAATATTTACAAGATTTTCTAGTAGGTATGAAGATCCAAATTACAGAAAGATCCATTATCTGGAAACCCCCCAGATCCAGAGCATTCTGGATAGTGGGTCCGATACCTATATCTAAAATTTGAGTCCCTGTTATTTTCTTATAATATGTAAGAGGGATTGGTTGTCAATATTTTCAATATGGAGCAACCACATGTGCTGCACACAGAATGCTTCAAACATTGGTAGACTTATTTGTGACTTTCATAAGGATCATATATCATAACGCAGTTTGTATTTTAGGTTTGGTATAAAATAGAGAGGATTGCAAAGCCTTACAAAAGACTAGAGACAGACCATTCATCCATGATATGAAAATTAGAATTTTTGTGGTTGTAGACCAAGGTGCTTGCTCAGCAGGCAGAGGATCAATAACGATAACAACATTGAGAATAAGCACAAAAATAACTCAGCAGCTCACCCTGTGTTTGAACTTGTTCTCTTTCTGTCCTCCCTTCTTGTTCAGGTCTATGAAGTAATGAGTAATCCGGTGTAAGTCATATGGCGGGATGTCCCAGGACACGCGGAAGGAATCACATGTAATATCACTGATCTCAATCCCATGGGGGGCAGAAAGTGGAGGCTCCATTCCCTGTGGCAATCGAGAGAGAGCCCTTATGATTCTGGCTGGCAACAATGTGTAGTCATTAGGGATGTCGCGGACTGTTCGCCCGCAAACTAATTCGCGCGAACATCGACCGTTCGCGTCCGCCGAATGTTCGCGAACGTTGCGCAACGTTCGCCAATTTGGGTTCGCCTTAGCTGGCGCTTTTTTTTGCCATTTCTCCCCCAGACCAGCAGATACATGGCAGCCAATCAGGAAGCTCTCCCTCCTGGACCACCCCCACACCCCCTGGACCACTCCCCTTCCATATATAAACTGAAGCACTGCAGCGTTTTTTCATTCTGCCTGTGTGTGCTTGGAAGAGCTAGTGTAGGGAGAGAGCTGTTAGTGATTTGAGGGACAGTTGATAGTAACTTTGCTGGCTAGTAATCTACTTGATACTGCTCTGTATTGTAGGGACAGAAGTCTGCAGGGATTTGAGGGACATTTTAGGTTAGGTAGCTTTGCTGGCTAGTAATGCCACCTAGCTGTGTGAGCTTGTTCACATTCTGTCTAAATAATAACAATAATAATTCCGTGTCCGTAAACACCACCTGAGTGACGTTTTTCAAGCAGCAATAATATATTCCGTATCCACTACTGTATACGTTGACCTTGCAGGCATTGTTTCCCCAGTCTTTAACCAAGTGCCACCTAGCTGTGTGACGTAGTGTGATTTCTGCCCTTTACAGCACAAAACGCAGCGCTGTGTCAACAATGTATTTTTCAGAAACATTTTTGCCCTTGATCCCCCTCTGGCATGCCACTGTCCAGGTCGTTGCACCCTTTAAACAACTTTAAAATCATTTTTCTGGCCAGAAATGTCTTTTCTAGCTTTTAAAATTCGCCTTCCCATTGAAGTCTATGGGGTTCGCAACGTTCGCGAACCGTTCGCATTTTTGTCCGGACGTTCGCGAACATGTTCGCGAACATTTTTTCCAGCGTTCGCTACATCCCTAGTAGTCATCCTAAAGGCCACCATTTAACTTCCAAGTCAACCCAAAGACCACTATGTGACCATGTTAGACCTGACTGATCCAAGAGCAGTTTGTACTTAAAAATAAAGATAAATAAATGAAGCACATTTACGTGTTGATTGTTGGTTGGTACTGTAAATTTACAGATGTGAGAAACCTAAGAAAAATAAGGTGCCTGACTTGCAATGAAGTGCACCAGGGCTTATTTTGCAGAATCGGGCACTATTGCGTCAAGAGCATCGTCCTTTGTTACCGTAATGACACATTGATTCTGTGGGGAAAATGCTTCCTTGTGGTAAAAACATGGAGACTGTGCTCAAAACTGAACTTTTCTCTTAGCGCACTTGCAGATGTACTGTACATGTGGCCTCTAGTATGGATACATTGTGCATGTGTGACCTGTAGGAAGGTACAGTAACTATCTGTAGTGATAATAAGGTGAGGAAAAGCCCATCCCACACCCAACCCTAACCCACACAATCTTAACCTGCATCAATCTCTAACCAACAAAACCTTAACCCACACCCAACTCTAACCCATAAAATGTTGCCATTGTAGGACCCACACCGACCCGTACCCACGTCTTCTCAGTCTGTACGCTACTTCTATACAAGCCTCTGGTTCTAGGACAGGGAATCTTCAGGAGCAGTGGAGTAGGGTGCTTCCCCAGTCTGACCTGCACCCAACCCTAATCTGCAGAAATCTCAACCTGAACCCACCCAACTGGTAGTCAACCAGCAGGTCCCTGCTAATTTCAGGTCAACTCGCACATCACTACTGTATAGATGTTCATGTGTGAGCTGCAGGTTTGTGCAGTCACTATACAGATGACAAGGAATCTAGCAGTGATACATATGTGAGCTTTAGATTTGTTCATCCTCAAGTCTATAGTGTAAAAAGTAATATTGCAGTGCACATGTGTGATCTGTAGGCTGGTGCAGTCTCTACTCAGATGCCAGTATGTGTGTGTAGGAACACAAGGCTCAGTACTGCGTGACAAGGAATGCTGCCATAGTCACAAGGACCTTGTGATGCTGAGCTGGCATTGGGCCCATGTACGTATCTCTGAGTCAGGCTGGCAGTTGCACACAGGGGGTGGCAGCACTTCCTGCATAATTTGGATGCATAGAGTTAGCTTACAAGCATATCTGCCATTAGAGAATATAAGATATACCCCCCTCCCCCATAACTCCAGCTTTTGGGAATATTTACCAGAAACTGCCATGAGTAAGGCAACATAATACAAGTAAATACTTAACTTTTAGGGGCAAATTTATCACAGGTTGTGATATTCTCCTTCTGCTCAGTCTTAACTAAAAAAAAAACGCTTCTCCCTGCAGTTTGTGATTTTTCTAAGATTCATCAGTTAATACCCAGCGTTTTTATGTACAGACATCCCAGGAGCTCAGAGATGGCGAGACCCAACCAAATGCAAGTAGAATTTTTGAAGATAGTCGCACAGACAGCACGTTTGTTGCAGGTGGGGAGCATACCCCTTGTATTTGAACCACCCTCCTGAAGAAGGGAGTGTGTACCCCCTCCTGAAACGTTGATGCACGGGTTGTTACAATAAAAGGGGTATGCGCCCCACCTGCAACAAACATGGCGTCTGTGCGACTCTCTTTAAAAATATTGACGTGTGCCAACTTTTTAGACGATCTGCACCACCAGTCAGGAGAAACATAGGAAAGGTGAAGAGGTGCGGCCTATTCAAATATGAGACCCAACCAAAGCAATGGGCTCACAGCCTGAGAAAACTGACACAAGGGCAATAAATGCATGAAGGTGAGTTAACTTGAGAAATGGTGATCTCTATTCCTCCCTTGCAAGATAAATAAGAAAAATCAGGTGTTTATTATTAGCAGTTGCATATGTACTTCAAAGGACAAGGAAAGGCAAAAAAATAAAATCCCATTTTTACGTTTTTTAATGAAAAAGATACCTATGTCCAATACACTTTAATTAAAAAATGTGTACCGTTTTTATAAGAAACCTGACTGGATGCAGTGAAATTCCCCCTTCATTTACAGCTGTGGAAAGGAATTGTCAGACGATCCCTAACTGCTGAGCAGGGAAACAATCATACTTATGAACAGCAGGGGGAGCCCCTGTCTTACTTCCCAGCCATGCAGAACTCAAGCAGCTTTGTTTGTTTCCCTCTAGAGCAGACGGCGACTACGTAGAGATTTGTATTGGATTTTATTTTTGCCTTTACATTCCCTTTACTGTTTTCAACTCCAGCTGCAGGAACAAAGATCATGGAGCCAGATTTAACTTGGATAAACTAGGATTCTATTTGGAGGATACTTTGCTGCAGCCACTGGTTATGGAGAGTTGGAGAAAGTTTGTATTAAAGGACATGTAAACCCTTTAAACCCTTACCATGTCTTTAGGTTGGGCACATATTTCCCATACAAAATGCATTATTGTCTCTGTATTGGGTCCCCTCCAATAGCCTACACTGTAGTGTTTTCCTGAATGCAAACAGGCGGCCATTTTCTATCGGCTACATCATCATTTATTTTTACATATCCAGCCTGATGACCTTGCTCAGAAGTTTTTTTTTGGTAATGTAACTTTATTAGCAAGTATGTGTAATCCTACTCATTTGTACATATAATCCCACTCAGTTATATGCATAATCCACTCATACTCATAAATATGCATACTCATGTGCATAATCCAACTCACTTATATGCATAATCCAACTCATATTCATAATCCCAATCACTCATATGCATAATCCCACTCATGATCACAATCCCACTCACTCATATGCATAATCCCACTCATACTCATAAATATGCATAATCATGTACATAATACCACTCACTCATATGCATAACCCCACTCATGCTCACAATCCCACTCACTCATATGCATAATCCCACTCATACTCATAATCCCACTCACTCATAAATGTAATATCACTCACTCATGTATGAGTGGGATTATTCACATGAGTGGTATTATGCATGAGTGAGTTGTATTATGCATGCATAAATGGGATTATGATGGATTATGCATTAATGGGTGAGAGTGAGTGGGATTATGCGTGAGTGAGTGGGAGTGAGTGGGATTATGCATGAGTAAGTGGTATTATGCATGAGTGAGCAGGGAGCGGATTATGCATAAATGATCAGGGAACGGATTATGCATAAATGAGCAGGATTATGAATGAGTGATAGGGATTATGCATGAGTGAGCGGGATTATGCATGAGTGAGTGGGAGTGAGTGAGATTATGCATAAGTGAGTGGTATTATGCACGAGTGAGCAGGATTATGCATAAATGAGCAGGGAGCGGATTATGCACGACTGAGCGGTATTATGTATGAGTGAGTGGGATTATGCATGAGTGCGTGGGATTATGTATGAGTGAGTGGGATTATGCATGAGTGAGTGGGAGTGAGTGAGTGAGTGAGTGGGATTATGCATGAGGGAGTGTGAGTGAGTGGGATTATGCATGAGTGAGTGAGATTATGCATGATTGAGCGGGATTATGCATAAGTGAGCAGGGAGCAGGATTATGCATAAATGAGCAGGATTATGAATGAGTGAACGGGATTATGCATGAGTGAGGATCATACATCCTTACTGTTAACCTTTTAACAACCAGAGTGGCAGTTATCTAAAGATTTCAAAGAGACCATTCACTGATTACATTTTTATGGGGGGGTTTACATGTCCTTTAAACAATACAAAAACTATAAAATCCACATTAGATTACATGACAACACAGGACCCAGTGCAGTCTGTATATTCTGATTATTAATCAGTCTTGCTGTATCAGCTTCTGGCAGATATTATTTGACTTGTGCTGTTTTGATAATTTATGACAATTCCTAAACAGCCCAGACCACACTGAGCATGTGCACAGTCTTGGTCTTGCAAAGATGTTTAACAGTTACAAGATGGTGACCCCTGTGGCCAACTTTGAAAGCATAAATCATTTGTTTGATTAGGCTTGTGGTGCAGTAAATTCATGTTTATATTTAGTATACAAAATACAGCATTTCTAGCCTTATTCTATTTTAGACTTTCCTTGTCCTTTCAATGTGATACCCATGCTCCTCTACTGCCCTGGGCTCTGTTCTTGGCTGTAATCATTAGGGAACTTTGTATTTGAAGCAAACATGCTAACAAATAGGTATTGAATACACAAATTGATTCCCTTCCAGACCTAGGTAGCTTGCAGTTTCAGCCTTCTGTTAGCTGCCATTGTCTCTTACTACGCTTTCTCAAATTGGCCATTAGTTTCCTTAACTCTACATGGCAGGGAGAACCCTAATAGCCTGTAAAGAAAAACACCAAAAATGATAGCAGCCTAGGAATTCCCCTACACTAAGCACAAGGTATTGTGATGGTTTAAGATGATAGTGGTCCTTTCATTTTACAGAGTAACAGAGGTGTATATTTACTGAGGAACTGTGCACCTCTTTGAAATTAGTTTTCTCTGGTGGTAGAAAAAGTTTTAATTAAGATGAACAGTTGAATTTTTACTTTTTTACCTCTACCTGTTCCCTCTCCTTGGGGCATCTGCTTTCACTGTTCCATCTCCCTACGTACTCCTCCCAGTCATCATTAGCTGGCTGTTCTTATCTCATGGTACTTTCTCCTTGCTGAGACTCCTCTCTGTGTCCCCTTACTATGGGTGCATTCCTCTGGTTTCTCTCCATGTGTCCATGGTTTCCTTCTCATTGATTGTTCCTCTTTTATTGTCCCTTATCACGGTACCCTCTCCAATGGTTCTCTCCTTTCATTGTCCCGACTCTTCGGGTGCTTCTTGCTTACTGCCCATTCTACTCATGTGCACCCATCATAGTTGCCACAGCTGATGGATAATGTTCTCTAACTATCCCTTCTATCTGGATCCAGCAGAATTCTGCACTGAAATCCGTTTCTCAAAAGAGCAAACAGATTTTTTTATATTCAATTTTGAAATCTGACATGGGGCTAGACATTTTGTCAATTTCCCAGCTGCCCCTGGTCATGTGACTTGTGCCTGCACTTTAGGAGAGAAATGCTTTCTGGCAGGCTGCTGTTTTTCCTTCTCAATGTAACTGAATGTGTCTCAGTGGGACATGGGTTTTTACTACTGAGTGTTGTTCTTAGATCTACCAGGCAGCTGTTATCTTGTGTTAGGGAGCTGTTATCTGGTTACCTTCCCATTGTTCTTTTGTTAGTCTGCTGGGGGGAAAAAGGGAGGGGGGTGATATCACTCTTACTTGCAGTACAGCAGTAAAGAGTGATTGAAGTTTGTCAGAGCATAAGTCACATGACTTGGGGCAGCTGGGAAATTGACAATATGTCTAGCCCCATGTCAGATTTCAAAATTGAATATAAAAACATCTGTTTGCTCTTTTGAGAAATGGATTTCAGTGCAGAATTCTGCTGGAGCAGCACTATTAACTGATTCATTTTGAAAAAAAATTTTTTTCCCATGACAGTATCCCTTTAATGTCTTCTCTGCCAAGGTCCACCCTTCTCACTTGCTTCTCATGCTCTTCTCTAACTTTCCATTCTACCTGCAGACACGGCTCTCACTGTCATCTCTCCCTCGGTGCTCTCCTCTAACTCTCTACTCTCGCTGCTCACTGACCCCACCACTAGGTCTGTACTTCTTTCCATTCATTATGAATATCAACTGCTTGTCTTCTTGGCACTCTTTTCCCAAACTCTCTAGTCCTTCTTATTCTAGATCCATTCTACCTCCTCACTCCCCAATTTTCGCTTCCTACGGTAAGAGCTGTGGGTGTATGTTATCTTTCCTTATCTCTACTTACAAGCCACCCACACATGTTGAATATCATCCTATCTGGCCTAGATCCTGCTTTGCAGCCCTTCTACCTTTTCTATATACACATCTACGCAACCCTGAGATCCAAATGTGTGCCCTTCTGTTGGACTGGGATGAAGACCAGCATCACCTTTACACTCATCTCCAACTGCAAAACAAGTACCACCATCAATGGTATGGTGGTGTTTATATCTAAGAGGAACATCTGTACTTATCTCATATTATATGTAATGGAATATCCACAACAACCATATTTTCCCCTGCCATTGTTACGCTTGTGCTGTAGGCAAACATAAAGATTACATTTCTGCATTAATGCCTGCACAGCCACTGAACTCTACCAAGCAAATGCATTATATAACATTTCCAGCTGACATAGGGTAAATTCCTCTTATTATTCCATTTGATAGTATATATTTCCCATGAGCTTTAGCATAACTACAGTTGCCAGTATCACCTGCTGGAAGTTGTAGTTCAACATCAAGTGAAGGCTACATGTTGAAAGGATAAAGCATTACTGACACTACTTTCCCTTATGGTACACATAGCACAGCACCAACCTCTTCCCAAAAAAGAGATCTATCTTTGGAAGGCAACAGATTCACTTTACTTTTCCAATCTACAAGGTCCCGGGAAGGTTTAGGGAAGCCTTGCCTTCTTGGTCACTCTGATTAGAGTATCACATATATATGTTCTGCAATGGGCATAACCCAGACCCCAAATACACCATTACGCATCACCATACAATCTGCACAGTATCACACTAAGTACGTGAAATTGTTATCTAATCAGTGCAAAAACTGTTCATACTCTGAGAAAAGAGACAGAAAGAGACAGGCACACAGAGGTTAGAGACACTCTAATGGGAGAGACAAGCATGTACTTATTTACAAAGCACTCTGAATGAGACATACCTTTGAGATATCTGGGTGCCTTACAGAGGAACGAGAGAGAGATGCAAGAAAGAATAGAGAGCGAGAGAGGAAAAACGCATGAGTAGGTGGGAAACAGCAAAGCATCGGGAGAGAGAGAGAGGTGATAGAGACTGGGGGGAGGAGAGAGAGAGATCAGAATTAGAAAGAGAGAGAGAGAGATCAGAATTAAAAAGAGAAAAATAAAGGGAGAGAAACATAAAACAAAAACAAATCATAAGTATACACGGGGAGAAAAGAGTGTCCCTTTTTCCATTTTCCTGGCACATATAAACCCATCAGCTGCTCCCCTAAAAAAAAAAGCTGAGTTAAAAACTCTCACTGATTCGGAATGACACATTCACGGCCCTGCGACAATGAAAGGGTTAAACGTGCATTACGTCACTTGTGCATCACACCAGTACAGCAGTGCTCTGCAGGAGGGGGTGCCGCAATCATTCAACTTAATTGGTCACTCAGTGCCATGTACCAATTACTAAGGAAGAACGTATAATAAAGTGATGCTATTGCTGTTAAGTATCTCCGACTGATACAGGGTGACAGTGATCTGTACAGCGGCTCAAGGGATAATGGCATGAAGGGTTAAAGGAAACATATAAGATAAATGAAAAAACCCTCATTTTGTAGGCAATTATGTATACTCTATATGGTTGGTTTCACGTGCAAAAAATTAATATTATCTTTAAAAATGGCGCCTATATTTGAGCTCTTTATAGATCTATAGTACTCTGGTCGCTGTTTCAAATGAGGAGTGGGCGTGTCCTGATGGTCCCTGCCAGAAGCACAGTAGAAGGGGGGCAGCCAATCACAGCCCAGCAGTCACACAAACAAAGACAGGCTTCAGTTCCCTATCAGGTCAGCCTAGCTGCTGATTGGTTCCTGTCCTACAGTGCAGTGGGCTGAGCGCCGCCGGCTCCCCTGCACATCCTGGGAAAGGAGGCAGCAGGAAGTGGAACAGATGGGTGGGACTAGTAAGGTTTTTGCAGAAATTTTCAATAAATTAACCAGAAACACAACTTTTTCAAGCACATTCCTTCTATAGCTAAAATAGTAAAATGCACTGGCACATCTTGTTTTTTACATGTCTCCTTTAAAGGAGAACTAAACATCCCACTTTGATAAGTCCCCACTGGCCCCCCTCCCTGCCTCCCCCTGCTAAATGTTACCCCAATTGTGTCCCCTGTAGGATTACTGACCGCACATGGAGAGCAGGGGGGATCCTGGCCCATCCATCACCCGTGGCAGCTTGCAGTTGTGGCAGAGAGGGCCAGGACGCTAGCGCAGAGAGCATAATTGCTCTCTCTGCTCTAGAAGAGCCGAATTTCCGGTTTGAATAACGAAAATTCGGCTCTTAAAGTACCAGGAGCGGAGCTCTCGGTCGCCCTCTTCCAGCGATTCGGTAATGTTCGGGTCTTATTCCTTCCCTTCGCAATTTCCGTCACTTCGGGCGCATGCGCAGTTGTAACGAACCAGAAAACTGTTCCAACTGCGCATGCAGTTTATGAGGATTACCGAAGAGCCAAAGATGGCGCCGGTGAGCTCCGCTGCGCTCACTCTGCATGTGCGGTCAATAAGCCTACAGGGGACACAATTCTGGGATAACACTTAGCAGGGGGCAGGCAGGGAGGGGGGCCAGTGGAGGAGCCAGTGGGGACTTATCACAGTGAGGGGTTGAATTCTCCTTTAAGGGCTAAGGACATAAAGACTGATATAGGTGGTAAGAGGGTCCCTCTTCAGTGGACATGTATGATATTAAAGCATCAACCATTATTATATAGAAAGTAGAAGTCCGTATGAACAAACATTGACAGACAGAATAAATATTTAACGCATATTGATGATGATTATGATAAACTATGGGGGAAATTTACTAAGGGGCGAAGTTGCTAACGCTGGTGTAATTGTGGCGCAACTTCGCACTCTAACGCCAGGCGAATTTTCGCTCTGGTGAAAGAGCGTTACTACGCAAATTCACAAAGTTTTTGATTTTACTGACCGTTACCTCTTGCGCCAGACTTGCCTTCGCCACCTCAGAACAGGCAAAGTGCAATAGAGTAAATAGGACTTCCTGTTGAACATTTTTCTAAGTCCCAAAAAACGCTGGCATCTTTTCTTTTTTACAGGGTGATAGGCTGAAAAAGATCGAAAATTTTTTTTGAAGTACCCTCCTTCCCCCCTACATTTGATAACATATGGCGCCTAAACTAAACTGTGGGCACATGTGTAGGGCAATATAACAACTTTATATAATTTTATTAACGTTCCCTGGCCTTATGTAGTGTAATGTATTTGCTGCAGAATTTACACCCATTGTACTGTAACTTTGAACTGCTGAGCATATTTTTGCTAGCACAACTTCGCCAGCGTTCGGTACCCTGTGCACAACTTTGGATCTTCATGAATTAGCGTTGTCCAGGCGAATTTACGCCTGGCGAAGTGTTGCGATGTGCGCAAAGCCAGCGCTGGCGAATTTTCACAGGTTAGTGAATTTGCATAATGTACAGGGGACCAAAAAGGATTCTGCTGTGGGGCCCAGTAGCTTTCAGTTATGGCACTGCAAGTCTGCTGTGAGTCTGCAATTACCCTCTCTGTTGTTAACTACAAGTTCCAGCATCCTTAACAGCACAGTTGCTATAAGGCTGTGACAACCCTGATGTGGAAGATCTATAACGGAATGGAGAATGAAGCAAAAGCCTTGAATTTCTGGCAGTGCTACAGAGTTGAGCAGGTGGGAAACAAAGTAGATGGTGGCAGATTAAAATATAAGATGCTTTTCTATAATAATAACATTCTGCAACTTTCAGATATTTATAAAAACAATCCAAACCTTGCACTTTCCAGAATAACCGGAAAAAAGCAATTCCGATTATCCTTATGGCTACTGTAGTGGTGCAGACACTGATTTCTGATCATAGGATCCATCAATGTTCAATACAATGTCCAGGGATCACTCATGGGGGCAAATTCACTAAGCGCCGAAGCTCCGAACACTAGCGTTAGTTCGCTAGCGTTAGTTCGCTAGCGTTTGTCATTTTCGTTACTGCGCAAATTCACTAACGAACGCTGGCGTAGTTTCGCTAGTGTTACGTCGCACCCTTACGCCTGGCGAATTTTCGATAGCGACGTAACTACGCAAATTCACTAACTTGCGCAGTGTACTGAATGCTACCTTTTACGCTAGACTTCCTTTGCCACCTCAGACCTGGCGAAGCGCAATAGAGTAGATAGGGATTGTTTCAAAAAAAGTCAAAATTTTTTCTAAGTCCCAAAAAACGCTGGCGTGTTTTCTACAATCTACATTATGGGTGATAGGCTGAAAAAGATCAAAAATTTTTTTGGGGCTCCCCTCCTTCCCCCCTACATTTCCTGACTCATGGCAATTTACCTAGGCAGTGGGCACATGTGTATGGCAAAATAAAATTTTTATTTGCTGATTTGAAGGTTTTCTAGGCATTTGTAGTGCTGGTACGTATTCCTCCATTGAAATTTGAATTTGGCGCCGTATGCAAATTAGCCTTCGCTAGCGTAACTTTGCTTTACATAGCGAATCAACGCTAGTGCAACTTCGCAACCTTATGCTACCCCTGAGCGCAACTTCGGATTTTAGTGTATTTGCGGAGCGCTGGCGAAACTACGCCTGGCGAAGTGCGGCGAAGTGTGGCGAAGTGCGGCGAAGTTGCGCCTGGCGCAACCTCGAATCTTAGTGAATTTGCCCCTTGGACGGAGATCTTAAAGAGGTGGATCACCTTTACATTAACTTTTAGTATGAAGTAGAGAGTAATGTTCTGAGACAATATGCAATTGGTTTTCATTTTTTATCATTGAGTTATTTAGCCTTTTATTCGGCAGCTCTCCAGTTTGCAATTTCAACAATCTGGTTGCTGGGGTCCAAATTACCCTAGTTGCCATGCATTGATTAGAATAAGAGACTGGAATACGAATAGAAAGATGAGTAATACAAAGTAGCAATTACTTTACAGAGCATTTGTTTTTATATGGGTTCAGTGAGCCCCATTTTGAATCTGGGTAGAGTCAGAAGGAGGCTAATTAATTAAAAACTATAAAAAAAAACATGAAGACCAATTGAAACGTTACTTAGAATTAGCCATTCTGTAACATACTAAAGGTGAACCACCCCTTTAAACATGCCCTGGTAATTCAACTACACTGAGGCCAGACAGGGCCATAACTAAAGGGATGGCTAGCAACTCTAAGCATAGAAATTGATAGCAGAAGGAAGCCTTGACTTCCAGTATGTTGTAGATGGCCGTAGACGGGACAATAAGCTGTTGACTCAGTCTGGAGGGGTCAAGTTGGTAGTTTTTATAGCCTAATGCAGTGATCCCCAACCAGTGGTGTGTGAGCAACATCTTGCTCATTGACCCCTGGGATGTTGCTTTCAGTGGCCTCAAAGCAGGTGCTTATTTTTGAATTCCAGGCTTGGAGGTAAGGTTTGGTTGCATAACAATTAGGTGCACTGCCAGAGACTCCTGTAGGCTGCCAGTCCACATAGGGGCTACCAAATAGGCAATCAAAGCCCTCATTTGGCTTCCCAGGGACTTTTTTCATGCTTGTGTTGCTTCAAAAACTCTCTTTACATTTGAATGTGGCTCACAAGTAAAAAAAAAATGTTGGGGACCCCCTGGCCTAGTGTATCTGACTTTGGGCTGGTGGTCCTCTTTGCTTAAAAATGCACTATTTCGGGTATATTCAGATCAGCACCACCTTATTCAGCCACTTCTTATTGCTTACTTTCAGCTGTCCAGGACTGTGAAGGGGAAAAGTACAGCTGTCTGGGAGATTTACTATACTGCTCATGCTCACGAACCTGGGCAGCAGAAAGCAAATCATGTATTAAGGATCCAATATGTACAGTATATGAGGGGTGAACTCACCACTTCCAATAGGGAGTCCAGGTGCACATGCCCATGTCTTCAGCAGATCCTTCATTCCATAGTTAATCAGGCTGGCATACAATTGTAGATGTTATGATGCAGATAAAAAGTATACTGTGATTATAGATTCAAGGAAGTTCACCAATGAGAATTCTGTTGATCAAAAAGATTGTTATAAATGCAAAAGAATTCACCAATGAGAATGCAGATTCCCTGCCAGGCATCTCGCTGTTATCCTACAGATAGAGATGATAATGTCATTTTTCTTCATTATATTACACTGGAATCAAACATGGGAATAAAGGAGAGCCTTGTGTAGTATTGGAAAACTTGTTAATGACTCCTACTCCAATTGCAGGAACAAAGAACATGGAGCCAGATTTACACATATAAGCTGGAATTCTCAATGGAGAATTTTTTTTTTCCATTTTAATGCAGCCATTGACTGTGGGGATTTGGGGAAAAGTTTTATTGTGCAATATTACTTTAAGAATACAACCCTGTTGTTGCAGGACTACAGCTCTCAGCATGCTTCAACCTTTATTATGGGGCAGAATTATAAAGGTTCGAGTTGTTTTCTCCACGAAAATTTGAGTATTCGAGTTGTATTTTTTTGGTCAAAACTCACATTGTCAGGTTAAAGAAAAAAACTCGATCAATAAAAAAACAGAAAATGAGAGATTTATTATACCTCAACCCTGGAAATAGCTTGAATCCGAAAATACACCACCTAAAACCTGTTGAGGTTCTATAGAAGTCAATGGCAGAGGTTCCTTGTACCATTTAAAGAGGTTAACAGCCTGCTTGATGTTCGAGTTTTTTCAGAGGGTTCAGATTGAAAAATGGAGTGATTCAAGCGATTTGAGGTTTGTTTGTTTGTTTCGTAAACTCCATTAATTCGAGTTTTAGGGTTGTGGGACTCGAACTTGCAGAATCGGGTTTTAGCCATTCCGGTTTTGAGGTCATTCATGTTCGTTCGCTGTAAAAAAAAAAAAAAAAAACACTCGACCTTTGATAAATCAGACCCTATATGTTACATTATTCTGGGATTTGTTGTCCAGCAACAACTGAGTAAAGTTTGGTTGAGAGTTGCAGTGCAGTAGGGTTTACTACCCCTTTAAGAAAATACATCTCAGAAGGCCTTTTGTGTTTCCTGCCAAAAGGGGCACTTAATCATGTGATATACAATCAGTGTTTGTCTTTTATTGGGATGTCGGGAGTTGCAGGTTATTTACTTCTTCATAACTTTTATCTAGGTCCCACCGATGAGCCATTATATCTCTGGGGGCACTAGGCAAATGCCCCTCTTCCCTACATTATAACTTGCTGCCCAGGGTGTTTTTCTCCAGCACAGCTGCACTTTTATATGTACTTTAAAATTGATTTGTTCGATGTCTTGCCTTGAACACATCAGAACATTCGGCCAAGCAGCAAGAGATACTGTGGCATTGGGTTCATCCTTAGGGAGCAGATTAGCAGGAAGAAATGAGTAGTGAAATAGGTGGTAAAGGGCAGTATCATTGTGAATTAATATACTTCTAACTTTAACTGGGGCACAATAGAGATATCATTGAGATGACTAATTCTGCTATCAGAGGTCCATTCAATGAAGCCATAGAGTAAATGCCTTCCTTTTAATGAGTTTATGGCTTAGCAGTGCTTTGAGTGGGTAAGTGAGGCTGTGCGCCAGAACATGATCATGCCCTAGAATGTGTCACACTGCTGGCTCCGTGAGTCACTCTGCTCTTGCTGTGCTCAAGATTGATCTACTGTAAATCAACCCTCTATCAGGAGGACAAAATGCAGTACTAACGAGATTGCTTTGGAATTGTAATGACCGAGAATGCATTCAAATTAGCCAGACAGTCTGTCATCATATATTACTGTCAACTACCCAGCAGGATTGTTTCCCCCCAGAATCCTGTTGGCCTAAGGCAAAAGCGAGAAGGATTCAGTGAGATGTGTCTGCTCAGACTTGAAAGAAAAAGGTGTCACGTGTAGCAGGTTCCCAACAGCCCTGAATCATAACTTTTACTGTAATATCTTTTCACTTCAGGTCAGGGATTGTCAGACTTTTTCATTTCAGTCCCCTTTAAGGTCCAACCTTTGGTGAGGATGCCCTTTGAAGGTCCAATCTTTAGGCCCTATTAGGTCATGAAATGAGTACAGATATAGTAAGATATTAGTGTAATGGTCATGTCAGTATCCAGGACATACGTTTTACTGTAATATCTTTTCACTACAGGGATTGTCAGACTTTTTCAGTTCAAGTCCCCCTTAAAAGGTTCCACCTTTGGTGAGGACACCCTTTCAAGGGTCAACTTTTAGGCCCTATTAGGTCATGAAATGAGTACAGATATAGTAAGATATTAGTGTACTGGTTATGTCAGTATCCAAGACATTAATTATATCTTTACCCTAAATTTTACCCTGACCTTCAAGCTGGACTTTCAGGGGTATTTAAGAGAACAAATGGTCATTCTCCCCATTCTCACCCCTAACGGGCCTTCAAACTGATGTCATCCGCAGTAATATTTAATTTTACCCTCCGAAATACTTGTAAGCTCAGCGCAGCTATACCATGTTGTGAGTTTGTAACTACAAGCATATTATTTGTGCTGTATGGGACACACTAAGGGGCACATTTACTAAGCTCGAGTGAAGGATTAGAATAAAAAATACTTCGAATTTTAAAGTATTTTTTGGCTACTTCGTCCATCGAATTGGCTACTTCGACCTTCGACTACGACTTCGAATCGAACGATTCAAACTAAAAATCGTTCAACTATTCGACCATTTGATAGTCGAAAGTACTGTCTCTTTAAAAAAAAACTTTGACCACCTACTTCGCCATCTAAAACCTACCGAGCACCAATGTTAAGCTCCCCATAGACGCGACGATTCTTCTTGCTGAACGACCGATTTTAGGGAAGCCAGACCAATCCTTAGAAATTATCGTGCGGTTAGTGGGATTCGAACGATCGTACATCTTATGATTTTTCGGCCGATATCTGTCAGGAAATTGATCGGCCAGGTCAAAAAATCTTTGTCGGTCCCAGTGCAATCTATCTATGTTGCAGGGCCAAGCAGGCAGCTCCCCTTTGTTTTCCTGGCAAATTGGTCTTTTTATTGATGGTAAATTCGTACGATCGTTCCGAGAAGATCGTGGTCTCATGATCAGGATCTGATCTTTTTTAAAAATCTCAACATCTATGGCCAGCTTTAGCCTATGGGGGAGGTCCCCATAGGCTTTCCTAGCAATTTCTGATCAAAGGAAAATCGCTCGATCGATGGATTAAAATCCTTCAATCGTTCAATTCGAAGGATTTAATCGTTCAATCGAGCGATTTTTCCTTCGACCGTTCGATCGAACGAATTGCGGTAAATCCTTCGACTTCGATATTCGAAGTTGAAGGATTTAACTTCGATGGTCGAATATCGAGGGTTAATTAACCCTCGATATTCGACCCATAGTAAATGTGGCCCTAAGTAGTAAGAATGTTGAAGATATGGTAAAGATGATGTTACCAAAGCCCCGTGTGTGTGTGTATTGACTTGGCAACCACAAAGTTAGTCTTTTTGGGTCTTATAATGGCTGCTGCTCACTAGTCACTGGCTGAATCTAGATTGAACATCACTCTGTGATGAATGACATTCCTCTTTTAACACAGGATTCAACAGCTTTGGTTGGAGCTAACATATACCAACATGAAGCTTGAATTTCCAGATATAAGCTCGCCAGATGTAAGCTCGCCAGATGTAAGCTCGCCAACCATTTGTCTTCTGGGCACATAAGGGGGGAGTTATCTTTAAAGTCATACTGACACTAAAAAACTACTTTTTAAAATATGAATGTACATTACAAGTTACCTATAGGTCATGTTGATCGTTTTTTGCTGAGAGGTTTGTTTTTGTAAGTAATTATTAGTTGAAGTTTCTAAACCTGACTGTTTTGTTTAGAGTTTCTACTGCTAACGGACTCCTGCTGCACAAATATGGTCACATGGAGTCAGATAGGTAATGTAAAAGCATTGGGCAAATACTTTATGGCAAAATTATAAGAAGCATGCAAAGTCAATTTTATGGTAGATGTAAAAACAAAAAAAAGGTTCATTTTTCTTGTGTCAATATTTCTTTAAGGATACAAGTTTCTTTCTTTTACAGCTCTAATAAATGCTATACTGATGACATGGAAGGCTCCTCTGATCCTTGGATGATGAATGGTCGAATTTGGCATACTCTAGAGTAGATGGATGAAAGTTCACATGCAGATACTAAAATAAATCATTGAAGCCAGATGGGGTTTAAAAACTAATTCAAAATGATATGCCATGAAACAACTAGTTGCAGCAATTCTTCTCTTTCTGCCTAATAAAAGAAAATAATATTTGAAGCAAATTTGCAATATAAATTCATTACGCATTTTCTATGGTTTTTAAGTTAATTGTATATGTATTGCTAATGAAAGCAATGAAATATTGTATTACCGCACACCTCCTTCCACTATTCTGCGTGGTGGTGCTGGTTCTCCGTTGACCAAGCCCGGTCTCCTTACTGCTGTGCAATTTCAAAAAACGGTCCGCACACACCAATGTTGCAGTCGGGGATTGTGCCCCTTTTATTAATGCCACCAACAATCAACGTTTCGTTGATTGTTGGTGGCATTAATAAAAGGGGCACAATCCCCGACTGCAACATTGGTGTGTGCGGACCGTTTTTTGAAATTGCTAATGAAAGCAGCATCTGTCCATTTCTATTCTCTGCCTCGATGGCTAAGACTGTTGATACAATGTAAGACAAGGCAGCTGATTAAAAGACCTGACTTTGCAGGGGAACTAAGACTTTTGCAACAATGTTTAAAAAGTAAGCAGGAGTTAAGCAAATGCTGCTTTTAATAGCAAACGTTTTTACAAATAACTTTAAAAACACTAAAAACTTTTTAATAAATGTATGTTGGACAATTATGTTTTCTTTTTTTAGGCAAATTTTTATTTTGGGGTGGACTTGCCCATTAACTATCGAAAAAAAAGGAAAAATGTTGTGCCCATAGTTCATCCTAGTTCCAGATATAGATATATTTCAACATTTTCTGTTTTGGTAGCATCGTTTTACAACCCCTTTCTTGAAAAAGAGTTAGGAAACTGTGTAAAATGTAAGTAAAAAAAGAGAATGAGATGAATTGCAAATCATTTGTAAATCATTTAAACTGTATATTTACTTGCAAATTATACAAGACAACTTATCAAATGTTGAAACTAAATCATTTAAAGTATTAGTTAAATAAATGTTTAAATTGTTATTGTATTTTTTCCTATGCTTATTTGAATAAGATGGCGGCAACATGTTTAAAAAAAAGTTGGGAAAAAGAACTGGAAAGGTTGTGCAATGCTAAAAAAAAAAAGGCTGGGTCTCTCAAAAGTGTAAAAGTGAATTTACGCAGTCTGTGACACACTACAACATTTAGGGGCATATTTATCAAGGGTCAAATTTCGAATTGAAAAAAATTCAAATTCGAATTCAAAAAGACCAACCGAAGTTTTTTTGGGTCGAATAGATCTGTTTTCGATCGAATAAGTCCGTATTTGGCTGAATTTGAATCATTCGAAGGATAGGGCCCACCGGGCTGCAGCATTGGGGCCCACACTCCTCTTGGGGGCCCCCTCCACCAAGCCGCAACACCCCTCCACCCCCATGTACTTCTTTCCTTTGCTCTTTGTGATTGGGGCAGGGGAAGGTCAGGGAGCACACATCTAATGCAGGTCTGTGTCCCGACAGCCAAGTGCGACCCTGATTATATCTAAAACTACATGTGGCTTGTTCAATAGGTTTTAAATTTAATCAACAAATAATGATGATGATGATTATTTTTATTATTAACACATATTTTTGAAGTGCCACCATATTCTACAGTGCCATAGATGATAAACATGCACAATATAACCGAGACAAGAGGTAAAGAGGACCCTGCTCAACAGAACTTACAATATAAAAGGTTAAAACTGAGATACTGCAGATTGATTGCTTCTTTTTATTATTTTTTTTTATAGAAGAAGGGATGTAATGCTGTTATTTTACAGTGCCAAGGCTTGTCTTGCTAGATACCAACATGCGTTGCTGTTGCTTAGTAACTCGGGCTAAACCTGTGATGGCATAAGCTATAATTACCCTGAGAATTACAGAAGGGAAGTTATGTGCTAACAATGCAAACTTTGCCTGTTTTTTCATGTCTGGATGGTTTCTTTTTTTTTTTAGCATTAAATACTTTGCAATGACATTTGGAAATCTAGGATTATGGATCACGTGAGTATAGAAAAATGTAGGTATAGTGGCCCCCAAACTGTGGGTCTGTTTCCCCTGGACCGACTTGGAGCAGTGGCTGAAGGGCTCAGACTGAATGTATGATTTTGGGGACAATGCTTATACACTTCTAGATACACCTAAAAGTTCAGCTTAATGGCCATTGTGTGAGCTTCAAGATGAAAACGTATTAGATGTATGAAATACTCTTGGGACTATGGCTGAATGGTTGATACATCAATATATATATATATTTATATATATAGGAAAACGTGCTTGTAGCCGGCACAGCGCGTCTGTAGGTTCAAAGTGCCTGGGTGCAAGACGCAAACACTAAGATAACTGTTCCAAATAAGGCATTCACTCACAGGTCTTATCCAAGGTGAAAAAATGGTGTTTATTCATCAAAGAATTGCTAACGTTTCGGCTTGCACTCTAGCCTTTCTCACTTTGAGAAACGTTATGCATCACATAGCATAAGTCCATTGGTCGGTACTTGCCTCACTCACAGCCTTCAATAGTGTTTTAAACGGAATTGCACCGAAGCAGTCAGTTGCAAACCGATCAGTGGTGTTTGACTCGCCGCAGGCCGTCTTGGAACCTCCCGCAAATATCTTGTGCCGCCACGACCAGCTTCCGCACTTTTTCCGCACTTTTTGCTGGGCCACTTATACAGGGCCAAACTAAGGGAACACAGCGTCATACTCACAGGCATCTGTAGCGCCTCTCCAGCCCTCTTGGCCACCGTACACACTGTTCATCAGGCCCAGTATAGAATGTAGAGCCTGATCAGTCATAGACCAGTCGGAGGCACTTAGCCATATGCAATGCAACCCTTGGCCCGAGAGATCTAATGGGGCGGACTAACCCGATGCATCTACTTACCATGATGCTAGATCTGTGTGCCGGTGGCACTGGGTGAATGATGCACTAAAGACCAGGCATGATGGGCGGCATCGAATGATCTCTCAGGCCTGTGACTGTATCGGCTTTACATTCTATACTGGGCCTGATCAACAGTGTGTACAGTGGCCAAGAGGGCTTGAGAGGCGCTACAGATACCTATGAGTATGACGCTGTGTTCCCTTGGTGTGGCCCAGCAAGTGAGTCAAACACCACTGATCGGTTTGCAACTGACTGCTTCGATGCAATTCCGTTTAAAACACTATTGAAGGCTGTGAGTGAGAAAAGTACCGACCTATGGACTTATGCTATGTGATGAACACTGGGACTGTTAATGACATTGATGGGTTTCATTGAATGAATTTTGGATCAGACAATAGGATGCAACACCTACACAGAGGGTGTATATGTATTGTTTTACTTTATTTATTTTTTATTCTTTATTCTTTTGTATTGTTTCCTCATTTATACACTATTGTATTTTTTGTTTTATTAATTTAACACATTAATCGCTGGTTATTGATTATACATATGGTGACTTTGTAACTACACCGATAATGAGTACTATTTTAGTATGGGTTCTGAATACACGAGAGGGCCCATAATAGGGGTTATGTATGTTGGAGGCATTTTAGCTTTACTCTTAATTCTAAGGGGTTACGCTTATTTGGGGGTTATTTGTCAGAGGTGGAAAACAGAGGTTGTGGGGTAGGAGAATCCATAGCAACAGCGGTCTCCCGTCCCCTGCTAAGTCAATGATTATAACATAACACACAGCAGAACAGTGGGATGTTTGGAAGGTCGTACACTTATATAATTTAGGGAAACCAGAACTTGAGGTCACCTGGGGTTAGTTTGCATTCATAGATATAGCCTAATGGGATTAATTATAGAACCAAGAGTTAATATACCAATGTAAGTAAAGTTTTATAGTCCAACCAAAGCAGAGGAGCCGGCTGTGTTTGTCTCAACGATTTTCACAGGAGCAATTTAACTAATCTTTTCCCTGAGTGCAAGTTTAATGTGAATAGAAAATATGTAGATTGAACTGGTAACATTTATGAACACTTTTGTGAAGAACCAGGATAGTTTTAACAACATTATTGCTTTTTGTTATTTGTTTTTAATCTTGTCTGTGTAATAAATCTGATGTGTATGTACTAATATTTTGTATACAAATTGACCAGATGTAATCATAGCTGAATATTTAATTGATGCTTAACTATAACTATAAAGCATGTGATATCATTACAGCTGGTGGTTTTCCCGCCAGCGAGTGTTTAAAAGACATGGTTTAAATTGTATTTGGCACTTTGAGAAAGGCTGAGGAGTCAGCCGAAACGTCAGTCTGTTGCTAAATAAATGAAGTTTATTTTTTAAGACCTGTGAAGTGCTGATCTTTTTTGCAAGTGTTTTGAGAGGTTTTTGATCGTGCACCCAGGCAAATTTATACGCTTTATTGTGAGTTCCGGCTCCCTGTGGATTTGTGTATACATATATATATATATATATATATATATATATATATATATATATATATATATATATATATATATATATATATATATAGATAAAAGCTATACCTAAAACCTTGTTATGAGCTAAGGTAGACCATAACCAAAGGTTTGACCAAGGAGGCTTGAATGGAAAGCATCTGACATCCACTGCCCAAAGGAAGATTTGGATGACCCCACACCTGGTGGCACCTAAGAACCATAACATACAAAATAGGAATGGGAAATATGAGTCTTATTAGAAGAGTAATTTTGCTTCCATGGCCAAGAAGAGAATTTGAGAAACAGACCTCGAGGCAGCAGGTGGTAGTTGGCTCTTCCGCCTCAAGCAGCATATTGGTCTGATAAACCCATCTGTTACTCCACCAGTAGCTGATGTTATTCAGCAGTATCTCTGTATATACAGCAGTATCTCTGTCCAGATAAGGGGGTTTTCTGTCATTTGGATCACCATACATTAAATCTGCTAAAAATGATTTAAAATGTTTAATAAACTAAATAGGATTGTTTTGCAACCAGTGTTAATTCATGCAGATTAGTTAGAATCAAGACAAGGTACTGTTAAATTATTACAGACAAAAATAAAATCAATTTTAAAAATGGGAATTATTTGATTAAAATTGATCTACAGGAGATGGCCTTCCCATAGTTTGGAGCATTCTGGATAAGGGATCCCATACCCATACCTGACCCAGTTCCTTATGTTCACCCCACTCTGTGACATACAAGAATCCATGGGATACCCTTGCTCCCAAGTCAGTTCCACTTGTGTCTTTTCATCCATATCCACGTAGTCCATAAAAGTGCAGTTTTAGTCGCCAGTGCTCAAACAGATATTAATGAATTAGAGAGAGGTCAAATAAGAGCAACTAAGCTGATAAAAGATATGGACGTTCTCAGTTATGAAGAAGAACTGAACGAGTCTGGGTTGTTTACTTAAGGGGGATATGATAAGTACATATAGGGGTACCATATAATAACTCTCTGATGCATTATTTACCAGTAGTTCCTTCCAGCAGATGTGAGGGCATCCATTCTGATTAGAAAAAAGAAAATTCCATCTAAATATTTGGAAAGGGATTTTTTTTACAGTGAGCTGATACATATGATAGCTTCAAGAAGGGGTTGGATGGCTTTTTAGCAAGTGAGAATATCCAGGGTTATTGAAAATAGCTATTAGCAGACGTTGATCCAGGGACTGGCCTGATTGGCATCTTGGAATTTTTCACCCTTTGAGGCAAATTGGAGAGGCTTCAGAAGATTTTTTTCCCTTCCTCTCAATCAACTAGCAGTTAGGCAGGTTTACTATAGACCAGTAGTGATGAGCGAATAAATTCAGCAGACACAAATTTCCAGCGTTTCAATACCGGCAAATAAACTTGCAAAACTGCGGCAAGATAGTCACATGCATAAAAATTGTCGCATGTCAAAATTATTTGGACGCCCATTGACTTTAATGCATTTGGACAAAATAGGCGCGCGTATAAAAAATTTTCGGCGTCTAAATTGACGAGCATCTATATAATTTTGAAGCCCATTGACAAATGCATTTTGCGAATTTTTCAGCGAAACGGGACAATTTCGCCAATCACTACAGACCAGGGCTGTGGAGTCAGTACATAAATCCTTTGACTCCGACTCCTCACTTTATGGTACTCCGACTCTGACTCCTCTGTTTTTAAACGAACAGTAACTGTGTGTTGTCTTCAGAAAGACTACTATAGATTATATAAAAAAGCTGCTGTGTAGCCATGAGGGCAGCCATTCAAGCTGCTGTAAAAAAAGAGAAAATGCACAGGTTACATAACACATAGATAAAACAGCATTGTATTGGACAGGGCTTATCTATGTGCTATGTAACCTGTGCATTTTCTCTTTTTTTACAGCAGCTTGAATGGCTGCCCCAATGGCTACACAGCAGCTTGTTTATATAAACTATAGTGGTGTTTCAGTGCTTGTATTTAAAGTTATTAGGAGTCTGAACATTTTTAGCGACTCCCACTCCATTTACCCAAAATTGCTCCCAACTCAGACTCCACAGCTCTGCTATAGACGTAAAAAGGTTGAACTCAATGGACTTCTGTTTTTTTTTCAAACCAGGTTGCTACAATAAACCCAGCAGCAGTAAAGAACCCCCAAAGCTACGAGAACGCTGCATCTTGGGACATGTGCCACCATATATGTGGGAATACAACTTTTTGCTTTGACCTTGATCACGGGTAAATAACATAAGTAAAAAATACCATTATGAGAAAATCTACACGCCTTAATTGTTGAGCACTTCCCACAGAAACTGAACTAATGGCAACGAATGTGTTTTTTTTTATAGGAGACATATAGGATAAACCAAAAAAAAAGCCTAATTTTGTAAGCAATTATGAATAATACAGTACATACCTCCCAACTGTCCCGTTTTGAGCGGGACAGTCCCGCTTCTGACAGCTCAACCTGCAGTCCCGCCTTTGTACTGAAATGTCCGACTTTCTATTTGATCTCCTGTACTGTACAGTCAGAAAAAAGAAACAAAGTTTCTAACTTAATTGACTTTTGGCAGAGAGCCCAGAATAGATACTTAGATACTTTTGTAACAGTTTTAGATAAGCAGGTCTCTTGGAAGAACTAAAGGTGGCCATACACGGGCCGATAAAAGCTGCCGACAGACCGTGTCGGCAGCTTATTGGCCCGTGTATGGGGGCCCCCGACGGGCTTCCCCGATCGAGATCTGGCCGAAAGTCGGCCAGATCTCGATCGGATGGGATTAAAAATCCCGTCGGATCGCGGCCGCATCTGTTAGTTGATGCGGTCCCGCGATCCGACCGCCCGTTTGGCGAACGCTAGGATCCGATCGTTGGGCCCTAGGGCCTACGATCGAATCAGCCCGATATTGCCCACCTCAAGGTGGGCATATCGGAGGGAGATCCGCTCGTTTGGCGACATCGCCAAACGAGCGGATCTATCCGTGTATGGCCACCTTAAGACTCACATCTTAAAGGGCAATTCACCTTCCTTAGGAAAACTGTAATAACACAGAAACATAGAAATGTGTTCAAGTCTTTTTGTCCCTCTTTCTGTTTCCAAAATGTTGAGAGGTGTGATATGTGGTGTTGGTGTCAGAATGTGCTAAAAATTAATATTGTCTTTAAAAAGAGCCCCTTTATTGGAGCTCCTTATAAATATTGACTGGTCCCTGCCTGAAGCCCATTAGGACGCGACTACCCCTCATTTGAAACACAGACAGGGACCAGTCAACATCTATTGGGAGCTTTCATAAAGAGGCTCTTTTTAGAAATGAAATATAATATTAGGAGGGGGACAGCCAATCACAGCCCTGCAGACACAGGCTTCAGTTCCCTATAGGGTTGCCACCTTTTCACCCAGTGGAGACTAGGCAGGAGGTGGGGCCGTGATGTGGCGGACCACGACAGGTGGGGCTATGACGCGGTGATCGGCGATTGCCCGATCACTGTGTCAATCATGGGGAATCCTGGCCAGTTTTCCTCATTCGGAAACAGGGCAGGGAATTTTGATCCGGGCAGCAGTGATGCGCAGGCCGGCCTGATACACGCGGAAACCACGGGTCGGGCGGGTTCGGGTCGACCTCACACTCCTCTTTGTGGGTGGCGGCTTTATAGCCGCACGCCTGCTCGCCCCGTCCCCTTTGACATCATTGGCGGATGAACCTGAAGTCGGATGAGGGCGGGCGAGTGAGAAGAACCTGACCCGCCATCACTTCCGGGCAGCCCTTCAAAATACAGGGCTGTCCGGGTCAAAACTGGACAGGTGGCTACCCTAGCTAAATCCCTATCAGGTCAGCCTAGCTGCTGATTGGTTCCTATCCTACAGAGGAGTGGCCCGGCTCCCCTGCACAGCCTGGGAAAGGTGGCAGCAGCAAGTGGAACACACGGGTGAGACTAGTGGGATTTTGCATACAAAGAGGGATAAAAAAAATTTTGCATGTAGAACAGCAAATTTTTTTGACCGCACCCCTTTTGGTGGCCACAACCTGTAATTGCCATGTTTGGCAGGTTATGGAAGTTTGAAAATATTTCTCCTTATCTAAACTGTTTTTTTTGTGTCTCAAAATTGTTACAAAGTATCTTATTTGCACCTGTTAGCTATTCTCTGCTCTCTGCCAAAAGCCAATTAAGTTAGAAACTTTGTTTCTTTTTCTGGCTGTTCAGTGCAGAGAAAATAGGGACTTTCCAGTACAAACGTGGGACTGCGGGTTGAGCTGTCAAAAGAGGGACTGTCCCTCTGAAAAAGGGACAGTTGGGAGGTTTGCTGAAATTTACAATAATGTCACAAGAAACTACTTTTTAAAGCACATTCCTTAATCTATTTGTAAATGAGTAAAATGCACTGGAACATTCTTGTTTTTTACATAAAAATGTCTCCTTTAAACAATTCGCCCTGTTCAATTCCTTGTCTTCTGTAATGATGAGGCACAGCAGGGTTTGCAGTGACAAAGGGGAACAAATATAATATGAGAGCAATTCGTGTAGGTAGGGGGTAAACAACAGGGCCCTCATAAACAGCAACATGGAGATGTAGCTCCTGAGGCGGACCCTAGCCTAAGGTAACGTGAAACGCGAGAAGACTACATCCCCCATCATGCGCTGGGACAAACCGGAAGTGGCGTACAGGGCGCTTGAATTCCGGTGCGTAGTGTCATAGACATGTGGAAGGCATCAACTGAGAATCTGCGGCGCTTCCTATAGCGTGTATGTGCATGGTGCGACGCTTCTGTTTGTTGACGTTCATTACCTGGTATTCCCCATTCTCATGTCTACGTTTCCCCCTGCAGAATGTCTGAAGGAAATCCAAGCAACGATGCTGCGGGACCGCGTAATCCAATGGGCAGGGGGCTTGTGGGACGCAGATCTTCTGCTCCTGTCACCCCGGGTCGCCTCCCATCAATCCGCTCCCGAGATCTCACGCTTGGAGGAGTCAGGAAAGTGAGTTGCCATTGGCTGTGCAGAGAATTGGCTGCTAGCGTGTGATTTTAAAGGGATACTGTCATGGGAAAACATGTTTTTTTTCAAAACACATCAGTTAATAGTGCTACTCCAGCAGAATTCTGCACTGAAATCCATTTTTCAAAAGAGCAAATAGATTTTGTTATATTCAATTTTGAAATCTGACATGGGGCTAGACATATTGTCAATTTCCCAGCTGCCAACAGTCATGTGACTTGTGCTCTGATAAACTTCAATCACTCTTTACTGCTGTACTGCAAGTTGGAGTGATATCACCCCAGGCCCGGACTGGCAATCTGTGGGTTCTGGCAAATGCTAGAGGGGCTGCTATAAGGTGCCATAGAAAGTCAGTAATTAGTGGGCTGTTTGGGCCTCTGTGTACCTGAAATGCCAGGGCCTATTTTAATTCTCAGTCCGGACCTGTATCACCCCCTCCCCCCCCCAGCAGCCTAACAACAGAACAATGGGAAGGTAACCAGATAACAGCTTCCTAACACAAGATAACAGCTCCCTGGTAGATCTAAGAACAGCACTTAATAGTAAAAGCCAAGTAAAACTGAGACACAGCAGGAGAGAACAGGAGAACAGCCTGCCAGAAAGTAATTCCATCCTAAAGTGCAGGCACAAGTTACATGACTGGGGCAGCTGGGAAACTGACAATATGTCTAGCCCCATGTCAGATTTCAAAATTGAATATAAAGAAATCTGTTTGCTCTTTTGAGAAATGGATTTCAGTGCAGAATTCTGCTGGAGTAGCATTATTAACTGATGTGTTTTGGAAAAAAAACATGTTTTTCCATGACAGTATCCCTTTTAACTCAAACCTCCCAGTGCTCCTGTGCTTGGGGAAGGTGTGTGTGCTATGGAGCCATAGCTAGGACCATGTGTCTTCGGGAGGAGGGGGGCGTCTGCGCAAGATATGGCCGGCACTGGGACCCTGTGACCTTGGGGCGAAGCAACGCAAAATCTGGCCCTGTTGACAAAGGAGATTTGTAGATTGATGGTCTTTACTTGTTATGGAGTCGACCTGTGAAGCACTGCTTGTTATATCTGATTTCAGTGTTCTGTATAGCTGAGAATATAAGAGTTCCGCATGGGTCTGAAAGACTGCACTCTTCTTTTCTTTCACAGAAAACATTTGCTCCCAACATCATCAGTAGGAAGATAAAGGAAGAGTAAGGAGAATGGCAACTTTACCTTCAGAAACCTTTCCTTCTTACTTTGCCATACCCATCTATTTAACTTTTCTACTGTCAGTCTCCTCTCCTTTAACCTTTATTTGCCTGTTTTTCTTGTCATTCTTCACTTCTTGACCTTTACTTTACATTTTTCAGCATGTCTTCATCCCTTTTCTTTATGAGCTCCCTCACTTACTTTTCACACATTAACATTGTGTTGTTGCCAGGCCCAAGGAGCAAGTGTCTGTGAAGGTAGAACGTGCAGAGCGTGGAAGGGACCGTCGAGATGGAGCAGGAAGAGGGCGAGGGAAGCCCCAAGTCATACAGAGTCACTCCATCTTTGAGCAGGGACCAGCTGAACAGCTCAAGAAGAAAAGTAAAACATGGGAATACAATCTGGGTTTAGTGGGATCCAGATAGTGGACATAAAGCCAAATGTTACAATTGTTGGTAGAAAAATGTATAAATTGATCAAAGCAATGCTGTTCCTTGCCGTAAAGCAGCGGCCCCCAACCTTTTTTGGACCGGGGACCACGCGTCCAATTTGGGCACGCAGGCATCAAATTTAGGGCACCACATTAATTGTGGGCTGTGCTCGGTGGCCCAGTTCAGGATTGTCCCTGCCTGGCGGTTGGGGCCCCTGCTGTATAGGGGTTGTTCACCTTTGAATTAACTTTTAGTATGATATAGAGAGTGATCTTCTCAAACAATTTGGTTTTCGTTTTCATCATTTGTGGTTTTTCAGTTATTTAGCTTTTTATTCAGCAGCTCTCCAGTTTGCAGTTTCAGCAATCTGGCTGCTAGGGTCCAAATTCCCCTAGCAACCATGAAAGGATTTGAATAAGAGACAGGAATATGAATAGGAGAGGCCTGAATAGAAAGATAATAACACATAACAATATATTTGTATCCTTAAAGGGGTTGTTCACCTTTAAGGTAACTTTTATTATGTTATTAAACGGCCAATTCTGAGTAACTTTTCAATTGGTTTTCATTATTTATTTTTTATAGTTATTTGCCTTTTTCTTCTGAAGCTTTGCAGTTTTGAAATGGGCATTGCTGACTCCCTTCTAAGAAAAATGCTCTGTAAGGCTACAAATGTATTGTTATTGCTACTTTTTATTACTGATCCTTCTATTCAGGCCTCTCCTATTCATATTCCAGTCTCTTATTCAAATCAATGAATGGTTGCTAGGATAATGTGGGGGGGACTTGGACCCTAGCAACCAGATTGCTTAAGATGCAAATTGAACAGCTGCTAAATAAAAAGCCAAATAACTCAAGGACCACAAATAATAAGAAATGAAAACCAATTGCAAATTGTCTCAGACTATCACTCTCTACATCATACTAAAAGTTATTTCAAATGTGAACCACCAAGAGCAAAATGACCCCCTATTTGAAAGCTAGAAAGAGTCAGAGAAGAAGGCAAATAATTCAAAAACTATATAAAAGAAAATATGAAGGCCAACTTAAAGGTTGCTTAGAATTAGCAATTCTGTAACATACTGGGGCTCATTTATAAACACAGGGCAAATTTGCACCTGGACAATAACCCATAGCAACCAATCAGTGATTTGCTTTTTTTCAGCCAGCTGCAGGTTGAAAAGCACTCATCTGATTGGTTGCCATGAGTTACTGCCCAGGTGCAAATTTGCCCACTGTTTATAAATTGACCCCCATGAAGTTAAGGTAAAGGTGAACAACGCCTTTAAATCTAGCACTAGAAAATGTATTAGTGTGCCCTAATGCATTATATCTCACAGGGATATAAGGGGTAATGGTTTTGTTGCAAGAGCAGAAGGTCAAATGGTTCAATAAATACTAGAAATGCACCAAAGCTAGAATTTTAGGATTTGGCTGAATATCACAAAATATTCCTCCCCACAAAAGATTCAGCCGATTTGTGAACCAAATTGAAACCTTAATTTGCCTATTTATATATGCTGAATAACCCCCATTCCCGCCCCAAAATTACAGCATATGTACAAAAATGTACAAAAATAATCGAACAGTTGCCTGATAGCTGGGCATGTAGGGTTCAAATCCTGAAAGTCTGGCATTCTGTGCACACATTGATTAAAAAAAAATGCTTTGGCATGGCTTTATCCATATCCATACAGCTCATTGCTCCATGTTACTGCCATGACAAAAGGCTATATGTACTGCTTCCCTTACTGTTTACATGTATGTATTAAAGAAGCAAGAATGGAGGGGGGGGGAGGTTTGCTGGGTGTTTTTTTGTTTTTTTTTTGGTCCTTAGCATGGGTGGGGTACTTTCTGGTGCATCTCTCCAACAGAAATGTTTTCTGCCCCTAATCTGTAATTGTTATAAAGCGTAAAATCTATATCTGTTCTGACTATAAATCCCCTGTAAATTACAGTTGGATGGGATGGTCCTGCAGAATCCACTGACTTTGGCCCGTCACACATCATTAACATAAAACGAGAGAAGCGAGAAACCGAGGAGGAGACCAAGGAGATCCTGCGCATGCTGGAGAATGACAAGGTAAGTGGTTTGCTTGGAGACGTTCAAATGAAAGACGTGCAAAGTGCGGCACGAGTTTAGTTCATTACAGTGTAATGACTTTATTACTGCATCTGTTATGGTGGTGAAGGGTGTTTTATTCCATGTTTTTAACAAAGCATAAAAAGTTGCAGGTCAACACCAAAAAATCCCTTTGTGCACCATAGGCACAGTCTGTGTTATGTTAGGAACTTTATGATTTATACAGATATAGGATCTGTAAGCTGGAAACCTGTTACCCAGAAAGCACCAAATTGTAGGAACGCCATATCTCATAGACTCTGTTTTAATCAAATCATTCAAGCTTGTAAAATTATTTTATTTATTATTATTATTATTATTCTGCAATAATAAAACAGTAGCTTGTACTTGATCCCAACTAATGCATATTGGAGGCAAGACATGTTGGATTTAATTAATGCTTAAATTACTTTTAAATAGACTTATGGTATGGTGATCCAAATTATGGAAAGACCCCTTCTCTGGAAAACAATGTAATTATTATTTTATGTTTTTGCTTTATTTTCGCAGCAGACAATAAGAAAAAGAAAAAAGAACAAAAAATGTTTAAAGAGTAAACAAAGTAAAGTACCTAGATACAGACATTACCGAGTTAAAGTTGATGTGGTCTTAGTACAGATACAGTTTCGGAAAGTCATATCAGAGATCCTTTAAATAGCATGGCCAACCTTGCTAAACATTTTTTACATTTTTCTGGGGGTACCTCTATGTATATAAACCAATCAGGCAAATGTAATGTGTTCAATATGAAGATTTTTCCACATACCAATATTTTTTTTGGGGGGGGGGGGAGATCCTTCTTCCTTGCTAGTAAATATGTAGATGATCCCCCATCTTTAGAATGTCGTTTAAAGGTAACATATTTATTAGCAAGGAAGAAGGATTCCCTGATAGGATACGGGTTAGAAGAAACGATAACAGTAGCAAAATTAAATCCTACAGTTTTCAGTTTCTCGTTTCTTCAAAAAAAAGTATGAATAAATGCCATTTTCTATGCTGAACTCCAGTCGTTTAACAGTTCTTTTCTTTCTGCATCATTTGAAATCCTGGCAGGGAAGGAGGGACTAAAACACTGATGTTACGAATTGTAACACCTTCTCCACAGCTTACAGACAGCATGCAGGAACTACATAACCCACAATGCATTGCACTATGATGTTCTGTTCCTTATTGAAATCACGTGTACAAGGAATTGTGGGGTTTGGAGGATGCAGGCTAAGGACAGATGGCTGTTGATACAAAGTAACAGTAGTCAGCCAGCTCAGCAAAGTAGTCAGACAGATCAGCAGAAGAGCAGGGGGCTAGGCTTAGGGAACTGTCAAAAACCATTAAAAATCATGAAATGTCTGCATATTTTTTAATGTATATTGCAAAGTTGCTTGAAATTGTTTGCATTTCAAAAAGCTTAAGTCATGTTTTTGGTGTAGTTTCCCTTTAAGAGAAAAACTTGAATGGAAAAACCTTGAATCAGTGAATTTGGGGTGAAAACCCAGAAAGCTCAAATTAATCGAGTTTTTGGTGGAGAAAAACTTGAATTTAGACTTTTTTTTTTCGGTGGGTTTCGCTCAAAAAACTCATGAAAGCTACCAAAATCTTCAAATGGTTCAAGAGACCTCTGCCATTGACTTCTACATGACCTCAACAGGTTTTAGCTGGAGTATTTTCATGCTATTTCCAGGGTCAGGGTATAATAAATCTCAAAAACTCGAATTATTTGGATAAAAATGAACTCGACTTTTAATAAATCACCCCATAAATGTGTTGCAAATAGAAAAGTGAGAAATAATAGAAAGTGTGAATAAAATGTTAAAATCTTAAGTTTTTTTTTGTCCTTTTTCTTCCGCTCAGTTTCTTGATGACCCCGGGCTCAGGAATGATTCTCAAAATCATCCAGTGCAGATCCCACTTGCCCATTCTGGCTGGCTCTTTAGAGAAGATGCTGAAGAGGAGGATATAAAGCCTGTTCAAGGAGATCTTAAGGATGAAAAGATGGAAGTAGATGATCCGTCTCAGGTGAAAGGTAATGTCCTTTGTCTCAGCTGTTTTTCTTTACAAAAGGCTCTCCAGATGGCATGGTAGGAGTTTTTACTGTAGCGCACACACGTAGCATCTAAATTGAAAGTAACTCCATTCTACTACTTTTTACTTACTAGTGCTTCTCTGAGCACATTTGCAATTCACATTTATTAGGCTTTTGCTTACTTGAGGGTTAGTAACGCTAGGGTTAACTGAGTGAGCAAGTTCATCGGACAATCTGACCTTCAAAGATAGCTGCTAAGCTGAAAGCCAGGTAGTAGCAGTATAAAACTGCTAGTGTATCAGAAACAACTGAAAACAGAATATTAATGTAAACTTTAAAGTGCCCACGGGACCACTCTAAATAAGAGTTTGTTTTTCTAGCATGTACATTACGTACTTGTAATTACATACTTTCTCTCCCACTTCCCAGTGAAGGAAGAACCAATGGAGGACGATGCTGGTGCATGGAAGCCTGGGATGTCCTCTGCAAAAGCTCCCATAATTAAGAAACCCCCTGAAACAAAGGATGTGTCCTTCCCAGAGATGCTGGAATCTTTAAAGATTTCTGATGAAGAATGTCTCTTTTTCATGCAACTTCCTGACACTCTGCCTGGACAGCCTCCAAGTCAAGAGACAAGGCCTATAAAGACTGAGGTGCAGAGTGAGGATGGCCACGTGTTACTGGTCAAGGACAAGGGGCAGGTGTGTGAATCCATTGCACATGCATTTTAGCAATTTCAGGCCTGTACAGAGGTTGGGGTGTTCCATTTGCCCTTTTTGCTATTATCATTCTGTAGAACAGGGGTCCCCAACCGTTTTTTTATTTATATTTTAACCTGTGAGCCGCATTCAAATGTAAAAAGAGTTTGGGAGAAACACAATTATGAAAAAAAGTTCCTGTGTTTCAGATAAGGGTTGTGTTTGGCTATTTGGCAGCCCCTGTGTGAACTGGCAGCCTACGGGAGACTCTGTTTGGCAGTACAGCTGGTTTTTATGCAACCAAAACTTGCCTCCAAGTCTGGAATTTAAAAATAAGCCCCTGTTTGAAGCCACTGAGATGAGTAACTCACGAGTGACTAGTTGGGGATCACTGCTGTAGAATCTGTTACTCTTAGCTAAACTTATTCATTTTTTATAAAGCTTTGGCATACTCGTCAATACATATCCTTTGGGGTTATTAAGCAAAGGACGAATTTTAGAGTTTTTTTATACCTCGAATGAACTCACAACTCGAATGCATTCTAATTTAAGAAAAGACTAGAGTAAAAAAAAAACTAGAGTAAAGAAAAACTAGAGTAAAAAAATCTCGAATCCACAAAACCTGATCTTGAATTAATGGAGTTTTTGGCAAAAAAAACCCTCCAATGGCTCGAATTGATCAAGTTCAGTCAAAACCCTCTGAAAAAAACTTGAACATCATGAAGGCTATTAACATCTTCAAATGATTCAAGGGACCTCTGCCACTGAACTAAACCCTGAAAATGAATATGGTTAAAAATGTCATATTTTATATACTGAACTTATTGCACCAGCCTAAAGTTACATCTTCTGAATAGCAGGACTTTAAACGTGTCACAGGGGGTCACCATCTTGGAAAGTGTCTGTGACACTCACATGCTCAGTGGGCTCTGAGCAGCTGTTGAGAAGCTAAGCTTAGGGGTCTTCACTAATTATCAAGCAGAAAATAAGGTTGGTCTGTAAATATAAGCTGATGTTACAGGGCTGATTATTAAATTATAATGCTAATTGCTCTGGTTTCTGTGCTGCCATGTAGTAATTATCTGTATTAATTACTAATCAGCCTTATATTGTGACATTTCTATTCTATGTGTACTGTATATTGTGAGTGGGTCCCTAAGCTCAGTAAGTGACAGCAGCACAGAGCGTGTGCAGTGAATCAGCGGAAAAGAAGATGGGGAGCTACACAGATCTTTACTGTTAAATGGCTGTGGTTGCCTTGGACTAGTACAGAAAAACAAAACATAATGTACAACATTTCTAGCTACTTCTTTAGTTAAGCTTTAGTTCTCCTTTAACTTGTGGTGACTAACAAACTTCCACTTTTATATCATCAAGCCCTTTCTGCCAGCCTGTACCGAGGACTGCGAATAATGCAATTTTATTTCTTCACTGGTGTTTATGGTTATTAGTTTTTAAATCCTGTTGTTCACATATTTGTAGGACACGAAGGCTGCAGAAGACAGCTGTACCTTGCGGGATGTGTCAGAGGGCCATATTGGGAAGCTATTTGTACGCAAGTCTGGCAAGGTTCAGCTTCAGCTGGGTAAAGTCATGCTAGATGTTACTATGGGCACATCATGTTCATTCTTGCAGGTGAGTAAACTTCTAGTTACTACCCTAGTTACTTAAAAGGGTGGCTCACCTTTAAGTTAACTTTTAGTATGTTCTAGAATAGCTAATTCTTAGCAACTTTTCAATTGGTCTTCATTTTTTTTTAAAAAAAAAAAAAATAGTTTGAATTATTTTCCTTTTTCTTCCAGCTTTCAAATGGGGGGTCACTGAGTCCATCTCAAAAAACAAATGCTCTGTAAGGCTAGAAATGTATTATTGCTTTTTTCTATCAAGGCCCTCTCCTATTCATATTCCAATCTCTTATTCAAATCAGTGCGTGGTTGCTGGGGTAATGTGGACCCTAGCAACCATATTGCTGAAATTGCACATTAGTGAGCTGCTGAATCATGATGTGGGCCGGCTACCGCAATAAATGTTTAGTTCGCGAACGACACTGCTGGCTTCTGTTGCCTGAATTTTACACTCGCACCTGCCCCGCCCTTTCATAATGTTGGGGCAGGCGGGGGTCTATGAATAGGGGACGTAGCAGGCTGGACCGGGTTCAGGTTGGGAGGGGGCAGGACAGGGTCGGGGGAAACTCGACCCGCATATCACTACTGCTGATTAAAAAGCTAAATAATTCAAAAACAACAAGTAAAAAAGGAAAATCAATTGCAAATTGTCTCATAATATCACTCTACATCATGCTAAAAGTTAATTTAAAGGCAAACAACCCCTTTAACACAGGATTTGTCCAACATTTGCTTTTGAACAGCTGAATCTATTGTTTTGTTTCTGTTTCTATAACCAAACCCAATATCCAACTGATGTTGCATTTAAAAAAAAAAAAAAAAACTGGTTGGATTGTAACAGGTATAAAAGCTAGCATCTCCCATGTTTAATTCTAATATTTTGATCTTGCTTTTTTTTTTTTTTTTCAGGAGTTGGTGTCAGTCAGTGTTGGTGAATCTCGTGGTGGGGAGATGATGGTCCTGGGTCATATTCAACACAAGCTTGTTTGCTCCCCAGATTTTGAGTCTCTGCTGGAAAAAAGACAGAGCTAAGCGGCTCCCATACCACCTAAAACCATGAACTGTCGTGCTGTCGCCTGTGAATGCTAACACAACACTTGTGTATGTTACCTGACTAGTTGTGCTACAGAGTGGTCGGATGATGTGTAGCTGGTGGGTGTGGTTACTTCTCTAACCCTATGACATCACTGCTTTTTGACTAGTATTAAAGATGGAGTGAAAAGAAGAGTCTCAGGACATGCCTATCCTCTGTACTGTACTATAGCAAGAAGAAGTGTGGAATTTACAGACAGAAACTCATGCCTTGGTGCACAAAACAAAATGTAGAAAGATGTATAAATGGGGATATGTACAGCCAGAATAGTAAGCAGATCATTTTACAGTCGTGTTAAACTGGTTGGATGGATCAGTCAGTGCAGAATCATCCCCAGTCTGAATTCCAAGGCTTTGGAAAACACATTTTCTTTGAAGAAATCGTTTGGGGGGAAAAGTAACAAAGAGAAATTTTGGAAAGCTCAAGCATGTTTATTTTGAAAATCTGTGTTTAAATAAAATAAATATTCTGTTACTTTGGAACAATTAAGACTTTATGTTAACACGGTGAATTTGTCATAAAATGTATGACTGGTACTACAATAAATAATGAATGCATGTCACTGTATTAACTGCTACTAAATTACTACTGCAGGGGTGACCAAAAGGTATAGGATCTACCAGTAGAACTTTAGTTGGTGATCTCAAGACACTGTGAACAAACAGCTTGTCTAAATCACCCTTTTTATTGAGATATTTATTGTTAAGGTTACATAAGAAATAGTTTTTTGTTAAATATAGCAATATACATTTTCCAATTAATTAGTATTTAAATTATATTTTCCATGGGACAGAATGCTAATGCTTTTATGGATGTAGATCAAAATGGGATAAGATCACTAAAAGTAGACCTGACATTAGTAAAGTATGGGCACTCCTGGACTATATGGTACAAATCATATTAGGTAATCGGGTCTGACATGTCATGTGCTTATAATTACCCAGGTTACTTTCTACAAAATGCATAGCCACCATCTTCTTCCCCTGCGCTGCCCTGGGTGGGCAATTGAGTAGTGCGGTGCTATTTCTGTGCCTTTGAGTGCACCCAGCATTGGTCCAGGGGATGAATGGGAACAGTTGGGTGGAGGCTGTGTACTCTGCCTATAGGAATGAAGTGCATGTATTATTTTATATAACTTATAGTTGCCCTTGCCACCAGTTTTTTTAATAAAACTTGTAGGGGCCTTGCCCAGGGATATCAATTATATAACTTTTTTTTATTTTTTTTAATAATTTGTAGGGGCCCAAGTACTAATGTTTTTTTTAAAACTTGTAGGGGATTCCTGGTCACTAATTTTTTAATAACTTGTAGGGGTGCTCCGTGGCCACCAATTTTTTTCTTTAACTTGTAGGTGGGCCTTAAATGTTTTAGCACTTGTGCCTCTCTAGACTTTGTACTGATGAGTGGAGAAGGGAGGGGGGCCCAAAGGATTTTGTGCGGGGCCTCACGATTTCTGATGGCAGCCCTGCGTGTATCACATGAACTTTTAGCGTGAAAACACACAGGGCACTAGTATCAGCTACTTGTCATGGCTACAAAATAGAGAATAGGGATAAATGGCTTCAGGGCCACCATTAGAAATCACGGGGCCCTGTACAACAACCCTGACACCAAAGCCCCACCCCTGATCCTCCCACTCCACATCACAGTTAAAAGACCACACAGACATCAGCGCTAAAAAAGTAACCCTCCCACACACACAAGTTATAAAAAGCTATTGATGGTGAGGGCCCCCTTATAAGTTTAAAAAAAAAAACATTGGCGCCAGGGCCCTTACAAGTTAAAAAAAATTGGGGCCCCAAAAAATATTTTTAAAAAAAACATTGGTGGCAGGGGCCTATAGAATATTGAAATAATACATTGGTGGCCAGGGGATTAAAAAATAAATGAACACAAACTGGTGTTCAGTAGAATTGAACTCATGGCTTCAGGACTTCGACTCCTTTCGTGACTTTGGGTCTTTTCGTCACTTCAGGACTTCACTTGTGCCAGTTTTCGTGACTTCGGGAGTTTTCGCTGCTTCGGGACTTCATCTGTTTTCGTGGCTTCGGGTCTTTTCGCCGATTCGAGAATTCAGCACTTCCTTATTTCGGCTGTTCGGGACTTCGGAAATGGCAGCCGCACGTCTTCGGGCTGTCAAGGGGGACCCGGCAGTGAGCAGAGAGAGTTACCAGGATTATTTGGGCACCTTTATCCTACAATATGGACTATATATGATTGGAGCCTGTGATTATTGGAACTCATTAGCCCCTATAACTTTGAAATGTTCCACTTCATTTAAAGATTCTGACTAACTGGAGCCCTAAAGCAGCTGAGCCGTGCTGTCTTTCAAATCCTTGTAAAGTGACTCTCTCTTCTCGCTGCTGCCGGGTCTCCTCACTGTCTTGCTTCAGAGATAAGCCATATATGGACATGCATCTCCATGACAACACGTGCCCCGGACTTACACACGTAACTCTGTTTATGCAGCCCTCGTTCAAAGATGAGTTGCTATGGCAATGCGCCTGCCTTTTTTCCAGCTTTATAAAGTTTGTGCACTGCCGGGCCCACTTTCAAGCCCGGGACACTTGTCCCCCCCCCAGATGGAAGACCTGAATGGCTTTACTAAGACACTGTTAAGGCAGAGGCCCTTCTCAGTATTGTCTATGGCAGGGTATTATGTAGCCACAAAAAGTAGCTGTTACTAGTAGCTCTCATGCCACTATTGTCTATTTTGTAGCCATGACTAGTAGCTGCTACTAGTAGCTCTGTGTGTCTTCACCCTTAAGGCCAGTGCTGTCCAACTCTGAGGTACTGAAGGGATGGAATTTTTGTGGCCTAGGTGGGGGAGGGCCAATGATGGAAGCCAGTGTTAACCATTCCCTATTTTAAACCACACCCATGTTATAACTAGAGGCAGATCAATGATATGTGAGGCCCCTAGGCTACACTTTCTACAGGGCCTGCTTCTAGGCTACTCCCTTTCCGTGTGCCTGGATGTGTGCAGATCCAGCTCTGGTGCACGTGTGCCTGGAACTGCACACATCCGGAACTAGGAGTAGGCAAAAGAGGCACGTGTCTATGCCACAAAGGTCTGTAGCCCTCCTGCTGAGGATTTTTGCACTCCCAACCTCACTGGTACGTCACTCCTTCCTCCCCAGCCAGCTGCACTTCACTGTGGGTGCATGTGCACAGCCATGCGCACAGGGGTTGGGATGATGAGGGATTTGCCTTGGGCTCTCCAGTGACTTGACCCGGCCCTTCCAGGCGCATGCACGCACCTACAGCCTAGGCTACAGCTAGGGTTGCCACCTGGCTGGTAAAAATGATCGCTGATCCCAATATTATTAATAGGGAAAAAAGATAAATATATTGGAAGGCCGGTATTTGTTTCCAAAAAAGGTGGCAACCCTAGCTACAGCCCATGTATTAATCTGCCCCTGATTATCACAAGAGCTTTTAATTTAACTTTGGGGCCTTTGGGGATGTTTTGCCCATAGCAACCAAATTCGATTTTCACAGAAAACAAAAGCATGTGTCTTTTTTCCCTACTGATAACATTGGGATCAGCCATCACTTTTACCGGCCAGGTCGCAATCATAACTGTACTTCTGATAGCATACCTCCCAACTGTCCTGTTTTTAGAGGGACAGTCCCTCTTTTGACAGCTCAACCTGCAGTCCCTCATTTGTACTGGAAAGTCCCGTTTTTCTCTGCACTGAACAGCCAGGAAAAGAAACAACCTTATCTAACACTTCTCTGCACAGAACAGCCACAGCAGCAGATAAGATACTTTTGTAACAATTTCGAGATAAGCAAATAAGTAATTGCAACAATATAAGATAACAGGTTTCTTGGGAAAAGTTAGACTCACAGCTTAAAGGGCAATTCACCTTCATTAGCAAAACTGTAAGAACTGAATAAAAACACAGAAATGTGTTCAAACCTTCATAACCTGCCAAATTTTGTAAAACGAACATGGTAATTAGGGTGTGTGGCCACAATAGGGTGCCACCTTTTTCTAATTTTGTTACCGGCTGGTGGGGGCGGGAACAAAAAGAGGCGGGCCACGGTGCGGAGCTGTGTGACGCCAAAAGGGTGCGTGGCCATGACGTAAAAAGGGGTGGGCTGCGGTGCGGAGCTGTGAAGACAGGGCAAAAGCTACGTTTTACAGGGGAATTGGGGGCGGGACGAGGGGGTCTCTTTAAGGGCATTACAAATTTACCGGCAGCTACATTGCCGGTAAATTTGTAATACCGGCCCCGACCTTGGCAGGTGTTTTACCGGCTAGGCCGGTAAAATAGCGGCCGGGTGGCAACCCACAACGATAGGCGTGGTCAAAAACATTTTTACTGTGCTAAACGTGCCAACTTTTTTGTCCATCTTTTTATTTCCAAAATGTTGGGAGGTATGTATAGGGGCCCCTATGAAATGGAAGACAAATGCCCTCCCTCCACTGCCCCACAGCTGCTTCTGTCACAGCTGAGTATATTGGTATCCTAAACACAATAAGACTCACACAGTCTGTTTTCAGGCCCTTGTAAATGCTTTCCTTCTAGAGGCAGCCATATTATACAACTTCTTACTCTGACAGCTAAGGGTTATACTAGGGGAGGCTAATAGTAAAGCCCCTCATTAGCCGCCTTATGTTTTATATCAGTGGGGGATTATTTTAGCTTCTTGTTCGTATTCCTGCGCCGAACGCGTTAACGCCCCCGCGGACCAATAGTGAGCGCAGTAAGCGAAACAGACAGAATGCTCGGCCAATGGGGAGTAAGCAGCGGATTGTTGGCCGAAACTGAGTGAACAAGTTATTGCGTGAGAGAGACCGGAAGCGCGTCGCGTTGAGGTACCTGAGTCTTGTGTCGAAGTAGTGGATTAGGGTTTAGTTAACTGTTATATGATGCCAAAGATGGAAGGGATGTGTGGTTTAAATTGATTTATGCAGGACTTGCGGTTGTGGTCTGACTAAAAGTCGGTGTAGAAAATATGAGCGGCTTTACCTACTGAGGCCTACAGAGACTCTGGGGCCCTTGTGTGGTGCGTTGATAAGATTGATTGCGTTTGAGGGGAATCTTATCCGCAGGAGTGAATACAGTGGCCGAGGAGCAATGGTCTGTAACATACAGCGCGTCACACAAAAGGTTAGGGTGGGGCAGGGTGGACTGTGTCATTATCACGCCATTAACATGGTGGAAAGGGCAGAAATGTTGCACTTTATACATAATGTGGATGTCCAACCAGTGGCCCTGCTACTCTCACATATTACTGAAGACAACACAATAGGCCCTGGCATTTCAGGTACAGAGAGGCCCAAATAGGCCATACAGCAGCCCAAACAGCCTCCCATCAGCCCAATATGTAGTGATTGTCTATGGCAACTTACAGCAGCCCCTCTGGCATTTGCCAGAACCCACAGATTGCAGGCCGGGCCTGCAACACACTAACATTACTTTTGTTACCCAAGCTTTGCTGCAATACCCACGAACCCCTAGACTTGTGGCAGAAAACATTGCTGGATAAAATGCCCCTTTTCTACATCCCCAGTGAGAATATGTCTCTTTCTTAAAAGAAAAGTTTACGTTGATTACTTGTTGGGCTCTAGATTTAAAGGAAAACGAACCCCCCCATCCACTAACTTTCATAGTGCCCCCTCCCTGCATAGTGCGTTAGCGAAAAAATATGTCCCTAATTGTGAGTCTTGCGTGTCCATTCAGATTAGCGCAGTGGAGCTCAAGGGCGCCATCTTCCGTTTTCTTCAGGAAGGGATCGGCAACACTGAAATTTGGAGCATGCGCAGTTGGAGCCAGTCTGGTGTTTGTGCCAACTGCGCATGTGCCAGAAACTCTGGAAATGGTTGAAAGGGAAGGTGAAAACTGAAGATAAGGAAGATGGTGCCCTTGAGCTATGCCACACTACTCTGCACTAGGGGTTCCACCTGGCTGGTATTTAACCTGTCTAACTGGTAAAATACCAGCCAAGGCCAGGCTGGTATTACAAACAACAGCAATGTAAATATGTGATCACCAGTCAAACTGCTCCCGGTCTGCCTCTGATCCACCCCCAGCCTTCCCCTTTCTAGCCACAATACTTACAGATTTCATGCTCCAGCACTCCATGCTCCAGTCATGTGACATCACTGTCCCACCCACTTACAGTCCTCCCCCTTGTGTACCTGTCTCCTACCACCCTGGCCGGTAAAGTTTTCCCAAATGGTGGCAACCCTACTCTACACGGAAACGTGACATTCACAATTAGGGATGCATTTTACGGAATGCCCATCTCCCATGTACTTTATCCCAACTACCGGTAAGATATAAAGAATCCTTATTGGAAGCAAAACCAGCTTATTTGGTGTATTTAATGGTTACATTATTTTCTAGTAGACTTCAGGTATGAAGATCTAAATTATGGAAAGATCCCTTATCCAGATAACCTCAGGTCCCAAGCATTCTGGATAACAGGTCCTATACCTGTATTACTTTTTTTTTACAAATATAAAATATCTTCCTTGACAAATCCAATGCGGTCTTTGCACTAAACAGATATTATTGTACGAACTGAAGTTTCTTGTAACCGACATTGGCAAAAGACTTGGATATCGGTCGTCTAGTCTATTTGGCGCCTATAAATTGGCATGGGGTTACTGTTGAATCGTTAGATAAAGGTAACCAAACAACCGGAAATGCAGCATGTGATAATATGGGCTTAAAGGGGTTGTTCACCTTTAAATTAAATGTTAGTATCATGTAGAGCAGTGATGTCCGAGTTCTGTGGTACCGGGGGCCGAAAATTGTCTGGCCTACGTGGTGGAGGGCCGATAATGGAAGTCAGTGTTGACCCCTCCGCCTTTTAAATCACACCCACTGTAAACCACACCCACATTACCACCAGAACTTTTAAGATCATATCAACATTAACGGTGGTAGCACACCAAAAAACCAAGTGTTTCGTGCTCACTGCAGGGAAATCCCTCATCATTCATATGTGAAAAATTTGTTAAATTAAATGTTAAAACATACCCTGAAATCCAATATGCCTCCTCCTCTTACCCTGTTGATAATACAATAACCCCCCAACACATGATTAAACACCTTAGGGGCCACTAACAACAATTTCCAAATGTTAACAAACCCCCAGAACAAACCCCTACCAGGTTTACATCCCACAGGTAGCGTAGGGCAAGCAGAGAATGGCACACACAATCAGCACTGGGCAAGCAAAGAATGGCACACCCAAGCAGCACTGGGCAAGCAGAGAATGGCACAATCAATCAGCACTGGGCAACAGAGAATGGCACACCCAATCAGCACTGGGCAAGCAGAGAATGGAACACCCAAGCAGCACTGGGCAAGCAGAGAATGGCACTCCCAAGCAGCACTGAGCAAGCAGAGAATGGCACACCCAAGCAGCACTGGGCAAGCAGAGAATGGCACACACAAGCAGCACTGGGCAAGCAGAGAATGTCACACTCAAGCAGCAATTGGCAAGCATAGGATGGCACACCCAAGCAACACTAGGCAAGCAGAGAATGGCACACACAAGCAGCACTGGGCAAGCAGAGAATGGCACACCCAAGCAGCACTTGGCAAGAAGAGGATGGCACACCCAAGCAGCACTGGGCAAGCAGAGAATGGCACACCCAAGCAGCACCGGGCAAGCAGAGAATGGCACACCCAAGCAGCACCGGGCAAGCAGAGACTGGCACACCCAAGCAGCACTGGGCAGGCAGAGAATGACACACACAATCAGCACTGGGCAAGCAGAGTATGGCACACACAAGCAGCACTGGCCAAGCAGAGAATGCCACACCCAAGCAGCACGTGGCAAGCAGAGAATGACACACACAAGCAGCACTGGCCAAGCAGAGAATAGCAAACTCAAGCAGCACTTGGCAAGCAGAGAATGAGGCACACAAGCAGCATTGGGCAAGCAGAGAATGGCACACCCAAGCAGCACTTGGCAAGCAGAGAATGACACACACAAGCAGCACTGGCAGGCAGAGTATGGCACACACAGGGAGCATAGGGAAGGCAGAAGAGAGTAGGAGACAGGGAAACCTATCAGGACTCTTAAGACGGACAGTCCATACAGTGCTGGTGCCCCTCCAGCAGTTTGTATAAAGTGTGAACAGGTGAACAATGTGGGCAGTTTCAGTCTGGGTCTCAGGTGTGAACAGTACAGGTCTTGAACAATAGAGGTGTCACAAGTGTGAACAATGCAGGGGATTTGAATTTGAGGTTTAAACAATGCTGGGGCCAGTTAATCTCTGTTGTGATACCTTTTACATTTTACATATGGTAAGTAGACACAACAGGCAGACTTGCATGCGGGGGCCACACAAGGGGGCCCACCAGTTGGACACCCTGTTGTAGATTGATTTTCTGAGACAATTTCAATTGTTTTTTTGTGTGGTTTTTGAGGCTTTTTATTCAGAAGCTCTGCAGTTTCAGCAATCTGGTTACTAGGGTCCAAATTACCCTAGTAAACATGCATTTATTTGAATCAGAGACTATAATATGAATAGGAGAGTCTTGAATATAAAGATGAGTAATAAAAAGTAGCAATAACAATAAATTTGTAGCTTTGCAGAGCATTTTAGGATGGGCCAGTGACCCCTATTTGAAAGCTATAAAGTCCAATTGAAAAGTTGCTTAGAATTAGTCATTCTTTAACATACTTAAAGTTAACTTAAAGGTAAACTGTGAAAAACTGTAGTCGGGCAACCCCATTATAGAACCCCAGGTAGAAACTGATCAATGAAATGCTCAGAACTGCTGCTTTGAAGAGGGAAGGAGACCACCTTTTTTTTTTTTACAATTCCCCTGTGCCAATTCAAAGGGACTATAAATCAAATGCCAGACAAGGTGTTTCTCTATCAGGATGCCATTCCTTTCAGTGACTACAAATACAGGGCAGAATTAGCCTTTATTGGATATAAAAAGCTGCTTATTCCTCTCCCTCAGCCCTTACGATAGCGGGTAGATATATATCAAGGAGGTTTGAAATTCCTGTTTGATAATGAGTGGGAGCCAGTGCAAGGGTATGGGTGTCAGGTCAGGTCCAGGTTGGGGGATTTTGGTGTGATGCAAAGCTTGAGTGTTTAAAAATAGCGCCTCCATGCTTGCTAAGACTGAAGGAAACAAAATGTAAACAATTTATATAGTATAAGTAAAAATTCTTTTGCTTCATAAACATGTTCGAAAAGGATTTGGCATTAATTCTTATGTGACAGGTCCCCTTTAGGGCCAGGGCACCTGTAGCATTAGCTCCACTGCTGTCAGCCTGCTTTTTTTTTTTTTTTGAAGATAGGGAGAAGTGAATCCATTCCTTCCCCAACTCCGTTGATCTGTACAGCACCCGTCTGAGTGCAGTTTCACTTAGGGGACGTCAGCTTGAAAACTCAAAAGGCTGACCTCCTCTCTGTGTTCCTGTACAAAAGCGGAAGCTGTACCTTTCAGTGTAGATGAACAGAGCTGGGGAAGAGCATGGATCTGCCTGGCAACACCTTGAGGCACATTTATCAAAGATCGAATTTCGAATTCATGTGAGTTTTTTTAAAACTCCCATAGATTCGAAATTCAATTATTATAATCGAAAATTTTAAACTCATAATTTGAATCTACCCAAAAACTCGATTCAAATTTGATTTGAATTAGAAAAACTTGAATGGAATTTAAAAAACCTGATTCGATTTTTTTTCTCCAAAAAAAACTTGAATATCAGGAAGGCTGCAAACATCACCAAATCGATCCCTGGACCTCTACCATTGACTTATACAGCAATTTGGCAGGTTTAAGGTGTCGAATAGTAGAATTTGAGTTCTTAAAGGGCCAGAGTATGATAAATCTTGAAATCCGAATTAAATCACAATTCGAATTTGAGAGTTTTGACCAAAAAAAAAAAAATCAAAAATTCGAATTTTCACTTTGACCCTTAATTTATCTGCCCCCTTATGTGCCCTCAGCCTTAAAGGAAAAGCAACATTAAAAAGTGTTTTAGATTAATTAAAACATAATATATTGTTGCCCTGCATTGGAAAAAGTTCTGCGTTTTGTTTCAGAAACACCACTATTGTTTATATTAAGTAGCAATGGTGACAGCCATTTAAGCTAAAAAAAGGAGAAAAGGCTCAGGTTACTTAGCATATAACAGATAAACCCTACTTAGAATACAATGGTATTCTAAAGATTGCGTCTATCTATAAAATGGCTACCTCCATGGCTTCAAGTCAGCGACATCCAAAGGCACACAGGTCTACAGGAATTCTTCCAAAAATTCTTTATTTACGGATTGCAAATGCAACGTTTCGGGGAACAAAAATCCCCTTTGTCAAGCATACGAATTCAGAAAAATAGTGCATACATATAGCCAAATCAATTATTCAATTAGTGTGTCATACAAAACAAGCCAATAGTGTGAAGTAATTAATTGTCCAATCAAAAAGAGTGAACCTGCAGAAAAATACACCCACTTTTTTAAGAATTATACAATTCTGTTAAAATGGTAAATGCACAGTTAAAAAACATTTTTTTTAAAAAAAATTGCAATATTACTAAATCCAATAAAACAACTATGTGAAGTGATACCATAAATTACATAAAAAGCACAATATCTGCAAATACAAAAGAAAGGTGTATATTAACACTACTCCCTCCTACAAAGAATCCTAATATAGAAAAGATTAAATATATAAGTTATACAAAAATAGAAGGGTACATAAGAATTTACTCTTACCTATAGGGTAAGAGTAAATTCTTATGTACCCTTCTATTTTTGTATAACTTATATATTTAATCTTTTCTATATTAGGATTCTTTGTAGGAGGGAGTAGTGTTAATATACACCTTGTGCTTTTTATGTAATTTATGGTATCACTTCACATAGTTGTTTACATTCTATACGATTTACATAATTGGGGATATTCACCATTCTGAGACATACTCTTACAAAAAAAAAACATTCTTGGCGTAAAACATATTTGTAATTGTTGAAAAGAAAAGCATAATTTTTATGTTAAATTCCTGGATACAGTGAATTACAGCACTTCAGGTCCAAATGCTTACATTTAAGAGAGAATATAAGCAGCATATACAGACGACATTGCTTTCACTAGCAGTTACATCTATAAATGTTTTTATATTGTTGAATTATTTGTAAATTAATCTATGTTGGACGTACATATGCTTTCATTATTTTAAAAAGGATTTTAAGTGGACACCCCTTTAACTTTGCTATTGAATACTTGTAAACGGCACCTTTAATTTCTGTTTTTTATTATTTTTCATCAGTGTTAATGTGGTGGAATAAAAATGTCTCTGAGGGCAAAATCTCAATGTAGGATTTGTTGTTTAGTACAATTGAAGAATTGGTCAAGAATATGAATATATTTGGAACACACTGTACTTTCTACGTACGTGTTATTAAAGGGGGAAGTTCACGGTTAAGAGATATTTTTTTTTAAAAAAAACATTTTTGGAAATAAAATATTTTTTTTAATATATAATCATTGAAAAAAATGCATACTCTTCAATTTAAATCAGGGGAGGGGGGGGGATTGTAATTGTGATTATAATTGTTTACATGATAACCCTAGGCCAGTGCTCCTGTTAGCAGCGCAGGGTATTTCTGTAGAAGCTTTTTGCCGTAATCTTCTTCCTCTTTTATCATCTTTTCTTCGGGCATTGGCAGTAATATGCACAGTAGAGTGAGAAATACGGCTTTTTGCATCTTTGACCTTGACGGAAAAGGTGGCAACGAGGAGCTTCTTCAGAAAAATCCTGAGCTTGTCCAGTACAACTATAATCAGTGGGGATGCCTAACATTTTTGCACCCCCCACCCCCCCGATTTAACTTTTTGTTCTCTTTTAAGAACATAACAATGCTACATAACAATTTATTTAACTTAAGAACCATGCATGTTTTTTAATACCAAAAAATTGAAAATACATTTTACATGAAAACTATTGGGTATGTGTTGTAAAGCTGAATGTCCCCTTTAAAACATGGTTTTTTTCTTTCCCAGAATAGTGCAGAACAGTGAAACAGAAAGTTAAACGAACTCCCCTGATCGCAGGGGGAATGAAAAGAGGTTTTTAGGGATAAAAACAAACAAAAAACCTTAAATGCAAGCCCTATTTATTTTCGTGTTTATTGTCCTTTAAGAGAGAACGCCTTTACTTTTCTGTTAACCTGAGATACCATAAATGGCTGGCAACATACCTATGGATTTGTACCAAGCAATGATCTGTGGAAAAATGGAAAATATAGGTGTATATAGACTCTGAAAGCAATAACTGCTTTTTCTTTAACGGGTTTGTATAATGCCAACAGGTCTGCATTTATAGTTTAATGTTTCATTATTATTTATCATTTGCAGAATGGATCCTACCAGACCTCCATTCAGGGGTTCCCCTTTTCGTATACCATTGGGAGTGCGTCCTCCAGTTCTTGAAACTAAGGAAGAAGCTCCACATGGAAGAGCAGTCCTATTACCACGGGGTCGAGCAATTGGGGGTGCACCAGTACCACCATCTGATACTACCCAAAGAGTACTAATAATATTACCCATTTGTATAAATCATAACATCTTTAAAGACTTTATGCGTGTTGCTTAGTCATTTCGCTTACTACCAAACTGACCCCTTTCTCTTCAGGATCCATCTGACTCTAGGAATGTTCTCCCTGCTCTATTTCGTGGTATGGGAATTGAAACAAAGCCCAGTGGGATTCCTGGCCGTGGTGGGTCAGTCTTTGGTAAGATTTTAAACAATTTGCTGGTGTTACTGGGTTAAATCTTCTGCATCTGGTTACAACATACTATTAAAGGACAAGGAAAGTTAAACTAAAGAAGTAGCTAGAAATATTGTACATGATGGTTTGTGCTTTTGTACCAGCCCAAGGCAACCACAGCCAGTAAAGATCAGTGTCTCCAAAGATGCCCCAGTAGCTCCCCATTTTCTTTTCTGCTGATTCACTGCACATGCTCTGTGCTGCTGTCACTTACTGAGCTTAGGGACCCACTCATAATATACAATACACATAGAATATAAATGTCACAATATAAGGCTCATTACTAATTAACAGATAATTACTACATGGCAGCACAGAAACCAGTGCAATTAGCATTAGAATTGATTAATCAGCCCTGTAGCATCAGCTTATATTAGGGCTCTTACACACGGCCGTTCCGACCTGCGCTCCCCTGCGTTCCGTTTTTTGGCGTTCAGCTGCAGGGGAGCGCAGGAATAGACGCAAGTCATTATTTGAAATGGGGCTGTACTCACTCAGGCGCGTGTAGGCGCCGAACGCAGGTTCAGACGCAACATGCTGCATTTTTCCTGCGTTCGGCGCCTACACGCCAAAAAACGGAACGCAGGGGAGCGCAGGTTGGAACGGCCGTGTGTAAGAGCCCTTACAGACCAACCTCATTTTCTGCTGGATAATTAGTGACGACCCCTAAGCTTAGCTTCTCAACAGCTGCTCAGAGCCCACTGAGCATGTGAGTGTCACAGACACTTTCCAAAATGGCGACCCCCTGTGACAAGTTTGAAGTCCTGGATCATTGCTGCTATTGACAAGCTGAAACTTTAGGCTGGTGCAACAAGTTCAGTATATAAAACATAGCATTTTTAGCCACATTTAAAGGATGTTACTTCATTACCATGTTTAATATGGCTTTGGTTTATTGGGGTCCCCCTATAGATGGTATACTTTATAAGCACCTGATGTATATAATTTCAATGAGAGTAGTAGAGAGTAATGGCAATTGCAATGTAGAAAATGTGTAGTGATTGATTCAGAATCTATTAAAAACTCATAAGTAATAAATTGGATTTTGAAGAGCCTGATCTATTTTAAAAGTTTGCTTTTTTTCTCATAATTTGATGCTAAAGACAGCCTGTTGAGAAGTAATATCCCATCTTTTATGGTCCTTTTTTTGCACTGGTTAGTTTAGGGCTTTTGATGGAAGATTTAGTGTCACTTCCCAGAGCAATAGGACACCAAAGAATCACAGGTATCCGCACACGGATTTAAATAAGCAACCGCCCATTTTTTTTCCCGTTGATTTGATAATTCCTAAGGAGGACTTGAGTAGCTGCTCTTGTTGACAAACATTTTTGTGACACTGCTGCATACTTCTTGTATGCAGTCCAGCTTCATTCATTTCTTAAAGAAGAAACATTCCCAATATCATGTCTACTTGATGTGTGACCATAAGACTCCATAGACGTGAATGATAATGTCCATAGAAGGATAAGACCCAATCTGGTGTATGCGCGTTCTGCACGTGCAGTCAGATGACCGCCATTGAAATTAAGGAGCTTTACATTATAAATATGTAATTTTACTGGGTAGAATATGCAGAAACATTAAAAAGTGGGCATATTATGTCTTGGATAAACATCTCACAATAAAGGTCTTTTCAATTTGATTTTATACTTCAGTTTACTAAGGATTTATCTGTATGAAACAAAAGCCCCTTTCTTGCCAGGCAGGGGATTTCTTTCTGCTATGTCTTCAGGAGATGGCTATGATCAGCCTACTTCAGAACCCTCAATACGGCCTTCCCTCACACCCCGTGTTCAGCAAGCCAGTGATTTTAGCACAGAAAGGATTGCACTTGGGAGAGCCAGGTGAGCTACATCTAATAACATGGCATAGGTTAAACTGCTAAAATAACTGCAAAAATGGTCTTCTATTGTCTTGGTTATATGTTGCTCTGTCTTAGGTTGCCAATACCTCCCACGAGTATGGAAAAGCCCCACGTCCCCACTGGAAGAGGCTTGTTGTTTCCCTCTGTACCCTCTGTATCACCCACTTTGAGCTCTGATCCAGCACCTAAAGAGAGCCCAGTCAGTACACTGCAAATTGAGAAGGAAGAGAAATGGTGGGTATAATTGTGATTTAGCATACCAAAAACAACTATACTTGTTAGTGGCAACATTTTCATTAAAGTAGATGCTTGTGTCAGTTCGTCAGCACATGTTTGACTTCATTGAACAGTACACTGGCATTCTACCATGTGGTGTTGGTTGTGCTCCATTGTAGAAAGTCATGCTTAATTTTCACAGGGATCCCCTGCACCCCACAAACCTTGATCGGTATTGTAAAATCAGAAAATATTCTGCAGTAAATAGTCTTACGCACAAGGCATACCTAGGAAAATGAAAAAAAAAAAGGAATGCTGGCCTGAGGAAAAAATTATTTAATTCACTTCCTAACACATTGGCACCCCCAAGTGAATTTGACTTACAGGTCTTGTAAAATTATTAGTTATTTTAACTGAATTATTTTGGGTCAGTACCTATAAAAATCTTGTCATTGAAGTGGATATTTCATTGCAGCTTAGTCCTGCTTATGTGTACCTACTTTCTCTGTTGTCTCAGGGGGACACAGGGACACTATGGGGTATAAGCTCCACCCTCCAGGAGGCAGGACACATAGTCTTTTTCTAAAGGCATCAAAGGGCATGTCAGGTGAGGCTTTACCCTTGTACATTACCCATTCCAATCAGTTTTTAAGTGCCCTGCTTCCAGGAAGGTGGATAGCTCATTCCTAGTGATGACCAGATTCTACGGTCAGCACTGACACCAGGGTGACACCTTTTTCCCTCTGAGCCCCTTACGCTGGAGAACTCACTGGGATCAAACCTATGGCCATACAGCTAAACCAAGACTACACCTACACCAACCAGACTATGCCTGCAACCCCAGGGGCTAGCAAAACGTCTGTACGGTGGGGACGGTACATGAGTATTCATATGCCATAACCTGCTGCATATCTCCTGTGTTTTTTCTGCTCGTTCCCAGCTCTGGACGGTGTGCTCCATCACGGTTACACAGCTCTCAGGTACTGTCTCTCCGCTCCGGAGCAGTTCCCCCCCCTCCCGTCTCTTTCAGCCATCTCACCTTGGCCAGTTCCTCTGCCCTCCCTTTGTGAGGGTGGCGGCTAGGCACATGGTGAACCTCTCTGCAGAGCTTGCTCAACTGTTCAAGGGACTTCACCCGCCTAAGGGGGGTAACCATAACCCGACTCCAGCGCAGCCCAGGGATTCTTCTCTGGAGGGAACTTCCGAAACTTGTCATCTGATCCCCCGGCACCTCAGTGGCAGTACAGCTGTCCCAGTCCCTAGCCTCTCTACAGGGGCTCCCGCGGACTCCTTGGGTAAGGCAATAGCTAAGCTTGGCTACCAGACCAGTGGCAAGAGCAAATGGTAAAAGGGGTGACTCTAGCCCCATTTATCTGTCAAAATGCTTCCTCTGCCAAACCAGAGAGATCCGAATAAGAGGGCAAACTTCTGCCCTCCAGGGATTCCTCTGGAGAGGAGGGGGAAGTGGACGATAGCAAGGACAGGGACACGCATCACGACCATGGTATCATCAAAGGGTTGACTGACGTACTTAACATTTCCCAGACATCTGACCAACTATCAGAGTCAGTGGGATTGTTCAAGAGACAACACGAATCAACCGTCGCCTTCCCATCCCATGACCAACTCCTCAGTATAATACAAGATGAGTTCTAGCCTCGGCATGGGTATCCAGGGCCATCCAGGCCTGGACAGTCTTGAAGGACATTGAGGAAGGTTTACCCAGATCTGCCCCTATAACCGAGGCATCTGCCTATCTTTGCGACGCAATTCTAGATGCCAATCCAATTATTGCCCACACCTCGGCATTACCGATGGCAGTCACAGCGACAGCCTTGCGGCTACAAGGTATATCACTGACAGCCTACCTGGACGACCTCTTGATCAAGGCCAGGACAGAGAATCAATCCAAAGAGGATCTGCAACGTGCAATTTCAATGATTCAGAACTTTGATTGACTATCAATTGGAATAAAAATCTTGCAGAATGCCCAAGCCACCTTATGACATTCCTAGGCCTCGAGTTCAATACAAAGACGGCATGTCTGCCTTCCCCAGGACAAGCAGACCAAGATCAGACAACAGAGCCCCCTCCTACTGCACACACGAAAACCAATGGTTCACCAGGTGATGAGGGTCCTTGGGATCATGTATCGGCCATCGAGGCAGTACAATTTGTGCAGATTTACCTATGCCCCCTCCAAACGAACCTGCTGAAAGCATGGAAAGGTGGACCCCTTTCTTGGACCTGTCCCCTCACACAGGCAACGAGAGAGTCCCTCCTGTGGTTGCTTCGCCCCAACACCTTGAGCACAGTCCAGTCTTGGGCCACACCGGAATGGACAGTGCTCTCCATGGACGCCAGCCTACAGGGATGGGGCGCCACATAGGAAAACTTTTCCACACAGGGCCCATTGTTCACCCGAGGAGTCCAAGCTGCCAATAAACATACTGGAGTTACGAGCATTACGGCTGGCCCTGAACCACTGATCCCATCCCCTGCGGTGCCAGTCAGTACGCGCTTTGATGTAGCACTTTGATCTAGCCTACATTTTCCCCCCTTTGCCCATGTTGCCTCGGTTGCTTAAAAAGATCAAGCACTCAAACCTCACAGTCATATAGGTGGCTCCTTACTGGCCGAGACACAACTGTTCTCAAATCTGCAGGAGATGTCGATAAACCCTCCGATACGACTTGGACTCCGTCTCAGACACATGGCTCACATGGAAGATGGTGTTTCCTGGTAGCAATATCGGAGTTTTTGAATTGGGAGCTCTGTCCGTGGACCCCACATTTCTGATCTTCCACAGGGATAAAGCAGTACTGCACAGGATCCCCTCCTTTCTACCAAAGGTGGTGTCCTCATTTCAAGTGAACCAAGAAATCGCCGTTCCATGCCCAGATCCCAAGAATGATGAGAAGAGACATCACCGTCTTGAAGTAGTTTGAGCTCTGCGCTACAATATGGAACGATCCAGAGCCTTCCGTCGCTCCCAGTCACTTTTTGTCAAACCCTCTGGTCCGCGAAGGGGTCAATCAGCATCCAAGGTGTTCTCATTCTCTAGTTCTTGGCTCATACATTCATCAAATTCTATCACCTAGATACCTTTGCATCTGCTGAGGCCTCATTTTGCAGCAAAGTGCTGCACTCCGTGGTGCACTAGACTAACAGACTTATCTGCCCTGCTGTTACTGGGGCTGCTTTGTTAAGTCCCCATAGAGTCCCTGTGTCCCCCTGAGAAAATGGGATTTTTGTTATTCACCGTTAAATCCATTTTTCTGTAGTCAATAGGGGGGCACAGGGACTCTATGGGATAAAAGCTCTACTCTCCGGGAGGCAGGACATAGTCTTTTTCTAAAAAAGGAATCAAGGGGGCATGCCAGATGAATCTTTACCTCTGTACATTACCTATGCCAATCAGTTTGTACCAAAGAACTTTAATAACTGTAAACGAACAGAACAGATAGTCAAGAAAACTATTCCCATTTTGGGACCAACAAAGTCCGAATTGGAAATTTGAATTCAAATTTTCGAATTGGATTTTTGGTCAAAATTTTCAAATTCAAGTTGGGAATAATCCAAACTCGAATTCGAGATTTATCATACCTTGACCCTGGGAACAGCTCGAATTCGACCAATCGCCATCTAAAACCTGCTGAGTTCATGTAGAAGTCAATGGCAGAGGTCCAGTGACCCATTTGAAGATGTTCATAGCCTTTCTGACATTCGAGTTTTTTTCGGCGAAAAAAACTCCATTCGAGTTTAGTAGAATTCGATTCAAGTTTTATCCAGTAATATTCGTTCGAGTTTTAGATATTTGAATTTTTTTCTTAAATAATATACGAGATTTCAAGGTCATTTTGAGTTATTTCGAATAAAAAAAAAACTCTTAAAATTCGACCTTTCATAAATTTGCCCTTTAATGTTCAAAGACGTGGTCCAAACAGCTCCTTTACCAGTGGATAAAGCTGGATAACAGCTCCTTTACCAGTACTGGGATATTGATTTTTTTTTTCTTCATTTGTTTATAGCAACTCTCTTAGAATGAGACAAGTAGTTAGGTATATCTTTTAGGGGAAAATAACATTCATTCTTTGGGAAAATAATGTTTTAATGGCCAGCATTTTATATACAGAATGGTGCAACTGAGTAATATGAACATTACACACATTGCTATTCACTGTCCCCTCTTATTACTTTACAGGGAGCCTTTACAAAAGAAAGGCAGCAAAGGCAGGTCATGTGAACTTGGGATAAACCTCATTAAAATTAACTTTGAAAATGAAGCAGTGTATCAGTATCATGTTACATTTACGTAAGTTTTATCATGTATCAATGCTTTATCATTTAACCTGTTTTAAATCATTTGTTTTTTGCTACATATGTAAACTTCTATCTTTATTTTTTTTACTTTTTTACTTTTCCCCTTATCTGATATTACTTGTATTCAGTTGTCCTTTGTTTCTCTGAATCTTTTGCACTCTTGTTGCTACCAGCCAATTATACAGTCTCTGTTTATTGCACTGCTCCCGCTTTTAACTCTTTTTTTTTTTTTTTTTCCATTTTCTAGTGAACAAACCTAATTGGTTGCTCTTGGCAACTTCACTGGTGCTATCTACCACCTGTGTTATAAATGAGCCCCATTGGATGCAATTGAGATACAGAAGTCTTCCTTTCCTCCAATGCTAAATTACTTAACCTAAATTACAAAGGCAAATTAAAAATACAGGTATGGGACCTGTTATCCAGAATGCTCGGGACCTGGGGTATTCCGGATAACGGATCTTTCTATAATTTGGGTCTACATGCCTTAAGTCTACTAGAAATTCATTTGAACATTAAATAAACCCAATAGGCTGGTTTTGCTTCCAATAAGGATTAATTATATCTTAGTTGGGATCAAGTACAAGCTACTGTTTTATTATTACAGAGAAAAATGAAATCATTTTTAAAAATTTGGATTATTTGGATAAAATGGAGTCTATGGGAGACAGCCATTCTGTAATTCTGAGCTTTCTGGATATTGGGTTTCCGGATAAGGGATCCTATACCTGTACATTTAAAAAATAAGTCCTACACACTCTCTTCTTGAAATAACTACTGTGCACATTTTTGATATTTCAGTCCCATAGTGGAGTGCCGCAGTATGCGTTTTGGGATGATGAAGGACCACCGATCTGTGACAGGACAAGTAACTGCATTTGATGGTTCTATACTTTACCTTCCTGTCAAACTTGCAGAGGTATGAGGAAACATTAGCCCTGGATCTAGTGAAATTAAATTAAACACCTCTCTGTTTTTCTGCAATATAATTAATCACTGATACAGATAATAAATAGAGATGGAGTACCTCATTCAAATCAAAACAAAGTAAATGCCTGTGCCTGACATAAAAGGGGAAGGAGGGAAGCTACTCACTGGGTATTTACTTAATTGGAGACCAGTACATTTTCAGTGGTCTTCAGTTTTCACTTCAAGCCTCACTTTGAGGTCCTTTATGTTTGCAACAAGCTCACTACCTCACAGCAGCTTTACAGGTATATGAAACTGGATCCTTGGTTCCAAGAAAACAGGTGTTAACCACATATCTCAGCCTACCTAACCTTCATGCTGGGCTTCCCAGGAGTATTTATTAGTAGATATAGGCATTATCATTACTCTTCTGTGCAAAACAGCTTCCTGATTTGGTTTGAAGAATACCAATGCTGATTTTCTTTTTTTGTTGTTTTCACCTGATTCTAGATTTATAAAAATGATTATGATCAATGACTATTGCTTCCTGTACCTTGCTTCAAGCCATCAGTATCTACTGCCATCATGCAATATATATAAACATCATCTATATAGGGGAAGGGGGTTAGGCCGTGAGGCATATCTGTACTTGATGTTAGTTTACTCACTATTCTGCGGTGTCTAGAGTGTCAGCCCACAGACTACAGACTTTCTCAAATTTGTCTGGGCATCCTCTGCTCATGTATGTCAACTTGTAGAGGGGGAGAGTCTCGTTTATTAGAGATTAACATCTTTTGTAGAAGGTAGTTTCCATGAAAGGATAATAGTTTTCCTAGTGTAAAAGTATAGGAGTTGCCGAAAAAAAATGACGCCCATAGACGTGTATAGCGCTGTGCGCCAAAAAAAGAAAGCCGCGTGGCAAAAATTTTGGTGCGCGCCAAAGTTTTTTTTTGACGCCCATAGACTTTAATGGGCGTCTGCGACATTTCGCCGGTGGCAAATTTTTGGTGAAACAAAACGGGTCAAATTCGCCCATCCCTAGGAGAGTGTGCCGATACTTGTCTGCAACTATAATTTCCACCAGCCCCAAGAGGCAAGCTTCTGGGGATTGCACATTTGGCAACTAGAGGGTTTGTTCTATAATGTTTGTTACTTTTGCCCAAAATGTATCAATCAGTGGACAGGTCCAGAAAGCATGTATGAATGTACCTGGGTTGACTCTGCATTTGGCATAAGACCCATAGTGGAGTCTTGCTGGTGTAAGCTAAGTGCTGTGTATTGTGCGATATTGTATCAACATATCATTAGTACCAATCACCGAAGGTAAGTATGAATGGGTAATGTCCTCCCAGTCTTCTAATTCTATCTGCGGCATGTCAGATGCCCATTTAGTATAACTTTGTGCGAAAGGGTTACCCCTCTGCCTGTTGAGTGTAGAACAGATACGGGGGATAAGGCTTTTCTGGGCCAGTTTCTTACGTACTTCCTCGAGGGTTGCGAGTGAGACCTAGGGGGAGCAGGGAACGGAGCTATAGGGTTTAGCACTGTAATCGTTTTTTAATCTATCCCTAGACGGTTGAGCTGGAGAGTGAACGTCGGACAGATGGACAAAAAATAAAGATAACCATACAGATGACAAAAATTCTGGATCCCAGTTCAGACTTGTGCCTTCCTTTCTATAATGTAGTCATGAGGAGGTAAAGAATAATGTACACATAATAAAGAACAGTATCTATTTTGTTCAATATAATGACTTCCTACAATTTAAATAGCCCCTGGTACTGTAGTACTTGATGAATTTGTGAACAAACTTTTTGTGTCTCTATCTTGTAGGGTGTTCAGAATTTTGGATCTGAAACTTGTTGGGAGAAATTTTTATGACCCAGCAAGTTCAACAGTTCTGCAGCAATACAGGTAAGCTTTGTGGTTCTAACCTTTGCTGGTAAAACATATATTTATATAGTCTTATGGATTCACTTCCTGCTAGAGTCCTGCGCGGAACCAATTTGTTAAACCCAACCCGCATACTTACCCGCTTGGACCCTCTACCCGACCCACAAGTACCTTATCTGCAACCCAATCCGCGACCCACTGACCATCAAGAAACAGGAACTGCTGTCATTGTAAACCGGACATTTTACTATTAAGAAAGCCAGCGACCCTGAGAACCGTCGACCCGCGTCTATACCCGCTCCCGAAACTACTACCTGCAACCTACTGCAGGTTTTTGCGGGTAACCCAAAGGGTAACCGACTCGCTGCAGGACTCTACTTCCAGCAGTTTACGATTGATCTAATGTAACTTTTGAACAATTCGGTGACAAATGTACTTACATTCACAGATCTGGTTTTTTTTTAATTAGGTTTAGGCTTCTGTTTAACAACCCTTTATTTTTCAGACTGCAGGTGTGGCCAGGCTATGCTGCAAGTATACGCAAAACTGATGGTGGTCTGTTTCTTTTGGTGGACATCACACACAAGATTATCCGCAGTGATTCTGTGCTGGACATCATGTGAGTTATTAGTAATGTGCTCAGGTTTTTCCTAGGCATTTAACCTGCATGTAAAGAAACCTATCTCCAATATACTTTAATTAAAAAATGTCTACAGTTTTTATAAGAAACCTGACTGTATGCAGTGAAATTCTCCCTTGATTTACTGTGTGGGTAGGAATTGTCAGACGGTCCCTAACTGCTGTGCAGGGAAACAATCATACTTATGAACAGCAGGGGGAGCCCCCACCTTACTTCCCAGCCATGCAGAACTCAAGCATCTTTGTTTGTTTCCCTGAAGAGCAGTCTGCAACTGTGTAGAGATTTGTATTGGATTATATTTTTTGCCTTTACATCCCCTTTACTGTTTCCAAGTAAGTTCATGTTTATGTTTAGTATACAAAATACAGCATTTTCTATTTCTATTCTATTTTAGACTTTACTTCCCCCTTAAGGTCCCAAATAAGAGGATATGTTTTCTGTCAAAAGGCCCAATGCACTATAGGACTTATACTTTTTTAACTTCATGCTTTAATTATGTAAGTCACAGGACTGTAGGTGACTTTTCACGTAAAATGGAATTTTCAGCCTGCAGCTCTTGATCCGTCGTAAAATCATTACTCCTATAACCCTCTTCATAATGCTACATTATATTTGTGGGATGTCTTAACTCTTGCAAAATACTGGTGGGAGGATTCTTGTATATTTTAATAAGGTTTACAATATTACTATTAATCCATTAAGCTTAGGATCTTAAAGTTTTAGTTGATGATAAATGAGCTCCTGATACATGAAAGCTTCCAAACACTTTTTTTCAGTTGTTTTCAGATAGTTCCCCAGAAATAAAGACTTTTTTCAATTACTTTCCATTATTCATTTTTTACAGTTTTTCCTGTTGAACTGTTACAATTGTGCAGCATTAAGTTGATCCATTTCTCAGCAGCATCTCTGGAGTATTCGCAACTATTGTGTCAATTTTAACTGCTGCCTTTAATGAAACCCAGAGATTATGCTCAACAGGGACAAAGATAAGAAATGTATCAATTTAGAACAGTTTACAGGATACGTGGGCCCCCCCTCCTGCTTTAAAATGTGAAAAAAGACACTTTACACTTCAATATTACAAAAACGGTCACACATAGAAAATATGTGACCGAATAGAATATACCGTATATACTCGAGTATAAGCCGACCCGAGTATAAGCCGAGGTACCTAATTTTACCTACGAAAACTGGGAAAACGTATTGACTCTAGTATAAGCCTAGACACAACTACAGCCCTGTCTCCCAGCAGCGCACATTCTGCCAAAGCGACCCCCCCAGCGATCAACCGGACTTCTTTGCAAAGTTGAAGGTGACAGAGAATTGCCAAACGGATTACTGTGTGCATTGTCCCACTGTCCCACTACCATGTGCAGAGGGTGCTGTTTGATATTGCCATCACTGTTAATCTTTCGTATAACCATCAGAGGGCACTGTGTGATATTGCAGTCACTGTTATTCTTTCATATAACCAACAGATGGCGCTGTGTGATATTGCAGTCACTGTTATTCTTTCATATAACCAACAGAGGGTGCTGTGTGATATTGCAGTCACTGTTATTCTTTCATATAACCAACAGAGGGCATTGTGGGATATTGCAGTCTCTCCCCAAGTGAACTGTTGGTATAGGAATGATTAAAAGTGACTGCAATCTCAGCTACTCGGGTCGGGTACCGCTGACCCGAGTATAAGCCGAGGTAGACTTTTTCAGCATATTTTGGATGCTGAAAAACTCGGCTTATACTTGGGTATATACGGTAAGTGGAAAAAGTCGTTATTTCTGGTGATCTATCTGAAAACATCTAGTTTGAAGGGGAACAGTTCCTTTAATAACTATGGTTTTGGCTCTCAAAGGATGCATTTTATGGAAGATAAAGAAAAATATTATATATAACTACCATCGCAAGATTGCAATATTGCCACACTTCAAGAAAATCATGGGAAACATGAGAAACTAAAATCGACTCAGTTTTTAAAGTGGACCTGTCACCCAGACACAAAAATCTGTTAAATAAAAGTCCTTTTCAAATTAAACATGAAATCCAATTTCTATTTTTTATTAAAGCATTCATAGCTGTTGTAAACGTTCATTTAAAAATCTCAGCTGTCAATCAAATATTGTTTGCCCCTCCTCTATGCCCGTGGCATAGAGGCGGGGCAGACAATTACTTTCAATTCAGCACTTCTTAGATGTCACTGCTCTCCCCACATTCCCCCAGTTCTCTTTACCATATAACTGTGTGGTCAGGGCATGGGGATGGACATCAGGTCCCCCATTCTGGTGCACAAACAAGATTCTGAGATGATACAAGGCTTTTCTTAATGACAGTGACCACAAAATGGCTGCTGCCTGCTTGCTATAATTTTGAAATCCCAGACTGAAGGAAACAAGATTCAAATAATTTATAAAGTGTAGTTAAAGTTCATTTTCCTTGACTAATCTGATAAAATAGGATTTTGAATAATTTTTTTGGGTGACGGGTCCCCTTTAAAGAAGACATTGAAAAGTGTATCTTAAGCATTCAAGCAAGTTGATGTTTGAGGTTTTTGTCTGTGTTGAGGTTTTACAGCCTCATTGAAAATGAATAGGACAATGTTTTAATTTGTGATCAATATTTTTTCAATTTTTTTTAATGAAAATTAATAGATTGGCCTCCCCTGGTTCTGGTGGGTTCAAAAAATTTTGTCCACTTGCTGTCCTGCATGGGGATACAAAATGACTTCAGCTTATGGCTTCTATTTTAGAAATTGGTTAAGGTTAATCTACTTATATAAACAGAACAGACACACTTATGTCAAATCCATGGTATTAAAGGGGACATATAGCATACATTTTCACAGTGCATCAAACCATGTAAAATAGAAATAGTTTTTATTTGAATACCTTTTGGGTCAAAAACATCTGTATTGGCTTGAAAACTGTGCTCAGCCCTTCCCCTTTGCAACTTCCTGTCCAAGACTTTCCACTATCTGACTCTTATGTCCAGCTGGGCATGTACATTTGTGACTGATGCCTATATGCTGTGGAAGACAGGAGCATACTGTTGTACTTAAAATAAAATATTACTATTACACTATTTACAGTTTGTATTAAACTTGTATTAGCCTAGCTTCTGACCTGAAGATATCTCTTTGCAGCTCTGATACAATGAATGTAGGATGTAAAATGCTTTCACGTGTTTTGAGGAAGGATGAGTAATATATCTGAATATGAAGGTTATATGAAATGTCTCCTTTAATACTAAGTGACTTTTGTATGTTTGTAACAAATAATTACTAAAATAATTTTTAGTTTTCCATTTATTTTTCTCTGTTTATTTTATACTATTGGTTGGAATACTCATGTTCATGTTCCTTAAAGGACCAGTAACATCAAAAACATTTTTTTTAAAAAATTGGTTAGTTTACATCAAAAAATAAACACCAACACAAATTAAACTTTTAAATTGCAAAGCCTTTATTAAAAAATAACTTACTGAAACTCCACTTCCGCTCATCTTGAGAAAAGGCGACCATCCATCCTGCAGCAGTTGATTTCTTCTCCCTGGCTCTCTCTCCTGGCCCCCTATGTCTGGCGCGCTCTTCTCTGCCGGCAAGATTGCCCGCCAGCTTCTTCTTCTCCTCCAGGCACTTCTTGATGCAGCAGTACTGGTGCATCATGTTCATGTTACTGGTCCTTTAAAGCTACTTTGCAGTAATTCAAAGGTTATTTTCATTGTAGTTAATAAAATACAGCCTACGTTAATGAAGGAATAACCTCTGTACTGTGATGAAATTGCACCATTAGGAAAAGTATATATTTTTTTAGACACTGAATGTTGGTGCAGTTGAGCTGTCAGGTGGTTAGCTTATCATAATTTTTCAGCACCCTAACCTAATGATTTACAGTAACCACAGTTATATTGATTCAAGCTGCTATATTCTATATAATCAAGTTTTCTTTCTACTGCTTGAAAGTTCCACACGGGATTTGGAAACCTGATTTGTGGTGTCAGAACTCCCTACAAAGGGTCTTAAGACCATCTTGTCTAAGTGGATCCAGTTGATGATTCTGAGAATTTATACTCTTACGGGCATATTCTTCTCCTGAGATTTACAAAGCAAAAAGCACATTGTGGGTGCTCAGACAAGTGCAGATCAGTTGTGGTGGGATGTGTCTTGATTCATTAATTTCTACAGGCAGGCTTTCTAGGGAGTGGATTATTTGAAGTTAAGCAAACCTAAAAAAGCATTAGAGATAAGGTGTGGATTATACAGGAGTAATATATATAATTCTCATTTTTGTCTTTCATAATTTTCTCTATAGAATTTCTTGTGTGCTGCTGTAGGTGTTACATGTCACTAACAAGTGGTAATTAAAAATACAATTGCAAGTGAATTTTTTTATGCCCACTGTTTTTCTGTGGAGAACACTGATTAAAGTAGGTTTACAGATGAAGTCACTGAGGTCACCTGTCACTGTTGATACAGTTCCATCGTTAGATCTATTATTTATTTATTTTTTTGCACCTATAAAAGGCCTGTGATAATTTCATCAATTCACATTCCAGGAACATTCTATATCAGCAGAGCCCTGAAAACTTTCAGGATGAGGTTACAAAGCAGCTGGTTGGCAGCATTGTGATCACCAGATACAACAACCGTACCTACCGAATAGATGACATTGAGTGGAACATGAGCCCCAAGGACACCTTCACTATGTCAGATGGAAGCAAAATCAGTTTCATTGATTATTACAGGTAACCTTTTGAATGTGTATGTTTTTCCTGTATTACATACAGGAATCATTGTTGTGAGAATGCTCTGTCAAAAATATAGCAAGAATATCTGCCATAAAGCAGACAATACCACGAGAAAAACTAAGAGTTTTTGCAGGCCATAATGCTGACTAACCTGTTTCTGGTTAACAGTTTCTGTGGTTGGCACATAAAAGGCTTAGTCAACATCTTAGTTTGCAATGATTTTGTTGTCCTTGATATTTAGTGGACTCTTATGAGCATCTTGCATATCTCTCCTAGCAAGAACTATGGCATAAGTATTAAGGAGCTGGACCAACCATTGCTGCTTCACAGACCTAATGAGAGGAAGGCACCAACGGGCAAGGTGAGATCATTGCACATTTTATTTGCAAATTCAGTACTGGTTGCTGATGTAGAAACTTGCTTCATAAAAAACACACTAAACTCATTGCTACCATTTTAGTTGCTTCTCCTATTATGTTTAACCAGATTCATCAGTACACAGGTAGGTTGTAGGTAATGCGAAGCCCTCCGAACAGTGGCGTAACTACCGGGGGAGCAGGGGGTGCGATTGGGCCAGGGCCCACGCACCCTCAGGGCCCCCCGGCAGCTTGCGCGCCACTGGATTCTGGGCAAAACATAGCATACGGAGGGGGGCCGGCTGCACGTCCCGCGCCAGGGCCCGCCCCCCTCTAGTTACGTTACTGCTTCTGCATGTGTTTAATTGCAACTTACTACATCCCAGTGACTTGCAAGACTCTCTGAGGGTGCTGGGATTGTACCACCTGTTGTATAACTGCCACTTCTGGAAGCAGAGAATGATTGTTCCCCTAATATGTTAATGTAGAGCATGATCTTAGCCTCTTCATAGTTCTTAAGATCAAGAGTTTGGCTCGAAGTTCAGTTTAGAGAAGTCCCCTTATTTGTGTGGCCACTACCTTTACAGATACATTTGTCCTGTAGAGCCTTAATTTGGGCCTGTGAGCCTTGCAGTGCCCTCTATGCAAGTTCTTAGCTTTAATTTTCTCTGCTTTGGCTTACTTAAGGTTTTCTAGCATTCATAGTCTGTGTAAGAGGTTTTGTTTTTAACTTGACAGGGAAGTCTCTGAGTCAGGAAATCATTATTTTTCTGTGTACACTTCTATTTCCCACACACACTTTCCCTATTGCATTTAAAGAGCTGTGGCAATATGTGTATGATCCGGCTCTAAATTTGAATACTCTGCACACCATGTATTCTGCTTAGTTATTTAGACAAATCACTTGTTTGCACCACTGTCTGTCAATATGGTTCCCTCAAATGCAAAGCAGACTGTGTTAGTCTGCAGATGTGGTGGGGGCAGCGTTTGTGAGTGAAAGTGATTGGTGGCATTACAATTATGTTTGACCTATGAATAATATGTACACGTGTATTGTTGTTTATTTTCTTTCCTTTAAATATTTGCGGCCTTTTCTTTTGTTTCAGACCCTCGATGTTGTCCTCCTTCTACCAGAACTTTCTTTTATGACTGGCATCCCTGAAAAAATGAGGAAAGACTTTAGGGCTATGAAGGTACTTACTTGTTTTTTTCCACACATGGCACAAGTTATATAGTATTCTCTGGCTCTGAAACACTGTGCCGTAGATTTAACACATCTGGTTTCTTTTTTGATCTGGTAACAAGTTAAATGGCAAAATAAAGCTGCAGAGAAAGGGTTTAAAGTAGAGGTTGACTTTTATTTTGAAGAAACTGTAAAAAGTGAAATTTACAAAAAAAAACAAAAATGTGGTTATTTTTAAACCAGAAAATTCCAGTTTTTGACTGAAAACTACCCTTGAAAAACACACATTTTTTGGGAAAACACAATTCGACCTTTGATAAATATGCCCCTTCATGTTATACTATGGAAACTCTTTTTCTGGAGATTTGTTTAAAGTTTGTACCAGTGAGAAAACTGATCGGAAAAGAGCAACTGTTAATAGTCTGTGTTTTGTTTTGTTTAGGATCTGACACAGCAGATTCATTTAAGCCCAAAACAGCATCATATCTCTTTGGGGAAATTGCTAAAACGTATCGACAGCAGTGCGGATGCAAAAAATGAACTGCAGCGTTGGGGCTTGTACCTAGACAGTGATATTCACATGGTATGTTTTTCTATGTGGATCTTTACATAACACTGTATAAAAGTGTCAGAGCTATAATAATGATGCCGGCCTTCAGAGTTGGTACAGGAGGTTCCCATCTTGCATTTTGCTCAGTGGGCTCTGAGCAGCTGTTGACAAGATAAGCTTACGGGTCGTTGCAAATTATCAAGATGAAAATGAGCTTTGCCTGTAATATAAGCTGATGCTACAGGGCTGTTTATTCAATTCTGATGCTAATTGTGCTGGTTTCTGAGCTACTACGTACCAATAATTATTAACTAATAGCCTCAGCCTTATATTATGTATATTCAGTATCTTGTGAGTGGGTCCCTAAGCTCATTAAGTGACAGCAGCACAGAGCATGTGTAGTGAATCAGCAGAAAAGAAAAAGCTACTGGGGCATCTTTCGAGACACGGATCTTTACTACTAAAAGGCTGTTGTTTCCTTGGGCTGGTACAGAAGCCCAAAACATAATGTACAACATTTCTAGCCTACTTCTTTAGTTAAGCTTTAGTTCTCCTTTAATTTCTGCTGCTGAATTCACAATTAATAATCAGCCTTGTACTGTATCTTTTGTGCAGTTATTGTAAGTCTACCCTTAAAGGGGATGTAAAGGAAAAAAATAAAACCCAATTTTTAGTTTCTTTAATGAAAAGAAACCTATCTCCACTATATTTTAATTAAACAATTTGTACCATTTTTATAATAAACTTGACTGTATGCAGTGACATTCTCCCTTCGTTTAACTTGCTCTGACTGCTGGGGATAGGAAACTTCAGACCCTAACTGCTCTGCAGGGAAACAATCCTACTTTCTCTTGCCTAATTGGGGGACACAGGCACCGTGGGGATGAAGATCCTGTAGCTAGAGAATGGACACTATGTTGTAAAACGTGACTCCACCTCCTGCTCTGGGCTTCATCCCCTGCCTCCTCCTATTACATTCCGTTTCTTTTAGTGTCCTCAGAAGGAAAAGACACAATTTTGAGTGGCTGGAGAACTGATCAGGACCCCGGTCTAGGATCACGCCACACTTAGGGGCCACTGATTTATTCAAGAACCTCTCCAGCTGTTACCCTATTCTGCCCTATTGCCTTTCCACTCTCCCGGAGGCCTGCAGCAGAGACATACACCACTCCCGGGTGTATGCTCTCATGCATATACATTTATATGTGGCCTCTTGTGCAAAAATATATATTTATTTGTGTGTTTTTGAACCAGGGGAAAGAAAGAACATTATAGGGCACAGACCAGCTGGCTTCTTTGGAGTGTACTATCTCATTCAACCCCCTTATCTCCAGTTCCCTCCTGGTCACTGCCTTCACTGTTAACCCTTGCGCTCCCCCTTTCTACAGGCTCGTCACTCACCGGTGCTCTCTTTTGGCGCCATTCCCTCACGCTGTGACGCACTACGCCCTACCGCGCTCCGAACCCCGCCACTGACGGCAAGCGGCACTGGTGAGTACACCTCCTTCCCATCCTCACCCGGATCCTTCCTTGGTAACCCCCACTACCACCGCAGGTACTGGATAGGCGGACACCCCCACACACCGCACCGGGCCCTTCCCTCTGCTTTGCCGCACCTCGGTTCCCTCCAGTGCCCGACAGCACACAGCGATCCTCCCTTCCTGCGCCTGGCAGCATCAGCGCGGCTCCCCAGTGACCAACATACCAGACAGGGAACCGGGAGTGAGAGCCTTCCTCCCGAATCAGTGCTAACAGGCAAGTCTCTTTCCTCCATTCAGGCACAGCGCCTAGTCCAAGGGTATTTCACTAACTCTGCAGGCCCTTAAATGCCGAGGAGATCCATCTGCCTATATCCACTAGGCTGGGTACCCCTGCCTCCAAAAAAAGAAAGAAAATAAATAAAAACTATTACAAAGGGGATTTTTTCTCCACGATCCTTACCCTTGTCGACATTGTCAAGGAGCGTAATGGCAGACAATGCAGAAGAGCCTCAGCTCAGACGCCCTCATACGCAGGTCTCTTTTCTTGCCTGCGCAAATTGTAAAGCAAAATTTCAATCGGCCTCGGCTGACTCTGTGTGTGGGGCCTGCAGACCTTCAGACCCCTCACCCCCCCGGCTTGTAATTCAGACTCAGAGCTGATTAGGGCATTATCCCTCTCACTAGCAGGCATTCAACACTTGGCCCGCATTCCCGAGACCTTAGACAAGGTCCTCTTTCGGTTATCTCAACCAATTAACACAGATAACCGCTCCGGGGCTCCAAACGCCACACACTTTAACACCCCCAGATTCCGCAAGGGAACAATTCAGACGAGGAAGGCCAGGTCCTGTCAGAGGACGAGTCAGATCAGGAACACCTTGATCCAGTCCTAGACACCCCTAGAACCCAAAGGGAGGTAGAAGGCCTTATACAAGCAGTGCTAAACACGCTGAACATCGAAGGCACCACCTCCACGGTTGAGCCAGCAAAGAATATCTTTAAGAGACAAAAGAAGAGCTCGTGCTTATTCCCAGCATACGAACAGCTGGACTAAATAATCAAGTCCCAATGGAAAAACCCCGGTCACAAGGTACAGCTTTCCATGCGCTTCACACAGACATATCCCTTTCCTAAAGAGTGCACCGATCTCTGGTATTCACCTCCAGCGGTAGACCCTCCGGTCTCCAGACTATCCAGGAATATCACCATCCCGGTCGCAGACACGGCCGCATTCAAGGCCTATAGACAAACGCCTCGAAGGCTACTGCAAGTCCATGTTCACAGCTTCGGGCTCCGCCTTAAGAACAATTTTTGTCATTGCCTGGGTGGCAAAGGCCATGGAGGTCTGGGTAGAGCAAGTGGCACAGCTGATTGGTTCCGAGGATCCGACTACTGACAATCTCCTTTCCCAAATTGCAGACGCCACAACATACATTGGAGACGCAGTGCTTGACGCAGCAAAGATGGTCGTCCAGGCCTCAGCGCAGTCGGTGGCGGCTCGTCAGTTCCTGTGGTTGAAGATTCAGTCTGCCGACCTAACATCCAAGCGATCCCTAGTCCGCATACCATTCCAGGGAAAACTACTATTCGGGCCGAACTGGATAAGATAATATCACAGGCGACTGGCGGCAAAAGCAACCTCCTCCCACAAGCTAGAACCAAGAGAACACCCTTCAAGAGGAGACCTTTTTTTCTTCCTTTCAGGCATTGGCCAAAGGACAAAGACACAAACAGAAAAATCCAACTCTTCCTTTCGCTCCCGCTACCAGGGCAAGCAAAAACCCAGTTGGTCATCCTCCAAGACAAGTCCTCTCAGGACAAATCCCAACACCGCATGAAGGTGTGCCCGCCCCCGAAGGTATCCCCCTAGGAGGCTGCCTCAAATCCTTTCGGGAGGTGTGGGAAAGCAAAATAAAGGACCAGTGGGTCCTCCGGGTGGTATCAAAAGGACTTTTGATAGACTTCACTCAAACACCACCCCACATATTCCCTCCTCAGGCTCTCCTGCCGAAGGTCATCAAGAAGATAAAGAGAGAGAGAGATCTCAGATCATCCTGGTGGCACCATACTGGCCCAGGAGGTCGTGGTTTGCGGATATAGTGGCCATGGCGAAGGACGATCGCTGAGGGCAGATCTTCTGACCCAAGGTCCAATTGTCCACCCGAATTCAGTGGGCTTTAACGACATAGCTCTTGAAGCCTTGATTCTACTAAGATCAGGAGCACCAACTGAAGCTATTCCTACAATGCTAGCGCACCCAAACCAGTTTCAGCCAAGATCTACCATAGAGTTTGGAAGACCTTCATCTCATGGTGTAAACACAGAGGTGTAGACCCTCAGAGGGCAAAGGAAAAAGAGATTCTATCCTTTCTGCAGGAGGGACTTACAAAGGGCTTAGCCTTGAGTTCACTGAAGGTGCAAGTTTCCGCATTGTCTATTCTCCTACAGGAGAAGCTGGCCGTGAAAAGCAACATCAGAACTTTCCTGCAAGGATCAACCCGCTTGGTTCCACCATATCGTTCCCCCAGTACCTCCATGGGATCTCAACCTGGTACTCTCAGTTCTACAGGAGGACACTTTTGAACCGTTAGACCAGATTCCTCTGTCGACGCTAACTGAAAAGGTGGTGTTCCTTCTGGCAATCACATCGCCTCGGAGAGTCTCTGAGCTTGCGGCACTTTCATGCAAATCGCCCTTCACCATCATTCACAAGGACAAGGTAGTTCTAAAGACCCACACCAGACTTTTTACCAAAGGTGGTGTCGGAATTTCACCTCAACCAGGACATTGTAGTACCTTCCTTATGTCCAGACCCTAAAAATCCTATTGAGAGCAAATTACACAAGCTGGATGTGGTTCGAGCAGTCAAATCCTATTTGTAGGCTACTAAGGACATTAGGAGAACGGATGCCCTATTCGTATCCTGAACTGGCCAAAACGTGGAACTAGGGCAGCCAAGACGACCTTAGCCAAATGAATACGTTCCACTATTACTCGAGACTATGCAGTGAAAGGAAAAGCTCCACCGATCAAGGTGAGGGCTCACTCTACTCGTTCACTCAGTACTTCCTGGGCAGTGCGGCATCAGGCTTCAGCAGAGTTTGTAGAGTGGCCACGTGGGCGTCCCTTCACACCTTCGCGCGATTCTACAGGCTTCACACACGCGTCAGTCGAAGCCTGCTTCGGGAGAAAAGTGCTAAGGGCTGTTGTCAGCTAAGCACCGACTGGGATCACAGTGTCCCGCCCTAATGGGTTGCTTTGGGACATCCCCACGGTGCCTGTGTCCCCCAATTAGGTAAGAGAGAGAGAGATTTTTGTACTTACCGTTAAATCTTTTTCTCTTGTCCTATAATGGGGGACATATGCTTTCCCTCCCGGTATTGACACTGATTTTCACAACTAGGTTGTGTTCTGTTTACTCCATGTTGGGAGTTTAGTATTTTACATCTACGTTTTTTCATGTTTTGAGGGAGTTGTGGAACTCCTCTTCTGTTTTGGGCTGTTATGCTCCTTCTTCGGTTGAAACTAAATGTAATAGGAGGAGGCAGGGGATGAAGCCCAGAGCAGGAGGAGGAGTCACGTATAACAACTTAGTGTCCATTTTCCAGCTGTAGGATCTTCATCACCATGGTACCTGTGTCCCTCAATATAGGACAAGAGAAAAAAATTTAACGGTAAGTACAAAAATCTCTCTCTTTTGAAACAGCAGTGGGACCCCCCCACACACACAACTTACTTCCCAGCCATGCAGAACTCATTCAACTTTGTTTGTATCCCTGTAGAGCAGTCGGCGACTGTGTAGAGATTTGTATTGGATTTTATTTTTGCCTTTACATCCCCTTTAATGTTTTCAACTCCAGCTGCAGGGACATCATTTAGCCAGATTTAAACAGATAAATTGGGATTCTATTTGAAGGATTATTTTGCTGCAGCCACTGGTTCTGCAGAGTTGGAGAACGTTTGTATTAAACAATACAAAAACTATAAAATCCACATTAGATTATATGACAACAGTGTAGTCTGCATATTCTGATTATTAACTTGTTGGCGCTATATAAATAAATGATGATTAATCAGTCTTGCTGTATCGGCTTCTGGCAGATATTATTTGTGCTGTTTTGATAATTTATGACAATCCCTAAGCTTAACCTCCCAACAGACACCCAGACCACACTGAGCATGTGCATGGTCTTGGTCTTGCAAAGATGGCTTAAAGGGGTTGTTAACCTTTAAATGAACTTTGACTATGATGTAGAGAGTAATATTCTGAGACAATTTGCGTTTGGTTTTAATTTTTATTATTTGTTTCTTTGAGTTATTTAGCTTTTTATTCAGCAGTTTCAGCAATCTGGTTGCTAGGGTCAAAATTGGCCTAGCAACGATACCTTAATTTAAATAAGAGACTAATATGAATAGGAGAGGACTTGAATAGAAAGAGAACTAATAAAAAGCAATAACTACATTTGTAGCCTTGCAGAGGATTTTTTTGATGGGGTCAGTGACCCCTCCCCCCATCCCATTTGAGAACTGGAAAGGTTCAGAAAAAGATGGTGAATATATTAAAAACTATACAAAATAAAAAATGACGGCCAACTATAAAGTTGCTTAGAATTAGCATTCTAGAATTCTATAACATACTTAAAGTTAACTTAAAGGTGATCCACCCCTTTAACTAAGTTACAAGATGATGACCCCCTGTGGCCAACTTTGAAAGCATAAATCATTTGTTTGATTAGGCTTGTGGTGCAGCAAGTTTTTGTTTAGTATGCAAAATACAGCATTTCTAGCATTTCTATTTTAGATTTTACTTCCCTTTAAGTTCAGGTTAGTGAAAGCAGCCCTGGGCATGTACTATGAATCAGCAGAAAAGAAGGTGAGATACTGGGGGCATTTTTGAAGGCACAGATCTTATCTGTTAAAGGGTTGTAGTTGTCTAAAGATGGATATCAGTCCGATATCGCATATCCGGGAGAGATCCACTCGTTTGGCGACATCGCAAGTGGATCTCTCTGTGTATGGCCATCTTTAGACTTACACAATCTCAATATAATGTGCAACATTTTGAACCGGATTCTTATTTAAAGGGGTGGTTCACCTTTAAGGAAACTTTTAGTATGTTACAGAATGGCCAATTCTAATACATTTTTCAATTGTTTTTTATTAATTATTTTTTAGTTTGAGTTATTTGCCTTTTTCTTCTGACGCTTTGCTGCTTTCAAATGGGCGTCGCTGACCCCTTGTAAAAAACAAATGCTCTGTAAAACTACATATGTATTGTTATTACTACTTTTTATTACACATCTTTCTATTCAGGCCCCCTCCTATTCATATTCCAGTCTCTTATTCAAATCACTGCATGGTTGCTAGGGTAATTTAGACCATAGCTACCAGATTGCTTAAAATGCAAATTGAAGATCTGCTGAATAAAAAGCTAAATAACTCAAAAACCACAAATAATAAAAAATAAAAGCCAATTGCAAATTGTCTCAGAATATCAATCTCTACATCATACTAAAAGTTATCTCAAAGGTGAACAACCCCTTTAAGTACAGCAGCAAGTCAAATATTGAAAAAACAGAAAATGGACAGCTGTTTAAAGGACACGCAAACCCTGGTTCATTGAGAGTGCACCCCCCTGAGAATTAAATTCCTACATTTTTTCCTAAGGCTACTGCTCCTTTTAGAAACAAAATGCACTGGTCTGGAAAGGAAGTTCCTTCGTGGTGTTCTCGTATTACTTGTGTTTCTCATCCATACCAAGTGCAGACTTAAAGTGCCCATATACTGAGAGATCCGCTCGTTTGGCGATGTTGTCAAACGAGCGGATCTCTCCCCGATATGCCCACCTTGAGGTGGGCAATATCGGGCTGATCAGATCGTGGGCCCTAGGGCCCAACGATCGGATCCTAACGAATACCAATGGGCGGTCGGATCGCGGGACCGCATCAACGAATAGATGCGGCCGCGATCCGACGGGATTTTTTGTCCCATCCGATCGAGATCTGGCCGACTTTCGGCCAGATCTCGATCGGTGAAGCCCATCCGGGGGGCCCCATACACAGGCCAATAAGCTGCTGACACGGTCTGTCGGAAGCTTTTATCGGCCCGTGTATGGCCACTACTCGAGATGATCATAAAGTACAATGCCTCTTCAGTCTAGGCCTGAGAAAGGTAAGTTGGCTGGTGCATTTTGTTCCTAAATGTGGTTCAATTCACTAGGGAAAGTCTTAATATGTTGACCCACCCAATATGATTGAAAATTAGTCTGTCAAGGCTACCAATTCTAATCAAAGAGGCTTGCATGTATTGTTATGATAATGTGACTCCAGATATCCAAATCATTTTACAATTTGGGGCAGATTTATAAAAGGTGGAATAGTAAATTCGAATTTTTGATTATTTTTTTTTGTCAAAATGTTAATCCCCCTATTTGGATGTAAATTCGAATGTGAAATTTATCCCACCTGAACCATGGAAACTGTCCTAATTTCGAATATTGCCACCTAAAACCTTCCGAGTTCATGTACAAGTCAATGGCAGAGGTCCGTTGAGCCATTTGAAGATGTTTATAGCCTTCCTGAAATTCAAGTATTTTTCGGAGGGAAAACTCAAATCGAATACGAATAGATTTTTCGGATCGTTCCTATTCGATCGAATATTAGATGTTCTAATTTCTTCTTAAATAACCTCCCATTGAAGTCGGGAGTATTTATTCGAATTTATTAGAGTAAACAAAAATTCAGATGAATTCAAAATTCGACCTTTGATAAATCCGCCCATAGATGTATACACCACGGTACTGAATATGTATGGGCATATATAAACTGGCTCGGTGAATTTTAGGATTCAGCAAGTGGCATCTGCATTTCATTGGCTAAAATTAGCAGTGTTGGTTTCCATCTTCCCACAGACCACTGGTAGGATTTTACCAATAGAGAAAATAAACCTGCGTAATAATTCATTTCATCCGGGAGAAGATCTCAACTGGACCAGGGAAGTGACCCGTGAGCAATGCCGTTCCTCAGTGAGTAATAACTCAAAAGTTCATTCATGGTTTTGTCTAGCCCATTTAACTCTACGGACAACAGTAAGATGCCCCCAGAAAACCCAAATTCAGAGTGAAATGAGTGAAAAAGTCAGTAGGAGTTTCTGAAAATTGGCTCAAACTTGCTTCCTATCTGACATGCTCTACGGGACAAGAAAAAAAATACTCATAAACCTGTACTCCAGCAATTTGATACATGGTATGCATAGTGTTGCAAAACTACGTAGCATGTAGAGACCACCCAAATTTAAATAGTGGATACAAATGTTCTTGTCTGGCACTTCAGATCCTGCAAACAAAGCCCTGTGTTATATATTTTATAAGACCCCCTAACAGTTAGTTGCCTTTGGAAAAGTATATGTTGTTGGAATGCCTAAAATTACACAGAAATAACCAAAATAACATTTAAAAAAAGGTATTATGCATATGATTATTATTGCCGACACTTGTCATACACACAATAATATTTTTAGGGCAAAAAACGCTCCGTACAGCAAATATATAAGTATACATGCATATATATATGTAATGTGTCTAATTTGCGGTTTTTTGGGTGTTTTTTTTGGTGCTGTGAGTGTACAGTAGCCCCCTCACCCACAAAAAAATTGTGAGCTGGTATAAATGTGTGTTTGCGTGTGCCACTTACCTAATGTAGGCAAGAAATAGGCTGCTCTGATGTTATTCTGGTTAGGAAAAAATTAGAAATTTTTCTTAAGTCTTTCCTATGCAGAAGAACATCAGACTGTCTCCTGACAACTTCATTGACTACTTGGTGGTCAGACTGGTGGGAAAATGACCAGCAGGTGGCGCTATTGTAACAAAATTCATTCATATTAACAGTACATGTATCCTTTAATATCTTGGAATGAAAATAAAAATAAATAATGAATGTACATTGCAAAAGTGCTTAGAATAGCACCCTCATCAATTTTACATTCACTTATTTTAAAGTAGGGATGCAACGAAATCCATTATTCGGTTCGGGATTCGGGCAGGATTCGGCCAAATCCTTTTGCCCAGCCAATTCGGATCCTAATTTGCATATGCAAATTAAGGGCAGGGAGGGAAATCACGTGACTTTTTGTCACAAAACAAGGAAGTAAAAAATGTTTTCCCCTTCCCACCCCTAATTTGCATATGCAAATTAGGATTAGGATTTGGTTCGTAATCGGCCAAATCTTTCACGAATCTTTCTGGGGTTCGGCCAAATCCAAAATAGCTTGTTTTTCCGAAGTTTCCTTACGAGGCATGTGTGCCGGTACCCTTAAGGTTGAAAATCAGATAACACAAACACCGATGGAAGTTTAACTGATTACCCCACCCACACACGTATATATAATCACAGGTAAGATCATTAGTTTTCAATGAATTATCAGATATACAGGTAGAAACAATTGAATTTTACCTCTATCTGATGATTCAGAAGTAACCCTTTGTCGATGTTCAAGCACTTTCAGAATTTTCTGTCTTGGCTGATCAACGAGACAACAGTTATCCAAATCTGTTTACGATATCGGTTGCCTTGTTTCCCACCATACATGCGCAGAATATCATATAAAATAAAAGTTTTGTTATATAATATCTGTGCATGTTTGGCCACTTTAAAGGGGCAGTTCACGTTTAAGATAACTTTCAGTATTATATAGAGTGGCCAGTTCTTAGCAACTTTTCAATCGGTCTTCTTTGTTTGCTGACTCTTTCCAGCTATCAAATGGGGATCACTGACCCCATCTAAAAACAACCCTTTTAAGTGGCAGTACCTGCTTCCTGTGCATCTTTACCATTGTTCTGGGCTGATCTATTTGTACCCAGTTTAGGTACATATTCTCATAACATTTTAATGTACAGTGCCCAAAAATATGTTGCCATTTTATAAATATGTGTTAATAATATTAACAGACATTACTGTATACCCCGGAAGAAATGGAGTAAGACTTGAAAAACAGTAATATATCCGCCTCTGGAAATTGTAACTGCCATCAGTAATGGGAAAATTTTAAGAATATAATAAATCATTTTAGATATAAGGATAGACTACAGTATTTTATAACTGACAAAGACTTAAAGGAGAACTAAAGCCTAAAAAGTAATATGGCTTAAAATGCCATGTTTTATATGTTGAACTTGTTGCACCAGCCTAAAGGTTTAGCTTTTCAATAGCAACAATGATCGAGGACTTCAAACTTGTCACATGAAGGTCACCATTTTGGAAAGTGTCTGTGACACTCACAAGCTCAGTGGGCTCTGAGCAGCTGTTGAAGCTAAGCTTAGGGCTCGTCACAAATTTACAAGCAGAAAATGAGGTTTGCATGTAATATAAGCTGATGCTACAGGGCTGATTATTAAATTCTGATGCTAATTGCACTGGTTTCTGTGCTGCCATGTAGTAATTATCTGTATTAATTACTAATCAGCCTTATATTGTGACATTTCTATTCTATGTGTACTGTATATTGTGAGTGGGTCCCTAAGCTCAGTAAGTGACAACAGCACAGAGCATGTGCAGTGAATCAGCAGAAAAGAAGATGGGGAGCTACTGGGGCATCTTTGGAGACACAGATCTTTACTGCTAAATGGCTGTGGTTCTAGCTACTTCTTTGGTTAAGCTTTAGTTCTCCTTTAAAGCAATTTTTTTCACACATGTTGAATTTTTCACACATTCAACATATTTCCTCTAAAATAACTGGTTGCCATGGTAGCATTTGATGAAAGTCAACAAAGGAATCAAGTAGCTAAGAGTTGGAAGGCAATGGAAAAAACAGATCATCACAACAGGAAGAATCTGTTAACGTGAGGATATAATTATAATTTTGGGGGTAATTGGTGTTTTAAATGAGACAGCGTGTCACAAATCTGGCAACTTTGTAACAAATGCAGATGTTTCTTTTTTTTTTTTTTTTTTGGTCTGCAATATTATGTTCTGAAGATTAGATTTGAAACTGATTTTAATTAACTTTATATAGTCAGTGCTGTCTATATCATTCATTGGCACATATCCCAATGTGTTTTATAAAAAGCTTTAGAGTCAAAATGTCCTTGATAGTTCTGTTCACATTTATCTGAGATTATCTAAAGCTGCTCAGCCAGTTGAAGAAATTCAAGGTGTCTATTGTGTAAAATATTTCTTTAGTGTCCTTAGGTAGCACAGCAGACAATGGGCTACATGTTAACGCTTCAGACCCAGACATGCTTACTATCAACAGTTGAGACAGACAGCAAGAATACCACCAAAAAAAACAGACCATTAGATGTTTGTCAATTTGCTGCTAAATAGTCCAGAATAGATGTCCCTGTGCTCCTGCAGGACCTCTGGACAAGAGGTTCACTGTCATATAAGGGTAAGGGCACACACTAAGATTAGGTGACAAATCGCCTCTTCTTCGGGCGACTAATCTCCCCGAACTGCTTTCCCTCCGGCTAAAATCGAAATCGCCGGTGGAAAGGCACTCGGAGCGCATTGTTTTCCGAAGTTGCCTCCCGAATCTTAGCGTGTGCCCTTACCCTTAAGCACTACATACTGCCAATTGCAATTTTATTTAAAATTTTTGGGCATTAGGGGTTCATTAGAAAAGATATCAGCTACTTGCTTAAAGTTCACCCAGCATTGAGACACCTCTGTGTCTATCATGTAATGTGATGTCTCAATTCATAATTAACATAAATAAGATATATCGGAATTTACCATATCAGCGATGTTCAAAAATGCTGCCCATGTTACTTACATTGGGAATAGAAGAAGAGACCTGAGCTTCTGGTTAAACTTTCTGTTCATTGACAGGACACTCTCAAAGATTAGAGGATGACACTTTGTGTCCCTTTAAAGGACAACTCAACCCCCTCACTAATAAAAACCCCTACCCAGTACCCTACAAAGCCCCCCACACATAGGTCTGCTCCTAATCCTTTATACGCCTATAGGTGCAGATTAAGCACAGTGGAGCTCGTGGGCGCCATCTTCTGGCTCTTTGGATTTCTTCGGGAAGTGAGCGGCATATTGGTGCATGTGCACTCTTCCTGTTCGTAGTAACTGCTCATGCGACAAAAGTGACGGAAATTGGCGAAGGGAAGGAAGAGGACCAGAAGAATACTGAAGAGCAGGAAGATGGCGCCCACGAGCTCAACTTCACTTACGCTGCACTTCTAGGCGAGTGAAGGATTAGCGGCACTTAAAGATGTTATCACCTATGCATGGGGGAAAGCAGGAAGGGGGGACTATGTAGGGTTACTGGGTAGGTGTTTTTATTAGTGTGGGGGGGTTTAGTTCTCCTTTAATCACTTATCAAAGACCAGTTGGAACCGACCTCTTAAGTTGAGCACCCCAGTTAGCATCCATTTCAGGTCAGAACACAGAGCTATCATATATCAAGTATCACTAGAAATGTAGCTGTGGAGCCTCTTTTTGCTCTTCTTCCTTCTCTTAGAAACACCTGCAATCCAAAATGCCTCCCGGATATGCCCACCTTGAGATGGGTGATAGCGGCTGATCCGATCGTGGGCCCTAGGGCCCTTCAATCTTAACTCAACGTTAGGCATACGGGCAGTCGGCCTTTAGCCCTGTACTTGTGCGCACTTACACACATTATGAAACCAAAGCACACAACAAATTGAGGCACACACAAAGAAATTTTTGACAACACTTAATGTAATAGTTATTCAGCATTTTAAAGGATAAGTAAACCTTAAAAAAAAGTGAATGTAAAATGGACGAGTGCTATTCTAAGCACTGGAATATACTTGAAATGTACATTCATTATTTATTTATTTTAAATTCCAAGATATTAAAGGATACATGTGCTGTTAATATGAATGCATTTTGTTGCAACATCGCCACCTGCTGGTCATTTTCTGACCACCAAGTAGTCAAGGAAGTTGTCAGGAGAAAGAAAGAGGCTGCTCTGATATTCTTCTGCTTAGGAAAGATTTAAGAAAGGTTTCTAATTTTATTCCTAAGCAGGAGAACATCAGATCAGCCTCTGATATCTTGGAATTTAAGAAAAATAAATAATGAATGTACATTGCAAAAGTGATTAGAATAGCACCCTCATCAATTTTACATTCACTTATTTTTTAGGTTTACTTATCCTTTAAAAGTGCAAACGGAACATCATTTTTTTGCACACAGCCAAAAGGAAATTACAGGGAACTTTGCCTCCAGTTTCTACTCAGGAAACCAAGGCCATACAGGGCATCAGATTGTGGCCTTCACTGAAAGTTTTTGGACCGAAATACAGAGAAAACTCAGGCATGAATTGTCAGCCAACCGCTGTGCTCATTCAAAAAGCACTTGCATCTGTACTCTGGCTGCACTCTATACCTAGTGATTGGAAATCAAATCATAAGCTGTATCTGTAATTTACTATTTCTTTCCGCTGCTTCTTCTGACTACATGTTTCATTAAAGCAGTATTACAGTAAACGACTTTCCTTCAGCCAAGACTCCACTTCCCACAATTCCTAGAACACTCCTTCCTTTCTCAGGTGTTGAGTTTAAAAAAATTAAATGTCAACATGAGATATATGTACAGTTAGGGGCAGATTTATCAAAGGTTAAAATTTAAATGAGAATTTTTGAGTGTCAAGATTCATACATTCTAAATGTAATCCCCCTACTAAATGTAATCCCCCTATTTGAATGTAAATTCGAATGCGAGATTTATCACATCTTGAACATAGAAACAGTTCTAATTCTAATATTAGCCACCTAAAACCTGCCGAGTTTGTCAATGGCAGAGGTCCGTTGAACCATTTGGAAATGTTAATAGCCTTCCTGACAGAGTTATTTTCCGGAGAAAAATTTGATTTGAATACAATTAGAATTTTAGGGTCGATATCCTTCGATCAAATATTAGACATTCAAAATTTTTCTTAAATAACCTCCTAGTCGAATTGTGAGTAACATAGTAAGTTAGGTTGAAAAAAATAAACACTTCCATCAAGTTTAACCTTTTAAATATATAACTTGCCTAACTGCTAGTTGATCAAGAGGAAGGCAAAAAAAAAACCCATTTGAAGCCTCTCCAATTTGCCTCAGAGGGGTAAAATATTCCTTCTTGACTCCAAAATGGCAATTGGATTAGTCCCTGGATCAACTTGTACTATGAGCTATCTCCCATAACCCTGTATTCCCTCACTTGCTAAACACTATCCAACCCCTTCTTAAAGCTATCTAATGTATCAGCCTGTACCACTGATTCAGGGAGAGAATTCCACATCTTCACAGGGGTGTAAAAAACCCCTTCTGAATATTTAGATGGAACCTCCTTTCTTCTAATAGGAATGGTTGACCTCACTAAAATGATATTGTGAGCTTAAATGATTCCCATGTTGATATATACAGTAGTGATTGACCGAAAACCTGCAAGTCCATCTTGAATGTTGAATGACCATTGCAGTTTGGTTTGGGTGCAGGGCAGACTGGGGAAATACACTCCTCCTCTGCTCCCGAAGATTCAGGGCCGGATTTGTGGGATAGCCACAAAGGATCATGCATAGGGCAACAGAGCTGGAGATGGCATACTGCCCGCTGGCCACATTGGGACTGGGTGGGAGATTTTAACTGTTGTTTGAATCTCCCATCTGTCCAGTCCCCAGTGCAGGATTCAGGGGAACAATGAAGTAGGTGGCGGGTTGCGAGTAGGGTAGGTTGGGGGTAGATTAGTGATGTGCGGACCGACCCGATACCCATGGGTTTACCCGCGGGTCGGGAAGGTTCTGGTCGACCTCGCACTGCTCCTCGCTCCACCTTCAAATGCCGACTTCCGGGTTCCAGTTTTATAGTCTCACGTCTGCTCGTCCCGCCCCTTTTGTGACGTCATCGGTCGGCGCGGGTCTATAAAAGGATCCCGGAAGCATGGGTGCGGGCGGGCTGGAACAGGGTAGGTTAGGATCGGGTGCGGGTCAGGGTTTTCCTCACTTCCATCACTAGGGCAGATGGGGTAAATGGCCTAGGGGCACACAGTTTTTAAATCAGGCCCTCCGGGTTTGGAGCCAGAGGTAAACACAGATTTAGTGTACAGAGCTGGAAGACACAGTATGGGTTGTTGTGTATTTTACAAAGACAACATTTTGTGGGTTAAGGTCAGGTGTGGGATACATTTTTTAAAGACATTGATCCTGGTATTTTTTTCTGTACTTAAAACTACTTCTGTACCTACTACTGCTTCTGTACTAAAAAACCTCTAATGGACTTTTAATTCCCCCGACTGCCCAATCACCTTAGGGATCAAGCTCATCCGATTGGTGCTAACCAAGTGCAACATGCTGCTTTTTATCTGCTTCATTGTATATTATTATTGTCTGTATCTTTCAGGTGCATCTTCTTTATTGGGCAATTATTTATCCTAAACGGGCCTCCACACAGGCACAGGAATTGTCTGGCATGCTGGAGAGGATCGGAGGGCCTATTGGAATACGAGTGAACCGTCCTAACTGTGCGGAACTCAGGGATGACCGTGTAGAAACTTACGCACGCAGCATCAAGTCGCTGTTGGAGGGTGAGGTAAGATATCCTGGCTGGTATATGCTCTCATATTGCAGGGTTTCAAAATATTACTCCAGTTACATATGATTTCTGCATGGATTTAATTCATTGTGCAGGTCAGTATTTCTGACAAGTCTGGTATACTGAACGGTATTACCATAGTCCTTCTGATACACTGTGGTTGCATTATAGGAATTTTAATTCAGTAATAGGAGAGAACTCTACTACATTTGCAAAGAACTGTATATTCTGGACCGTTGAATGAGTTTAGACTCTGACATTTGCTTCAGACATTTTAGTACCATATCATGGTTTTCATCCTCTGCAAAAAATGTTTTACAGAACTTTATGGATAAGATCTTGGTCTTCTAGCTAAATGGCAAATTAATGTAATGACCAGTAATAGACGTGCTCGTGATACGTATATATGATGTGACACAAACACATGCTCATAATATTTCTCTATGAAAAGAAACCAGAGTTTGGCTTCACATTATCCAGATTAGCAGTCTCACAAGGCAACTGTTTTTCTTCTAATCCTGTTATTAAAACTGGAATTTGTATTCCAGTTACATACAGCAAAAAAAAAGATTAATTCAGCCCTCAGATCTTTGTTTAGTAATAATTTCCTATTATATTGTTTCTAATGAAAGGTTCAACTTGATGGACGCGTGTCTATTTTCAACCTAATTTATTGTGTTACTATGTTATTGTAACATTTGGAGTCCTTTTAAAACAATAAAAAGTAACCATTAAATAATAAACTTGAGTAGAACCCCCATTTTACATTTTTTAGGGGACTGGAAAAAATGGTGTAAAATCCAGGAAATGTATTATGTATAATATATAGGTGGGACCACAAAACAACAATGTAAAATTGAGGTTCCACTGTAATTCGTGCCCAAAGCTGTTAAAAATAATGATTTATATTGTAATTTATCCTGACTAAGGAATTGCTTTAACATTTTATTGCTGAGTAGTACATGTATGGGATTTGTTATCCAGAATGCTCGGGACCTGGGGTTTTTCCGGATTATGGATCTTTCTATAAATTGGATCTTCATACCTTAAAGTGATACTGACACAAAAATTTCCTTTTCAAAATATTAAAAGTTATCTATAGATCATGTTGATTGTTTTTCACTGATAGTTCTGCTTTTGTAAGTCACATGACGTTCCTAAACCTGACTGTTTTGCCAACCTGACTGTCCCTTCTTAAAGGAGAAGGAAACCCCCTGGGCGCAAAACCCCTCCCCCCTCCCCTGTGTTGTCCCTACTCTCCCCTGGCCTACCTGTCCCCATGGGCAAATGCCCCTAACTTGTTACTCACCCCTCTGCACAGGTCCTGTCTACGGAGTTCACAGGCGCCATCTTCTCCCACTCTGTCTTCTTCCTGCTTTGACCGGCATCTTCTGGCGCATGCGCAGTAGGAACATATCTACTGCATCTACTGCGCATGCGCCGAATGTCACGAAGTGAAATTGGAAAACTTTGTGACATTAGGCGCATGCGCAGTAGATCCATACCTGTAAATGTTCCTACTGCGCATGCGCCAGAAGACGCCGGTCAAAGCAGGAAGAAGACCGAGTGGGCGCCTGTGAACTCCGTAGACAGGACCTGCGCAGAGGGGTGAGTAACAGTTAGGGGCATTTGCCCAGGGGGACAGGTAGGCCAGGGGGGAGGAGGGAGGGGGGGGCAACACAGGGGAGGGGTTTTGCGCCCAGGGGGTTTCCTTCTCCTTTAACCTGTCAGTTAGAGTTTCTAATGCTAACGGACTTTTGCTGCACAAATATGGCAGCCTCCTCATACAGGAAAATGGGGGTAAGAAAGGTAATGTAAAAGCATCAGGCAAATTTAAAAATAGCATTCAAAGACAATGTTATGATAGATAATAAAAACGGTTATTTTCTGATGTCAGTATGTCTTTAAGTCTACTAGAAAATCATGTAAACATTAAATAAACCCAATAGGCTGGTTTTGCTTCCAATAAGGATTAATTATATCTTAGTTGGGATCAAGTATAAAGTACTGTTTTATCATTACAGAGAAAAGGAAATTATTTTAAACATATTGGCTTATTTTATTATAATGGAATCTATGAGAGACGGCCTTTCTGTAATTCGGAGCTTTCTGGAAAACGGGTTTTCAGATAACTGATCCCATACCTGTTTCAGAACTATTACATAGCTACCCTGAATAGAGCTAATTTTGCACAGTGCATTATAGAGCCCGGGTGAGTTGGGGTATCATGAAGGCGTCCCACAACTGCTTAGTGATAGTTTGGTTATGGAATGTTAGTGTACATATTTAATGTAATGTAAGTGTACATATATAATATAGCTGGGTGTTTTACTCAAATACGCATCATAGCTTTATCCAATTGCTTTGATTGTAATTGATGCCTGATCTCTATAACCGTGTATTTTTTTTTTGCAATACAGTAGATCCCCTATTTTATGTTTTTCAGGGGACCAGGAAAAATTATGTAAAATCCGGGAAAATGTAAAATCAGGGAAATGTGTTAAAGTAACCTTTTCTTCAAGTACTGAAAGGATATAAGCACAGGAGTCCGTTTTACTTTGAGATACAATATTTACTGTGTTAATAACAAGGGTTAAGCATTGCAGCATTAATGTTACACTATGGGGGGCATGTGCAAGGCCTCTCTGTCAGTCACATACACAACCTAAAGCAATAAGTGATTGGTGCAGGACTTTATAAGGGGCAGACTAATTGGAATTGACCATTCATAATTGGAATAATAATATTCATTGAGGAAAAAGGCAGTTTTTGGGAACATCCAGTTTTGTTTCAGTACTGCAGGTGCACAGTGGGGGGGGGGGTGAGATGGGGTTTTGTGGGGGGGGAGCACTGGCAATAGTCCAACACCCACACACCACCACCCCAGAGTATACCTCTGCAAGTGAAAATTTGATCCAACTGTTCCCCCCCATCCCGGGCCTGGGGTGGAGGAGCCCCACTGGTTTTTCTGCAGGTGCAACTAAACTGTGAAGAACCCAGTGTCAATCCATTTACTGTATCCGTATAGAGATATACATATTTATTGTATCCGTATAGAGATATACGTACATATTTATTGTATCCGTATAGAGATATACATATTTATTATATCCGTATAAAGATATACATATTTATTATATCTGTATAGAGATATACATATTTATTGTATCCGTATAGAGATATACATATTTATTGTATCCGTATAGAGATATACATATTTATTATATCTGTATAGAGATATACATATTTATTATATCCGTATATAGATATACATATTTATTATATCTGTATAGAGATATACATATTTATTGTATCCGTATAGAGATATACGTACATATTTATTGTATCCGTATAGAGATATACATATTTATTATATCCGTATATAGATATACATATTTATTATATCTGTATAGAGATATACATATTTATTGTATCCGTATAGAGATATACATATTTATTGTATCCGTATAGAGATATACATATTTATTATATCTGTATAGAGATATACATATTTATTATATCCGTATATAGATATACATATTTATTATATCTGTATAGAGATATACATATTTATTGTATCCGTATAGAGATATACGTACATATTTATTGTATCCGTATAGAGATATACATATTTATTATATCCGTATATAGATATACATATTTATTATATCTGTATAGAGATATACATATTTATTGTATCCGTATAGAGATATACATATTTATTGTATCCGTATAGAGATATACATATTTATTATATCTGTATAGAGATATACATATTTATTATATCCGTATATAGATATACATATTTATTATATCTGTATAGAGATATACATATTTATTGTATCCGTATAGAGATATACATATTTATTATATCCGTATATAGATATACATATTTATTATATCTGTATAGAGATATACATATTTATTGTATCCGTATAGAGATATACATATTTATTGTATCCGTATAGAGATATACATATTTATTATATCTGTATAGAGATATACATATTTATTATATCTGTATAGAGATATACATATTTATTGTATCTGTATAGAGATATACATATTTATTGTATCCGTATAGAGATATACATATTTATTGTATCTGTATAGAGATAAACATATTTTTTGTGTTTTTTTGTGTTTGCTTATCTAAAAGTTGTGTCTCCCATGTCACAGGGTAAGGTTCAGCTATTAGTGTGCCTTATATCTGGCACCAGAGATGACCTGTATGGTGCTATAAAGAAATTGTGCTGTGTGCAGACCCCGGTTCCATCACAGGTATGTTTCTGTCCATAGCGAGCTGCATTATGAAACAAGATTTGTTCATTGTACATGTGCGTTATAACTGAAAGCAATAATGTTGTCAAATAATTACCTCCCACACAAAATCGTTCTTTTAAACATACTGGAAAAAACCTGCTGCTGGCAATAACAGAAACGTGGCACCCAATTCTATTGAACAGTGAATCAGAATCCATTTAGGACAAATCACCAGGGACACAAGATCAGCTAGTAGTTGAAAATATGTTATTTTCCCAAAAATATATTATAAATATCATAGGAAATAGGCAAATTTGCCAATTAAATGGGAACCGATGAAACCTATAAAACCACTAAGGGTCTGATTTATAATGAATTTTTGTGTGTGTCAAAGCTCAATTCGAGTGTAAATTCACCAAATTGGCACCAATTCTAATGTAAATTTGAATGTGAGATTTATCACACCTCGACCATGGAAACAGTTCTAATTCAAATATTCAGCATCTAACACCTGCCGAGTTAATTGACAAGTCAGTGGCAGAGGTCCGTTGAACCATTTGAATATGTTAATTGCCTTCCTGCCATTCAAGTTTTTTTTCCATTCAAATTCAACTTGAATTTTCGGGTTGGGACTATTCGATCAAATATTAGACATCGAGTTTTTTCATAAGTAACCTCCCTTTGTTGAGTTGTTGAGTATATTCGAATTCAACATGTATTTTTATTTATTTTTTTTTCAAATTTTTATTTTTTGAAGTTTGAGTTTGTAGATCATTTGAAAATGATGAATAGACAATAAATTCAATGCATTTTCATTTTTATACACAATTTTTATTCAATCAAAATAATTTTTTTAAAATAAATTTGCAAACATTCCAGTTTGGTAAAATTTCGAGTTTATATGACCGCCAAGAACCCGACCCAGGCCCGCTGTGTGCTCCTTTTATATACCTGTGCCCACCTCAACGGCATGGCATGCTGATGCGAGTATATAAAATGTCTGGTGGAAGTGGGGAGCTAGGTGGTGCTCTAACTGTGTCAGACTGGGGGGCCCCAAAGCCGCAAAGTCGTCTCAATGCCGCAACCCCTCACGCGCATAACTTTTTACAGTGCACAAACCCCAGTGTCTGGAAAGGGGATGTTAGGAGAGGGAGTGCAGGGAGCTGACCCTGTCCAACCCTGTGCGCTGATGTTTATCCCACACCTGCCTGCAAACTGTGCAGAAGTCTACCCAAACCTGCCCAACCCTCATGTCCTGTGGGCTTCAGGTCGGCCCGCACATCACTAGTCACTTGCATGACGAACTGATTGATGTCTTGGTGGTTTGTGGGAAATTTGAATTGAAGCAAATATACAAAAAAAATACAAAAAATACAACAGGTCAAGTGTAATTTATAAACAAACCCAGATGATATACAGGTGTAAAAATGCTTATTTTCCACAGACACTTTTACATCAGATGATTGCTTTAATTCAGTGGGTTGAACAAAAAGATTGCATAAAAATGTGAGCCTTTTTTTAACACAATCACTTCATTTCAGGGGCTCAAAAGTAATTGGACAAATTAAAAAACTGAAAATAAAATGTTCATTTCTAATACTTGGTTGAAACCTCTTTGCGGACAATGACAGCCTGAAGTCTTGAACTCATGGACATCACCAGATTCTGGGTTTCCTCCTTTTAATGCTCTGCCAGGCCTTTACTGCAGCGGCTTTCACTTGCTGTTTGTTTGTGGGCCTTTCTGTCTGAAGTTTAGTCTTCAACAAGTGAAATGCAGCTCAATTGGCTTCAGATCAGGTGACTGACTTGGCCATTCAAGAATATTCCACTTCTTTGCTTTAATAAACTCCTGGGTTGCTTTGGCTGTATGTTTTGGGTCATTATGAAACGCCTCCCAATCAATTTGACTGCATTTAGCTGGATTTGAGCAGAAAATGTCTCTGAACAGCTCAGAATTCGTTCGGCTGCTTCTGTCCTGTGTCACATCATGGATAAACACTAGTGTCCCAGTGCCACAGTTAAGACTGACGCATAGACATTGGTTTGATGGGGCGCGTCAGCGTAACTAAAAGTGTCTTTTTTTTTACTAAATGTTCCCTTTAAGTTCAAGTGCAAAATTAAGTTTTTTTAGGCTATATAATGGAGTGCTGGGGTTATGTTTTAACGTAGTCTAAAAATGCTTAAAGGTGACATAATGATTCAGAAAAGCTTGTTTCTATGCAGAAATGAATCCTTGCCCTTTGAAAAAATAGTTGTGTAGCATTTTATTACAGGATCATTTACCTTGAAATCTCAAATGAAGCCATTTTTAATATGTGCGTGAAATACACCGTTCTACAATGCAACACACTCCGTTGTGGTACAAAATAATGCCACAATTCTGTTTAAACCATGCCTGCTTCCATTCCATAAATTTTATACATGTCTTTGCCTTAACCAAATTACTTCTGCTTGCCAATCAAAACTCCGCTGTAGCCCAATATCTCACAAGCTTGGGGCCTTCATTTTTCAGCCACTGCTTGCTAGACTTCTGTGGATGTCTGGAAGAGAAAATATCCTTTGCTTGTTAAACATGTTTACATTATAATAATCCCAGATCGACACATTAGGGTGTTTTATTTTTTTTTTATTTCTTCCCATAATAATATTAGATATTTTATATGTACATCTGTACTATAGTTTATAACGACTCAGAATTTTTATTGACAGCACAATATGCCTGGTTTCACGGAGATATATACCCTATCAATTTAAAATGCCTGGGATATTAGCTATGGAATTAAGTGGAGCCTGTAAAGAATGCCTTTATTATTCTCTTTCTCTCTCCTCACATTTTCTCTGCTTAGTCATGCTGCTCCATGCTCTAATTCTGCACTCTTAATTCTTTTCTTGCACTTTAAAGTCCTCATTACACTGTAAAACTCTTAAAAGAAAAAAAAACACAGGCTTCAGATCTTGTATATTTAGGTTTTGCCAGAAGGAAAATGTAAGAACTAATTTCAGTCCTGTATTTTGTTACAAGTCAAATTCAATTAGAGTTCTCTGTGCTTCTACAACAGGTAGCTTTGCTTGTCATCATTGCATTACATTTGGGTTGTAAAAGAACTGCTTTATGTTTGCACTGACATCTTTTCCTCTGACCTTTTTCTCTGATAAGGTGATTAATACAAGAACTATCTCCCAGCCCCAGAAGCTCAGGAGCATTGCACAGAAAATTCTGCTTCAGATTAATTGCAAGCTTGGAGGGGAACTATGGGGAGTAGACATCCCTCTGGTAAGTGAGGGCAGTAGTTAGGCATTTTTTCTGTTTGAACATAAAGCATAACAATTTAGTGATTAATCATTGACTATCACCCAAACCTGCTTCCTCCCCTCTATATATAGACCCACCCCACCGATGATGTCACAAAAGGGGCGGGACGAGCACAGGGGTATAAAAAGAGGGCAGGAAGCTGTAATAGGTGTGCTGAGGTCGGCCCAAACCCGCCCACCCATGGGTATCAGGCCAGCCTGCACATTACTAAAGTGCACAATAAAGGGGTGGTTCACCTTTAAATTAACTTTTCATACGTTATAGTATGGCCAATTCTAAGCAACTTTTCAATTGGTCTTCATCATTTTTTTTTATATATAGTTTAATTATTTGCCTTCTGATTCTTTCCAGCTTTTAGATGGGGGTAAAAAAGAAATGCTCTGTAAGGCTACAAATGTATTGTTATTGCTACTTTTTATTATTCATCTTTCTACTCAGGCCTCTCCTATTCATATACCAGTTTAAATGGTTTCTAGGGTAATTTGGACCCTGGCAACCAGATTGCTGAAACGGCAAACTGGAGAGCTGCTGAATAACTCAAACTAAATAACTCCTCAAATAACCATGAATGAAAACCAATTGCAAATAGTCTCAGAATATCACTGTAAATTTAATTTAAAGGTGAACAACCCCTTTAAAGACCCTGTAATACCTTAGAATTTCACCCACTACTAGAGGTTAAAGTTTTTAACACTAGTAGAGGATGTAGGGTGACTCACGAATTATCCTCCTCTCATCCAAAAGAGTACAGGCCCCTCCCCTGCTGAAGTCCTTATCATGGCTTCCTATAAGGGTCTGGTCACATGGGCATATTCGGGGAGATTAGTCGTCTCATGTGGAAACTTTGGGAGACTTCGGAAAACGAAGCACTCCGAGTGCCTGCCCCCAGGCGATTTTCATTTTAGCCAGCTGAAGGCAGATCGGGGAGATTAGTTGCCGCAAAGAAGAGGAGATTTGTCGCCTGTCGACTAATCTCCCTGAATCTGTCTGTGTGGCCAGACCCTTATAGGAAGCCATGATAAGGACTTCAGCAGGGGAGGGGCCTGTACTCTTTTGGATGAGAGGAGGATAATTCTGGCAGCAGTGTTAATACATACTGTAGAGGGGGGAGAGATGTAAGTTAGATAGGCCAGTTAGTAGAAGGTTACAGTAATTTAGTTGGGATAGGATGAGAGCATACATATGTTCATGTAGATTTTAGGAAACACGACACAGTGATTTTATCCAGTTTGATGGCTCATTTCCCATGTTCCTGTTCAGTATCTTATGGGCCACTGTTCACACTATCACAGAATGCCATCAGAACTGGCTTCACTACAGAAGCAGCACAGAATAAAGAATGATGTGCCTATCATTTTGCCATCTGAATCAATATCTCAGTTGTGCTGTTACACTATAGGATCATGTCTTTTCTCTTAATTATTTCAATACTTGTTTTAGCAGTTCTCCTTGACACTGGCAAAATAAAGGACAGGGGTGGCACAGGCATAGATAGTTGGGCATGGAACAGGCTCTGTTTGGCAGAACATCTGTTTTTTATGCAACCAAATCCTCCAAGCCAGTAATAAATAAGTAATAAATAAATAAGCATCTGCTTTGAGCCACTGGGAGCAACATCAAAGGGATTGGTGAGCAACATATTGGTTGGGGATCAAAGTTCTAGAGTCTGAAAATCAGCATCCCTCTATGTTTAAGGCATCCCTTCTCTAATTTACACTATAATTGTGAGCTGCCCATTCTAATTGCAATTCCCAATTTCCCCATTTAATAACCAGTACATGAGTTCTATGAGCTCCATCTTTTATGTATTTATTTTGGCACTATATGGATAGTACTGGGCAGCACCTCTGGAAATGTTATATACACCCTCGTTCCACATGGTACCCTCTTTTTTTGCGGGTAACACGCGGACACCCGACCCGCTGCAGGACTCTAGTTCATGTCTCCGGTGTGTCTGACAGCTCAGTGATCCAGGTTGCAGAACTGGAACTGTTACAATTTGCTACATTAGCTGATACATTTTTTAAACATCTGTGGAATATGAGCAACTGTTGTATCAGCTCTAACAGCTGCCTTTAATGAAACCCAGCAGGGAGATAAGAAATGTATCAACTAAATGTATCAAATTAGAACAGCTACAGAATCAACGACCCCTCAACCCCTCCCAGAGCAGCTTCAGAAAGGCATAAGAAAAATAAACATTTTCACTTCAATATCAGAAAAACGTTCTGGTAAACAATCTGAAGCCAACTGAACCGAAAAAATTGTTTGATGGTGAACAACCCATTAATTATCTGTGTAGCGTGACATGTGGTGCTTTCCATAGGTAGGTGCATTCCATGTGCAATTTCCCTTAGTTTATTCTCCCTTTCCAATCTAAAAATAGACTATTAAATCCCTGAGCAATTAACCTGTATCTTTTTTTTTATAAAGACTTGCTATTATCACTGGAGCTCAGCACAGAATAATGTTCTAATTTAGAATATAGTAGTAGTACTAGTAGGAATTGGAGTGAAAAGATATAAAGTAGAGTATAAATTCTATACACATTAAGGTTCAGATTCAGTTAGTTATACTGTCAAGTCAGTTGTAGAAAATTACATACGTAGCCAAATTCCCCAATTAAAGTATTGCGTTTTCTGCAATTGGCTTCTATATGCACAATTTCCTCTAGAAAAGTCTGATGATGATTGGTTCTGTCTTGTAATTGGCTTGTATATGCACAATTTTCCCCTAGAAAAGTCTGATGATTGGTTCTGTCTTGTAATTGGCTTGTATATGCACAATTTTCCCCTAGAAAAGTCTGATGATTGGTTCTGTCTTGTAATTGGCTTGTATATGCACAATTTTCCCCTAGAAAAGTCTGATGGTGATTGGGATGGATGTGTATCATGACCCCAGTAGAGGCATGCGTTCTGTAGTAGGCTTTGTTGCTAGCATCAACAGGTAAGGAAGCGTTAACCAACATTATTTGGGAATAGTATTGCATGTTTAATAACGGAAGTGAATACAGGTATGAAATCCCTTATCCAGAAGTCATAATGCAGAAAGCTCCAAATTATCTCCCATATAGTCAAGTTAAGCAAATAATTCTAATTTCTAAAAATTTAAAAATTTTTCTGTAATAATAAGATCGTACTTTATACTTCCTCGTCACTTAAGTTGCATACTCCATACTGGTGGCAAAACAATTCTGTTTATTTCTGATTCATTTAATGTTTAAATGATTTTTAACAGATAATGGTGATCTTAATTATTGAAAAATACCTTATCTGGTAAACCTCAGGTCCCAAGCATTCTCCATACCTGTACTAGAACTAGAATCTGATCTTTCCGATTGTACAGTAATTCCTATTCATTGCATCATTGCTAATGTAAATATACTAAACACAAATTATAGAGTGCCATTGCCAAATTTACTGAAAAAAATTCACCTGAACCATACATACATGGTTGTGGCTCTGATTTACCTAAAGATATTATTATACTGATAGCATGCAAGTTGTCCTGTGGTGCCTGATCTGAACAACTTGGTCCAGAACAGAAAAACATGCAACCTTCTCTGTACAGAGTACATACTCATACTCACTTCTCTTTCCCTCAGCTGCCTGACTGCCTGGTATTCTCGTGTGGTATTTCAGCTTCCCAACCAGGAGATCATGGATGGCTTAAAGCTTTGCCTTGTGGCTGCACTACAGAAATTCTTTGAGGTGGGAGACGAACGTTTAGCAGCAACCTGTCAGTGAAATCTATAAAAGAACATTGCACCCACTGAATTATAGCTATAGTCAGGAGCAAACTTATATAGTACTGATGGTATATCCACAAGCTGCCTTTTGACATAAACACAGTATGCCTTACAGAATAGTGCTTTGCACTTACAATATTAAAGGAGAAGGGAAGGCTAAAATTAAGTAAGCTTTATCAGAAAGGTCTATATAAATACACCAGTAAACCCTTAAAGTAATGCTGCTCTATGTCCTCTGTATGTTCCTTCTATTGTGTACACATGGGCTTCTGTATCGGACTTCCTGTTTTCAGCTAAAACCTCCAGGGCTAGGGCTTGAGCATGCTCAGTTTGCTCATCTCCCCCTCCCTTTCCCCCCTCCCTGCTGTAATCTGAGCCCAGAGCTATAAGTGAGCAGTGAGAGATTCTAGCAGGAAGTGATGTCACACCAAGCTAATACGGCAGCTGCTATCCTAAACAGACAGAGCTTCTAGAGCTGTTTACTCGGGTATGGTAAAGTGGTCGACAGAATAAATATAGTGTTATAGCTTGCACTATTGTTGCTAATCTATTGGCAGTAAACCTCTTTGGTAGCTTTCCTTCTCCTTTAAAGTCATACACTGTACTTAATTACTGTATATATATCTAAGCAAAAAAAATAAGGGCTCGAGTGGCCTTGGCTGAATGTACTTGTGCAACTTCTCGAAAACCATTTTTTCGAGTATCTGTATGCAATGCTGCTTATACTTAGACATTCCACTTACCCAGTCTTTGTCGCACACACACACACACATACACCCCATTTACTTTTAAAGGAGACATTTTGTGTAAAAAATAAGAATGCACCAGTGCTTCAAAAAGTAGTTTTTCAGGCTGATTTATTGAATATTTCTGCAAAAACCCTAATAATCTCTCCCTTCTCTTCCACTTCCTGCTCCCAGAATTCCCAGGATGTGCAGGGGAGCCAGCGGCACTCAGCTCACTGCACTGTAGGATAGGAACCAATCAGCAGCTAGCAGGACCTGTTAGGGAACTAAAGCCTGTCTGTGCTTGTGTGACTACAGGGCTGTGATTGGCTGTCCCCCTCCTACTGTGCTACTGGGAGGGACCATTAGGACACGCCCACCCCTCAAGCAGGGACCAGAGAACATCTATAGTGAGCTCCAATAAAGGGGCTATTTTTAAAGATAACATTAATGTAAAAGCAACCCCAAATATTACTTATAATTGCCTACAAAATTAGGGGGGTTTTTTTCATTTATCCTATACGTCTCCTTTAACATTTTGTTACAGTTCTTTTCTGTCTGCGTCATAATCATGCAGGTGAATCACAGTCTTCCAGAGAAGATTGTGGTGTATCGAGATGGGGTATCTGATGGCCAACTTAACACAGTGGAAAACTATGAGATCCCACAGCTTCAGACTTGCTTCAAGACATTCGATGACTACAGTCCTCGTATGGTGGTGATTGTGGTACAGAAAAGGGTCAGCACTAATCTGTACTCTTCTGGCACTGGTCAGTTTGTTACCCCTCAACCCGGGACCATTATAGACCACACAGTCACCAACCGCAAGTGGTAAGTTGCTGCATTTGATCAATTATTCACAGAAAATCACTGGCAGATGCCATTTTTTCAGCCATTTTGTTCCCCATGCTGGTGCTCTTTGTTTAAAAATGCACTGCCCTCACTTTATTATGTATGTATGCCAAAAAAACAATAGCAATTCACTGGAAATCTGCCAGAGGTCCAAAGATCACAACTTTGGAGGCCATGATTGACAAAGCAATCCCCCTTTATAAGTTTACATACATGAGGAGAGGCTTCCTGCAAGAATTTGATAAAATATGGGCAACATGGACCCCTAACAATATCATAAACCTGGAGATAAAACTGCCACTATTCTCTTAGACATGTCCCCCCAGCAAAATGGTATGTGCTTAGTACTAAGATGGCATGCTAAGCAAGGACAAACGGCAATCATACGCAAGTTTGAGATCAATGACACCGCAATGTTGGTTTTTTATTTATAAAAAAATAATGTGTGTTGTATGTTCAATTTACTGTACAATAAGCAAATGATACCCTATTATACACTGTAAAAATTTGTACATTAAAGGATAAGTAAACCTTTAAACTAAGTGAATGTAAAATTGATGAGGGGGCTATTCTAAGCAATTTAGTCATTTACATTCATTATTTATTTTCTTTTCTTTTTATATCTTTTTATTCCAAGATATTAAAGGATACATGTACTGTTAATATGAATGAATTTTGTTACAACAGCGCCACCTGCTGGTCATTTTCCAACCAGTCTGACCACTAAGAAGTCAAGGAAGTTGTCAGGAGAAAGAAAGAAGCTGCTCTGATGTTCTTCTGCTTAGGAGAAAAATACAAACCTTTCTTAAATATTTTTTAACCAGAAAAACATCTTTTTCTTCTGACAACTTCCTTGACTCCTTGGTGGTCAAACTGGTTGGAAAATGACCAGCAGGTGGCGCTGTTGTACCAAAATTCATTAATATTGACAGTACATGTATCCTTTAATATCTTGGAATAAAAAGAAAATACTGTAAATATTGAATGTAAATTACTAGAGTTTAGAATAGCACCCTCATCAATTTTACATTCACTTATTTTAAAGGTTTACTTATCCATTAAAGGGGTTGTTCACCTTCCAAACAGATTGTTCCCCAGAAATAAAGACTTTTTTCAAATACTTTTTTTTACTGTTTTTCCAAAATCTAAGTTTAAAGTTGAATGTTTGAGTCTGGCAGCTCAGTAATTCAGGTGCAGACTCTAAACTTTTACAATTTTGCCACATTTAGTTGATCCATTTCTCAGCAGCATCTGTGGAGCATTAGCAACTATTGTATCAATTCTAACAGCTGCCTTTAATGAAATTCAGGGATTCTTCTCAGCAGGGACAAAGATAAGAAATGTATCAACTAAATGAATCAATTTAGAACAGTTTACAGGGTCGGCGACCCCCCCAGAGCTGCTTCAGAAGATGAAAAATTACACTTTACACTTCAATATTAGAAAAACAGTGACACATAGAAAATAGAAAGTCATTGGAAAAAGTCGTTCTTTCTGGTGATCTATCTGAAAACAACTAGTTGTTTGAAGGTGAACCAACCCTTTAAGATCTAATAAAAGAATTGTTTAAAAAAATGCACTGCCTTGTTTTATCCTAGCACTAGGACACCTGCATCAGGTGGGAGCACCCGATTCGAGCGGCCATGTTGAGGCACACACATGAGCAAATGCCGCCACTTGCTCTTTATGCGCATGCGTGTGAAGTCAGAAGCTCATTATGTGCATGCACTTTGCACAAGATGGCCGCAGTCTGTCTGTAGCGCATTTCAAATCAGCCAGGTAGAGCTGGTGGAATATATCATCCAGCCACTCACAGCATGAGTATGAAGGTTATGGCTGGGGAAAAAATGTAGGTTGCTGAACTCTCAGATACATTTGTTATCTTCATTACTTGTGTTATTTGAAACTTTTATAAACCACAGAAACCATTTAACGCAAGAAAAAACCTCAATCTAGTACAAGCTGGAATTGGAAATTGAATTACCGAGAAGCGTAAAACAAATCCCAAAGTTAAGTTATCTTTTAATATGTTATAGAATGTCTAATTCTAAGCAACTTTTCAATTGGCCTTCATTGTTATATCGTTTTTAAATTATTTGCCTTCTGACTCTTTCCAGCTTTCAAATGGAGGTCACTGACCCCATCTTAAAAATCAAATGCTCTGTAAGGCTACAAATGTATTGTTATTGCCACTTTTTATTACTAATCTTTCTATTCAGGCCTCTCCTATTCATATTCCAGTCTCTTATTCAAATCAATGCATGGTTGCTGTGGTAATTTGGACCCTAGCAACGAGATTGCTGAAATTGCAAACTGGAGAGAATAAAAAGCTAAAAAAACAAAAAACACAAATAATTATAAATGAAAACCAATTACAAATTGTCTGAGAATATCACTCTCTGCATCATACTAAAAGTTAATTTTAAGACGAACAACCCCTTTAAAGGATAGGACAGGACATTGGAATGCACCTCAGGTCACATCACTGAACTAGTGATGTGCGGGTTGAGAATTTATCGACCCTAACCTGCCCCCTCCCAATCCGCACCAGCCCGCTGCTACCCCTCTATTTCTAGACCTGCGCCCGCCCCACAGTGACGTCACAAAGGGGGCGGACACAAGTCTATAAATTTTGGTGCCGGAAGTGCTAGGTCGCGGGCTGTGAGAGCAGGAGAAGAACTCCGAAGATTTTGTGCAGGAGTTGGCCCCAACCTGCCCAGCCCGCACATCACTCACTACACTGAACCCTGCCAGACAAATCTAATAGCTATACATGATGAGCAGAAGCCTAGACTTTGGGTTTGCAGTGGATGTAATGTACTTAGATTGGGCTAAAGAAGTGATCCCCAAACAGTGTCCCACAAGCAACATGTTACTCCCCAACCCCTTGGATGTTGTTCTCAGTGGCCTCAAAGCAGGTGCTTATTTTTGAATTCCAGACTTGGAGGCAAGTTTTGGTTGTATAAATACCAGGTGAAGCTTCTGTAGGCTGCCAGTTCATATAGAGGCTACCAAATAGCCAATCACAGCCCTTATCTGGCACCCCAGGGACTGACTTCATGCTTGTGTTGCTCCCCAACTATTTGTTACATTTGAATGTGATTCTCAGGTAAAAAAAAAAAAAGTTTGGGGATCCCCTGGGCTAAAGCATTTGATACAATAGTATCCTGAAAGTTACCAATTAACTTGAGAAATATTTGCCTCAAACATACTGTTTGTACTTGTATAGAGAGCTGATTGAGCGATTACAAAGAGCGCAAGCGTTTCTGGTTGGACCAGTTGTTAATGAAGCGCCTAAGGGGGTCTGTCCTTGGTCTGTTGCTTTTTAGTTGTTTCATAAATAACCTTGACGTTGCCATTGTAAGCGCCATTGTCTTTGTGTTTTCTGTTGGTGCTACACTCTGCAGAGCAACAGCTTCTGTTCAGGATGGTTCCGTTTTAAGTGCAGCAAAGTTTTGCACTTCAGCACAAATAACTACAATGCTAATACACTAAATGGAAGAGTGTTGGGAGGTTCCTTATTTTAGAAAGTGTTGGGGATTTTTTATTTTTTTGATAACAGACACTTAACTGTAGTATCTAGTCGAATTAAGTCAAAGGCAACTGGACATTAAGGGGCAGATTTATCAAGGGTCAAATTGAAAATCCTAATTTTCGAGTTTTTTATGGTCAAAACAGTCTAATTCGACTAGGGAGTTATTCAAATTAGATTTGAGTTTTTTAAAAAAAGTTTTATTTGATTTTTGAGATTTATCATACTCTGGTCCTTTAAGAACTCATTTGACTATTCGCCGACTAAAACCTGCCGAATTGCTGTTTTAGGCAAAGGGAGACGTCCAGGGATCAATTTGGAGATGTTTCCAGCCTTCCTGACATTCAATTTTTTTTTTTTTTAATTCACCCGAGTTTGAAAAATTTGATTTTTTTTTAATAAGTTTCGATTGGTCGAATTTAGTGGAGTTTTTAAATACTCGCATGAATTAGAAATTTCGACCCTTGATAAATCTGCCCCTTAGAGTTTTTTTTCTACATAAAAACATTTCACCACTGTGACTTAAGGGTTTAAAGGAGAACTAAACCCTAAAATGAATGTGGCTAAAAATGCCATATTTATATAATGACCTGATTGCACCAGCCTAAAGTTTCAGCTTGTCAATAGCAGCAATGATCCAGGACTTCAAACTTGTCACAGGGGGTCACCATCTTGGAAAGTGTCTGTGACACTCACATGCTCAGTGGGCTCTGAGCAGCTGTTGAGAAGCTAAGCTTAGGGCTCGTCACTAATTATCCAGCAGAAAATGAGGTTGGTCTGTAATATAAGCTGATGCTACAGGGCTGATTATTAAATTCTGATGCTAATTGCACTGGTTTCTGTGCTGCCATGTAGTAATTATCTGTATTAATTACTAATCAGCCTTATATTGTGACATTTCTATTCTATGTGTACTGTATATTGTGAGTGGGTCCCTAAGCTCAGTAAGTGACAGCAGCACAGAGCATGTGCAGTGAATCAGCAGAAAAGAAGATGGGGAGCTACTGGGGCATCTTTGGAGACAAAGATCTTTACTGCTAAAGAGCTGTGGTTGCCTTGGGCTGGTACAGAAGCTCAAAACATGAACAGCATTTACAGCTACTTCTTTAGTTAAGCTTTAATTCTCCTTTAAAGGCACCCAACTGGCCCAACAGAATGTGGCCTTCAGATCTATCACTGTGTCATTTTCTACTCCATACTGCCTGATCCTCACAACAGATCTGATGACCCAGGGCCAGCTAGATAAAGCTAAACCAGCTAGATACAAAAACACTTTAACTGCCTTTAACTTGATGCTTAGCTCTGGTCCCACAAAGGTTACCTACCAGAGGTATTGGCATCATTAGGTCTAGGAAAGTGCTTTCAAAAGGGAGTCACTGACCCCATCTAAAAAACAGATGCTCTACAAGTGCACAATCCTTAGTGTGCTGTCTTCCTCTGTGGTTGTATAGTGTCTCTCTACATCTATTCTTTAACTAGGCACCTGCTCTGGCTTTATAACAAGATTGTACTCTAATCCCATTCCATTTCTTCCAGGGTAGATTTCTTCTTGATGTCTCATCATGTAAGGCAAGGCTGCGGGATCCCCACCCATTACATCTGTGTCATGAATACAGCAAACATGGGCGCTGACCATTTACAGAGGTAAATGTTGGAGATGTCTTCCATAGCTTTTCACTGTGTTAGCTAGGGGTAGCCTCTAAATTCAGTTAAATTATTCCTTTGCCTCTATGTATCTCATGTCATACGCTCTTTTTTATTTCTGCTCTTACCTGACAGTCTCTTGTATTTTTATTTCTCAGGTTGACCTTCAAGCTTTGCCACATGTACTGGAACTGGCCTGGCACCATCCGAGTGCCAGCTCCATGTAAATATGCCCACAAGCTAGCCTTCCTTTCAGGCCAGTTTCTGCACCACGAACCTTCCATAAAGCTGTGCGACAAGCTTTTCTTCCTTTGAACCAGACAAGAGAGTCCTTAATGGAGCCCAAAACATAAAAAAAACGTTTAGGATAAGATTCCTCTATCCCTTTTTATTGTTTCTGGTTAAGTATCTTCATTTTAGTTTTTATCCCGCTCTTATCCAAATCATGCCCATTAACCCTCCTCCAAGTCCAACCCTTTAGTTGAGATACATTTCATTTTAGGACAGGCTGTTCAGTTTTATTTGTTGTTAAGAGGACCAGAAATGTATCACATGCCTTTAAGATGATCCATCTATACAAGAACATGGTTTTGACCCCGTTAAAATGTTGCATGCCCTATTTGTATGGATTTACTGTACTAACAGTCTTCCAGGGCACCAAGGCAGCTGCCAGATGATGGCGTTTTTCAGCAAATTAGCAAACCGGCCTCACGCTTACAGTTACTATTAAAGATCATCAGGAATGTGAATGCAGCCGTAAGTTTAAAATTATTCAGATTTTATGGTTTCAGAAAAGAATTTAAAGGGGATTTATTGTCTAAAATTAAAATCCCACTTTGCCTTTGGGGTACGGATATAAGCATTTTTCTAATTGCAATCCATTATTTTTTATCAGCCGGTTTTCATTGCGCTTCAGTTTAAAGTTGAGCGCAATCTGTTCCCCCACATAACCTGCTCTTTCAGCTGCGAGCAAAACCTTCACGGCCCGTGGCCGTCTCTGCTGTTGGACCTGCCCATCTCTTCTGCTGTTCCCGCCCGCCTACCAATGAAAAACGAGTAGGCAGAAAGCAACAGTGGGAGTGACGGGTCTGCAAACAAGACCGCCTACTAGTTTTTCATTGGTAGGCGGGCGGAAACAGCAGAAGAGATGGGCCGGTCCAACAGCAGAGACGGCCACGGGCCATGAAGGTTTTGCTCAGGGCTGAAAGAGCAGGTGTGTGGGGGAACGGATTGCGCTCAACTTTAAACTGAAGCGCAATGAAAAACGGCTGATTAAAAATGATGGATTTCAATTAAAAAAAGGTTTATGTCCGTTTCCCAAAGGCAAAGGGGGATTTTAATTTTAGACAATACATCCACCTTTAAAGCATAATCAGGCCTTAGCAAATAAGCTTTCTCAAGCCACACATTCATTCTGCAGGCGACAGAAAGTACATTGCATATTTCGCATGGGGCTTTACCATTTGGCTGAGCCACAGATTTTTTTTTTTCATTTGGTAAATATCCAAGAGAATTGCATCGCCATTGGAGCCTTGGTGCCTATACAGATTGGTTTGTACCATACAGATGTCACCATTGGGCCAGTTCAGTATTATGAGTGACACAGATATCAGTACATCAAGGAAGCTTGGCCTAATAGTAGGAAGATGAGGCCAATGGATATTCTTAAATCATCCTTAGGGACTAGAATTCCCTTAAAGTAATATTAAAGGAACAGTTCAGTGTAAAAATAATGTCAGGGGATCCTTTAAAGGAATTGGTTAGTGTAAAAAAAAATCTGGCTGTGCAAAATAAAAAATGTTTCTAATATAGTTAGTTAGCCAAAAATATAATGTATAAAGGCTGGAGGAATAGAACAGAACTCTACTTCCTGCTTTGCAGTTCTCTGAGTTAGTCAGCGACTTTAAGGGGGGCAATGGGACATAACTTTTCATTGAGTTTGCAATTGATCCTCAGCATTCAGCTCAGATTTAAAAGCAACAGTTATGACCCAAGTGCTCCCCCTCTCAAGTTACTGATTGGCTACTGCCTAGTAACCAATCAGTGGAAACCAAGAGAGCTGCAAAGCAGAAAGTAGTGTTCTAGCTATTATGTTACACATCCAGTCACTCCAGCCTTTATACATTACATTTATGGCTAACTAACTATATTAGAAACATTTTCTATTTTGCACAGCCTATCTATTTACCCAGATTTTAATTTTATACTGAACAATTCCTTGAAAGGATTCCCTGACATTTCCCAATCCAAAGGCAAGCTCTTGTGTTCACATCAAGCATTAATGTCATCTGCCAGTTTCCACCTATTTGGGGAAATTAAGTCACGCAGCACTGCAGGATATGTTGGCGCTTTATAAGTTAGTAGGATCTTGCACAGAAGGGTGTTAATGACAAGGAACATTCTCTCAATACTCGCTTGAATTCACTCATTGTGCTCGCAAAAGTTAATTAGAGGGAAGTAGATTAACTGCTATGAGTACCTTTACCCACTATAATGACTACTGTCGGTTCTTCCTTTTCTACCTGCACTAATAATTTCCAACTGATGTCAGTAATGGGTCTTTTTTGTTGGCAGAATTAGGGTAGCTAAGTACTGGGCCCCCCAGCAAAATCTATTTATGTCCCTCAGTACTTTGGGGAAGGTGATATTATTTGAAACTGTGTCACTAAGGATTCACATCCCTTTGCACATAAATAAGCTGTCTTTACTTTTATGCTTCCCAGACAGAAAAAGATAATCAGATCTTTGCCCTAATTTGGGAATAAATTAGATTCATCATTTGGGAAAGCATGATTGGACTTTGGTTGGAAACATATAATACATTCCAGTAAAGTTGCAAAAACTAATACAACTAGCCAAAAGCACTTATTCTCCTGTGTATAGCCTCGTAATTATGCTGAGGAGGCAGAAGGAGTTCATTGAGATCAGACTCCTATTCTCTGCATATTGTGTGCATAGCAGGACGGCATATACACTCCCTATAGGCACTGCAGCAGCAGTGGAACCATCACTTCAGGATCCAGATGAGACAAGTATGTGATGCTGATGAGGCACATATTTCATTTATTGGATAATGCCACAAGGGAAACTTCCAGTGTCAGACATCAGTGACACCAGTCCAGAAGTTTAAATCTTGGCCGTTCATTGAAAGATCCGCTCATTTGGCGAGATCAACAAACAAGCGGATCTTTCCTTAATATTCCCACAGTGAGGTGAGTGACATTGGTCTGATCATTTGACCAAACTGTTAGATCACAATGATGGGAATCAGAGAGAGACAATCTCATCACCGAGTGGATGTGCTCCTTGTCCCAACAGGATTTTTAAAACTGTCTGATAGATATGTGGACATTTTTTGTATGATCTCCTTATGACTGTGGTTATGTTATGTCCCTTACTATCTCCCAACTGGGATTCAAAATAGGCCCTGGCATTTCAAGTAACAAAGGCACAAACAGCCATCTACCAGCCCAATAAATAGTGACTGACTATGGCATCTTACAGCAGCCCCTGTGAGTTATAAATATCTTTTGCTGCCACCATTTATTAATAACAGTATTAGGATCTATTGGTTGTGCATAGCAAATTAAAGGACCAGTAATGTCAAAAAAAAACTTGTATATAACAAAAAAAAAACACCAAGGCATATTTAACTTTAAAATCACAAAGTCTTTATTAAGAAATAACTTCAAAGAAACTCCGCTTCCGCTCCTCTTCAGAAAAGCTGACAGGCCGACGATCCATTGTGCGGCGCTCGATTTCTCCTCCCTGGCTATCTACTATAGAAGCGAAAAAATCACCAGACACTCAACAGCAAGTGAAGCGGGGCGGACCCCTGCGTGTTTATTCAAGTCTTGAATAAACACGCAGGGGTCCGCTTCACTTGCTGTGATTTTTTTCGCTTCCATATATGTTGGAGAGGTGCCGACCTCTTTTCCGGACACCAAGCTAATTGATTGGAGAGGCTGGGGACTCAGGAATCCTTGTTGTGAGTTCTCTCCTATAGAAGGCAGGGAGGAGAAATTGAGCTTCGCACGATGGATTGTCGCCTTTTCTTAAGAGGAGCGCAAGTGGAGTTTCGGTAAGTTATTTCTTAATAAAGACTTTGCAGTTTTAAAGTTAAATATGTCTTTGTGTAAAAACACAAACGCGTTTTTTTTTTTAAAAAATAATGTTAATAATAATAATAAAATAATGTTACTGGTCCTTTAACTCATTACCATCCTCCTTCCAACAATACAGCTTATATCAAAGCCGGGCAAATTTGCACCGAGGCAGTAACATGGCAACCAATACAATTTAGTCTTTCATTGATCTACCTGCAGCTGGCTGAGGGCATTTCCTGGTTGCTGTGGGTTACTGCTAGGGTTGCCACCTTTTCAGGAAAAAAATACCGCCCTTCCTATATATTTATCTTTTTTCCCTATTAATAACATTGGGATCAGCCATCATTTTTTCCGGCCAGGCCAGTAAAATACCAGATGCAGATGTACTTGGTGTTGGCAAATGAGCCCCAATCAGTTTCCTCTCTTGCATGTCCTAAAAACGAAATAGTGCTCATTGCAGCCAGTGCTTGCTACAGGAGAAAAAGCCAAAACAAAAAACATATCCAAATACATTTTAAGAAACGTCAGATCTTATTTGTCAAAACCTCTATGTTGTTTTAAAGGAGAATTCAACCTTAAACTTATAAAAACCCTACCCTACATAGACCAGCCCTCCCGCCAGCCTAAGTGTTACCCCGGGCAAATGCCCCTAATGTTTTACTTACCCCTCGGTGCAGATCCAGGCATCAGAGTTCACGGGCGCCATCTTCAGCCGCTTCTGAAATCTTCGTAATGAGACTGGCGATTCTGCAATTTTCAGTGCATGCGCAGTTGTGGCGAAAAAGAAGATTGCTCCAAATGTGCATGCGCCGACATGCCGGTCTCATTCTGAAGATTTCCAAAGCGGCTGAAGATGCCGCCCATGAACTCCGATGTCTAAATCTGCACCAAAGTGTAAGTAAAACATTAGGGGCATTTGCCTGGGGTAACATTTAGGGCAGGACTCCACGGAACATTCCGGTGCGATCCGACACTGCGCAAAAACGCAGGCGTCACGTCGGATGCGACGGAAATAAAGTAAGTAATGCTATTGTCAGATCGTGTTGCATTGTTGATGCAACGCGACACTACTGTCGGATTAAGACAAATCGTTTTTGCGCAGCTGGAGGGAGGGGGGTCTATGTAGGGTAGGGGTTTTTTTAAGTTTAAGTTGAATTCTTTTTTAAGCAGCTGTTCATGATGGGTGCAACAGCCCCATATAATGATTCATGTTTACCCAGAGCTTCTAACTAGACCCATTTTCTGCTTTATTTCTTTAAACATTTGAAACAGAGGCATCGGGGCATGCATTTAGGGATCATTTGTACATTCTGTGCTGATACTGCTCTTCTTTGACTTTCATTTATTTTAAGTATTTGGGCAATGTAAAATATTTCCGTTTCTGTTACACAGAGACCAGTTTTATTTGAATGTTTGAACTTGTAAACCACTTGTTGTGGGTTTGGCACACTGAAAAAATCTTACGTTGACTGTTCAGAAGCACTTGTATGCCAACGTGTATGTACGCTTCCTTGGTATCGCCCCACGCAATGTATGCAGAGGGGTGCAATAAAAGAAGGTTGAATGTAATATTTCCTTATTATGATAGTCTATAACTTTACTTAACATATATATATATATATATATATATATATATATATATATATATATATATATATATATATATATATATATATATATATATATATATATATATATATATATATATATATATATATATAACAGAAAAGGATTTTTGTTCTTCCTGCACAGAGCAGGTCAAAGGCTGAAATTGAAAGTAAAGGTCATTTCAACTTCCTGGTTCTTACGAGCTGGTTAAAACAAAATAACAGAGGAGCCCCCGTGTGCTCTACTTGCTTTCAGTCAGTTGTTAGATAATCATACAAAGACATATGCTGGGGAAATTGAAATGCTGGATTTCACTGTTGGTACCCTTCTGTCATATAACGTATTTATTGATTCCATTGATGCCTGTGGGTCAATAACCCCCCAAGACATGGGCCAAACACTGAAAACTTGTACAGGTATGGGATCTGTTATCCGGAAACCCGTTACCCAGAAAGCTCTGAATTACGGACATAGACTTTATTTTATCCAAATAATACCAATTTTTAAAAAAATGTTTTTTAAAATGTCTTTTTCTCTGTAATAATAAAACTGAACCTTGTACTTGATCCCAACTAAGATATAATTAATCCTTATTGGAAGCAAAACCAGCCTATTGGGTCTATTTAATGTTTACATGATTTTCTAGGAGACTTAAGATATGAAGATCCAAAGTATGGAAAGATCCATTATCCAGAAAACCCTAGGTCCCGAGCATTCTGGATAACAGATCCTATAGCTGTACAGGCAAAATGATATTACTGAGATTTGGTTTCAGTGCTAAAACATAGGAAATATCTACTATTCTAACAAACTGTCACCCTTCCACTTTTTATAGCATTAAGTGGAATGCTCAAGAGAGTCAAGAGTTTATTGTCATTTCATCCATATACGTTTGTACAGTACACTGTGAAATGAAACAACGTTCCTCTAGGTCTAGGACCATGGTGCTACACACAACATAGATGTACAACAGACAAAAAGTGCAATAATTTGCAACTCCTGCAAGACAGGTCAGCATAGTGCAGGGACAGGACAATACAGAGCACACTCACAGATGTAATATGTTAAGTAAATAATGCTAAATTCAGACATGATGGGTGTATCATTGTGATATGATAGTAGTAAGAACATGATAAAGAACGTGATGTGCTCATAGAGAACAATTGTATCCAATGGCTATTTATTTATACAATGGTGTACAGTGGCTGTGTAACGTTGTGGTATATAGTAAGGTCAGATGGAGTGTGAGTGTGAGAGATCTGTCTGGTCCCTGAGTATTCAGGAGCCTTATGGCTTGGGGGAAGAAACTGTTACACAGTCTGGTAGTGAGGGCCCTAATGCTTCGGTACCTTTTTCCAGATGGCAGGAGTGTGAACAGTGAGTGTGAGGGGTGTGTTGGATCAGCCACAATGCTGGTGGCTTTACGATGCAGTGAGTGGTGTAAATGTCCGTCATGGAAGGATGAGAGACACCTATGATCTTCTCTGCTGTCTTCACTCTCCTCTGTAGGGTCTTGCATTCCATGACAGTGCAGTTCCCAGCCCAGACAGTGATACAGCTGCTCAGGATGGTGGGAGATGGGATTTCCTCAGCTTGTGCAGGAAGTAGAGGCGCTGTTGGGCTTTCTTGGCTAAGTAGCTGGTGGTGAGGGACCAGGTGAGGTTCTCCGCCGGTGGACAGCAAGGAATTTGGTGCTTTTGACGATCTCCACATTAGAGCCGTCGATGTACAGTGGCAGGTGGTCACTCCTAGTCTTCCTAAAGTCAACAACCATCTCCTTTGTTTTGTCTACATTGAGAGACAGGTGGTTGGCTGTGCACCAGTCTGTTAACCGCTGCACCTCCTCTCTGTATGGTGACTCGTCATTATTGCTGATGAGACCCACCATGGTCGTGTCATCAGCAAACTTTATGATGTGATTTGTGCAGTGCGTGGCTGCACTGTCATGCGTCAGCAGAGTGAACAGTAGAGGACTAAGCACACAGCCTTGAGGGCTCCGGTGCTCAGTATGGTGGTTCTGGAGATGGTGTTTCCAATCCTGACTGACTGAGGACTGTTGGTCAGGAAGTCCAGAACCCAACTGCAGAGGGAGGTGTTCAGTCCAAGCAGGCTCAGCTTTTCTATCAGATGTTGAGGAATGATCGTGTTGAATGCTTGAACTGAAGTCTATGAACAGCATTCGAACGTAGGTGTTTTTTTTGTCCAGATGAGAGAGGGCCAAATGGAGGGTGGTGGCAATTGCATCGTCTGTTGAGCGATTTTGATGGTATGCGAACTGTAGGGGGGTCTCTGTCAGGTATAGGATCCGTTATCCAGAAACCTGTTATGCAGAAAACTCTGAATTACAGAAAGGCAGTCTCCCATAGTCTCCATCTTATCCAAATTTTTAAAAACTATTTCCTTTTTCTCTGTAATAATAAAACAGTACCTTGTACTTGATCCAAACTAAGATATAATTAATCCTTATTGGAAGCAAAACCAGCCTATTGGGTTTATTTAATGTTTACATGATTTTCTAGTAGACTTAAGGAATAAGGATCCATTATCAGTAAATGTTTATAGTGCAGTGAACCCAAAACACACAACCTGTAGTTTACAAGGCTGTGTTCCTTCATATGTGTGGGCGATTCTAGTACCATCTGTGGCACGGTTGTCATTTTAAAGGGGAACTAACATCGTACTAAAATAATAAGTTTTCTAAATATAATCAATTCTAAACCATTTCTAAAATATTCACATTACTTTTCACTCTTCCCCTCTCAGCATCTGTCTCTTTATTCTGACTTCATGCAGGAGTTGGGTGTCAGATAATCATTGACAGTTATAAAATATCTTATAGGGGGGCTCCTTTTGCCTAGAAGATGTATTAGAGCTCATTCTATTAAAATCACCAGACATCATGTCTCTCTACATGCAGGATTTGTGCGAAAGGCAGTTATTTTTTTAGATTTTGTCTGTACTAGAATCAATTATTTGAGTGAGCTCTAGGAAAGGAGCCCCCCTATCAGATAAATTGGATCTAACTGTCAATGAATATCTGACACCCAACTGCTGCATGAAGAGAGAATGAAGAGAAACAGATGCTGAGAGAGGGATAGTGAAGATAAACTACATTTTCATTTTTGTGATAGTTCCCCTTTAAATTGACTGTAATGGATCCATTTTTAAAGGAATATTACCATTGCTAAAGACTACAGAGTAACCCCCTTCCCCAGTAGTAACATAGTAAGTAAGTTTGAAAAAAGACACACGTCCATCATGTTCAAACTTAAGTCTGTATATATAACCTGTCTAACTGGCAGTTGATCCAGAAGAAGGCAAAAAAACTCCATTTGAAGCCTCTCCAATTTGCCTCAGAGGGGGAAGAAATTCCTTCCTGATTCCAAAATGTCCCTGGATCATCTTGTACTATGAGCTATCTTCTGTAACCCTGTATTCCCTCACTTGCTAAAAAGATGGCATGAGCCCTTAGAGACATTTTTCTACATTTTCAAGTTTGTGGAATTTTTTTATAGTATTTTATTTTTAAGCACTTACATATTAAAGGGGTTGTTCACCTTCGAACACTTTTTTCATTTCAGTTGGTTCCGATTGTTCACCATAAATAACGACTTTGTCTATACTTAGATTTTGGAAAACCCGTAAAAAAAAATATAAAGTAATTGGAAAAAAAGTCTTTATTTCTGAAGAACAATCTGAAAATAACTGAACTGAAAAAAGTGTTTGGAAGGTGAGTAACCCCTTTAAGAAAAAGAATAGTCACAGTAGCCTATCATCATTAGCCCAAGCGAAAATCACATTGTTTCCTTGGGGGGTGTTTCTATAATCACTATATTCTCGAATATATTTGAGATTGTGTTTTTTTGCAGTTTTTCTTTTAAACGTCTTCACTTGATTTCACTTTTAAACAAACAGTGTTTAGTAGGCATCAGTACATAAAAGCATGTCTTGTTTTATATTTACATTGGAGGGTACAATGGGGGAACAAGGTGCTGAATACAGCTACGGGATCCGTTATCCAGAAAGCTCTCAATTACGGGATTGCTGTCTGCTATAGACTCCTTTTTCTTTAAATAATCCAAGTTGTTTTTTTAAATGTTTCTCTGTAATAGTATATCTGTGAGTATATTGGAATTTAAAAAATTCACATGAATTAGAAATTCGACCTTTGATAAAGTCAAAAAAGTCAAAAAAACTGAATTTTTCAGGTTTTGGGCATTCGGGCTTTAATATATAACCGCCTTTGTGTGTACAAGAATGGTAGAGGCAATTTGTCGGAGCAACGGAGCCTGGTTAAATATACAGCTACAGATTATATACCTGCAGGCACATCTCACACACTAAATACCTTGGGGTCAAGTGACAGGTGATTATGGTAAATACTAGTACTAAAGAGATACTTTGTGTCTTTGCTGTGTTTATAGTCAAACCCATCCAAAGGATTTATATAGTGAAAAAAGTAGCCCCTCTTGTAAATTATAAGGATATTATAAGTTACCGAGGAGTTTCATGATCATATACTGTAAATACATGAGGCCGAAGGCTGAGTGTTTTTATACAGGTCATGGAACTCTGAGGTTACTTCTAATATCCTCATATTTTGCAACTGGGGGTACTTTATTTATTATAATACACAAGTTTCAGTGAGTCATGTGACAGAAATGACATCAGAACTCACCGTTTATAACTGATGACATCAGAACTCACCATTTATAAGGATATAATTTACAAGATATTCATGGCTTTTGTGTGTAATATACAGTTCCCAGTTGGGTCTTTGTAGGAATAATGTATGGACAGGTCTCCCAATGAAACTATAACCCTCATCTGCACTTCATAATGCTTTGGGGGCCAGAGGTTGTTAAACAGGAACAACTAATCAGCCATTTAGGATGAGATTCGGGTGAGAAAGGCTATTTTATATTGAATGGCATTGGGGTTGAGACTTGTGCTGAACCTTTTTTTGCTGTCCTAGATCCTGTTGAAATTCTGGCTGATAGAGCAGTGTTCTCTAGTGTCTGTTACATTGTTTTGGGCCAAGGGCTCTGATCAAATATTGGAACTGAAATATTAAAGTCCTATTGACATCAATGCAGAATGCATGAGCAGACAGACAGTTGGTCATTTAAACTGGTAGTATTGTCCATGAAGACTCATCCAAACTGGGGTGTCACTGTCTATGAAGACTCATCCAAACTGTGTGTCACTGTCTATGAAGATTCATTCAAACTGGGGTGTCATCCAAACTGGGGTGTCACTGTCTATTAAGACTCGTCCAAACTGGGGTGTCACTGTCCATGAAGACTCATCCAAACTGGGGTGTCACTGTCTATGAAGATTTGTCCAAACTGGGGTGTCACTGTCTATGAAGACTCATCCAAACTGAGGTATCACTGTCTATGAAAATTCATCCAAACTGGGGTGTCCCTGTCTATGAAAACTCATCCAAACTGTGGTGTCACTGTCTATGAAGACTCATCCAAACTGGGGTGTCACTGTCTATGAAGACTCATCCAAACTGAGGTATCACTGTCTATGAAAATTCATCCAAACTGGGGTGTCCCTGTCTATGAAGACTCATCCAAACTGGGGTGTCAGTGTCTATGAAGACTCATCCAAACTGGGGTTGGCAGAAGAAATGGGTGTCTCAAGCTCAATTGGGGTGGGGATGAAATTGAAAGGGGGGAGATCAACAAGGAATAGAAGGAAGAGAGGGTAAAAAGGGGAGCCAGCAGTGGGGTTGCCATGTGGACTGAGCGAAAGGTAGGGGTTTGGCTGGGCTAAGTAGTATTACTTTGGACGTCAACTCTACTTGGCCTGGCTTTCATTTCATAGGCCTCAGTATCTAAGGGCGAGGTTCACACATAGCATTTTTATGTTGTGTTTTAAAAAAAACGGGCATTTGAGAGTAAATAGGCCAATGAAACCACACACGCATGATAATATACATTTTTTCAGCTTGTAGTTTTCTTTTCCCAACATACATTTCTGTTTTTCTCGTTCCCCGCAATTCCACTCGGAAGAATTCTAGTAAGCGTTTGTGAAAAAAAGCCAAGCGGAAAAGCGATTGACATGCAAAATGCAGTGCCAACATAATTACGTCACCAGCATACAATGCCACAAATACATGTATATGCACAATCCATCTCACACATTTTTGGCCGCAGTATAGAAAATATGCAGTGTATTTCCAAACCTGCGGATCCCATAGAGTTCAATAATATTGCGTTCCCTTGTCGTTTCTGCATGGCGCATGTTGGCTCACAAACGCCCCGTGGGAATTGCTATGGTACATTTTTCATTATTTTCAACAGGGCTTCATCTTGTGCATATTTACACTCGGCTGCACATTTTTTTAAAACGCAATGTAAAAACGTCAGGTGTGACCCCCGCCCTTAGGTTAACTTGATAAACATAAGAATATTGACGGTCTGCCTGTTCCAACATCACGGCATTAGTTGGGCTGCTCTGGCTAATATTGTAGCTTTGCTTATTCTATGTTTTTATTAGCCAAATCCAAGTATCTCTGCTTGGAGTTGCACCAAATCCTTTGTTGAAAACAGGAAGGGCGGCTCAGAGTAAGTACTTTTGGCTCAGAGTTAGTACTTTTGGCAGTAGTCGTACTGAACAGTTACTGTGCCAAACCAAAATGAGCTCAAAGATCACATTCGCTTGATACTGCCCACGTCCCATATCAGAACAAATATAACACAATGTGATAAACTATTATACATCCAATGGGAAAGGTTATGGGCTGAGAACATAAACAACCCTGATGTGATGCTCATGGGTGCGACTCCTTTACTATGTCACAACATCATTGGCTCCTTCTAATACCAATTTACATTTTCCCCAAAATATATTCTATCCCACTGCTCACTATCAACACATTCACAGCACTCCTCCTATCCTGATTGGCTTGAGCTCACTTCAGACTCAGTACAGGGTCAGACTCAGTACAGGGTCAGACTGACCAACTGGGACACAGAAAGAAAACCTAATGGGCCCTGCTCTTGTTGGTCACTAATGTACCCGGCACACACAGTGGGGCCAGATTATCTGGTAATTGGCAGCGAGGGCGGGATTATTAATATATGGTCTTGTGTTAATGGGGTTGTTCACTTTTGAGTTAACTTTTAGTATGATGTGGAGAGTGATATTCTGAGACAATTTGCAATTGGTTTTCATTTTTTATTATTTGTGGTTTTTTAGTTATTTATTTACTTATATTTGAATAAGAGACTGGAACATGAATAGGAGAGGCCTGAGTAGAATAACAATACATCTGTAGCCTTAAGGTGGCCATACACGGAGAGATCCGCTCATTTGGTGATGTCGCCAAACGAGCGTATCTCTCCCCGATATGCCCACCTTGAGGTGGGCAATATCGGGCTGATCCGATCGTGGGCCCTAGGGCCCAACGATCGGATCCTAACGGTGGCTTTACAGGCGGCCGGATCGCAGGACTGCATCAACAAACAGATGCGGCCGCGATCCGACGGGATTTTTAGTCCCAACCGATCGAGATCTGGCCGACATTCGGCCAGATCTCGATCGGGGTAGCCCGTCGGGGGGGCCCCATAAAGCTGTCTGTCGGCAGCTTTTATCGACCCGTGTATAGCCACCTTTACAGAGCAGTTGTTGTTGGATGGGGTCAGTGAAATTACAACTAATTGAGAAGTTGCTGAGAATTGGCCATTCTGTAACATACTAAAACTTAACTTAAAGGTGAACTTCCCCTTTAAGCCCTGGGCATGCTAGTCTGACACTGGCCCAGTAGAACTCCTTAATACATACGATGACAAAGGGCTTTGTACATTTTGCAACAGTGTGGTTCTTTTACTTAAAGGATAACTAAAGCTTAACTAAAGAAGTAGCTAGAGATGTTCTACGTTATGTTTTTGGGTTTCTGTACCAGCCCAAGGCAACCACGGCCCTTTAGCAGTAAAGATCTGTGTCTCCAAAGATGCCCCAGTAGCTCCCCATCTTCTTTTCTGCTGATTCACTGCACATGCTCTGTGCTGCTGTCACTTACTGAGCTTAGGGACCCACTCACAATATACAGTACACATAGAATAGAAATGTCACAATATAAGGCTGATTAGTAATTAACACAGATAATTACTACATGGCAGCACAGAAACCAGTGCAATTAGCATCAGAATTTAATAATCAGCCCTGTAGCATCAGCTTATATTACAGGCCAACCTCATTTTCTGCTGGATAATTAGTGACGAGCCCTAAGCTTAGCTTCTCAACAGCCAATCAGAGCCCACTGAGCATGTGAGTGTCACAGACACTTTCCAAGATGGTGACCCCCTGTGACAAGTTTGAAGTCCTGGATCATTGCTGCTATTGACAAGCTCAAACTTTAGGCTGGTGCAATAAGTTCAGTATATAAAATATGGCATTTTTAGCCACATCTTTGTTTAGGGTTTCGTTTTGCGCCGACATATTTCCTTCTCTCCCTTCTCATACAGAAGAGGTGTGAAATATCAAATATTATATAATCACTGCTCCAATAAGCAATAGTTATACAAGATCGTAATTACAACAATAGAATAAAGTGAGAGAGGAGTGCTGGTAAGTAATAAATGCAATTATGTATGAGAACCAAAGGGCCTGGGTGTCCACAACCAAGTAAATCTATGTACACAACCCCATAGGACTTAACCCCCTGCCCAAAGGTTCATATACACTCAATAAGAATAGAACATATTATTGAAATAAAAGGCAATATTTATTGAACACTAAGCCAAAACACTTCAATTAAAATCAATTAAAATGATAAGCAGCGTTGCATATGGACGGGGATCCCCTTAATACACATATATTTTATGCACTAGTGCAAGATACGTATATAAATGTGTGTATAATGAATTGCTGCCCAATGGGACATGCATCAATACACTGAGCACCGCAGTGCAAAAGTAGAGTGAAGCAAGCAATGTTCAAATTGGACATGTATCCTTCACGTATCCGATATTGGTATCCAAGGCAAATTGCTACAGGTGCATAATAATAGTAATAATATATCCAAGAGTCAGACGCCCTTAGAGCCACTCACTGCAAGGGTATATGGTATCGTAATAGGGCTGTTGATGAATAAACCGGAATACACCCGACACAGTCCAGAAAATGCACGGGGGGCCCACCCTTGTAAAGTGGAGTTAGTCAAAATGCGATGTTAATCAGCGGGAGGGGCGAGGGGCGGAAGTGCCGTCGCCCAAAGGAATATCTCTGTAGAAAACTCACAACCCCCACGATAAATCGCCTCAGCGTTGCAATATGGTTCCCGACTATTCAAGTCCAGTAGACACACCCATGTGTGTCCGTGTGATGGGCGTCTCCAAGGCAATTCCGTCTGTTGTCAGCATAAATAGCTGTGTCTCATACCGACCCTGCAGGGGCCCCACGACCGATGCGTGTGCTGCGCCTCGACAGCTGTGGCTTTGTCAAGATTTGATACAAGATCAAGACTACACAACACTGACCCAACTCTATGTACATTTCATGTAGGAAGTTCCTTTCTGAAATTCTATTTAAGGAGAATGTATCATTAAACCCAATCACGTAACTTACATAAATAACATAACTTTGCTTTCATTGTCTCAACAATACGCCTTCTCATACTCTAAATTCCTAACATTGAAACAACATACTAATCCATAAATGGGCCAAAAGTCAGCCTAGGTCCCCTGGGGATAATGTGTTTCAGTCCATAAATCCAGCAAAATTCAACCTGTAACCAAATACAGTCAAAATTAAAATTTCCTTTTGTACAATTAACTCTTTGTAAGACACCTTGTAGGGTGAACTAACCTCTACTGTTTAGGAAGTCTCTGGTCAGTGACCTATGTTCCTCAAAAGACAGAACTCTGCCTATTAATTGGCTCATGTGACCTAAAGTATAGTATGTTTGTGTGCACCGTGAATCCTAGGAGCCCAGGGGGCGGCCCTTATTTTTTAAAATGGCACTTTTCTATTTATGATTACCCAATGGCACATACTACTAAAAAAGTATATTATTATGAAAATGACATTACATGAAGCAGGGTTTTACATATGAGCTGTTTTGTGCAATATTACATTATTTAGGGGGTATAGTTTTCCTTTAAGAGGCCAAGACCAAAGCCAAAAACTGCCAACCTATAGTGAAGCTGGGTTACAGGGAAAGAGAACTATAAAATGAAAGACTAGCCTCCTGTCATAGTACCCCAGTGATGTATCTGGAATACAGTGCTACCCTAGGCACCGGACCTCAGCGACCCCCCATTGTGGAAGTGACATCATACGTCAACGCATCATTTCCACCATTGAGTGTGAAAACTGCTCTCCTAACCCCTCAGCTTAGCTACCAGAATTTCCCTCAAGTCTCGAGGTGGCTGGGGTAATTTTTTTATTTTTTTTAAAAATATATTTTTTAAATATGCACCTGAGGGCTGCCCCTTAAAGCTTCTGCCCTGGGTACAGGCCATCGAGTGATTATATATAAATATGGCCCAGGGATGTGAGAGAGCATTCCTGTGCGGCACTAGGAGAAGTAGTGGGGTTAGTGAGGCTTCCAAAAGGGGTTGTTCACCTTTAAAATAAGGTTAGTATGATGTAGAGAGTGATATTCTCAGACAATTTCCAATTGGTTTCCATTTTTTTATTATTTGCATTTTTTTAGTTATTTTGCTTTTTTTTAGCTGCTCTCCAATTTGCAATTTTAGCATTCTGGTTGCTAGGGTCCAAATGACCCTAGCAACCATGCATTGCTTTGAATAACAGACTGGAATATGAATAGGAGAGGACCTGAATACAAAGATAAGCAGCAATAACAATAACCTTGTAGCCTTACAGAGCATATTTTGTTTTAAAATGGGGTCAGTGATCCCCATTTGAAAGATGGAAAGAGTCAGAAGAAAAAGGCAAACAATTCAAAAACTATAAAATATAAATAAGGAAGACCAATTGAAATGTTGCTTAGAACTGTTCATTCTTTAACATACTAAAAGTTAACTTAAATGGATTCTGTCATGATTTTTATGATGTAGTTTTTATTTCTAAATTACACTGCTTACACTACAAATAATTCACTCTACCATATAATATTTCATTCCTGAACCTGCAAGTGTATTTTTTAGTTATAATATTGCTGTATAGGTGCATCTCATGTAATTTTTCCTGGTCATGTGCTTTCAGAAAGAGCCAGCACTTTATGATGGAACTGCTTTCTGACAGGCTGTTGTTTCTCCTACTCAGTGTAACTGAATGTGTCACACTGGGACCTGGATTATACTATTGAGTGCTGTTTTTAGATCTACAGGGCAGCTGTTATCTTGTGTTAGAGAGCTGTTATCTGGTTACCTTCCTATTGTTCTGTTATTAGGCTGCTGGGGGAATGTGATATCACTCCAACTTGCAGTACAGCAGTAAAGAGCAATGTCGGACTGGCCCACCGGGATATCAGGAAAACTCCCGGTAGGCCCAGGTGTCAGGGGGCCCTTGTGCTGCTAAATATTTGTCCTATTTCATGGCCATTCCCTATTTCTATGAGAACAAAGAGACTAAATAGATGGAATAATATATTATAGTATGTAAAGAATAGAGACTAGGAGAATAGAGGTTGAGTGAGGAGGAGAATAATAATAGTACTGAGAGTGGGCCCCTGGTCTATGGTTTTTGGGTGGGCCCCTGGTGTCCCAGTCCGACGGTGGTAAAGAATGACTGAAGTTTATCAGAGCACAAGTCACATGACTGGGGGCAGCTGGGAAACTGACAATATGTCTAGCCCCATGTCAAATTTCAAAATTAAATATAAAAAATCTGTTTTGCTCTTTTGAGAAATGGATTTCAGTGCAGAATTCTGCTGGAGCAGCACTATTAACTGGTGCGTTTTGAAAAAAAAATGTTTTCCCATGACAGTATCCCTTTAAAGGTGAAGCACCCCTTTAAAGCCCTTTGGTGTCCAGTCCAGCTTGGTGTGTAGCTGTACAAAGGTATTTTCCTGTTCAATAAACCTTCATTTTATGGTTACAACCATTGGCACACTTTTACTTCCATTAGTTCCACTGTTACAGTTCAGCAATGCCACCCTCCAGACACCTCCAGTGAGGGCTCGGCCGAGAGAGAGGGTCACAGTGTAACAATTCTCTACTCTCAAATGAGCGGAATTATTTGCCCCACCATCTACTTATTTCACCCTTTTAGGATTATCTGGGGTCGTCACTAGCTGCTGTCTAGCTGTTGGGATTTTATACCCTCTCCATACAGGTTTTCCTTATGGGTCTGGGTTATTTTGAAGGAGGCCCAGAAGCTCAGCAAAGACAAATAATAAGGCTAATGGCACATGGGTTGTTTTCTTCACTTGCTTAGAACCCATGCGCCACATACAGCATGGGACCTGCTATCCAGAATGCTTGAGACCTGGGGTTTTTTCTGTAATTTGGATCTTCATACCTTTAGGGGCAGATTTATCAAGGGTTGAATTTTTGAGCCGATGGGAATTTTTTTAAACTCCCATCACCTCGAAAGTTGAATAAGAAAAGACCAACCGAAATTTATTAAAAAAATCAAATTTTTTAACTTCGGGTGAATAGGCTGTATTTGATCGTTTGATTTGAAAGTATTTTCCAAAAAAAACTTCGATTTTTCCACCAAATGACTCCAGGAGGTCCCCCATAAGCTAAAACAGCAATTCGGCAGGTTTTAGATGGTGAATAGTCAAAGTCGAATTTTTAAAGAGATAGTACATGATAAATTTCGATATTCGAATTTTCTTCAAATTCGATTTTAATTTGGACTATTCCCTAGTCGATGTATACTAAGGGACAGATTTATCAAGGGTCGAAGTGAATTTGATGGAATTTTCAAAGTAAAAAAATTCAAAGTAATTTTTTGGATACTTCGACCATTGAATAGGATCCTACGACTTCGAATTTACTTTGACTTAGATTCGAAGTAAAAATCGTTCGAATATTCGAACATTCGATAATCTAAGTACTGTCTCTATAAAAAAAACTTTGACTTCGCCAAATTAAACCTGCTGAAGTGCTATGTTAGCCTATGGGGACCTTCTACAACCATTTTCTAAGTCTTTAGAGGTTTAGAGGTCGAAAATCCGATTGATCGCTAAAATCGTTCGAATTCGAATTTTTATTCGACCCCCAGGATTGCCAAATTCGATATTCAAGTTTTTTAATTCGATGGTCGAATTTCGAAGTTTTTTGTACTTTCGAAATTCGACCCTTGATAAATGTGCACCTAAAAATACCTCGAAATTCTAATTTAAAAATTTGAATTTTCACTTCCACCCTTCATAAATCTGCCCCTTAGTCTACTAGAAAATCATGTAAACATTATGGGAGTTATTTACTAAACCTCATATTTATCTGGTCAGCCTTTTTGGGGCAAAAAGCAGGATTTATCGTGGAAAAAAACCTAAAATCTTTGAGTCTTATTATACCCCGATACAGCAAAAAGCCAGAATCTGAAAATCAGCCATCTCAAATCTGCTGAGGTCCTGTAGAAGTCAATGGGAGAGGCACCAATCTCAGTTTGACGTTGTATTGTGATTTAGACAGGACCGCCATCAGAAATCGCAGGGCCCCATACGACAAAATTTCCTTTGCCCCCTGGGCTGCACCCACTGCAAGCCCCACCCACAGATCTGCCCCCCACCACACAGTAAAAAAACAAAAAAAATATTGGTGGCTAGGGTTACAACATGTTACAACATGTTAATAAAAAATAAAAAGATATTGGTGGTCAGGGCCCCCCATAAAAAAACATTTGTGGCCAGGGCCCCCCATTAAAAAATATTGGTGGCTAGGACCCCACATAAGAAAAAAAATTGGTGGCCAGCCCCCCCCCCCCACACACACACACACACATTATAAGAAAATTGGTGGCCAGGGCCCCTTAAACATCCATGTCTTCCTGAAGTCAGCAGCTCTCACAAAGATGGGGGGCCCGGCTAATCAAGTATGTGTGGTATGGCCGGGCCCCCTTACCCTCGGGGCCCCCTAAAACTCTCCCCGCTGTCCCCCCCTGATGGCTGCCCTGGATTTAGCCCAAAAATCTGAAAAATTCAGGGTTTTCAGATAAAAAATTCGAGTGATTCGGGAAAAATGTCAGAAGAAAACTGAAAATTCTGGTTTTCGCACTAATATATTAGGTTTTTCCCCCGATCTGATTAATTTGAGTTTGTAATTAATAAATATGGTCAAATCCTGCATTGGGAGTTTGGTCGTGGTTTTTTTTTAATAAAATAATGACATAAATTTCAGTAAAGAAACCTCTAAATAAACCCAATAGGCTGTTTTTGCTTCCAATAAGGAATAATTATATCTTAGTTGGGATCAAGTACAGGCTACTGTTTTATTATTACAGAGAAAAAGGAAATCATTTTTAAAAATGTTTATTTTTTGGATAAAACGGAGGCACAGTCTTGTGTGCCAGTGTACTTGCTTTCTACAGATAACCAGAGGCTGCCATTTTCTCTATCACTGAGCACCAAGCTATTAGTTAATTGATTACTCAGCACGGGCGTGCGAGAGCTCTTCCTTCTATAGCCTATGGGAGACGGCCTTTCCGTAATTCCGTGCTTTCTGGATAACAGGTTTTTGGATAACGGATCCCATACCAGAATAGGTGTTCAACCGACAGGTATTGTCCTTGTTCCTCGATTCCATGTGGGAGGTAGCGGAGGCTGAGTTTCGGCAGCAGCCCGAGACCTTTAATCTCAGCAGGTCACAAGACAAACAGGTGAGTTCATTACGGGGCAGGATAAGGGTGTGTGTCCTCACTAATGTAACAGTCACAGGAACACAATAAAGTCACAGGTAAAAAAACATATTTTGTCGAGCCCATTGTGGCCACAAACACACGTGACTTGGGAGTAAAGGTGAGCGAGATACAAACACAAACATCGATGTCATGTTTCCTGCAAGGGCCGCTTATCTTGTCTGAACAGGCTGTACCGCTGGGATGGGTCGGCCCATTGCTAATGTATAGGGGTACAGTTTGTCATGTCAGGTTATTGCTGTTCCTGCTGCTGTGTCTGATATCAGCTCAGATAGAAACTGGTTTAAGCTGCCCATAGACTTGATGATTATTATCCTAAAGTCAAATGAACGATTGTTGACAATCTTCCGACCTTCAACTAGGGTTGCCACCTTTTCAGGAAAAAAATACCGGCCTTCCTATATATTTATCTGTTTTCCCTTTTAATAACATTGGGATCAACCATCATTTTTACCGGCCAGGCCATTAAAATACCGGCCAGGTGGCAACCCTACCTGCAACTAACCAGATTAATATAAAATAGTAAAGAGAACAAATCACATGATGCTCGGACCATTGATTAACAGGAAGCGCCGGGCCAAGGTATTTTACCACCATAGGCAAGGGCTTCAATCAGTATCACGGGCAAGAGGGGGTTAAAACGGTCTGCTTATAAAATTGAAAAACTATTAAAGGCCAAGTAAAACAGGGTTGTAGAAAAAAGAAAAAAATTCCCCTTAAAAGTGCGCCCCCCCCCATGATTGATGATGACTGAACGAGCAATCACCATGGAACGAAAAATGATGGGACGATCCAAACACAATCTGAAAATCATACGAATCTTCGCATATCACCAGCTTTACTGACACAATGAAGCTAATGTTGTCACATGACAGGTAGCACTTAAAGGGGAACTAGACGCATCCAAACAACATTGCTCAGAGTGCTCTTCTGGGTAGTTTTGCATTTTCTTCCTTTTAGTTGTTGTGATATTAAGGGGGTTACGTATAAAAGGTCGAGCTGTGTTTTCTTGAACAATTCCATTTTTTTTTACACTAAAATCTCTACATTTTGGGAAATTCTTTTTCCCCCGAGATTTATTCCAAGGCGTATTTATCATAGGGTGAACTTTCACTTTCACCCATTGATAAATACTCTTTTAAAAAATCCCATAGAAATGAATGGAGAGTGGCGGAATTTCACTCTAGAAGACTGTGTGATCTATAACTTCACTCTTTGATAAATATACCCCAATGAATTCATGAACCATTTGAAGATGTTTTTTGCCTTCGCGATTTTCCAGTGTTTACACTGGTTTTCACTTGAAAAAAGGTATTTTAAGCCTATAAATTGAAAGTATTCTGGGGTTTTTCCCAGTTGCATTTTACATTTGGATTTTTTCACAAATAAGCAAAAATTTGAGTTTGTTTAGATTGTGGGTTTATTCGAATTTGAGAAATAAATAAATAACCCCCTTGCAGTTTTTACATAGAAGTTGCTCTGTGTGGCCACAAAGAATACCAGAAGCTTATGTTAGGGCAAGGCCAGACATGGCGTTTTTACAGCGTTTTTACGTTGCGTTTTTAAAAAAGAACAGCGAGGCGTAAATACGCATAAACTGCACTACCACTGAAACTAATGGAAAACGCACTATGGCAATTCACACAGGGCGCTTGCAAGCTGAAATCCGCCACAGGACACCAGTATTGGCGTTATTTAGCAGAAACGCCAATACGTCAAGAAACTACCAAATCGATAGACTCTATGGGATCTGCACGTTTGAAACCACACTTTACATAAATATGCAGCGTATTTTAAATATGGCGTCCAAATTCTCAATGAGAACAATGAGAAGTGCATGTTGGGTATAGAATCCTACAACGCATGTGGTTTCAGTGGCGTATTTACGCCTGGTTGTTCTTTTTTAAAAACGCAACGTAAAAAAACGTCTGGCCTTGCCCTTTCTGATGCAGGAGGCCTCTGCTGCCTCTTCTCATCTTCTTCAGGAGGGCGCCACATTCCTGATATCCGCAGTGTAAAACTTCTAATATCACCATAAAAATAATGTCAAGTGTTTAAAAGGGCACTTTCACATGAAGTTATTCGGACAGGTGTAGTTCCCCTTTAAAGGAATATTTTCTGAATATGTTAACAGTTAAATGTATGAGTCGAAGATGTATTTATTCGCCATTAGCTTTATTTGTCCAAAAATTCTGGGAAGGTATTACTGGCTGACTGGGTTATTGGCTTTCTCTTCTTGTAATAGAGCCCTGTGATAAGGAGACTGTTTCCAGGCTGCAGGGAACCTTGTCTAAAGCAACCACTGCTTTGTACATTATGTTTTGTGCTTCTGTACCAGCCCAAGGCAACCACAGCCTTTTAGCAGTAAAGATCTGTGTCTCTAAAGATGCCCCAGTAGCTCCCCATCTTCTTTTCTGCTGATTCACTGCACATGCTCTGTGCTGCTGTCACTTACTGAGCTTAGGGACACACTCACAATATACAGTACACATAGAATAGAAATGTCACAATATAAGGCTGATTAGTAATTAATACAGATAATTACTACATGGCAGCACAGAAACCAGTGCAATTAGCATCAGAATTTAATAATCAGCAAACCTGTAGCATCAGCTTATATTACAGACCAACCTCATTTTCTGCTGGATAATTAGTGACGAGCCCTAAGCTTAGCTTCTCAACAGCTGCTCAGAGCCCACTGAGCATGTGAGTGTCACAGACACTTTCCAAGATGGTGACCCCCTGTGACAAGTTTGAAGTCCTGGATCATTGCTGCTATTGACAAGCTGAAACTTTAGGCTGGTGCAATAAGTTCAGTATATAAAACATGGCATTTTTAGCCACATTCATTTAGGGTTTAGTTCTCCTTTAAGGCTAGGGCCACATGTCACAGATCTCAGCCTGAGGAGAAACAAGACTCTGTATATGCCAGAGATCTCTCCCTGGGTGTTTATACAGCCTGTTCCGTATGGAACATAAGTCTATGTTAACATGTCTATCCCCTGCATTTTGCACAATTCTGTTCATAAAAACGTCAGCTAATAGTGGCCTTTCAAAGGGGTGGTTCACCATTGAGTTAACTTCTAGCATGTTATAGAATGGCTAATTCTTAACAACTTTTCAGTTGGCCTTCATTATTTCTTTTTTTTTTATGGTTTTTGATTTCTTTACCTTCTTCTTCTGACTCTTCCCAGCTTTCCAGCTTTTGAGATGACCCCATCTAAAAAAAAAAACAAATGCTCTGTAAGGCTACACATTTATTGTTTATTTTGTATTACTTATCTTTCTATTCAGGCCTCTCCTATTCATATTCCTATTCATATTCCAGTCTCTTATTCAAATCAGTGCCTGGTTGCTTGGGGAATATTGGACCCTGGCAACCAGGTTGTTGAAACGGCAAACTGGAGAGCTGCTGAATAAAAAGCTAAATAACTCAAAAACCACAAATAATAAAAAACAATTGCAATTTGTCTTAGAATATCACTCTCTACATCACACTGAACTCAAACCCCTTTCAGCTGGGCTCCGCAGACAGGTGTATCAAATTAGGGGCCCTTTCTGGAATTCATACGATTAAGATTTTTTTCCTCTTCACTCACCTCAGGTATTTATATAACAACTGTTGTGTGTCTCTCTGGGATTGCGAGCTATGAATCTATTAGCAGAAGCAGCCCCACAGGCACAAGCCGTTCCCTGACAGTTAGAAATATACAACTTCAGCCCTAAGTTAAGGCATCTTAGACATTCAGGAATGGGTGTTAAAGGGGAGATCCACAGGCATGTACAGTTGTGTAGCTGCTCTGCAAATAGCAAACGGCTGTATTAAACTTTGTGGTACGGCTTGAGGTTACCTGAAAAGGAATTGTGTATTGTCACCATATCTCTCGCTCATCATTTCTAAAGAAGCAAAAATGCTCATGAATTCAAGGGGAGCCCTTATTGTCTTTTCAGTTTCACTAAACGTTTACTAGAGCTTAAATGAAGGTTTTCCTTTCTTCACTATTCGTATCTTTTGAGGTGTTTAATTATTAGTGAGCTCCCGCAATCTAAGAGCAGAGACACGCGGGAAGATTCAGGGAGATTTAGTCGCCCGGCGACTAATCGCCTCTTCTTCGGGCGAAAAGCCTTACCACTGGCTAGAATCTAAATCGCCAGCATGATGGCACTTGGAGCACTTTGTTTTCCGAAGTCGCCGAAGTTTCCTTCGGAAAATGAAGCGATCCGAGTGCCATCACACAGGCAATTTAGATTCTAGCCAGCAGGAAGGCTTTTCAGGGAGATTAATCCCCCGAAGAAGAGGCAATTTGTTGCCGGGCGACTAAATCTCCCCAAATCTTAGCGTCTGCCCTTACCCTAAGGTCTCTTACAGATGCAGCATTTTTAGCTTCGCTCCCCTGCATTCCGGTTTCATGCGTTCAGCTGCAGGGGAGCGCAGGAGTAGACGCACTGAATTCTTTCCAATGGGGCTGTACTCACACAGACGCATGTAAGCGCCGAACGCAGGTTGGAACACAGCATGTTACATTTTTCCTGCGTTCTGCACTTACATGCATCTGTGGGAGTACAGCCACATTGAAAAGAATTCAGTGCGTCTACTACTGCGCTCCCCTGCGGCTGAACGCATGAAACAGGAACGCAGGGGAGCGCAGGTAAAAACGCTTGTCTGTAAGCGCCCGAATGTTTTTTTTTCCTGCTGCAAATAACACATGCTGCAAGCTTCACACTCACAGCAGGAACAGTTGATTCTACCATGTTAAAATTGGTATCTCCTGCCTCCTCCTCAAATGCTCCTTGGAGTCTGCTCCATCTGTCATGTCACTGTATTTGTGGTGTTGTGTAATGCAATAGGAGAATCACATGGGGACTTATTTATCATAAGGCAGAGACAGGTCTGAGAAAAAATATTCAAAATTGCACCAATTAAAGGGGTTGTTCACCTTTAATTTAATTTTTAGTATGATTTATTGCGATGAGTGATATTCAAAGAAAATTAGCAGTTGGTTTTCATTTTTTTTTATTATTTGTGGGTTTTTGTTATTTTATTCAGCAGTGCTCCAGTTTACAATTTCAACAACCTGGTTGCTAGGATCCAAAATTCCCCTGGAATATGAATAGGAGAGGCCCCGAATAGAAACATAAGTAATAACAATAAATCTGTAGCCTTAGAGAGCATTTGTTTTTTTTTAAATGGGGTCAGTGACCCCCATTTGAAAGCTGGAAGGAGTCAGAAGAAGGAGTCAGAAGAAGGAGTCAGAAGAAGGAGTCAGAAGAAGGAGTCAGAAGAAGGAGTCAGAAGAAGTAGGCAAATAATTCAAAAACTATAAAAAAAGAAAAAATGAAGACCAGTTGAAAAGTTGCTTAGAATTGGCCATTTTATAACATACTAAAAGTAAAAGGGGTTGTTCACCTTCAAACACATTTTTCAGTTCAGTTGGTTTCAGATCACCAGAAATTAAGACTTTTCTCGATTACTTTCTATTTTGTATGTGTGATTGTTTTTCTAATATTGAAGTGTAAGGGTCAGGGCACAGGCAGATTTGGGGAGATTAGTCGCCCGGCAACAAATCTCCTCCTCTTCTTCAGGGCAACTAATCTCCCAGAACTGCTTCCCCTGCCTTCCTGATGGCTAAAATGTAAATTGCCGGCGGGATGGCACTTGAGGCAACTTCGGGCGACTTCGGAAAACGAATCGGCAATTTACATTTTAGCCGACGGGAAGGCAGTTTGGGGAGATCAGTTCCCCCGAAGAAGAGATTTGTCGCTGGGTGACTAATCCCCCCGAAACTGCCTGTGTGCCCTGACCCTAAAGTTTCATTTTCACCATTTTAAGCAGCTCTGGGAGGGGGGGTCACCGACCCTGTAAACTGTTCTAAATTGATAAATTCATTTGATACATTTCTTATCTTTGTCCCTGCGGAGCAGAATCCCTGAGTTTCATTACAGGCAGCTGTTAGAATTGATACAATAGTTGCTAATAATCCAGAGATGCTGCTGAGAAATGGATCAACTAAATGTAGCAAATTGTAACAGTTTAGAGTCTGCGCCTGAATTACTGAACTGCCAGACTCAAACATCAGACATGAACATTGAACTTTAAACTTAGATTTTGGAAAAACAGTAAAAAATAAAAGATGGAAAGTAATTGAAAAAAGTCTTTATTTATGGTGAACAATCAACTTAAAAAAATGTTTGGAAGGTGAACAACCCCTTTAACTTAAAGGTGAAACTCCCCTTTAAAATGGCAATTTCTGGTACCTGTGGGCAATATGTTGTTATACCAGCTGTGTGTAGCTTATCCCCTGTACTTAACCCTTCAACCTCTGTCATTGGGCTCAAAGCTTTGTGCCAGATGGAGGCTGAATTCTAGGTGCCAAATAAAACATGGTGAGTTTTCTGCAGATTTTTGCATCACATGACACAGTGAGCACCAGATGATTGGCAGATCAGCGTGAGTTGATTGCCTGCTATATTTTACAGCCAACGTGGCACTGATTGGGCTAATACCTTCCCATCTATTAATTAGTAACCTGTGCAGCACAGTCAGTCAGTCTCATGCAGGTGTGCAATCCAGCAGAGAATACACGCACAGCGGATCTCTTACCTCCAGGCACAGGTGAGTGGGTTGAGAGGCTGGCGGCTGCCATACTGTAGGGCACAACCTGTTACTCTTACCCTCCTATTAGCAGAGATGTGTTATTCCCTACATTTCCCTGGATTCTGTAACTATAACTCTTTTATTATATAGAAGTGTTGCTCCTTACAGGATCTCCGGCACGGCATTCTGTGTTACAAGAGGGAACTGGTGTGAGATGAGCATATGATTAGCCACATTGGTACCTATGAGGCTTAGGATAACATTGCTTTCTCCAGTGAGATGAACACATTGCCGGAATGCTACTGATCTCATTCACCCTCCTGTTATGATTCCCTACACCCCCCCCCCATTTATTTAAATCTCCCTGTTGCTCTATACACTTTTCCCTTTCACTGCATGAGCACTCTCCTTATCATTTCCCTTATCATTTCTCTATGACCGACCCCTAGTGCTCAATAGACATTATCCTTGAATTTCCCTTGTTGTCTAAACTTATATCATATCTGTATAACTCCTTCTCTTGATCCATATAACCACAATAACACTCCCTATAACTCCCTATATCGCTCCTTATAACCCCAGTATATGGAATACCCTATATCATCTCCTATAACTCCTCCTATTCATCCATACTGCCCCTCTCTATAGCCCCTCCTACTTATCCATATAACACCCTCACCCTAAGCTTCTTGATTCCACATAATGATGGGAATACATAAAATGATACATTTGCTTGGCATGGTTGATAAATAGGCACATCTTTGCTCTATGTGGTCACCAACATGCTGGACCAAATTAGACTGGTCTGACATTTTGGACTCTGGGCCATCTATTTGTTCATAATTTGGGACTATGGAAACCCGCAATGGCCACATCAGTGCATCAATGCAGTCCTGGCCAGATTAGATTATTAAAACTGCCTAATAGATATTTATTGGTTAATCCCCATACACAGGTCAATATGTAAATAAAATGCAAAAAGGAAAGGTTGTGGCTTTGTGAGAGATAACCTAGACCCCAGCATTGGTTCCATGAGATTAATCCTCCCCCACTCAATATGTAAATACCTGCCACGTTATGCCTCTATTTGTTCATGTTCTATATAATTCCTCCTGTTCTTCTATACAGTCTCACCCCATAACAACTCCTAGTATCTACATAACCTCTTATAACGGCTCTGTTTCTTTACTATCCCCCACTGATCTGTATAACCCCCATATAACCTCCTTTTGCTCTATATAACCCTCACATATCATTTACTGAATACTCATTTTTGCAAATTCCAGGCCATGACTGAGCCATGACTCCTCCTTTATTTCTATATTACTCTGTATAAGCCTGCATATAATATAAATATATATATTTACTTGTTACCCACTTTTGCCAACTCTGCAGTATTCCAGGCCGGACTGAGCCATAACTCCTCCTGAATTTCTATATTTCCCTTCAAAACTCCTCCTGTATAACCCCAAATATAATATAAATATATATAATCACATTGTTTTGCAAATTCTGCAGTGTTTTCAGGCTATGACAGAGCCATAACTCTTATTGGATTTCTATATTACCCTCCATAACTCCTCCTATTGCTCTGTATACCCCCGCATATAATATAGTGAATAAAATACCCCCTATTGTAAAATATAAATATATTATAAGTTACCGAGGAGTTTTATGACCATATAAAAGCACAAGGCTGGAGGCTTAGTGTTTTATACAGATAATGGAATGACTTCTAATATCCTCATATTTTGCAACAGGGGGTACTTTATTTATTATAATACACAAATTAAGTGAGTCATGTGACAGAAATGACATCACTAAGCTCTGATTATAACTGATAACATCACTAAGCAGGTTTAAAAGGATATAATACACAAGAGCCATGAATATCCTGTAAATGATATCCTTATAAACGGTGAGTTCTGATGTCATCAGTTATAAACGGTGAGTTCTGATGTCATTTCTGTCACATGACTCACTGAAATTTGTGTATTATAATAAATAAAGCACCCCCAGTTGCAAAATATGTGTTTTTATATGGTCATGAAACTCCTCGGTAACTTATAATATTCTTATATATAACAAGAGGGGCTACTTTATTCACTATATAATTTACAGGATATTCATGGCTCTTGTGTATTATATAATGAATAAAGTACCCCCTCTTGTAAAATATAAGGATATTGTAAGTTACCAAGCAGTTTCATGACCATATAAAAGGACGAGGCCAAAGGCCGAGTGTTTTTATACAGGTCATGGAACTCTGAGGTAGTGAATCATGTGACAGAAATGACATCAGAACTCACCGTTTATAACGGATGACATCAGTACTCACCGTTTATAAGGATATAATTTACAAGATATTCATGGCTTTTGTGTATGATATAAATATACACATTATTACTCTTTTGCAAACTCTGCAGTGTTTCAGGCCATGACTCGTCATCAGATAAGGTAACTGGTGTTTTGATTCTGACCCAATTTCTGCAATGTGACTCACAATACAATGTAAGAACAACCCCACCCATTTATCCCTATAATTAGATTACCCGCATTGCTGCATTCCTACATCATATACACACCTAGTGGGCGCCCAAAATCACTTGTACCCAAAATAAACTGTCCGTCATACATGCAACATAATGATTGGGTAGAAAGCTGTGATGCGGTGGTAGAGAATAACACAGTAAAGAACTTACTCACTGTATCACTACATTCCTTATTCTCTAATAAACACTTATTGATTCTCTCTGGCTGATTGGTAAGTACAATGAGGATTTCCTGTGATATTTGGGGACTTTTATGAAAGTTAATATTGTGACAATCGCTTCAATGTCATTCTGTTTTCTGTTACCAGTTGGATACAGACAATGATTCTTTTTTGGTATTTTAAATTTAGGAGTGGTTCCTCCTGTTTATACAGGGAGCTGCCATGTTGCAGGTCTTGGTTGGGGTGTTCTCCATAGATCACAATTAAACATTGTCAGCTCGTTGGCATAAAAAAAGCTGATCTAGCGAAGTCAATGGGGAATACTTAAAGGGATACCTAGGGGGTTATTTATCAAAGGTTAATTTCGAATTTCTGAATTTTTTTTTTTACTCTAATAAATTTGAATGTACTCACAACTCAAATGGGAGGTTATCTAGGAAAAAACGTGAATGTTTAATATTCAAATACTAGAATGGAATTTGAAATGCATTTTATCCTGAAAAAAAAAACCTCAAATGCTAGGAAGGCTTCTAACATCTTCAAATGGTTCAACGAACCTCTGCCATTGACTTGTAAATTAATTTGGCAGAAATTGTAAATTATTGTAAGACTCCCCCAATCCAAATAACCTTGGTAGGAATAACCCTTTCACTACTGTAGCATCATGTACCGCTCTAGTACTATTCTCCAATCCAGCATCTTGTTGTCTTCCTGCTCTGATCCTAATCTTTAAAGGGCCAGTATACCCCTTGTTCAACATGAGTGCAAGAAATAGCGCATGTACATACTTTTTGCCTGTTGTTTTAATCATGAAATAACTATGGGTTTTGTTCATCACAAAACCCATAGTTAAAAAAACTAGAAAAAGTTTATTGTGTCCTCAGCCTTACGCATTTCGTGTTTACAAACACTTATTCATAGGCTCATAGGCTATTACTTAGGGGCAGATTTATCAAGGGTTGAATTTCTAAGTAATGGGAGATTTTTTGAACTGCCATAACTTCGAATAAAAAAAAGACCAACTGAAATTTATTAAAAAAAAGTTTTTTTTCTGCGGGTGAATAGACTGTATTTGATCGTTCGAATCCAAGTAAGATCGTATTCAATCAAATTCGATTCAAAGTATTTAAAAAACAACAACTTTTTTTAAGGTCCCCCATAGGCTAAATCAGCAATTCGGCAGGTTTTAGATGGCGAATGGCCGAAGTTGAAGTTAAAGAGACAGTACATGATCAATTTTGATATTCAAATTTTTCGAATAGAATTTGTACTATGCCCTAGTTGAAGTACATAGTTGCATAGTTACATAGTTAAATTGGGTTGAAAAAAGACAAAGTCCATCAAGTTCCATACACACGCCCCTCCCTACTTTTACATAAATTCGATATACCCATACCTATACTAACTATAGAGTTTAGTATCACAATAGCCTTTGATATTATGTCTGTTCAAAAAATCATCCAAGCCATTCTTATAGTCATTAACTGAATCAGCATCACAACATCACCCGGCATTGCATTCCACAACCTCACTGTCCTGACTGTGAAGAACCCCCTACGTTGCTTCAAATGAAAGTTCTTTTCTTCTAGTCAAAAGGGGTACACAAAAATAGCTTGACATTCGAAGTTTTTTACTTCAACCCTTGATAAATCTGCCCGTAAGTGTTTGTAAACACACGAAACGCGTAAGGCTGAGGACACAATAAACTTTTTCTACCCTTTTTGAACAACCTGGTGGAAGATTGACTTTAGTGCCTGCTCCATTGAAATTTCCAGTTTGTCCTGCTCCCCGTGCTGAGGGCTCAGGGCGGTGCACCTGGGCCACTCACTTCCAAAATGCGGTGAGTGAAAACTATACTTTATTTTGTTCATCACACTCATGTTGAAGAAGAGTTTTTTTTAATATTTCTTAAGAAGCTGAACATATAGGCTGAAAAACAGTGCTAGGACTAGTGGGGGTGTCAGGGAATGGGACTATTGCCAAAATTGTGAGAGAGAATTTACAGCCAGAACAATAAGAAGCAGCTTTATCAAAATGTGAAATTAGAGCTCACAACAAAAATGCATCCACTTTCTATTCACTCCTATGGGATTTTTTTCAAGTGTATTTATCAATGGGTGAAAGTTAGAGTTTACCATTTGATAAATATGCTTCTAAGAATCTCATTGGAATAAATAGAAAGTGGTTGAATTTTTCTGTGGTGAGCTCTAATTTACCATTTAAATCAGGCCCTAAGTACTGGGTACAGAGGACATCCTTGTCACGTGCCTTTAGTTATACCCTACATCATTATATAGGAATCTTTGTTATTTTAACCAACTAAACTAGTCATTGTACACTGCACACACACATTCAGTACTTGATTAGACCCAACATTTCCATTTTTCAAAAGACTACACAAGAATCTATTCTGCAAACATGACCTACACTTGTAAAGGCCTAGAGTGAGGCCTAGAGTGAATGACAACCAATATTTCAGGTTCTCGGTATTGAGTCATACCATCCAAAGTCACTGCTTTCTTGTCCTGCTTTGACTGAAAATTTAAAGAAATTGTTATTCTTTATGTAGGAGGTGGTTCATTCCGGTGTGTAAGTACAATATACGTGCTGATAGATGATCTTCCCGAAGGTAAGGAGGGCTGTAACCAAACTCACGCCCCAAAGATGAAGGTACAATTGCTTCCCTCTAAGCCAGGGTTGCCAGGTCTAATTTTCAAAACCAGCCAGACTCAGCTACAAAACCAGTCCAAAACTAGCCAAGAGGCACTTCAAAAGTAGCCCTAAAATAGCACAATACGTGCAGAGAAAAAAAAGTCGAAAAAAATTTGATATATGTGAAAATACTCCTGTTTCAAATATTCACTGATTTGCAAATTTTTACATGAAGCAAAATGGCAGATTTGCCCTTCACCAGGGTTGTAACTACAGAGGGTGGGGCCCAGGAGGCATAGGTGCCCCATAAGGCCCTAATAAATATAACATTTCAATAATTATTGGTCACCCTCTAGACATTTCGGTGGCCAGCAGGTTTTTGCCATAAATTGTCTGAAATTGAGAAAAGTCACTGAAAAATGCGGGAATGCTTAAGAGGGACGGGAGACTGGGGTACAGAGCCCAAAATCTGCTAACTACCGACTTCTACACAAGTCAGTCCCATTGCATGCTGGGTATTGTAGTCTTACATTAAACTTGGCAGCCGGCAAATTGTTAAACAAAAACTACATTACCCAACATGCATTGGGAGACGCAGGCTTGGCACAGGGCAAGAAAAAACTTTATCTTTGTGCTTGTTGATTGAACTCTGCGCCCTCATCTCTATCTGAGAAGAGTAATTTGCAGACATTACTGCAGCACAAGCATTTCTCAGAGCAAGAAAGTGGTGACTTTGGATGGGATGACTAAGAGGCTTGACAAAACTGAGAACCTAAAATGTTGGCAGTCATTCACTCTAGGCCTCATATATTGGCTTAGAAAAAGAGGTTACTGTCAACTGGTGTTTCATCTAAACCATCGAGCCCCCACTTTTTTGCACCATGGACTAGCTTCAAGAAAGACAACTTTTACGAGGACATGGGGGGTAGTGCATTTCCAGCTTACCAAAAAAATGTCCAAATAGTATTTTGGTCCTCATCTTGACCAGTAGAAAGCTTCCTGGACTTCGCACAGCTGGGACCAGAGGCGACCCAGTTTGGCACAGCCCACGGCCCACCAGTGGTCCGCAACCAGGGTCGGACTAGAGCCTTGGGGGCCCACCGGGACTGCAAATGAAGGGCCCTCCTGGCAGTCCCAGGGGGTATCTTGCCACCTTTTTAGGCCTTCCTATATATTTATCTTTTTTTCCCTATTAATAACATTGTGATCAATCATCATTTTTACCGGCCAGGTGGCAACCCTACCCAGGGACCCCCTCCTGACCTCCAATTTCTTGCCTGGTTGCCCGAACAATCAAGCTGCGCACATGCACATGCGCAGCTCATTACTTTATGGGGCAGCTGGAGCTGGGGTAGCAGACCTCAGTAAGAACAGAGGAGCTGTAATTGCTTTAAGGTGGCCTTACACAGGGAGATCCAATCATTTGGTGATGTCTCCAACGAACGGCTCTCTTCCCGATATGCCCACATTGAGGGCCCAACAATCGGATCAGAATGGAGTCAATACGGGAGGTGGGATCGTGGGACCACAATCCAACAGGATTTTTTACCCGGCCAGATATTGATAAGGGACCCCCGTTGGATGGCCCCACACATAGGCCAATAAGCTGCCGTCTGTCAGCAGCTTTTATTGGCCTGTGTACGTGGGCCTTTAGATTATTATGTAACCCCCGAAATGTAAAAACTATGCTTCTGGCAAGTAATCCCCGAAATGTAAAAACTATGGTTCTGGCAACCTGAAATCTGAGTGTCAGTGGTATAAGATGTTACGATCTGCTGGTAAAGCTGGCCACACAAAATGTGTATGATACTGGGTATGTTTATAGCCGCTGGCATGGTGTAAATGGTAATCTGTGATGTACCCTTAATTCCTATTCCTTAGTTAATAATAATAGTTATTAGTTATTAAATATGATGTTATTAGTAGGTTAAATGGTGCTGTGTGTGTGTGTGTGTGTGTGTGTATATATATATATATAATACACAAAAGCCGTGAATATCTTGTAAATTATATCCTTATAAACGGTGAGTAGTGATGTCATCAGTTATAAACGGTGAGTAGTGATGTAATTTCTGTCACATGACTCACTAAAATTTGTGTATTATAATAAATAAAGTACCCCCAGTTGTAAAATATGAGGATATTAGAAGTTACCTCGGAGTTCCATGACCTGTATAAAAACACTCGGCCTTCGGCCTCGTGTTTTTATATGGTCATGAAACTCCTTGGTAACTTATAATATCCTTATATTTTACAAGAGGGGGTACTTTATTCACTATATATATATATATATATATATCTATATATATATATATATCTATATATATATATATTTATATATATATATATCAGTGTGCATTGTTACTAACACATCTGTAATTACTGAAGAATTATTTGCTTTACAGTTCAGGAGATGCTGCCTGCCCTCTTGAGTGAATAGATTATACAGTGTGTATGTGCTCTATGTTATGTGTATATATCACAGCCCTATGTCACACTATTTAGTACAAGGAGCTGTAGAACAAATCTGCCTTCCTTCTATTACAGGTATAGGATCTGTTATCAGGAAACCCGTTATCCAGAAAGCTTTGAATTATGGAATGGCTGTCTCCCATAGACTCCATTATATCCAAGTAATCCAAATGTTTAAAAATGATTTCCTTTTTCACTGTAATAATAAAACAGTAGCTTGTACTTGATCCCAACTAAGATAAAAATTAATCCTTATTGGAAGCAAAACCAGCCTATTGGGTTTATTTAATGTTAACATGATTTTCTAGTAGACTTAAGGTATGGAGATCCAAAATATGGAAAAATACATTATCCGGAAAACCCCAGGTCCCGACCATTCTGGATAACAGATCCCATATCTGTAGTAGAAAAGGCCAAGCACAGGCAGCAGGCGGTGATAAAGACTTTATTTAATTTACATGAAGTTCCCAGTGAAGTGTTTGCTAACAGGCCCAGACTCGCAATTTGTGGGTTCTGGCAAATGCCAGAGGTGCTGCTGTATGGTTCAATAGAAAGGTGCCATATAGTGGGCTGGTAGGGGCTGTTTGGGCTGGTGGGGGGCTGTTTGGGCCTCTGTGTATTTGGAATGGCAGGGCCTATTTTGACTCCCAGTCCAGGCCTGTTTGCTAACATGTACGTCCCTCTGTCAGCAGCCTGTGATATTGTCTGTTTGCTCTCTATACACTTCATCTGTTTCTCTAAACAGGACTGACGTTAGAAATAACCAGTAAACCCCCGATTCTCTAAAGAATCGTTAATGAAAGAATGGTAACAACAGTGAGGCAGCAAAATGCGATGGGTGCTGATTCACTCGGCATCCCCAGGCAGCAACTGGCGACGCTAATTTGTGGGGATGTAGAGTGAATCTGTGCCTATTGCTTGTTATTACCTATCTGCTATTAGAATTCTTAAATTTTGAGTTTATTGGTAGTAAAGTGTTACTGAAAAATTTCTTTATAAACAACATTTTTTGTGAAAATGTTCTCCTGTCCTTGAATGAGTTCTCCCTGGTGAGCTGTACTTAAAATCTTGACTTTAACATCAGATGAACGCTGCACTCTTGAAAATGCAACATAAAGTTGACCATGACCAAACACAGGCTCAGATAGGTAAATGCCGACTTTATCCAATGTTTGTCCTTGTGATTTGTTGATTGTCATGGCAAATGCAGCCTTAATGGGGAATTGTCGTCGTTTAAGTTTAAAAGGTAATTCCTGGTCAGAACTGGTAAGGTCAATTCTGGGAATCAAAACAGTATCACCGCTATGGGATCCTGTAAGCACTTCTGCCTTGATAACATTTTGTCTCATGCTCTTCACAACCAACCGTGTACCGTTACATAAACCTTGCTTAGTGTTAGGGTAGGGGCACACGGCGCGATTTCGCCGCGATTCTGCGCTGGGCGAGTTGTCGCTGCGTTTTTTAAGCCGAAATAGCTTTGCTAACTTTGGCGCTGGCGTCAATGCAAATCGCGGCGAAATCGCTGCGCTAATTCACACGCGGCGATTCTTTTTCTACTGTCGCCCGGAAACGCTCAGCGAGGCAACTTCGGACGACAATAGAAAACGAATCGCCGCGTGTGAATTAGCGCAGCGATTTTGCCGCGATTTGCATTGACGCCAGCGCCAAAGTTAGCAAAGCTATTTCGGCTTAAAAAACGCAGCGACAACTCGCTTAGCGCAGAATCGCGGCGAAATCGCGCCGTGTGCCCCTACCCTTAAGGTTTCTTAACAGCATGACTATTGTTCCTACTTTGAGTATAAGATTGTGTTGTGGTAATCCAGCATTGTTGATAGTGTTTAAATATTCTAATGGGAAGTTAAGTTTCTCACTTTCGTCTTCAGAATCAATACAGTCAGTACTCAGAAAGACACAGCTTTGTCCAGGAAGTAATGCAATCACTTGGTTGTTTATCATGTCAACATCAATATTTTTTGGAGATAATATAGCCCGTTTTGCTAAAAATGGCCACCCACGCAGGTACGCAACCGGTTCCCCTCCTAGAGTGACGCTAGCGCCGCCATTAGACAAACTTGCAAAGGAGTAGCAAGATGGCCGACGCTTATACAGACTTTAGTGGGCGGATGACAAACTCGCAGAGGAGTAGCAAGATGGCCGACGCTTATACAGACTTTAGTGGGCGGATTTGGCAGTGGGCGGATGACAAAGTCGCAGAGGAGTAGCAAGATGGCCGACGCTTATACAGACTTTCGTGCAGGTACGCAACCGGTTCCCCTCCTAGAGTGACGCTAGCGCCGCCATTAGACAAACTTGCAAAGGAGTAGCAAGATGGCCGATGCTTATACAGACTTTAGTGGGCGGATGACAAACTCGCAGAGGAGTAGCAAGATGGCCGACGCTTATACAGACTTTAGTGGGCGGATTTGGCAGTGGGCGGATGACAAAGTCGCAGAGGAGTAGCAAGATGGCCGACGCTTATACAGACTTTCGTGCAGGTACGCAACCGGTTCCCCTAGTGTGACGGTGAGCGCATCTGCCTCCCTAGATCCTAACCTTCCAGCGGTCGCCGCCTGAGTGAGCAGGAAAGAAGAGGCGGCGGGAGGCAGAAGGAGACGGTGAGCGCATCTGCCTCCCTAGATCCTAACCTTCCAGCGCATCTGCCTCCCCGATCCTAACCTGTTCTGATCCTAACCTTCCAGCACATCTGCTAATCGAAGGCCGCATCTATGTCTTTCGGCTGAAGTTGCGCGCGCATCTCATAGATCCTAACCGAAGTTGCGTGCGCATCTGCCTCCCCTCCACTCGGGACATAGATAGGCCTTCGGTTAGTATATAGGATGGGGCCCAGGGCAAAACAGACTTTGTATTAGGAATGCATCAAATCCAGGATTTGGATTCAGCTAAATCCTTCTGCCCGGCTGAACCGAATCCTAATTTGCATATGCAAATTAGGGGCAGGGAGGGAAATTGTCACAAAACAAGGAAGTAAAAAAAGCTTTTTTCTTATATGCAAATTAGGATTTGGATTTGGTTTGGTATTTGGCTGAATCTTTCACCAAGCCTTCATTGTTCCCAGACATTCTGTCACTGACTAATTCTCCAACTCTGACTAAACATTGGGCAGGGCTCAGCCCACAAACAGGAAGCAGTGTGTTTGTGTGTGGGGGGAGGCGCATTACAGTGGTTTAGGATTGTTTTAAAGGGGTGGTTTACCTTTGAGGTAACTTTTAGTATGTTATAGAATGTCCTACTCCTAGCAACTTTGCAATTGGTCTTTTCTTATATTTTATAGTCTGAGTTACTTGCTTTGCTCTTTTTCCTTTTCCCAGCTTTCAAATGGGAGTCACTGCCCCCATTAAAAAACAAACGCTCTGTAAGGCTACACATTTCTTGTTATTTTTACTTTTTATTCCTCATCTTTCTATTCAGGCCTCTCCAGTTCATATTCCAGTCTCTTATTCAAATCAGTGCATGGTTGCTAGGGGAATTTGGACCCTAGCAACCAGATGGCTGAAATTGCAAACTGGAGAGCTGCTGAATAAAAAGCTAAATAACCACAAATGATAATGAAAACCAATTGCAAATTGTCTCAGAATATCACTCTCTACAACATACTAATGGTCAATTTAAAGGTGAACAATGCCTTTAAGTCTGTATTTGAAGTAATTGTAAGTCAAATGTCTCTGTTTCCAGTGTTTGTGAATGACAGGAATGAGGGTCCTCATTGTATAAAGGTTTGGCCTGTCAGTGGTGTAAACAAGCAAAACCTCATGAATGTGAGAGGCCATGAAAGAAGCTGTTCAGCAGTGCATTAAAGTCCTGTTTACATTCCGTTCAACCAAACGAATGGGCCTAACTTGCTTTTAACATTAGAATAACAGGCATTTTGGGAGAACAAGAGGTTTGAGTATTCCCCAGAGCTTTAATAAAGATGTTCCTATAAAGGAAGGCCATTACTGGGCAACCATAATCGTCGGTGTAATTATGTTAATTAAGCAGGTTTTAGCTAATTAGAAGGCAGCGGTCAAGAGACCACCCCTTGTAATGAGCCGCTCCACAGGAGAGCCAGCGTTATGAGCCAGCAGAGGGCAGCACTCATTAGCTACAGAAGGTGACTATGTACCTTGACACATACAATAACCCCTTGTTATCCGTCCGCTAGCCTCCTAGTCACGTGCTTCTCACTGACCAATAGTAGAGTTACGTTTGTGGGCAGCGCTCCCGTTCGGCTCCATTCACAGCCGGCAAAGGTGACGCTTTCTCCTCCCTTTCGTAGACGTCACGGAAAGTAGGCGGGGCGGTAGTGCGTTCTGACGACACAGCTTAAAGAACCAGACCCTGTGATCCACGTTGCTGAGTGAGGGGTCGCTATGAGCTGAGTGTCACGGACTCTGCGAGTGGCCTAAATCGTTCCGGCCGTCTGTCCGCAAGGGTGAGCTGTAGAGCCGCTGTCCGTCGCTTTTGTTTTCTGTCATCGCTCAGGTCTGTGGGAGCCGTTATGTCCCCTGTTTGTATGAGACCAAACCATTATTTCCCTGTCTGTCTGAGAGTGTGCGTCTGTCTGGGACTGTGTGTGCGAGAGACTGTGTGTGTGGGTGAGACGTGTGTGTGGGTGAGACTGCGCCCCTGCGCTTTCCGCGCTCTCCACAATTCTGGATTCTGTGCCTGTCACCCTCTTAAATGCCAGTCTCCTTCACCCCTCAACTGAACGCTGTCCCACCTCTCCTCACACTTATAACTGACACCTGACCCTGTGCCCCTCACCCCCACCATTCACCCCTCATTAACACCTGGGCCTCGCCTCCATAACTGAGATGTGTGTCCCCTTCCCAATACTTGTGCCACTTTCCTCATACCTATTCCTCTCACAATAAACCTTATAAGGCTATGGACACACCGGCTGTCACACTGACTTAATTCTACTGGCTGAGAGAAGCAGATCTGCTCAGTGCCCCTGCCCCACTGATATGAATCCGATCAGTCTGTGTGCACTCACACTCATATTAGCCCAAATACACAGGCTCACTACAGCCGCTGAAAACAGCATGTGTGTCCATAGCCTAACTCAGATCTGTGCCCCCTTCGGCAAAGTGTGTGCCCCCTTCGGCAAAGTGTGTGCCCCCTTCGGCAAAGTGTGTGCCCCCTTCGGCAAAGTCTGTGCCCCCCTCCCACAGTCTGTGGCCCCTTCCCAAAGTGTGTGCCACTCACATTACCTTATAACTGGGATCTGTGCTTGAGTCCCCTTCCTAATACCTGTGCCACTTTCCAAATACCTATTCCCCTCACAACAAACCTTATACCTGAGATCTGTTTCCCCTTCCCAATAACTGTGACCCTCAGATTAGACCTTATAACAGATCTGTGCCGCTTCCCTATTCCTTTGCCACTTTCCAAATACAGGAGTCCAATGTCTTACAACTGAGATCTGTGCCCGTGACCTCTTCCAATACCTGTGCCTATGCTTGAGTGCTCTATATCTGTATGGTGCCACGTCTCATACACTATTGTACCCAATGTCAGGCTGGGTGATCTCTTTATAATAACTCTGTGTGTCTGTCACTGCTCCATCATAACAGTCCGTTTCTCTGTCCCACTTGTCATTGTGCAACTGTTTCTTTAAGGAGCAGATCATCACAAAGAGGAAGTTCACCCAAATAATATTTTTGTGTAAGGAAAGAAAATGTAATTCTGAGCAACTTTTCAATATACAGTCATTAAAAATATTTTTGTGCTGTTTAAGTTATATGTACATATGATTAGAATTGAACTAATCTCTACTGGGAAGTAGCTTTCATTCTAAAAAGGCATAAATTGTTAGATCTCCTCTGTTGTTTTTTAATTTTTTTATTATGATCTTGACAGTAACACAAATTGCATTTGGTCTTTGTTTTTAATTTTTTATATGTGTGGTTTTGAGGAGCTTTATGTTGTGCAGCTTTCTGGGCAGAATTTCAAATAGAGGTCTTGATTGCTAGGGCTTAATTACCCTAGCAACCAGGCAGCAGATTTAAATTCACAACAAAAGATGAGCTGTAGAGAGAAATGGATAGAAAGAAAAGCAGTAGCAATTGGATGCTCCTGTATGTAATATTCAAGTTAAAGGACCAGTAACATTATTATTTTTTTTTTTTTTTTTTTTTTAAATTTGTTTGTATACTACGGAAAAAAAAAGCACCAACACATATTAAACTTTAAAATTGCAAAGTCTTTATTCAGAAAAAACGTACCGAAACTCCGCTTGCACTCCTTCAGATTTGTTGATCCATCGTGCGACACTCGATTTCTCCTCCCTGCCTTCCTTATAGGAGATAGCCAGGGAGGTTAAATCGAGTGCCGCATGATGGATCGTCGCCTTTTCTCAAGAGGAGCGCAAGCAGAGTTTTGGTAAGTTATTTCTTAATAAAGACTTTGCGATTTTAAAGTTTAATATGTGTTGGTGTCTTTTTTTCGTAGTATACTAACGAATTTTTTAAAATTTCTTTTTTTATTTTACTGGTCCTTTAAAGGGGTTGTTCACCTTTTGAGTCAACTTTTAGTATGATGTAGACAGTAGTGATGTGCGGCGACCTGAACCCGCCCGAAATCTGCGAGTACCACAGGTATCGGGTCGGCCCGCACATCACTAGTGGACAGTGATATCCTGAGACAATTTGCAACTGTTTTTTCTTATTTTTATAATTTGTGGTTTTTGAGTTATTTAGCTTTTTATTCAGCAGCTCTCCAATTTGCAATTTTAGCAATCTGGTTGCTAGGGTCCAAATTAGCATAGTGACCATCCATTGATATGAATATGAGAGGCCTGAAAAGAAAGATTAGTAATAAGAAGTAGCAATAACATTGTTTGTAGCCTTACAGAGTGTTTGTTTTTTTAGATGGGGTCAGTGACCCCTATTTGAAAGCTGGAAAGTCCCAAAGTCAATGTATGAAGCACAGCAGTGGACTATTGGCTCAAAACAGAATGTAGTGTGACAGTAAAGCTGGCATACATGGGCCAATGTAAGAAGCCCTTCCAGACCAGCATGTATGGGGACTGCTGGGCAGATATCTATTGGCTAGGCCTGCATTATGGTTTGACTGTTGGCCCAGGGCCTGATGATCGGATCAGTGTGATATAGCCCAGGAGATCTGGCAAAAATTTTCTTGTTCGGCGACCCTAAACATGAGGCTCCATACATATGGGATGCCCCTTATCCAGGATTCGGCCTTTTTCAACAGGATTTGGATTCGACAGAATCCTCGTGCCTGGCCGAACCGAATCCGACCCTTAGGTTAACTTTTTGTATGTTCTAGAATGGACAGTTCTAAGCAACTTTTCCTTTGGTCTTCATTATTTATTTTTCATAATTTATACATTATTCAACTTTTTCCTCTGACTTTTTCCAGCTTTCAGATGGGGGTCACTGACCCCATCTAAAAATAAATGCTCTGTAAGGCAACACATGTATGAGCAACTTTTTATTACTCATCTTTCTGTTCAGGTCTCTCCTATTCATATTCTAGTGTTTCATTCAAATCACTGCATGGTTGCTAGGCTGCATTGGACCCTAGCAAACAGACTAATGAAACTGCAAACTGGAGAGCTGCAGGATTAAAGGCTAAAGAATGGAAAATCCCCAAATAATAACAAATGAATACCAATTGCAAATTGTCGCAGAATATCACTCTCTAGTCTACATCATACTTAAAGTCAGTTTAAAGGTGAACAACACCCTTTAATTTGTGTATGCAAATTAGGGGCGGGGAGGGAAATCACTTGACTTTTCATCACAAAACAAGGAAGTAAAAAAAAAAAAAAAAATGTTTCCACTTTTTCCTTTTCCGGTATTTGGCCAAATCTTTCGCAAAGGATTCGGTGAATCTCTAATACATGTATTATATATATTGTATTGTATACCTATTACATACACTCCCATACTTGTTTGTGGCACTGTATGACTCTGATTTGTGTTGAAGTTGAACTCCTGCTATTTCTCCCGCAGCCAAAATCTGACCGGGGTGGGGCTGGAAAATGTAGTCCAACTGCAGCTGAAGGGCTTTACGTCTGTTCTGCTGAAATAAGTGGTCCTGCAAGTTCCCTTTTGTCCAGGGCCTCCCAACCTTTACCGGTGGCTCAGTGTTTGTGAATGATTGTGTGCTCAGGCCACTATTTCCATGATCACAATAGTGTCAGGTCGTGGCCTGTGTGCATGTGACTCCTGCTTCTTCATGCCGCCCCTCTCCCTAAGTAACCTCTGGCTTATTCATCCTTCCTAATATTCTCTTATCTCTTTCATGTGCCCCGAGTCACCGCACACTCTGTCTGCTTTGCTGGTGGTTGGTTAGTTCGGCTTTCCCTGAGTTGTTTATTTCCTAGAAAAGCTGCTGTCATGGAAAAACATGTTTTTTCCAAAACACATCAGTTAATAGTGCTGCTCCAGCATAATTCTGCACTGCATTTCTCAAAAAAGCAAACAATTTTTTTTATATTCAATTTTGAAATCTGACATGAGGCTAGACATTTTGTCAGTTTCCAAACTGCCCCAGTCATGTGACTTGTGCCTGCACTTTAGAATGGAATTACTTTCTGGCAGGCTGTTATATCTCGTACTTAATGTAACTGAATCAGTCTCAGTGGGACTTGGCTTTTACTATTAAGTGCTGTTCTTAGGGTAAGGCCACACTAAGCGATAGCGCGGCGATTTGACTCGCGGCGACTTTTCGCCGCGACTTTTAATCCGCAATCGCTGGCGAAACTTTGGCGCTGGCGTCTATGGGGAATCGCGCAAAATCGCCAGCGTAAAAACACACGCGGCGATCTTTTTTCTATTGTCGCTCGAAATCGCCTAGCGAGGCGATTTCGAGCGACAATAGAAAAAAGATCGCCGCGTGTGTTTTTACGCAGCGATTCCCCATAGACGCCAGCGCCAAAGTTTCGCCAGCGATTGCCGTTTAAAAGTCGCGGCGAAAAGTCGCGGCGAGTCAAATCGCCGCGCTATCGCTTAGTGTGGCCTTACCCTTAGATCTTCCAGGCAGCTGTTATCTTGTGTTAGGGAGCTGCTATCTTCTTACCTCCCCATTGTTCTGTTGTTAGGCTGCTGCTGTTGTTAGGGGGGGGGGGGTTGATATCACTCCAATTTGCAGTACAGCAGTAAAGAGTGATTGAAGTTTATCAGAGCACAAGTCACATGACTGGAGGCAGCTGGGAAATTGACAATCTGTCTAGCCCCATGTCAGATTTCAAAATTGAATATAAAAAAAAATCTGTTTGCTCTTTTGAGAAATGGATTTCAGTGCAGAATTCTGCTGGAGCAGCACTATTAACTGATTCATTTTGAAAAAAACATGTTTTCCCATGACAGTAAAGCTTTGCCCTTTGGTATTAACGGCAAGAAGTGGAGCTATAGCAAACAGAAAGCAGCAGAGCTATTAGTAGTGTACAGGTATGGGATCCATTATCCGGAAACCCGTTATGCAGAAATCTCCAAATTACGGAAAGGACATCTCCCATAGACTCCATTTTATCCAAATAATCAAATTTTTTTTAAATGATTTCCTTTTCCTCTGTAATAATAAAACAGTACCTTGTACTTGACCCAAACTAAGATCTAATTAATCCTTATTGGAAGCAAAACCAGCCTATTGGGTTTATTTGATGTTTACATGATTTTCTAGTAGAAATTTAAGATCTTAATTACAGAAAGATCCATTATCCAGAATAGCCCAGGTTCCGAGCATTCTGGATTAAAGGTCCCATACCTGTACTATCAGTGCAATAACTTTGGAATAAGCAACTCCTAAAAAAAAAAAAGGCAGTATTTTTGGTGCAAGGCACTCTAGTAGGTCACACACAGATCAGACTGATAATAGTTAGATAAAAATTGAGAACTTTTATTTATATAAACTTCTCTCGCCTAACGCGTTTCTTGTTAGTGGGACACTTAATCATAGGCATATCCACGGGGGGGGGGGGGTAATAATACTTCCCCTTTAAACTGAGAGGGACCTGGAACAGTAGAACCAAAAAAGAAATAAGACTACTATAGTTAATGATTAAGCTGCTGTGTAGCCATGGATGCAGCCATTTAAAGGAGAAGGAAAATCGTTTTACCACTTGGAGCTTGCTGGAATATCACCGGCCCTGGGTTTCAGGTAAGTAAATACATTCACTCGGGGGTGCCTTTAAGATGAAAAAGGAGAAAAGGTACAGGTTATTTAGCAGCTCTGCAATATAATACAATGGCATTCTACAGAGTGCATCTTGTATCTGCTATGTAACCTTAACCTTAGCTTTTAATGGCTGCCCCCATGGCTACACAGCAGCTTGTTTATATAAACTATAGTTTCTACAGCAAACACCCCAGTTTTACTATTACAGGGAAACCGTACATTATATTTTAATAACTTTAATACACTATAATTTTTGGTGCTGCTGTTCCCTTAATAAAAGTAACACTTTCCAGCTTATCTACTTGTAGTGTTATATCAATGCAGTGTCTATATTACCTTTTATTTTAGGTGTGGTCATGTCTTTACCATGCGTTCCCGCCGTGCCTTTGCTTTTGCTCAGCGCACTGTTGCAACTCACCCTGACGTTGGATCCCACGACAGCTACAGGCAGAGAACTCAGCGCTGCTTCCTTCCTCCAAGACATTCTTCAGAGATACGGAGAGAATGAGAGGCTCTCAATGCACCAACTTCAGTCTCTGCTGGAGCGCCTAGAGGTGGGAAAGGGAGGAGGCAACCAACGCAACATGTCCCAGGTAATGACCTATCAGCCGATATTTTCCTATTATTTCTCCCTCCCCTTTAAATTAAGGAGGTACCTGATTTCCCCAGTCCCCCAGAGCTTAGATGACTTGCCTAAGGATAATACAGTAGGTCTCAAAGACCAATGTGATCACAGTTGGGTGTCTAGGTAAGATTTAGGGATCTTGGGTGGTTTTCTGCAGAGGGGTTGTTGGGATGATGATGATGGTAAGAAACCATATTTGGTTTCATGAGAAGGATAAAGACTCTGCAGATCTAACATACTTAAAGGGGTTCTGTCATGATTTTTATGATGTCGTTTTTATTTCTAAATTACACTGTTTACACTGCAAATAATTCAGTTTACAATATAAAATTAATTCCTGAACCAGCAAGTGTATTTTTTTTTTTTTTTTTTTAGTTGTAATATGTAGGCAGCCATCTCAGGTCATTTTGCCTGGTCATGTGCTTTCAGAAAGAGCCAGCACTTTATGATGGAACTGCTTTCTGGCAGGCTGTTGTTTCTCCTACTCAATGTAATTAAATGTGTTGCAGTGGGACCTGGATTTTACTATGGAGTGTTGTTCTTAGATCTACCAGGCAGCTGTTATCTTGTGTTAGGGAGCTGTTATCTGGTTACCTTCCCATTGTTCTGTTGTTAGGCTGCTGGGGGGGGGGGGGGTGACATCAATCCAACTTGCAGTACAGCAGTAAAGAGTGACTGAAGTTTATCAGAGCACAAGTCACATGACTGGGGGCAGCTGGGAAACTGACAATATGTTTAGCCCCATGTCAGATTCAAAATGAAATATAAAAAAATCGGTTTGCTCTTTTGAGAAACGGATTTCAGTGCAGAATTCTGCTGACGCTGCACTATTAACTGATGTGTTTTGGAAAAACATTTTCCCCAGTCACCATGGACAGCATTCACCACATGGGTTAATTCCTCCCTAGTAAGGCTGGATTCCTCCCGCTGTGCGGGTCAGGTAATGCCGATAACCCGGGAGGAGATGCGCAAAAGGAGAGTGTATGTGCTGCCGTCTCGCCGCTTAATGCCGACATCAGAATAGGAGGATGTGATGTCAGAGCGGAAGTTCCCGGGCGGCCACCTTGGAAGCTGGCAAATGAGACGCTATGGGAGATATCTAAAGGAATGCCAGAAAGTGGAGTAAGTGGCGCCAAAAGTGGCGTTTGGACCCACTTATGTATAAGGTGGCAGATATGCAGCAAAGGGGAGTTTTATATTAAACATCCAGAGGGCTGCCAGTACTATTTCAGTAACAAGCACTTCCTGTAGGTGCCATTGCCAAGCATTCACGCTGAGCATGTCGAAGCACCAAGTACAGGTATGTGTGGAGTGAAAGTAATCAGCGCAGGTTTCCTGTAGTTTTAAAGGAAAATTTAATTTTTTATTTTGCTCTCTTAAATATTTACCAATGGAACCTGGTATAACGAAAGCCTTTCACCCTAAAGGGAAAAGGTGAGGTATGAAAGAGAGAGACTATGGTGGAGTGAAGGTGCTCAGAGATTAAGTGTATGTTATTTATATGCAGCCTACTTGCCGCAGAGTCTAAGAAGGACAAGTCTCCGGAGAAATCAACAACCTCTGGTGAAAAACAACAGGAGCCTGGAACATCGTTATCACAGTAAAACCAGTTATTTGCTGAGTCTTTAGCCTCTTTAGTTATAAAACAGGCAGTCATCCAAGGTTTTCAAGAGGTATCAAGTGCAAAGAAAAGGCCAAGACATTATCATGCAAGACAAGGGGAGTCTTTGTCAGATGTGGCAGAGGGGGACTTGTCACCCGATTCAGATGTCCTGTCTCAAGCAGGATCAGAGGAAGGGGAAATTGATTGGGAGGAGGAATCCACTTTTTATCTGGCAGTAATCGAGCCATTGATAAAGGCAGGGAGGCATACTTTAACTTTTCCTACAGAATCTGCAAAGATGTCTTCAGCAGATAGATTGTTTCCATCCTCAAAGAAAAATCTGTTTGTTTTCCAGTACAGTCATCGATTAAAAAGATTATTGCAACTGAGTGGAAGAAAACGGAGAAGAGAGCGCAAACAGTGGGGAAGTTTCACGAGAAATATCCCTTTGATGAGCAGGATTCAAAGTCTTGGGATTCTCCACCGAAAGTAGACGCGGCTGTGGTGAGGCTAGCTAAAAGAACTACCCTCCCAGTGGACGATGCGGCAGTCTTCAGGGAGCCTATGGAGAAGAAGATGAAATTTAATTTGAGAAAATAATTTGGGGCGGCAGTAGCAGCCTGTATGCCGGCCGTGGCATTAACATTGGTGTCCAGGGCATTGAAAGTGTGGCTAGACGAGTTGGGAGATGCTATTTCATCTAATGTGAAAAGACCAAATCTCTTAGAGATGTTGGCAGACTGTAAGATGGTGACAAAATTTATTTCAGAATCTATAGATTTAGTACATTTCTCGGCTAGATCCATGGCGTTATCTGTGGCAGCCAGAAGAGCACTGTGGTTAAAATCGTGGGCAGCAGATACAGCATCAAAAGCTAACCTGTGTCAGTTACCGTTCGAGGGAGAGCTATTGTTTGGAGAAAAGCTCAATGCGATCATAAAGAAGGTTTCGGGTGGAAAAAGTGTGTTTCTGCCTCAGGAAAACCAAGCTAAGAAAGCTCGCTATGATTCGGGATACAACAAAGGTAAAGAAAAATTGTTTAGAGCTTCCAAACAGTATAAGCCTGGGAGAGAATACTCCAGGCAGTCATCATGGAGATCGGTCGACAAAGTTCTAGAGGAACATCAAAAAGACCTGGTGTTTTTTGCTCCAACCCGTCCACCTCTAGTCAACAATAAAGGTGGCAAGGCCCAGAACATGGTGGGAGGCAGGTTAGCCAAGTTTGCTCATGTCTGGGCCACAACCATTCAAGATACATGGGTACAGAAGGTAGTAGATTCAGGGTTCTTCCTGGAATTCAATGTTGTACCCAGGAAAGATTTCTTCATAGAGCCTGTCTTCAAAAGAACAAAAGAGTCGAACACCAGTATTGTTCAAGAATACGTAAACCAGTTGTTCAAGTCGGGGGCAATAGAAATAGTAGCCCCTCAAGAAGAGTACACAGGCTTTTATTCGAGGCTCTTTCTGGTAAAGAAAGAATCCGGTACATTAAGGCCGGTGCTGGATATGAGGAGATTGAACAAATTTCAAGTGAAAAAATTCAAGAGGGAATCGTTAGCGTCCATTATGCAAGCGGTCTCAAGATGAGATTGGCTAACAAGCACAGATTTGAAGGATGCTAACTTTCATGTGCCGATAGCACAGGTACCCAGGAAGTACCTGAGATTGGCTAACATGGCATGTGCATGTCTGCCATTTGGCCTAGCCCATTCCCCAAGAGTGTTTACAAAAGTGTTAGTAACACTCATTGCAGAATTGAGGAAAGAAGGACTAGCAGTGTACCATTATTTGGACGATATCCTGGTGGTAGCAAGCTCGAGAGAAGAAGCCGAAGTTCATACTGCCAGAACAAACGAGTTTTTGCTGAACCATGGGTGGATAGTGAATCAAGAAAAAAGCAATTTGATCCCCACTCAAGCCCTAAAATATCTAGGGGCTCTCTTTCAAACAGATCAGAATGTAGTCAGCCTTCCAGTAGACAGACAAGGGAAGTAAGGATGCCACAAGAGATTAAAAGAACCATGTCTTGGTGGTGCAACCAAGGAAATCTGGCAAGGGGTATGCCTTTGGAAGAACCAGAATGGGTGGTAGTGACCACCGACGCATCAAGTGTGGGTTGGGGAGCCCACATAGACGAGAACTTTGTACAAGGCACTTGGAAAGGAGAGAATCTATCCTCAAATGTAATTAAGAGCCATAAAACAAGCCCTTTTTTTCTTTTTATCACCTGCTAAAAGGAATGCAGATGTGATGACCGACAATACAACAGCAGTCGTGTATATAGTGAAGCAAGATGGTACCAGAAGTTTGACTCTGTTGGAAGAAGTAAAACCACTGTTTCAATGGGCAGAGCATGGCCAGAACTAGGGGTAGGCACGTGCCTAGGGCGCAAAGCTGGGGTGGCGCCAGGCACGTACCTCCACTGTCGCCTACCCCAAGTCCGGTTCCCTTCTCTGCCTGACTGTCTGGTTATTATGGCGTCTCTTTCACTTCTGTGCATGCGCGCAAACTCCATTTCGCGCATGCGACATTCGTGCAGGCTCCGCTACTGCCCGGCTTGCCTAGGGCGCCTGGCCAGCGTGGCCCGGCTCTGGGGCAGAGAGATGGTTGGAAGGGCTAACCACAATTCATCTACCAGGCAGAGAAAATTTAAAAGCAGACTTCCTCAGCAGGTCAATAATCGATCCGGCGGAGTGGAGTCTACACGACGACCTTTTCAAAGGGATTGAAGAGAAATGGGGTCAGCCAGACATAGATGCTATGGCATCCCTACAAAACAGGAAATGTCTTCGGTTCTTTTCAAGATTCCCCTGCAAGGAGGCATGGGTGATAGATGGTTTAAGACAGACTTGGTCAGATGGCTTAATTTATATTTTTCCTCCATTTCCTCTAATTTGGAGAGTATTAAAGAAGATAAGAAGGGACAAAGCCATAGCGATAGTTCCCTTCTGGCCCAGGAGGCCATGGTTTCCTCTTCTCCGGAGATTGGCCATAGAGAATCCAATGAGGATTCAGAATTTTCCAGGATGGCTGTCGCAGGGATCAATTCAGATACAAGGGCACAGTCGTTTGTCCTTGATGGCCTGGAGGTTGAGAGGAGAAGATTAAAACGCCTGAAGCTTAAAAATTAAGTCATAGATCTATTACTAAGGTCAAAGAATAATAGACAATATTTCAAAGTGTGGGAAAAATGTGTGGTTTTGTCAAGGAAAGAAGAGGATCCTTTGTCTTCATCACCCACACTTGTGGTAGAATTTTTGTTCTCAGAGTATGAGAAAAAATTGCATTCTAATACACTAAAAGGTCAAGTGTCAGCAATTTCAGCCCTAACTGGGAGAGCTTGGGCACAAGAACCATTGGTACAAAGATTTTTTTAATGCCTTGGTGAGAGTTAGACCGGTCAAGAGAAATTGATCTTCCCTTTGTGTTAAAGGTCTTGACTGAAGTGCCATTTGAGCCTTTGGAGGAGGCTTCCGTATGGAACCTGACATTGAAGGTGGTGCTCTTTGTAGCAATAACCTCGTCCTGTACAGTTGAAGAGATAGCAGCCTTGGTGACATTCGAACCACATACAGTTATTTTCGAAGATCGAGTGTTGAAGCCTGCATTTGGATTTCTACCCAAGGTGATTTCGAAGTTCCATATGGACTTGGAAGTAGTTCTGCCTTCCTTCTTTCCATATCCTGCGTCTATGTAGGAAGCCGTATGGCACACGCTAGATTTGGTAAGAGCCCAGGTTTATCTGGAAAGAACAAAGACTTGGAGAAAGTCAGAGTGGCTTTTCATAGTTCCTAATGGGTCCAGGAAAGGTCAAGCTCCAGCTAAAAGAACGATTAGCTCCTGTATTGTAGCAGCGATTGCAAAAGCATATAATGTGGCAGGGAGGAAGGTTCCCAAAGGGTTGAAGGCACATTCTACCAGGGCATTGGCAAGTTCCTGGGCGGCACAAGCCAGGGAGTCGCCAGAAAGCATTTGCAAGTCGGCAAGATGGTCGTCATTGAATACTTTTGTTAAACATTAAAAGTTGGATGTTTTATCCTCCCAAGAAGCGAAATTTGGGAGAAAAATGTTGCAGTCTGTAGTATATTCTGCTGATTAAAAAGTTCTGTTAAAAGCACATTGTTTCCTGACCCTCTGTTTAAGCTGTGGGAGTTCCCATGTGGTGAATGCTGTCCATGGTGACTGGGGAAAATGGGAAATTGTTTAATACATACCGTAATTTTCCTGGTCACTTCCATGGCAGCATTCACCAGGGAGTTTCCCACCCTAGTAGGGACAGCTTTTATACGGAGACTAGGGGGAAGAGAGGAAGCAGATCTATTGGGGGAGGTCCTGCAGGGAGGAATTGACCCATGTGGTGAATGCTGCCATGGAAGTGACCAGGAAACAGAAATTCGGGTATGTATTAAACAATTTCCTGTTTTTTTTTTTTTCCCATGACCTTATCCCTTTAATAGAGATGTGGTTCTATAGATCATGGTTGTCCAATGGAGGCCTACAGGCTGGATGCCACACTCAAAGGTTCCATAGACTCCTTTATGCCATAACACCGTTTTCATATATTATTGTCCCTGAATGTTTGCCGTTTGGGATATCGATCTCTTTGTGTGGAAAAAGTCAGACAGGCCTGATACCAAGCATGTGAAATAAGCACATCATACACTGGGGAGGACAAGCAAAGATTTGTTAGGAGAAGAGAATGATATTCCCCACTGACTGTATTGATCTCACCCATTTTTTTCGCTTCCATCCTCATTCTACTTTCATATTCTCCCTTCCAGTGTCTCGGCTCCTCTGCACTATTTGCAGCGCACAACTTGACCTCTGGGTCGGTGATGGACGCTAAAGGTTTCCAAAGTTTCTGTCCCACAATCCTACAGCAGCTAGAGACCCGGGCATGCCAAGAGACCGTCGCATTCCAGAATGAGACCTCCCCTGAGGGAAGACCCAGCACTGGAGAGGGTAAGGCAGCAGACAGTATCACATGTTTTTAGGGCACTGGCCAATCCGGTCACGTGAAGATTGTGCAGCTTATGGAGCAGCTGGAAGGGGTTGATCACTTTTTGTAACATATTAGCTGCTGGTTAGCTTAATCGTTTTTATTTATAATATTTACATCATAAATATTCGAAATCATATTTATATGTGCAGTCAGCCTTGTTGAACTGAAACTTACAGTCATCAGAAGTATGCTGGGAATCACAGCTCAGTAAAAAGCTGGAGGGCAGTTTATTATCGACACATAGCAGTGTAGTTGTCGACTAACAATTCCCAGCCTTAGGCTGGGGTACTGGGAGTTGTGCTTCAACAATAGCTGAAGGGTTATAGGAAGGTCAGCTGTAAACTTTAATGTGTCTGTCTTGTCCTTCTCTGATGCTCTGTCTCTGCTTTACATTCTACCCCCCTCTTTTGCTGCTTAGAATTTCTATTCTTCTGGGGGCCCATCTGCTGTGAGGCATTCAGTTAAAGGACAAGGAAAGTTAAACTAAAGAAGTAGCTAGAAATGTTGTATATTATGTTTTGGCCTTCTGTACCAGCCCAAGGCAACCAAAGCACTTTAGCAGTAAAGATCTATGTCTCCAAAGATGCCCCAGTAGCTCCCCATCTTCTTTTCTGCTGATTCACTGCACATGCTCTGTGCTGCTGTCACTTACTGAGCTTAGGGACCCACTCACAATATACAGTACACATAGAATAGAAATGTAACAATATAAGGCTGATTAGTAATTAATACAGATAATTACTACATGGCAGCACAGAAACCAGTGAAGTTAGCATCAGAATTTAATAATCAGCCCTGTAGCATCATCTTATATTACAGACCAACCTCATTTTCTGCTGGATAATTAGTGACGACCCCTAAGCATAGCTTCTCAACAGCTAATCAGAGCCCACTGAGCATGTGAGTGTCACAAACACTTTTCAAGATGGTGACCCCCCTGTGACAACTCTGAAGTCCTGGATCATTGCTGCTATTGAGAAGTGGAAACTTTAGGCTGGTGAAATAAGTTCAGTATATAAAACATTGCATTTCTAGCCACATTCATTTTTAGGGTTTAGTTCTCCTTTAATAGACCCCTGTTTGTACCGGGCCAAGTCAACTCTGCGCATGGAAATCTAGAAACGATCCCTTGTGCGAGTGAATTGAAGCATTTTACTATCCAAGGACACAAGATAAAAAAAAGGCCCTTGGAAGTGGCACGTATTCTCCAGCCCTGAACTTTCATTGAGTTATGGCAGCAGTGCTACTGCTCTTTATCTCCTGCTGTGACTACAGTGCACTCCAACACTCCTTATATGCCAGTTAGGGTGAGATTTTGGGTTAAAATTTATTTACTGCCCTAAATGTTCTAGAACTATGGCTGATACACCAAAGTTTCCATATGTCTCAAAGCCTTTTATGATAGCAAGTATAGATGGAAGAGCCATAATCCCGAGTGCTTCCATAGCTAGCTGACCCACTTCAGTATTGCAACATTAGAAAAAGTGGAAAGCACGCTCTCTGGAAAAATAAACCTTTTATTGAGTGAAAACGAGTTTTGAAATAATCAAAATATTTTGCCCTACGCGTAATCGATCTTCCTTGGGGGCACAAAAATATAATTTTTACTTTGATTATGGTCGAAACGCGTAGGGACAAATATTTTGATTGTGTTAAACGTTTTGACTCAATAAAACTTTGATTTTTCATACAGCATGCTTTCCACATTTTCTAATTTTGAGTACAGAGCCTTGCATGGGTAGCCTGCTGTGGAATTGGCACCTCGCAGTAAGTATTTTAAGTGTGTGTATCTGTCCGACTCAGTATTGCAGCAGTCGCCTCTCCTGCAGCCAAGACTGCAATTCCCACAGCACTTTGCATGTTCTGTGATTTATTGCTGAACTCCACGGAACAACGCGGAACGTTTTATTGCACGGTGATGAAAAGCATGCGACGTGTTAATTATATTGGGACTGATTGAGCAATCGCAGGTACAAACTACATGTATCCAACACGACTGTCGGATCTGAACGCCGCAAGCTGCGTCTTCATTCGAAAGTCCTATCATATGTAGTTTGTACCTGTGATTTCTCTATCCTTCCCATTATATTCGACATGTCGGACACGTGACATGGTTTTTCATCGCGGTGTGATAAAACGTTCCGTGGAGTTCAGCCCTAACAGTCTTGCTAAGGAGACTCACAGAAGTGTGTAAAGTATTATGGGAGTTAGAGTCTTGGCAGGGCCCATTGGTCAGAACCAGCATTGCAGGGAATAGCAGAGGACAGATTCAGTTTTCAACTGCAACTACACTAAAGTCCCTAATACTCCCAATCTTTAGAATATACCTTGTTTTGTCTTGTTAAATATTTTTTATTTTATTGCATATGTTATCAGTTCTCTCTCTTGATCCCTCCTTTACCTCTCCAGTTGCCTATTCCCCCTTCCGTAATCAATTATTCTCTACGTATCTCCAATATGAACGAATTCTGACCTTTCCTTGTTATTTTACATTCTGTGTTTAGTCTGTGTTTTGTTGTTCCTTCATCCACCGTTCTTTTATGCTCTGCTCTTGTCCCACAGTCTGGGGATTTGGGCTGCTGGCCGTCACCGTGATCAGCCTGGCTTCACTCCTGGGTGTTTTTGTCGCCCCCTGTGTAAAGAAGCCTTTCTTCCGCCGCCTGCTAACCTATTTCATCGCCCTATCCATCGGTACCCTGCTGTCTAACGCCCTCCTGCAGTTGATCCCCGAGGTGCAGTACCTGCCCACACCACTGAGGAATGTCACTGTTTGCTCTAAATACACATAGACCACATTCAAGGGTGAAGCCTGTTCTCTAGGGGGCAACAAACACAGACTGGTAACAATCTAGGGATAAACTCAGACACCAGCTCCATATACAAAGGGAATTCACCCCAAACTGCAGTGTTATTCTTTAATATGTATTCACTGGTGGGACCTAAGCTTGATTGATCACATAGTAAAAATGCATTCAATATCTCCCCTAACCTGCAGGCTCATTCCCTTCCTTTTTTCACTTCTGATCCTTTTTTTTTTTTTTTTTGGTCCTCCCTAAATATTCAGCATTGCGTGTATAGGGAGATCTGCCGTCTACTCGTTATTATGGTGATACGGTGTCATAATCCGACAGAATAATTCATTTTCTATAATCAATTGTCTTTATTTCTAGGGGGAAATCATTGGATTGTACTTCTGCTGCTGCAGACGCCCATTTCAAGGGTAACTGGGAGTGTAACAGGGCTGAGTTTGCCTGGGGTCCCCAGCAGCAGAAGCCTCTCTCCGTCTGTTTGTCTCGCCTTGGTTCTCCAGGTTGAAACAAGCAAGATGCGGTCCTGGTATAATACAATAAATTCTCTATGATTGTTACCTGTTGAAATGTCTAAAATCAAGATAATGTCTTCTTTCTTTGGTGCATGTGACAATCTGCAGTGTCCTCTGATTTAGCTCCTGGTGGATTCTGGGAGTTGTAGGTCACAGCAACTACAGGTTGTCAGATGGTCCTGGAAGCAGAAGAGGTAAAATCGAGCCAGTCTGCCTGTAAATGCCATGCTATCTATAGAATATATCTATATGATCCATAATACACACTTGCTGCAGATATGTGTGTTCTTTCTACCTCTCCTCCCCATTACATATTCACTGTAGGGACTATTCAGTGTCTGAATGAGCTTGCTGGGAGTTGTAGGCCACCAAAGATTTCTGGTTCTTATTGATAGCACGGAGTTTCCAGAGCAGACTGCCTCTTCTCTCCTGTGCATGGAAATGATCATATGGATATCAGTGGAATCAAATGACTAATGACTTCTTCTTTTTCTCTCTCTCCATCCCCCCCTTCCCATTATGATGTTGGTCTCTCCCTATTGATCCATTTTGCCCCCCCCCCCATTTCTGTCCCTTTTTGTGTTATTGTCCATGGTCTGTTTGTGTGGCTACTGGTGCTCTACAGTGTGGGGTTATGGATTCCTCTGTGTCACCGTCATCTCTCTCTGCTCCCTCTTTGGGGCTGGATTAGTCCCATTTATGAAGAAATCATGTTACAAGCGTCTGCTCCTCTTCTGCATTGCTCTGGCCATTGGGACACTGTTTTCCAACGCTCTCTTTCAGCTCATCCCCGAGGTATGGGGGCACATGCACCTGTCTCACACATCTAGTTACTTATATACACCATCACTTCTTGTGTGCTTGTGTGTGTGTGTGTGTGTGTGTTTAGTCTGACTTTCTCTCCCAGTTCAGTCCTATCTGCAAGAAGCTCCTATTTGCTGTAGGGGAGGTGCTCATTATGTCTCCCCTTGCACTGGGAGTTGGAATGGTCTTAAAGCAGTGGTTTACCTTTAAGTTAACTTTTAGTAGGTTGTAGAATGGCTAATTCTACAGAACCTTTCAATTGGCCTTCATTTTATTCTTTTTAGTTTTCGTAATTATTTGCCTTCTTCTTCTGACTCTTTCCAACTTTCTAATGGGGGTCACTGACTCCATCTAAAAACAAATGCTATGTAAGGCTACAAATGTATTGTTATTGCTACTTTTTATTCCTCCTCTTTCTATTCAGGCCTCTCCAATTTAATATTCCAGTTTCTCATTCAAATCACTGCATAGTTGCTAGGGGAATTTGGACCCCAGCAACCAGATTCCTGGAATTGCAAACCGGAGAGCTGCTGAATAAAAAGCTAAATAACTCAAACACACATAATAAAAAACAATATCAAATTTTCTCAGATTATCATCTACATCATACTAAAAGTTAACTCGAAGGTGAACAACCCCTTTAAGTTATTTTCTCAGTCACTATGTAGAATCCAGATTACAGATCACGTTTGTCACCTTCCTGTTTATTAGCATCTTGCTGCATATATATATACTGTCTGTTCAGTGGACGCACTCCTTCCGGATTTGTTTCAATCGATGTTGGTGCGTTGGTCAAAGTGTAATACAATTCAGTAAGCAGGACCCGCACTCGTTCAAATTCAGTGAAATAAAAGTGTCTTTATTCACAGGTTCATTTTCCAACGTTTCGGTCCTCACTGGGACCTTTTTCAAGGAACCAGGTCCCAGTGAGGACCGAAACGTTGGAAAATGAACCTGTGAATAAAGACACTTTTATTTCACTGAATTTGAACGAGTGCGCGCACACACACACACACACACACACACACACACACACACACACACACACACACACACACACACACACACACACACACACACACACACACACACACACACACACACACGTCTGTGGACAGCACCAGCTTTCCCAATTAGCTACCTTGTAGCTGCCCCTGTGCACGGTGGTATATTATATGTAGATAAATGAACAAAAACCAGCACCAAGGGTCTTCCAGTGATGAAAATATTGTATTGTTACATAGTATGCAAAACCGACGTTTCGGTCCCCATCGGGACCTTTATCACCTTGATAAAGGTCCCGATGGGGACCGAAACGTCGGTTTTGCATACTATGTAACAATACAATATTTTCATCACTGGAAGACCCTTTGGTGCTGGTTTTTGTTCATTTATTCATATATATATATATATATATATATATATATATATATATATATATATATATATATATATATATATATATATATATATATATATATATATATATATATATATATATATAATTTTCTGTATCTAGAGTATCTATATACTTTACTGTATCTAGAGTATCTATCTATATACTTTACTGTATCTAGAGTATCTGTATACTTTACTGTATCTAGAGTATCTGTCTATATACTTTACTGTATCTATATACTTTAATTTATCTAGAGTATCTATATACTTTACTGTATCTATATACTTTACTGTATCTAGAGTATCTATATACTTTACTGTATCTAGAGTATCTATATACTTCACTCTATATATATATATATATATATATATATATATATATATATATATATATATATATATATATGTATGTGTGTGTATATATATATATATATATATATATATATATATGTATGTGTGTGTATATATATATATATATATATATGTGTATATATATATGTATATATGTATATATGTGTATATGTGTGTATGTATATATATATATATATATATATATATATATATATATATATATATATATATATATATATATATATATATATATATATATATATATATATATATATATATATATATATATATATATATAGTCAATAGGGTGGCACACCGCTTCTTGGTTCCATACCTGGGTGCCCGGTAAAAAAAGATATGTAGTACAAAGAAGACCAGCAACACCAGGATTTCAGTGAAAAAGTAGTATATTCATTAGTGCATATGTAGCCAACGTGACGTTTCGGTCCTCTCAGGGACCTTTCTCAAGGCAACCACACCTCTCATTACAACAAGTTTAAATAGCCAATAGTGGATAAACAATTAAGGAAGTGACATCACCTTATTAAAGTGAACAGTGCAATGCAGATTTTTTTAAAAAAATTTTTAAAACAATTTTGAGCATTTTAAAAACTATGCTATAACATAAAGAATTCCCACATATTATTAATAAAGGTGATTAAGATACAGTTATAATATCATATTATATAAAATTTAAATATCGGACACCCGTTATATATTATAAATTCAGTGTGCGAAAAGTGCAAAGTGCAATAAAAATATAAAGTGCTATAAACATCTGTATCTAGTCTGTCATGGCTCAAGACCCCTCCGTAAATTATGCTCATGTTAGTTAATTTAATTTAATATTCTACTATATGTTTCTGTTCAAACAAATTCATGGTAAATACATCTATAATAAATCCTATATGAACATATCCAGAGAATATATAAACCATATTAGTCGGTTCCTGTAGCCTATCTATTCATCCTGTGGATAAAAAACAATTTAACTGCAATGCCGTATTTAGGCCCCTTGGGGCCACACAATCTAATTCATACGTCCAGAATGCCTCCCTCTGGAGCAACATGCGGTCTATGTTCCCCCCTCTTGGGGTATCCAGGATACAGTCGATAGGCATACATTTAAAAGACGAGGCAGGGTGTTTGGCTTGCAACCAGTGCTGAGCTACTGGTTGTTTGGATATATCCTGCTTAACATTTTTCTTTGGTTTTGGATCCAATGCTGCCCGAATTGTTGAACGATGCATACTAATTCTTTCGCGTAATTGGGTTTTCATGAAACTTTCTTTATGGCAGATAATCTCTTTTTATTGCAAAGTATCAATGGACTTAATGAACTCGCTATACTGATGTCTGTGCCATGTATTACAGTCGGATATAGCTGAGACTGAACTTTATACTCGCTCATGGAAAACAACATTCCAACAAGGGCTTTCACTATTGCTATAAATCTTTTATCCCCTGCTTGTAAGGGCACAAGCACTCCACAACTGCCATCTGGTTGCTGTCAGACCAACCAGTCAATTGGCAATTGGATTTATTGTGGGAATCCGTCAGCTGTGATTGGTTTAACGATCTCCAGTGCAGTAATTGCATGTAGAGACACATGTATCTAAGCCAGTCATTAGGTATCATAGCACCCCCATTTAGTGATGATTGGGTTGACCTAAGACCAGGCAAGCATATCACCAGGCAAGCATATTCAAGCTGCCAGTCCATATTGGATCAGGATTGCACAAAGATAGTCTATGGTGAAGTTAATAGTAGAAGAATTTTTCTAAAGCAGAATACATTTTATTTAAGGCAGAAAGATAACCGGTTGCTCCTGTATTGATTTTAGTGCTGAAATAAGCCGACAGCCAATATAAATTGTATAAGAAAAAGCAACCCTGTGTTGCATGTTCATAGGGGCCTTCCCATAGTGCATGGGTGCATTTGGATAAAGCTGGCCAAAGACGTGGAGATTTTACCTTTGTATCCGACAAACGATCGGACGTCCCAATCTACCGACCTACCACTAACCATTCAGAGTAAATAAAGTGGTAAAAGAACAAATCAGATGATATTCTGCCCGTAAAATCTTTGGAGCAGGCACTCAATGTAGGCAAACTTCCACCAGGGAATTGGTTCAAAGTGAAAAGAGTTTGTGTCCACAGCCTTAAGAGTTTCATGTCATAAACTCTTATAATCATAGGCCTATAATTAAGTGTTTATGACACGAAACGCGTAAGCTGTGGACACGATAAACTCTTTTCACTTTGAACCAATTGCTTGGTGGAACTTTGCCTTCATTAAGTGCCTGCTCCAAAAAATTTTTGGTTTGTCCGCTCCCTGTGCTGAGGGTTTAGAGCGGTGCACCTGGGCCTCTTCCCTTATGTGGTAATCACTTTCTACTTGGAGACCCTAAAACTTTAGATTTATCATTGATATCATGACCGCAATCATAAGAAAGTTATGTCCGACAAATTCCAGTGACGAGCTCCCATTGATATTATCAGACGGGCAATACATACAGGGAAATTGTTAGCCGTCAGAAATCTTTTAACCTTTCTGATCGACTGATCGCCATGGTATGAAAAATGTTGGGACGATCCACACACGGTCCGAACATAAGAAACTTAGATTCGTATGACTATATCTTTGCGTGTATGGCCATCTTTAGTTGTGAGGGTGCATGTGTGCTACATTCTCTTCACACCAGTAATCTCAAAAAAAAAAAAAAAAAAACTCTGGCTTTCCAGCTGTTGCAGAACTACATTTTCAGTCTTTAGGATGCTGAGAAATGTTCAGCAACAGCAGGAGAGTCACGAGGAGAAGATCACTTCTTTACACCATAGCAGAGGCTCCCACATCACACCAACATATTTACAGTTGTTACTTCATGTGCTGATGAACTGATTCAGGGATTACCACCTTGTGGTTGGACTACAGCTCCTAATCTTGCCTATCCTACAGAGCTAGGAACTGTAATTCAACAACAAAAACCGGATCGGTTGATCTCCTCTGTGGGGTACTGTTTGATCCATCTATACTGGGGTGGGGGACATCATTTGTCACATATACAGTAAACTGCTTAGTGTCCCCTTGGCAAAATTTACAGTGTACGTCTGCCTCCTTCTAGGCCTTTGGGTTTAATCCATTGGAAGACTCCTATGTGTTAACCTCATCCGTGATCTTTGGTGGCTTTTATCTCTTTTTCTTCACCGAGAAGGTCCTGAAGATGCTACTCAAGCAGAAACATGAGGTACAGAGTTTGTGATTAGCCTAGATTGTATTGTGCAAGAAGTTTTCCCCTGTCTATTAATATTTTGCCCAGCCTTGGTACTAGGGGTGCACCGAATCCAGGATTCAGTTCGGGATTCAGTCAGGATTCTGCCTTTTTCAGCAGGATTCGGCCGAATCCTCCTGTCCAGCCAAACCGAATCCTAATTTGCATATGCAAATTAGGGGCAGAAAGGGAAATCGCGTGACTTTGTCACAAAACAAGGAAGTATGAATATTTTCCCCTTCCCACCCCTAATTTGCATATGCAAATTAGGATTTGGTTCAGTATTCGGCCAAATCCTTCGTGAAGGATTCGGGGGTTCGGCCGAATCCAAAATAGTGGATTCGGTGCATCCCTACTTGGTACATCTGTGTAAACTGGAGCAGTCCGTAAATGATATACTGCTGTGTTGTGCAGAGGGCAGTGGCATACATATGGTGGTCTCTGCTGGGCAGGGGGTTGTTCCAACTGCAACAATGACCATTAAAGGAGAATTCAACCTGGGCAAATGCCCCTAATTTTTTACTCACCCCTCCGTGCAGATTCTGGCCTCAGAGTTCATGGGTGGTATCTTCTTCCTTCGGTCTTTTTCTGAAGTTTCGGCGCATGCGCAGTTGGAGTAAATTTCCGGTCCTGAACCACTGCGCATGCGCTGAAAGTCATGAGCATTTCCGTGACTTTCGGCGCATGCGCAGTTGGGGGTAGGGGCAGGTAGGCTTTTTTAAACTACGGGTTGAATTCTCCTTTAATAACAGCCCACTGTTCTCAGTTATAACCCTCCTTTCCCCTGTATTGCAGCATGGGCACAGTCATTATTCCGCTGATGCAAGCAAGCGGGATGCCGAAGAGGGTGTGACGGAGAAGTTGCAAAATGGAGACTTGGACCACATGATCCCTCCACCCCGGGGCAGCGAGACTGACCTCCATGGTGATGAGAAGGCTGTGCAGGTCAGTTAAAGGGGACCCGTCACCCAAAAAAAATATTCAAAATCCTATTTTATCACATTAGTCAAGCAAAATTAACTTTAATTACACTATATAAATTATTTGAATCTTGTTTCCTTTAGTCTGGGAATTCATAATTATAACAAGCAGGCAGGAGCCATTTTGTGGACACTGTTATTAAGACAAGCCTTGTATCATCTCAGAATCTTGTTTGTGCACCAGAATGGGGGACCTGATGTCCATCCCCATGCCCTGGTCACACAATTAAATGGTAAAGGGAACTGGGGGAATGTGGGGAGAGCAGTGACATCTAGGAAGTGCTGAATGGAAATTGAAAGTAATTGTCTGCCCCGCCTCTATATATATATATATATATATATATATATATATATATATATATATATATATATATATATATATATATATATAAAATATATGCTTGGAAGTTTTGCTTTTTACCCATAAAGTGGATCACCGTACCAGAGGCCTCCCCTTCAGACTAGAAGAAAAGAACTTTCATTTGAAGCAACGTAGGGGGTTCTTCACAGTCAGGACAGTGAGGTTGTGGAATGCACTGCCGGGTGATGTTGTGATGCTGATTCAGTTAATGACTATAAGAATGGCTTGGATGATTTTTTGGACAGACATAATATCAAAGGCCATTGTGATACTAAACTCTATAGTTAGTATAGGTATGGGTATATAGAATTTATGTGAAAGTTTTTCATTTCGAGGGGTTGAACTTGATGGACTTTGTCTTTTTTCAACCCGATTTAACTATGTAACTATGTAACTATGTACTATGCAGACTGGCCAGCCATATAGTAGACCAGAAAGCCAATTACTGATGCAGATGTCTCCTGAAGCTTCTCTGAGCAATCAACCTCAGCAGAAAAGTGTAGGAGACGCCTCCTTCATCAGTTGTTCTGTAGCGGGTGCCCCTGCCACCAATTCAAATTACTCTGAGCAAGTTTACTGGAAGTTGTGTGGGAAGTTCTGCTCCGCTTTAAATTTTGTAAGGCGTATTTATTTATATTGCTCCACGAACGAATCCCTCCTGTACAGCCTCATGCTAATAAAAGCCAAACAAACAAACAAAAATGGCCTCAGATCTTGGACCCTGAGAAAGTGCCAGGTTTTTTGCCTTGATAAATAACAGAACTATAAGAAGCCAGTGCTTGATTTTTCCACTTGCAATAACATCATGCGGGATTCCTGTTATTAATGATTCAGGTGTTATCACTTTGCTGAGTATATGAGATATTCAATTTCCACAGGGCTCTGAGCTGGCAGAGTATTACCATGAGTTTGTTTCTTGTATGCTGATTTTGCCCAGCTTTACATCACATGACCATGTGTTGGTATAAACCCTCAAGTTACATTTGCAGAGGGAGGCAAGGTGGCTATGAGCCATAGATGCCCAGATGGACACTGCTTTTGCCCAGCAAAATTGTTTGCCCATTATAGAGCCTAGTCATCATTTAAGATCCCTGCCTGATCTTCCTGAGTAGCTACGTGTGTGTATATTTGCATGAATGCATCTTTATGGTTATCAAGAAGCCTATTATTTTTGACCCTCTCTCCCAGCAACAGGATCTGCCTGGGCAGCAAAGTTCCTGCTATTGGCTGAAAGGCATCCGTTATTCTGACATTGGCACCCTGGCATGGATGATCACACTCAGTGATGGGCTTCACAATTTCATAGATGGCCTGGCCATCGGAGCCTCCTTTACTGTGTCTGTCTTCCAGGGAATCAGCACGTCCATCGCCATCCTCTGTGAGGAATTTCCCCATGAGCTGGGTAAGCAGAGAATTCTTAATAGTTAATGGGCAGCTGCCACTGTGACTAAAACACGAGGTTAAGGGACCATAAAAAAATGAACTCCTCAAAAGATCAAACCTACTCAACCTTCTACCTACTCGTATCCTTGTTGCTCAGCCTAATAAAACTGTGACACCGGCCCACCCTGCCAAATTTGATGACGTTCAGATTGGGCCCCTGGGAACTGTATAATAAGAATGATAAAAATTTGTTCCAGCCAAAACAAGTTACATTTTTCTGATCAGATGATCCCTGAATAATATGGTCGGGTGCAGATTGGCACGTGCATAGTATCTGCAGGCCAGTGCCAACTGGGGTATGTGGGGTCCACCAGTAAAGCTAACCCCAAGGGCCCTGGTTTCTAGTGATAACACCCCCATGCACATCACTGCCCCAGCACAAACCCTAATTCCCCTGTGCACCTCACAGCACCAGACACCTCCATCTGTCTCCACATCCCCACTGCTGCATAACACAACTGATGGGACTCCAATTCCCCCCACGCCTCTCCATACCACTGGTTTCCTACTTTACCCAATCCCCCCTGCTACACATTACAACCTAATGTCAACCCCATTCCCCTGTGTGCCTTGCAACTCTGCGTGCAATATGTACCCCAGATTTGTGGTTAGTCTGAATGAGCAGATAACAGGGGTATCTGGCTGTGCATGACCATCTTAACGGAATTATTCAGTATAAAAATAAAAACTGATTAAATAGGTAGGCTGTGCAAAATAAAAAAACATTTTCAATGTAGTTAATTGAATAAATGAAATGTAAAAAGGCTGGAGTGACTGGATGTGTAAAATAATAGCCTGAACACTACTTCCTCTCTTGGTTTCCACTGATTGGTTACCAGGCAGTAACCAATTATTGACTTGAGGGGGAGCCACATGGGTCATAACTGTTGCTTTTGATCTGAGCTGCATGCTAATGATCAATTGCAAATTCACTGAACAGTTATGTCCCATGTGGCCCTGCTTAAAGGAGAAGTCAACCCCTTTGGCGCTATAATCCCTCCCCCGTGTTGCCCCCCCCGAGCAAATGCCCCTAAATTGCTACTGACCCCTCGGCACAGGTCCTGTCCATGGAGTTCACAGGCACCATCTTCTCCCGTGCGGTCTTCTTCCTGGATTGCCCAGTGTTTGGCGGCACATGCGCAGGAGGAGCTCTACTGTGCATGCGCCAAAAGTCACGAAGTTTCCGAAAAAAGAAATTGGAAAACTTTGTGACTTACGGCGCATGCGCAGTAGAGCTGGATCGGCAAAAAGACCGCACGGGAGAAGATGGCGCCTGTGAACTCTTTGGACAGGACCTGCACCGAGGGGTAAGTAACAACATTTGTCCGGAGGGGGGGGGCAACACAGGGGAGGGGGAGGGATCTTAGCGCCGAAGGGGTTTAGTACTACTTTAAAGTCGCTGACTAACTCAAGAGTTAGAGAGCCGAAAACCACAAAGTAGTGTTCTGTTAGACATCCAGTCACTCCAGCCTTTATACATTACATTTTTGGCTAACTAACTATATTAGAAACATTTTTTATCTTGCACAGCCTGTTTACACTGTTTATATTTTTATACTGAATTGTTCCTTTAAGCTGTGAAGGAACAAAGGCTTAGAAGAATCTCATCCAACCTGTGGCCTCCGGCACTTACAGAACCATATATCTTTGTATCCATCTGTTAGAGCTTCTTGTAAATGAAGTTTAATAAACATTTCAGGACCCCATGATGCTTTTAAATCAGATCATGTGCTCACATTCTTCTTTTCTTCTGTTCATTTCCAGGAGACTTTGTCATACTGCTGAATGCAGGTATGAGTATTTCCCAGGCTCTGTTTTTTAACTTCCTGTCTGCGTGCTGCTGTTATCTGGGCCTGGCTTTCGGGATCCTTGCTGGAAGTCATTTCTCCTCCAGCTGGATCTTTGCTCTGGCGGGAGGCATGTTCCTTTACATTGCACTTTCTGACATGGTAAGTCTGGGACAGGGAGGCTTTAGCAATGGGCCAAGTTACATCAACAATATTCTTACTTTGCTTGTTACATGACTACTAGCCTTTAGCAACCAAACACCAGGTAGCGCTCACTGTTTATGTCAATCAGGCAGGTTTTAAAATCCTGTCTGATCGAGGACCGCATAGGTTCATTGATGAGGTCCTCAATCCAGCTGCCTGTATTCTTCTCAATGTGAGCTGATGGCTGGGCCCTAGGGTCCATGATTGGATCAGCTCCATATTGCCCACCATAATGTGTATGGCCTGCTTTATACAATGAGTCCTATACAATAAAAGTGTTTTATTGTAGTAAAAAGTATACTAGGCCTCTTATATGTTATGCGGAAGTTATAAAAATATTGTGTGAATAATTATAATTTTGGGAAAAGTGTTTTAGTTGCCTGGGAGAAGGTGACATTGTTTTGCTTGTATGAAGGAATCCATTTTTTTGTACCCATGTGACTATTTCTACTTCCTTTCTGGAAGACAACAGATGTCTTGTCTCTTGCTTCATGGCTCTAAAGCTCCCCATAGACACGACGATTCTTCTTGCCGAACGACCGATTTTAGGGAAGCCCGACCAATCCTTCGAAATTATCGTGCGGTTAGTGGGATTCGAACGATCGTACATCTTACGATTTTTCGGCCGACATCTGTCAGGAAATTGATTGGCCAGGTCAAAAAATCTTTGTCGGCCCCAGTGCAATCTATCTATGTTTGCAGGGCCAAGCAGGCAGCTCCCCTTTGTTTTCCTGCCAAATTGGTCTTTTTAGTTGATGGTAAATTCGTAGGATCGTACGATCGTTCTGAGAAGATCGTGGTCTCACGATCAGGATCTGATCTTTTAAAAATCTCAACATCTATGGCCAGTTTAAGGATCAGAGCCATTGTCCCACAAGGCAAAGCAGGCTTATCAGAAATATTTATTCAGATTTACTGCATTGCTACTGGAGATTTCTATAGTTTATTTAAGAACAGATTGAAGAGAGAAGGAAGCTTGGCTGAGGCAGGGTAAATAGAGGAACCAAAGATTTAAACAACGTAAAAGCAAATAGAATTTTAATAAATGAGGTTCACTGTGTGATGACTGAATCTCATTAGCCAGGGTGGAAGTGTGTAAACATGTAGTGGTTCTTTTCTTTGTTCATGACGCTCTGTTTTGCCTTTTCTCCATAGTTTCCAGAGATGAATGAAGTGAGTAAAGAAGATGAAGAAGGTGGGCGGGCACTTACTGCTTTTTTGATCCAAAATGCAGGCCTCCTCACTGGCTTCGCCATTATGCTGTTACTGACAACGTTTTCTGGGCAGATCCAGCTGGGCTAATGACAGGGATTGGGGTAGCTTTCCCTATTCACCCCTGCCCTGTTCTTCTACATTATACAGCGAGGGGAGATTCCCACACTTCCCTTTTGGAATGGACCAAAGGTAGAGCTGCTGCACAAAATGCAATAGCCAGCAGGGAGTAGTACAACGCTAATACTACCTTCTACCCTCATGTGAGCAAGGACTGGAGGGTGCTACCAACTGCTGCTACTGCTTTTCCTATGAACAAATGAGTAGAAGGTCTTACCTTTATATTCAAACGTAGAACAAAACTTGGCACTTGTGAAATCATAAAAGTGATGACATGACTAAGCACAGAACTTTCTGCTCCGATGTCCCTTCGTCTCATGGACCACAACTGACATCGTCCCCTGTATTCCATCCTACACTGCCCTTTCCCTGATCTAGTTTTTTCTGAAGATCTTGGCCCATATTTCCTTTGTGATTGTCTTGTTCGAGGAGACAGGTGAGTACAATAGTGAACCACATCACCTCTTCTCCTGAGCACCATTGGGCCTAGTGGAGGATCCTGTCCTTTAGTGACTGCTCCAGGAAGTTTTATCTTATCATATTGATAAATTGATGGGATTATACCCACCTCAGAAAGGACCAATTCCCTTAACTGCAATGGACAATTCTTTATGTAGTTGGCCTGCAAGAACATTGTCTGGCCCAAGGAATATTGCACAGCTGACTCCTTCGGGCTTTCATCTCTTGCAGTGTCCTTCCTAAAACCTATTCCCGCTCATTTCTGATGATTGTTCCGTGCAGCATGTCAAGGTAACTGCCCTTCGGCACGTTCCAGATTCTGTCCTGACTTTGTTGCTGCTCCTCATTCTTTCAAACCGAAAACAGTGTTTGTCTTGAAAAGGAGAAGAGAAGCGAAACTTTGTGTGCTGAGTTGTATGGAAGCAAAACGTCTAGTGTGCATTAGTAATATTAACGGCTTCCTTTTCAGCTACCATTTTGCTGAGTCCATTCAAGTGTATGATTTTGCCGTAATTTGTTATGTAACTCAGGTGTTTGTATCTAAAAAGAACACACCCAGAGCATTTACATTGGCATTTATGTTGTACAGGGAAGCTCAGTGTTAGTACTAATGCCGCTAAACACCAGCATGTGAACAGGTGAGGGTTCTGTTTAACAACCGCAGAAGTGTTCACATTCCTAAATAAGTGTGGATCGCAAGGCTTACAGTAGTGTTCTATTCTCTCCTTCCTGTGTGATTTACCATCTCAGGTTCAACAATAAAGTCGTATAAATTCGATAAGGTCCCGTCTGTTCTTGGATGTGTCTGCCGGGGTCATACGATAAATTATTTTGGAAATCAAATACAGTCATTCTTACTTTTACATTCGCATGGGGTCATTTAAGTAAATATTATAAAAGGTTCAAATTAGTGAAATGTGGCTCAAGGAATATCCCGGAGTTTCCTAGGAATACGACGAGCTGCATTATTTGTGTTCTACATGTGCCGCTAATGTACAAATGTGGATGTGAAAGGTGCTTTCCAAAGCTAGCGTACAATTAGCACATATGTTAAGTTCTATCAAGCTACACTTTTTTTTTTTTTTGTAAATTAAACTTGAATTATTTTATTTTTATTTTATACAATTTCCTTAAATGAACTTTCATAAGATGGGTTGAAGTCGACCACAGTGTGCAGAGAAATGAAACCCAATGAAAGAGATTCAGTTAATAAAATGCCGTTCTACGAGTCTCTGCCTGGTGACATTCATAGTATCTTTCACTTTTGTTCCAATGGGTGTAAGTAACTTCAAGGCTATGGCTGAATTCAGGGTGCAAGGTGGGGCAGATGCTGCTATTAAAATCATAGGTGTAAATGTAACAAATATCTATGAAGCGGGTTCGATAATCCTTTCAGTTGAAGATGGTGTCGGCACTTTGATGTGATCCTGAGCTGATGGGTTGCTGTAGGCTAGCAGTATAATCGGTGAGGCAGAACACCAAAAATTCCCTTGTACCCCAATCTTTTCAGCATCGACAGCACTGTGAGGGTAACAGGTTTTTAGAGAGATTTCTCACAATGCTTAAAGTCACCCAGACACAAAAATCTGTATAATAAAAGTCCTTTTCAAATTATACATGAAATCCAATTTCTATTTTTATTAAAGCAATCATAGCTGTTGTAAGCTCATTTATAAATCTCAGCTGTCAATCAAATATTGTATGCCCCTCCTCTATGCCTTAGTCAGACAATTACTTTCACTTTCCATTCAGCACTTCCTAGATGTCACTGCTCTCCCCACATTCCCCCAGTTCTCTTCACCATTTAATTGTGTAAGCAGGGCATGGGGATGGACATCAGGTCCCCCATTCTGGTGCACAAACAAGATTCTGAGATGATACAAGGCTTGTCTTAATAACAGTGTCCACAAAATGGCTCCTGCCTGCTTGTTATAATTATGAGTTCCCAGACTGGAGCAAACAAGATTCCAATAATTTATACAGTGTAATTAAAGTTCATTATGCTTGACTGATGTGATAAAATAGGATTTTGAATAATTTTTTGGGTGACAGGTCCCCTTTAAAGGAACAGTTCAGTGTAAAAATAAAAATTGGATAAATAGTTCTAAAAAAATAAAAAATGTTTCTAATATAGTTAGCCAAAAATTTAATCTACAAAGGCTGGACTGAGATGATGTCAAACATAATAGCCAGAACCCAACGTAATGCTTTTCAGCTCTCTAACTCTGAGTTAATCTGGGAACTGAATCTATTACTTGAGTAATGAAACTGACTCACAGTATGACCACACTCTTTGAAATGTATGGCCACAGGTTGATCCACGTTCTGCCTAATTGCTGATTTATGTTCTGATATTCTATTCCTGGCTGACCTTGTAGCTTCTCCTATATGGGTTTGACTGTACAGATATTTTGTATACCATCAACCATGAGTGTAGAATGACCTGTATAAAAACAACAAATGAAGATACAAAAACCCTTCAATGGAAGATCTAACCATTTATTTCCACTGATTACAAGCCTAACACGGGTGTGTGCCATTCTTCCAGTGCAAAGAATATGGGGAGGTTGCTAAACAAGAGGACCTTTACCCAATATGCGCATATTGAGTTGGGTGATGTCTGGATGAAACAGTTGGGATCATAAAGAAGGAAATGCAGGCCCTCAAGCTGGGGACAGCATCAACAAGCCAATGCAGTCCTTACCCTGACAAGATTTTTAAACCTACACTGCACCTTGAGGTGGGGGATGAGCACCGTGATGTGAGCAATGCTCCAATGTGGTTCTTGGCCCTGAAAGAAAAATCCAACTGCCCAATTTTTTTCAGGCAGGCAGGCCCATCAGCTTGCCCATTCACAGCCAATCAGCTGTCTCCGCTTTGGTCACCAAGTCCCAATCCTTTCTCAAGGTAGTACTCTAGTGTGGTGATCCCCAACCAGTGGCTCACGAGCAACATGTTGCTCACCAACCCCATGGATGTTGCTCCCAGGGGTTTCAAAGCGGGTACTTATTATTGAATTCCAGACTTGGAGGCAGGTTTTAGTTGTATAAAAACCAGCTAACAGACCCTCCTGTAGGCTGCCAGTTCACATAAGGACTAACAAATAGCCAATCAAAGCATTTTTATGGTACCCCCCAAGAACATAGTAAATGCTTGTGTTGCTCCCCAACTCATTTTACATTTGAATGTGGCTCCCAAGTAAAAAATGTTGGGGACCCCTGCTCTAGTGCCACGCTGGGTTGTTTCACAGTCTTCTTATAAGTGCAATTTACGAAACTGCCACTCTTCTCGCATTCCACTTGTGCATTCCTCTGTGCTGGCAGGCACTGCCTCAACCCGAATGCAGACTGACGGACCAAATTTCAGAGCAGAAACAGACGTGTGCAGAGGGGCTGTTTCTTGGATTTCACTTATACACAGGCCGGGAAACAGACCAGTGTGGCCGAAAGTGAAAAAATAAATCAATCTCAGTATTAAGAATTATTGTATAAACACTCACTGCACAGGGTTAATCTGTTGTCTCTAGTAGCAGGTAGTGCGCGCTGCTGAGAAAATAAGTACAGGACTTTGGTGACATCACGGATTTTGCACTTTGCAGCCTTGAATCGCATTACACTCAATTGGTTTCCATTGCGCATATTTCGATGCTTCGTTCCTCCCTTCTCTGATGACCTGCAGCCTAATAAACTTGAGGTGCAACGGCTGTGGATGGGGGGGAGAGATATTTTGCGCATTATCGATCGCGAGGAGAATGAAGCTGGTATTCCTTAAGCAATATGATGGCAGCGGCGTTCTGATAAAGCAGCTACGATTATGAAACATGAAAAGCTCCTTGATTGTAGACTTAAGGTGGCCATACACGGGCCGATAAAAGCTGCCGACTGGGTCGGCAGTTTATTGGCCCATGTATGGGGCCCCCCGATGGGCTTCCCTGATCGAGATCTGGCCGATCGGATGGGACTAAAAATCCCGTCGGATCGTGGCAGCATCTGTTCGTTGATGTGGTCCTGCGATCCGACCACCTGTAAAGCCACCGTTAGGATCCGATCGTTGGGCCCACGATTGAATAAGCCCGATATTGCCCACCTCAAGGTGGGCATATCGGGGAGCTCACCAAACAAGCGGATCTCTCTGTGTATGGCCACCTTTAGGTGAGCTGTAAACTTAGCACTCTAATGCTGCTCTATGAGACCTATTCAGGGAGGATGATGATTAGATTTGGCTTTCCTTCTCCTGTAGGAATTCACCGATATAACCTCTTAGCTTACATTTTTGTTCCATCTTATCCAACCTCCTATGAACCTTTTCATTACAGCTCAGTGTTTAGTAATGCTGCAGAATGGTTCAGCTATTAAGGACTTTACCACTAGATGGTGCAGACCAATAAGTCAGTATGGAATGTTATAAAGAGCGGAATGTTCCTTGCGATGGTGTCAATTTGCTGCTGTGTAAAATAAAGGCATTATAAAGAAATTTCGGGACCTGTGGCAGAAAGGCCAATGAAACGTGGGGCCATGGTGAATGTAATGTGGGGGCCACAGAGTCATAATATTCTGATGCATCTAGAGAATCTTTGTCATAACAGGAGGGATTTTGTTCCATCAGCAATGTCCCCTCTAAGCTGTGTCCGCCTACAATTTTTGAAGCCAGCCAGAAGAATTTTGTATGAAAACACATTTTGCATTTATTCTGACCTGAGCACATACTGTAGTTTTAAAAAATGTGCTCACAAATGTAAAACGTAGGCCCAAAAGATTTTTTTCGTGCACATAGACGAGATGCAATTAGACGGGAACATTGTCCAGCGGGACTGGCATTTTGGTGGTATGGCTAAAAACTGGCCATGGCCAAATGTTTCTCCCAGCCACCATGGTTGTTGGTGTCACTTTCTCCATGATTATTTGCTGATCTTGCCCTGTTTTAAAGGATAAGTAAACCTTAAATATAAGTGAATGTAAAATTTATGAGGAGGCTATTCGAAGCACTTTTGCAATGTACATTATTTATTTATTTTAAATTCCAGGATATTAAAGGATACATGTCCTGTTAATATGAAAGAATTTTGTTACAACAGCACCACCTGCTGGTCATTTTCTGACCACCAAGTAGTCAAGGAAGTTGTCAGAAGAAAGAAAGAGGCTGCTCTGATGTTCTTCTGGTTAGGAAAGATTTGAGAAAGGTTTCTAGTTTTTTTCCTAATCAGAAGAACATCAGAGCAGCCTCTTTCTTTCTCCTGACAACTTCCTTGACTACTTGGTGGTCAGACTGGTCATTGTTACATGTACTGTCATTCATATTAACAGCACATGTATCCTTTAATATCTTGGAATTTAAAAAAAACAAAACAATGAATGTACATTGCAAAAGTGCTTAAAATAGCCCCCTCATCAATTTTACATTCACTTATTTTTAAGGTTTACTTATCCTTTTACTTGAATGGCTGCCCCCACCACTACACAGCAGTCTGTGATCTGAGCAACATTGCAGTTTGTCGGCAGTGATGTGTTTTTACTGATTATACAGCCCTACATTATGAGGCATGTTATTTACAGAAACAAAATATATATAACATCCCTTGGCATTTGCTCACTGCTATCTTAAAAAAAATCTGTTACTCAAACTTTACCCAAAATATGTATTTAAGCAATGTTATATTAAAGGGATCCTGTCATCGGGACAAAACACATCAGTTAGTGCTGCTCCAGCAGAATTCTGCACTGAAATCCATTTCTCAAAAGAGCAAACTGATTTTTTTATATTCAATTTTGAAATCTAACATGGAGCTAGACATTTTGTAAATTTCCCAGCTGCCCCCAGTCATGTGACTTGTGCCTGCACTTTAGGAGAGAAATGCTTTCTGGCAGGCTGCTGTTTTTCCTTCTCAATGTAACTGAATGTGTCTCAGTGAGACATGGGTTTTTACTTCTAGTATAGGTCAATCTAAAAACAACTGGACTTGCTGAGTAATGAATGAAGACGTTTCACTACTCATCCGAGCAGCTTCTTCAGTTCAACTGGCTGGTGTGGGAAGTTCTCGGCATTTAAACTCTTCCACTAATCAATTTACAATGGCACATTGTAACTCTTCAAAGAGGTGACATCTGAAGAAACTCACAGAGGTGTTGATTCTGTGTAGTTGTGATAGGATTATCCAATGTGTCATGCAACTCCTAGATACAGGTGTTACTTGTGAGAGTTGCATGAATGGATGTGTGAAGTGTTCTGAATCCGCCGGGGTACAGATGTTAGAACAGCATTGTATGTAGCAGACAGGAGGTGTCGAAGGCCCCTGCCTCTGTTCAGAGATGGTCTCTCCACCTTGACATGAATCGCCTCTTTCACGCCTCGTTCAAACCAGCGGTCTTCTTTATCCAAGATTTGGATAAAGCGTGTGGCTACCCAGACTGGGCCTTTGTCAAAACAGCAGCAACCAAGCCCAACAGGAACACCAATAGAAATAACCGCCCGGAGACACATAGTAGGCGAAACATAGTCATCCCATATGTAGCTGGAGTGTCAGAGAAACTCAGGAGGATTTTCAACAAACACCACGCCCCTGTGTTTTTCAAACCTAGCAACACACTGAGACAAAAACTGGTACACCCAAAGGATCAAACACCAAAAGAAAAACATAGCAATGTGGTATACGGAGTCCAGTGTAGTGAGGAGTGCTCAGATCTATACATCGGGGAGACAAAACAACTGCTCTCCAAGCGAATGGCTCAGCACAGGAGGGAGAACTCTACAGGGCACAACTCAGCTGTCTTTCTACACTTAAAAGACAAGGGACACTCCTTTGAAGACAGCAAGGTCCAAATCTTGGATATAGAAGACCGCTGGTTTGAACGAGGCGTGAAAGAGGCGATTCATGTCAAGGTGGAGAGACCATCTCTGAACAGAGGCGGGGGCCTTCGACACCACCTGTCTGCTACATACAATGCTGTTCTAACATCTGTACCCCGGCGGATTCAGAACACTTCACACATCCATTCATGCAACTCTCACAAGTAACACCTGTATCTAGGAGTTGCATGACACATTGGATAATCCTATCACAACTACACAGAATCAACACCTCTGTGAGTTTCTTCAGATGTCACCTCTTTGAAGAGTTACAATGTGCCATTGTAAATGGATTATTGGAAGAGTTTAAATGCCGAGAACTTCCCACACCAGTCAGTTGAACTGAAGAAGCTGCTCGGATGAGTAGTGAAACGTCTTCAATGATTACTCAGCAAGTCCAGTTGTTTTTAGATTGACCTATACTAGATATACCATGACCTGGATGAATGAAAATCTTCATAGTCATGGGTTTTTACTATTGAGTGTTGTTCTTAGATCTATCAGGCAGCTGTTATCTTGTGTTAGGGAGCTGCTATCTGGTTACCTTCCCATTGTTCTTTTGTTTGGCTGCTGGGGGGGGGGAGGCAGGGGGGTTATATCACTCCAACTTGCAGTACAGCAGTAAAGAGTGATTGAAGTTTATCAGAGCACAAGTCACATGACTGGGGCTGCTGGGAAATTTACAATATGTCTAGCCCTATGTCAGATTTCAAAATTGAATATGAAAAAATCTGTTTGCTCTTTTGAGAAATGGATTTTAGTGCAGAATTCTGCTGGAGCAGCACTATTAACTGATTCATTTTGAATTTTTTTTCCCCATGACAGTATCCCTTTAAGTGACATATTAAAGAAACTTACTGAACTGATCTATATATATAAGTAAATATTGTCCTTTTACATCTCTTGCCTTGAACCACCATTTGGTGATGGTCTGTGTGCTGCCTCAGAGATCACCTGACCAGAAATACTACAACTCTAACTGTAACAGGAAGAAGTGAGGAAGCAAAAGACAGAACTCTGTCTGTTAATTGGCTCATGTGACCTAACATGCATGGTTTGTTTGTGTACACCGTGAATCGTACGATCCCAGGGGGCGGCCCTCATTTTTTAAAATGGCAATTTTCTATTTATGATTACCCAATGGCACATACTATTAAATAAGTATATTATTATGAAAATTATTTATTTACATGAAGCAGGGTTTTACATATGAGCTGTTTTATGCAATTTCCTTTTATAGAGACCTACATTGTTTGAGGGGTATAGTTTTCCTTTAATAAAATATTATTACAACACAATCACTTGAAATATAAGGATGGAAAGTACTTGCTTCTGCCATTTCAAAACACCTCAGGGGCAGGGTTGCCAGGTTTAATTTTCCAAACTAGCCAAAGTAGCCCAAAAATAGCACAATATGTGCAGTGAAAAAAAGTCTAAAACATAAATGAATAAATGTGAAAATACACCTTTTTAAAATTTCGCAAATATTTCCATGATGCAAAACGGGACAGATTTGCCCGTCATGAGGGGTGTAAATAGAGAAGGGGGCCCAGGAGGTATAGGGGCCCCATAAGGCCTAATTTGTAAAAATTTCAATAAATATTAGTAAAATAGGTCAACTTCTAGCCATTTTGGTGGCCAGCAGATTTTTTTTGCCCAAAATTGTCTGAAATTGGGGATAGTCACCAGAAAATGTGAGAATGCTGGTAGACTGGGGTGTAGAACCCAAAATCTGGTAGCTCCAGACTTCTACACGTCACGCAGTCCCATTGCATGCTGGGTATTGTAGTCTTACATTAAACTTGGCAGTCGGCAAATTGTTAAACAAAAACTACATTACCCAACATGCATTGGGACACAGGCCTGGCACATTAGGGCAAGAAACGACTGGTTTCCAAAGTACAAACCAGCCAAAGGCCCAAAAAGTAACCGAAATCCGTACCTTGGCTAGTTTGTACTTTCAAAACCAGCCTGGGCTTTAAATTAGTAGCCCAATTTGGCTGGAAAACGGCCAACCCGGCAACCCTGCTCAGGAGCGAATACATTTCCCATCGTGCCTCGCGCTGCAGTCCCACCTCAGGAAGTGGCGCTCCCCTTTCAGTGGAATTCTGGGACGTGTAGTCCGTGGGCGGATTTTGTGACGCAAGAGGTCGTGGCCAATAAGCGCGAGCACGAGACCGGCAGGTGGGCGGGATCGCGCGGCCGAGAAAGAGAGAGAGAAAGAGACAGCCGGAGACATCAGGAGCCTATTGAGACAGTCTGGAGAGAAAGAGAGGGGATCGGAATATAGCACGAGCTTGAGCCGCATAATATTATTAGGGGGAGAGGAAGGTGACGGGGAGAGGGGAAGAGACCACTAGCTGAGGAGGGGAGGGGTGCAGCAAGGCAAGAGACATCCATTGACAGGTAACCTCGGGGGGGGACAGGAAGAGCCTCCTGACACGTGAGTGACACCTAGAGAAGAAGAGACAGGCAGAGCTGACAGGTTACACTTGGGCAGACAATGAGAAGATGACATAAGGGAGGCTCAAGAGACAGTCTGGGTGGGGAGCTAATCCAGCCTAGCAAGCCTGTGCCAGGGAACAAGAAGGGGATGATCAGTTTAGAGGGGATGCCAGGCTTGAAGGGGCGTCTCTTGTGAGCCATTCCTAAGGCTAGTGTGGGAGGCAGCCCAGGGCTAATTACTGCAAGAGGGACTGGCCTGAGGGCAGGGGAGCGTTAGACACAGAGGGGTCAGCTGGGGAGACACAACCTGCTATTGGCTGCTGTGGCCTAAGGGCTAACGTTTTGGGACACGCCGAGAGGCCGCAGAAAATGGTGTGGAAGTGACAGAGAGACATCTGGTCAGTCACAGAAAGAGACATCCCTGGGCAGTTGGCACCATGTCTGGACCCCGGGCGCAGAACAAGATGTCCAGCACAGAACGCCCTGTCAGAGGTACCATGGCACCTTCTACCCACATCACATGCACCACCACCACCGCAGCCTTACATCTCCCTCCTCTTGTGAATTAGTAATAGTACCAGGGAGGCACATCAGAGAGAGGGACATTCATTTTGTCCTGGTGCCCACGCAGGTGACAGAAACTAGCCTGACCAACAAGCTCAGGACACCATTTCACCCATACCATCTAATCCCTAGCGCTACATATATTGCAGGGAAACATAATACATGTATAACATACAGGGTGGTGCTTCAGTATGGCATCTTGCCAATGCTTTCATTATTACACTCAGCAAGTGCCAAGACTTGAACTGCCATCATTACACCTGGTAGTCTTTGTACATGTACTGAGGCCATGTGGTGCTCCAGGGATCATTAACAGGCCAGAGCTTCATTAGTGCTCTTAATTATTTACTGCTTTTATAGTTGTAGGCTATTCTTTATGCTTAATTGCACATCTAGATTGTAAGCTCTTGTGGACATGTCCTTCCATCCTCCTGTTAAAAAGTGTAATGTGTTATGGTATGGTGAGTAGATATGTACATTGTTCATGCACCCTTTTTTTCCTGGTACAGCGTATTGGGGAAATGTTGGTGTCACCGGCATTGATTTCTACTTTGGGGTTCATAGATCACATGGCTGTTTGTCCCCCAAGATGTCTGTGGAGCAGAGGAAGTTGTTCCATATTCATTTCACATATTGTGTCATTTTTCTTTCTCTAGTGTAGCTGTCTCCATTGAAAGCAATATGTTTGATTTTGGGTATCTGTTACCTTTACAACTTAATCCTCCGAGAAGAGGGTAGAGTTGGTTCAGCTGCATATAAACACATTTACCTGCAGCTTGACCGCCACAAAAGCAATACTTCTCTCATAATTCTATAATTCAGCAGTAGTTTAAAGGGAAAGCTCACCTTCAGATTAAAAACCTTTTGATTTCAGCTGCTCTCTCGTATCAGAATGTAAACGAACAGGAGATGGTCTGGGTAGGAAGCTAAGTAATGACATATAAAAATACCACAATGTAACCTTACGATGTGTTACTTTTTTTGGCTGCTGGGATGGGGGGGGTTCAGTGACCCTGGCAACTATGTAGTGTGTATAAATGCAAAGCATGTCAAGAGTACTAAAAAAGTATATTTGTTAGAAGGTCTATGCATAATATTCTAGAGGTTACTTTAAAGTTGAACTTCTGCTTTAAAGGGCAACTAAACTCTGATGTTTGAATCTATGTTTTGGGAGAGACTGCCCTTTGCCCCACAGATTGCTCTGGTGCACCCTTGCTTCTGTATTTTTGGGATACAGCATGTGCACCATATGCCTCCCTTGAATGAAAGGGTGACCTGACTTTAGCGTCATGTGACCCCTCGGACGGGATTTCACTTGCAGAGCCGAGCCAAATATCCTGAGCAGGACATAGAGAAAGACTGGAAGTTCAAGTGCTGTTTGGCATAGGGCTGTGCTGGAGGGCTGCAGGTGGAATTACCAGCATTGCATATATTATATAGCCAAGGACATATCAAGAAGTTACAGGGCCCCACAGAAAAATCATTTTAGGGCCTCTTTAACGGATACTGGCATGGAAAATATGTTTTTTTCAAAATACATCAGTTAATAGTGCTGCTCAGTTTCTCGAAAGAACAAACAGATTTTTTTATATTTAATTTTGAAATCTGACACGGGCTAGACATATTGTCAATTTCCCAGCTGCCCCCAGTCATGTGCCTTGTGCTCTGATAAACTTCAGTCACTCTTTACTGCAGTACAGCAAGTTGGAGTGATATCACCCCTCCCCCCCAACAGCCTAACAAAAGAACAATGGGAAGGTAACAAGATAGCAGCTCCCTAACACAGGATAACAGCTGCCTGGTAGATATAAGAACAGCACTCAATAGTAAAATCCAGGTCCCACTGAGACACATTCAGTTACATTGAGTAGGAGAAACAACAGTCTGCAAGAAAGCAGTTCCATCCTAAAGCACATGACCAGGCAAAATGACATGAGATGGCGCCTACACACCAATATTACAACAAAGAAAGATACACTTGCTGGTTCAGGAATGACATTTTATATTGTAGAGAGAATTATTTGCAATGTAAACAGTGTCATTTAGAAATAAAAACGACATTGTAAAAATCATGACCGAATCCCTTTAGGGGGAATAAGTAATTTTTTATATATTGAAACCGCTTCTGATTTAGTGCCTCCTGGGTCCCCCAGTCTCTATAGCTACACCCCACTAACCAATATAATGAAGTTAATGTCATTATATAACGACAGTTCTATCTGGGTGCGGTGTCAGTGCTAGACTTGCAGGCCCATTGTACCAGCTTATTTACATTAACCCCCCGCCCAGTGCTCCAAATATAGAACCCCCTGAATTGTTGCTCCACGGCTATTTAATCACGGGCACCCAGCTCGTTCCTGCTGGTAAAGGCATGCGGCATCTATGGAGCACTCAGTCCATCTTCACTAGCGGCGCGTGGAAAATAAAAGGAGGGAGCCTCAGGACACGTCTCAGTGACAGTGATATAGAACAGAGCAGTGCTGTGCTGCGCCGGGGCTTTTATTTGGATTCATTGGCACTCGCTGTGAGACTGAACCAATGCCAAGTCTTGCACACACTCATAACCCATTCATAGGGCTGTACTTGCTGCTGGTGCTGCCCTGTTATTAATGTAAAGTAGTGTTGTCTGACCCTTGACAACTGCTGAGCTACAACTGGCAGCATCTCCCACCAGCTGGATTTAACTGGCATTGAGTTTTCTTTTGTTCAAATGCTTTTGGGCTTCCACCATTTGCCTCAGAAGTAGATACCGAGACGTACATTGCCTTTGAGGCCTTACGACTTATTTATATTACCCCTGCAGGGATCTACAAGAGCAGTAAGTGGCAGTGGCTGCACCTGAAATTAGAATCTAGCACCAGGCGCAGAACCGTTGGCCACAAGGCAGCCTTTAAAGGGAAACTATACCCCCAAACAATGTAGGTCTCTATAAAAATATATTGCATAAAACTAGGAATGCACTAAATCTAGGATTCGGCCTTTTTCAGCAGGATTCGTGTTCGAGCGAATCCTTCTGCCTGGCTGAACCGCATCCAAATTCTAAAGGTGGCCATAGACTCAAAGATCCGCTCGTTTGGCGACATCGCCAAACGAGCGGATCTTTCCCCGATATGCCACTAAACTGAATGGCTATATCGGGGGTAATTCGAACGTTCGGCCGTATGGCCGAACGATCGAATTACGATGAGCCAAGCGGCTCCGACGGGTCGGTCGGGTAAAAATCCAGCCTTCCCGATCGATATCGTGGCCAGATATCGATCGGGAAGACCCGTCGGAAGCCCCCATACATGGGCAGATAAGCTGTCAAATTGGTCCAAACGACCAATATCGGCAGCTTTATCTGCCCGTGTATGGCCACCTTAATCCGCATATGCAAATTAGGGGTGGGGAGGGAAATCACGTGACTTTTTGTCACAAAACAAAGGAGTAAAAATTTGGTATTCGGCCGAATCTTTCGCAAACGATTCGGGGGTTCGGCCGAATCCAAAATACTGGATTCGGTACATCCCTACATAAAACAGCTCATATGTAAAACCCTGCTTCATGTAAATAAACCATTTTCATAAAAGTATACTTTTCTAATAGTATGTGCCACCCGTGTAATCATAAATAGTAAATTGCCATTTTAAAAAATAAGGGCCGCCCCCTGGGATCATACGATTCGCTGTGCGCACAAACAAACCATACTTGTTAGGTCACATGAGCCAATTAACAGACAGAGTTGTGTCTTTTGCTTCCTCACTTCTTCCTGTTACAGTTAGAGCTGCAGTATTTCTGGTCAGGTGATCTCTGAGGCAGCACACAGACCATCACAAAATGGTGGCTCAAGGCAAGAGATGTAAAAGGGCAATATTTACTTAAATGCAGTATATATACCAGTTTGGTAAGATTCATTAATGTGCTTGATATTTGAATTTGTTGCTTTAGACAATTTGCAATTTGTTTTCATTCTGTATTATTTGTACAATTTCAGCAATCTGGTTGCTAGGGTCCAAATTACCCTAGGAACCAGGCATTGCTTTGAATAAAAGACTGGAATATGAATAGGAGAGGACCTGAATAGAAAAAGGATTAATAAAAAGTAGCATTAACAATACATCTGTAGCCGTACAGAGCATTTGATTTTTAGATGGAAAGAGTCAGAAGAAAAAGGCAAAATCACAAAACTTTTCATCACAAAAGAAGAACTTTTTCCACTTTTTCTTTTCCTGCCCCTAATTTGCATATGCAAATTAGGATTAGGTATTCAGTAATTTTTATTGATAAACTTGATAAGTAATACCGCTTGTCTCGGACAACCTTGCCAAGGATAACAAGGAGCACTTTATTGTGTGAAACAATATTACAAGTGATGACAGTGACATCACTGAGCACTGACTGTAACTTATGACATCACTAAGCTCTGTTTATAAGGAATATGTTTTACAGGATATTGATGGCTCCTGTGTGTTATAGTAGTAATCAATAAGGATACTAAGGTGTCATCCTTGGAGTCAGGGACTGCCTGGACATCTATAGGGTCTATCTGCCCTGGTGCGTGGATAATTATAATATTTGGGTTCCTGGAATTGCCCAATGCATGTGCCAAGTGCCTCTGTTCAATAGGCAGCCGTGTGCAAGGTAAGCTGCCATCTCTTTGTGATCAGGGGATCTCCTTCCCCCTCCTCCCTAACACCCTAATAGGATTTCCAACTGTCCTCCTCCTCCTCCTCCCCCACACAACTGCTTTTAAAGTGCCTATATCCCTGCTGTAATCCTTCCACCGGTGGGATAGATGCGGCATGGGGACAGGTAACAGCCAGCCGCCCTCTAACAGGGACAACTCAGGGGGACAGGCTGGGGGAGAGGACAGGATCTTTGTCTCGACGCCCCCTCGGGTGACTCCAGAAGCAGAAAGGGCAGTGATCGGTATGGGGGTCATTTTATTTGGAAGTGGGTGTGGTTATGATTTTCACCCCTAATCTCTAGCAGTCGGGCAGTGAGTACCACTTTAATATAGTGACTTCCCATTGCTTTGCTTTAAGCTTACAAGTGATTGGCTCTGGCACATTCCCTATACAATATGTATGCAGCCTGATCCCTTGCGTGTGATAGTCCTGTTAGACCACTTTATTCCCAAATAGAACAAGTGCAACATGGCTTTGGCTCCCTCTGAAACAAGCTTAATATTATTAGTATTAGGGACTTAAACTGTAAGCTCCTTGGAGCAGGCACTGATGTGAATGCTATATGCCTAATCTGTCGGTGCCATATAAATAAAGCAGAAGAATAATATTAATATAGCTTGCTGTCTCTTAACCCTTTGATGCCTGGAATGCTCTTGAAGCCAACACTATTATTGGTGCGCTCCTCCTATCAAAGGGATTGATCCTTTAAATATATTGCTGCATTAACCCCTGAAATATATCTCTACCCTCGCTGCACTGTATCCAGGATGGTCATTGGTCACATTAATTAAGCATGTCGCTGTCATTAGTACACAGATCCCCTCTATATGTTGCTGTCATTAACTCCTTTCTGTCCTGGGAACCCCTTAAATAAACTGCGGCATTAACCCCTTAACTATACCGTTGCATTAACCCCTGAAATATATTGCTACCCTCGCTGCACTGTCCCAGGATTGGTCGCATATCTATCTATCTATCTATCTATCTATCTATCTATCTATCTATCTATCTATCTATCTATCTATATATATATATATATAGATATATATATATATTGCTGTTCTTAACCCCTTTCTGTCCTGCAAACCCCTTAAATATACTTCTGCATTAACCCCCTAACTATACCGCTGCATTAACCCCTAAAATATATCGCTACCCTTGCTGCACTGTATCCACTGTATGTTGCCTTTCTGTCCTGGGAACCCCTTAAATATACTTCTGCATTAACCCCTTAACTATACTGCTGCATGAAATATACCCTTGCTGCACTGTATCCAGGATGGTCATTGGTCACATTAATTAAGCATGCTGCTGTTATTAGAGCACAGATCTATATGTTGCTGTCATTAACCCCTTTCTGCCCTGGGAAAAGAGGAGAAAGAGTCATACAGGGCAAACAAAATGCTTCCACCACAGAATGGATTTTAATAGTGCTATACTAACCTATTAAGGGTGTAAAACGATCCGCCATAACACATGGCAGTGAATTAGGTCACTGTGCCTTTACTTGGGACAAACCATATCTCCTCCTTAATAGTTCCTCTAATAAGGCGACTTTGCTCCTTGCATGGCTGCAAGCGTCTTACCCAGAGACGGCCAATCCCGAGCTCTCTGACCATTGGCGGATTACACCTCCAGGAATTCTCAGCAGTCGACTGGCTGTGAGGGTTTTGGGTTGCGGCACAGCGGTGGCTAATTGA